>NC_062546.1:134399593-135074593 GCF_016906955.1 Phacochoerus africanus
AAGATTGTTAAATGATTGTTTCTACATTTATTGTTTCCAATTTAGTTAACTTAGTTAGTCCTGATAATGTGTGGCAATCTACTCTGTTTCTAATTAGTCACTTTGCCTTCATCGAAGCATGTCTAAAAATCTTGACTACTTTCTTTATGTCCCCATGTCCATCCTCAAATCCTCAATCCATCCTCGCAGATAGCCTAGTGATTGATGCCAGAAGAATCAATCCAGCAGCCTCCAACTTTTGTATGTTCTCACTAAACTGTATCTTGTATTTGTTGTATTTGCCTTTCTTTAATTTTTTTTTATTAAAGCGTAGTTGCTTTACAATGTTGTGTCAGCTTCTGCTGTACAGCAAAGTGACTCAGCCGCACACACACACACACACACACACACACACATACATTCTTTTTCTCATATTATCTTCCATCATGTTCTATCACAAGAAACTGGATATAGTTCCCTGTGCTGCATAGTAGGGCCACATTCCTTATCCATTCTAAATATAATTGTTTGCATCTACCAGCCCCAGACTCCCCGTATTTACTTTTCTCCTGCACCAAAAGCAGGTGTTGTTATCCTTGTATCCTACTTTAGTCTTTCCTGTGCTCTTGGTTTCATCGTCTTCCTTCCTCCCATGCATTTTGTTTCAACAATTATACCCTCATCTCTCCTTCTTGAGTCTTTTTTTTTTTATTCTGAAATTTTATTTTTATTTTTTACAGAATAAAATACATACATTTAAACACAATTACATTCACACAGACTATTATATCATGGATCTTAAGAAACAGATTAAGTGACTCCCACTGGAGAAGTGGAATGGAAAATATGCTGAGACGAATAGGAAATTTATTCTATACTTTATCCCATTTTGTATGGCTTTCATCCATCTAGTATTATCTATTACATTTCAATTTTTCTTTAAAAATTGGCATTATATTAAAATTGTTATATTATGCAACTAAAATTTATAAAGAAGAAACCCTTACATACCATTAAATACTTTATATAGCATAATAAAAAGAATAAATTAACTGGTAAGAATAACAAAAATAATATACCCTCTGAAAATAAGTAAAATATAAAATGCATAAATTGGTTAAAAAACAGTGTAACTCTATAAATATGTCCTCACAATTTGTTACATCTTATTGATTCTTCAATATAGGCATTATACCATTCTAGGTGATGTGATAAACAAGACATTATAGATCTTACATTGTACCATGGAGAGAAATGGTTATTAATAATACAAGTGTAGAACTGTATCATTTAATTGTACAGTGGCATTATTTAATTATAATTACCATAAATTCTTTGATGGAGAGGAAATCAGAATCAGATGTAAGAAGACTTCATCATTCCAAGAATGATGTCAAATGACCCCCTTCATGGTGGATTATGCACTTATTTACTATGAGATATATTTCTTCTCCAGAGATTCCTTGTTTGTGTATCATTGTAGATTTTTGGTTTGCAGTTATTCTGAAGTGTTGATATAAGAGTCTATATGTATATGAGATTAAGTTGTTTTCTTAATTGCAAGTTCATCTCCAGTGTCCTGCATTTGTACCCACCTTTTCTCATGATTTCTGATTTTGGTGGTATAACTGTGCATGGATGATTTCGTTATCTTTGCTGTATATATACCTTTACTGGTGAGCCTTGTCATTTGTGGAATTTTTGTTTCCTGTTGCTGTCTTTTCTTTCCTGCCTAGAGAAGTTCCTTTAGTATTTGTCGTAAGGCTGGTTTAGTGTTACCAAATTCTCTCAACTTTTGCTTATCTGTGAAGGTTTTGATTTCTCCTTCAAATCTGAATGAGAACCTTGCTGGGTAAAGTAATCTTGGTTGGAGGTTTGTTCCTTTCATCACATTAAGTATATCATGCCACTCCCTTCTGGCCTGCAGAGTTTCTGCTGAAAAATCTGCCGATAACCTTATTGGGGTTCCCTTGTATGTTACTTGTTTCTTTTCCCTAGCTGCTTTCAAGATTTTCTTTGTCTTTAATTTTGGTCAGTTTGATTAATATGTGTTTATTTTATATGGTACTCGTGCTTCCTGGATTTGAGTGAGTGGTTCCTTTCCCATGTTAGGGAAGTTTTCGGCTATTATCTCTTGGAATATATTCTCTGTCCCCTTCTCTCTCTCTTCTCCTTCTGGCACCCCTATAATATGGATGTTGGTGCATTTAACGTTGTCCCAGAGTTCTCTGAGACTCTCTTCATTTGTTTTCAATCTTTTTTCTCTTTTCCATTCTGCATCTGTAATTTCCACTTATCTGTCCTCCACCTCACTTATTCATTCTTCTGCCTCCTGTATTCTGCTGTTAGCTGCTTCTGGCGAGTTTTTTATTTCAGTTATTGTATTTTGCATCTCTTCTTGTTTGTTTTATATCTTGTATCTCTTTGGTCAGTGTTCCTGTAAGTTATCCATCTTCGCCTCCAGTTTATTTCCAATGTCTTGCATCATCTTCAGCATCAACTATCCAAAGTCTTTTTCCTGGAGACTAAGAATCTCCTCATCGCTTAGTTGTTTTTCTGGGGATTTTCCTTTCTCCCTCATCTGAGTTATAGTTCCCTGTCTTTTCATTTTTATAGGTTTTTGGTGTGGTGACCCTTTTACAGATAATAGGGTTGTAGCCTCTCTTCCTTCTGGTGTCTGCCCCCCTTGTGGCTGAAGTGGGTATGGGGGGCTTGCTGTAGGCTTCCTGATGGGAGGGACTGATGCCTGCCCCCTGGTAGGTGGAGCTGATTCTAATCCCTCTGGTGGGTGGGGCTTAGTCTCTGGATGGGATTAGAGGCAGATGTGTGCCTGAGGGGTCTTTAGGTAGCCTGTTTCCTGAGGGGCAGGGCTGTGATCCCACCTGGATTGTTGTTTGCCCTGGGGCGTCTCAGCACTGATTGATGGGTGGGGCCAGATTTTCCCAAAATGGCCACCTCCAGAGAAAGGCAGGGCTGCTGAATATTCCCAAGAGCTTTGCCTTCAATGTCCCTCCCTCACAACAAGCCACACTCACCCCTGTTTTCCCAGGATGTCCTCCAAGAACTGCAGTCATGTTTGACCCAGATTCCTATGGAGACCTTGCTCTGCCCTGGGACCCAGTGCATGTGAAAGTCCATGTGTGCCTTTTAAGAATGGGGTCTCTGTTTCCCCCAGTCCTGTGAAGCTCCTGCACTCAAGCCCCACTAGGCTTCAAAGCCAGATGCTCCAGGGGCTCTTTCTCCCAGTGCCAGATCCCCACACGTGAGAGCTTGATGTGGGGCTCAGAACTCTCACTCCTGTAGGTGAGTCTCTGTGAACCAGTTAGTTTTCAGTCTGTGGAGTTTCCCACCTGGGAGGTATGGGGTTGTTTATATCCTGAAATCGCCCCTTCTACCTCTTGATGTGGCCTCCTCTTTTTCTTCTGGAGTAGGGTATCATTTTTAAGGTTTCTGGTCCATTTGGGTGGAGATTGCTCAGTCTTTAGTTGTGAATTTTGTTGTTTTTAGGAGAGAAGTTGAGCTCCAGTCCTTCTATTCTGCCATCTTAATCCTCTCTCCTTCTTGAGTCTTGAATTTCTCCTTGTTTCTGGATTTTTACTCCTTGGCCTGCAAATGGGCTGAAAGCTTTGAGTTCCCTTTCAAAATATTCTCCCCATTTCTTTCTTTCTTTTTTTTTACAATGTCCATTTAAATCTACCTACACTTATTACATCTATTTCTTCATTTCCCCAAATTCACTCTTTGTTGAAGAAAATCTACCAGGCTTATTTGGTATGGGTCAGTTTTCCTTAGCCTATCACGTAGTTCAGTCAAATTACACAGATACCACCAAGCATTTTAAAAAACATCTTTTAATATGTTCATCAATGGCTGTTGCAAACAAAGCAGCACATGGCACCAAATATCCATCCCTCCATCCACCATCCTTTTTCCAGAGCAAACTATGATTTTTCTGGGCTTTATTTTCCTCAGAATGGTTATGACTCTGCTGGGCCAGTTGTTAATGTCATTGTCTAGGAGAATGTTGGAAAAATAGGAGTAAGTCTTGAGGCATCTTTGGAACAGGATGAATGTGATCAGAGCCCAGGCATCTTGCAGTTTTCCTCCCTCGTCAAGCTCCACTCACAGAAGTCCTGACCTCTCCGCCCGTGACTGTTACATCAAAAATTGGCATCCTCTGTCCTCAGCTTATTTCCTTTTCAAATACTTGCACAGGAGTTGAATCTTTTTAATATAAGTTTAATTATTTTGTAATTACTTAGGCAGATAATGTTTAATGTTTTAAAATCAAATGTTATGTACAAATTTACCTCAGACTTATCATACACTGCAAATCAAAACTATTTTATTCTAAGCATAGTTAGAATAAATTTTCCTTTTCTATTGAAATGTTATCTAACCATATTTGCTGGTGAAATTCTCGCTTCTGAATTGTTACATGTTCTCCTTTTTTCTTACCTCTACGCTATCTGTCCTTAACACACCCTCTCCCAGAGAGGATACCTCAAAAAGAACTTTGAGAAATCTTCTTGATAGTCCACAATTCAATGCAACCTTTTTTCTTCCAGCCCTGTTGGAAGCAATCTCTTTGTTCTTTTTATGGCATTGATCACTGTCTTTCCTGTAATTCTGATGTTTATGAATGTGGCTAATCTCTCTGAATCCTAAAAGAAAGATCCTTAGTTTACTTATTATTGAGTAAAAGATCCTATACTCAAAATCCTTATTTACTCACTATTCTCTGTGCCTAAAATACAGTACTTTACACATGGTAGGACTTAAAATATTTGATGATATGATTTTTCCTCATGAAGTTAGTGGCTTTCAATAGAAAAAAAAATTTAGTCTAATTAAACACAAGAAACATCGTTTGAGAGAAAGTTTTGGGATTCGCTTTTTCAATGTAGTAAATCTTTTGAAAGTTATATTAAGTTGCAATTTTGAACTGAAGAGGTTATTAGTATGAATTGTGCAAAGTCAAGTAATGAAAATATAACTTCAGGTGAAATGCCAAGCAAAAAAGTAAATTTAGTAGAAACCTCAGTATGGTACTGAAATGATATTACTATTAGGTGGTTAACCCTTCCAAGATGACACTAATCAGTCCTTTTAGTCATTTTAGTAATTATACAAATCCTTATAGCTTAATGAATTATGATCATTTCCGTGACCCATTAAGAGATTCATAATGAAAGAATTAACCATTCATTAGTCCATTCATCCTACGTTTATTCAATACTAGTGCTCATTAAGAATGGCAGAGGGCAGGGTTTGAAGGAAATATTTAAACTGAAAAAATGTTCATCTTTGGTTCATTGTTACTTAAAAATATATAACTGAATTAAACATTTAAATTTCTTGCCTAAGTCTCAAAATTATGTCTAGTTTTGAAATTAGTGGCCAAAAATAATATATTTCATCAAATATATTCAACTGAAGTGGTGGCTCAAACTGCATGGTTAAATATTACTTCCAATAACCAGTCTGTTGCTCTTCCCACCTAGACTGTGGCTGTTAATTGGATTTTAAACTTATGAACTAATAGGGCTCACCACGGTCTAATTTCATCCTTAAATGAGATGCTTATGGAATAATTAATTTCCTATAAAAAGGGACTTGGTAATATTCTATGTGGAAAATATCTAAAAATTATAAAAAATATCTGCAATGCTTTCCATATATATTTTATACTTTCTAACCTACCACCTGAAAAAAAAAAGTTTAAGGATTAGAAACAAATAAAAGGCAATCACTATTTGTGCCAGACAAAAATTACTGTTGATCTGCTCCACTGCAATCCCCTCTCTCCCTCTCTCTCTCTCCTTTTCCATGCAATTGCTGGCCTATTCAGTATATTATTATATATTTTCTAATTGTTACACATTTTTAAAGGTTACTTTACATTTATTACAACATAGTAGCTATATTCCCTTTGTCATACAGTATATCCCTGAGCCTATCTTACAACCAGTAGTCTGTATCTCCCACTCCAACTCTATACTGTCCCTATCCCCCCCCAATTGTAACCACTAGTTTGTTCTCTATATCTGTGAAAATGCTTCTTTTTGTTATATGCACTAGTTTGTTGTATTTTTTATATTCCACATATAAGTGACATCATACAGTATTTGTTATTCTTAGTCTGACATTTCACTAGGCATAATGCCCTCCAAGTCCATCCATGTTGCTGCAAATGGCAAAATTTCATTCTTTTTTTATAGCTAAGTAGTATTCCATTGTGTGTGTGTGTGTGCATGTAGCATATCATCTTTATCCATTCATCTGTTGATGGACACTTATCTTGCTTCCATTACTATATTCCTCCTGAACCTAAAGACAGACTAAGTAAAACTGTATCTATATGACAGACTTACTTAAGTCCTACAGTCACTTAATAAATGTGCTGATCTTTATATTTATGTTGGTAATGTATTCTTTGTGTTGCACTTGTAGAAGATCTGAACATTAAATACTTCCACTAACTTCACTGAATAGCCTATTCATAGCAACCATGTTTCACTACAGTTACTACTTACTTCTTGAGACGAGCCCTCTGGGCTAAACACTGAATGTTTATAATACTTATAATCAAATGTAGGTCTAAAATTTACTGTTATTATGCTATACCCACAGCTACCACTGCTTCTGCTTTTCTGAAAACCCTTACTAATACACTCTATACATGTATGACATTTGGAAATTATACAAAAAACCAAATGCATTTGCCAACTACTGGGTAGGTTATATGCAATATCTAAATTCTCAGAACAGTGCCTCAAGGTTGGTATTAGCTTCCTACCATCTCAGAGAGATTAAGTGACTTGCTCACATCACAAACTAGTGAGGATCCAAACCCAAGTCTGTCTCGCTCCATGTTTTCCCTATAAAAACCTTAGAGTTAAGACTCCTGTGATTATGGTTTAGACTATCTTGGCAGACTTGAGAGAGTTTCCTGATGGCTGTGAAGGAGCAAATAGCTGTGGATGGCCTCATGACCAGACCACATGGTGAAGCTGGCCTTCGGAGTTGAGAGTGATTCCCAGTTGACAGCTATCAAGGAAACAGGAATCCAAGTCTTTAGCTGCAAGGAGATAACAGACAACAACCTGAAAGAGCTTGGAAGTGATTCTTCCCCCAGTGTATCCAGTTGAGATCATCATCTGGCTGACACCTTGACTTCAGCCTTCTGAAACCCTGCCTAGACCTCTGACCTACAGAACATGTGCAATAATAAATGAGTGTTGTTTTAAGCCACTATTTGCAGTAATTCGTTAGAGCAATAGAAAGCTAATAAAAGCAAAGACAGATAACACTATAACCATTTCACCAATAAGGAGACTGGTTCAGAAGATAAACTGATTTTCAGAGTTCCTGCTGTGGTACAACAGGATTGATGGCATCTTGGGAGTGCTGAGACACAGGTTCAATTTCCTGGCCTGGCACAGTGGGTGGGGTATCTAGCATTGCCACAGCTGTGGCTTGGGTCACAACAGCGGCTCTGATCTTATCCCTGGCCCAGGAACTCCATATGCTGTGGGGTGGCCAAAAAAGAAAAAGAGAGGAAAAAGAAAAAAAAAAAAAGTGATGAACTGATTCGTTTTATTCCGAAAATTGGTGACAGGATTGAGATTAGTACCTCAGATCCTCATTTATGCCCCAGTATTCTTTCCACTGTACCAGAATCACTAATGAGTATTACTGGTAGCATTTCTGCCCACCAAGATAGAAATGGAAAGCATAATACATTGTCTTCTTCCATACAGTTCAACACAGAATAAAGCAATGATTTTATTAATTCTTACATCAGTTCTGTAGTATAATGAAAATTGTCATCAAAATCCTATGAAAGGTCAAGTTGATAATATTTTAAAAGAATCTGGAATCAAACATCAGTCCTCATCACTAGACAAACAATATTCTGAATAGTTAAGATCGGGAAATGTGATGGGTAATTCTACCCACTTTTTGTATTGTTTCTTAAATAAATTATTTTTGAAAGCCACTACATAATTCTTTATTTTGAGACAAGGCAAATCTAAGCCTTTGTGCACCATCATCGTTCCCCAAGCCTGGAAAACAAAAGAGAGAGTGAGAGTAAAAAAAAAATAAATGTATGTTCAATTAAGAATTCCCTTTGGTCAAAGTAAAATTAAGCACACAACAATTTACTCACTTGGCCACATTTTTTGCAGATTATCTCGCCATTTGTTTGATAGTCAGCAAACTTCGTCTTCAGTGCCTTGTTTCCTCTCACAATATACAGGTTCCTAAAATTATCAAGGAGTCAGAATCATCCCTGACAATTCATACAGGACCAGTATATGGCTGATGGTACATGTTGCTGGATGTGCTACTTCTCCACACACATTCGTTAAGGCTCATTTCCTCTGTCAGATCTCTAAGTAGATACCCCCTTTTCACATACAACCTCTCAAGGGGTGTGCTGCCTTTTGTAGCTTCTTTCTGCTGATTATTTTAACTGGGCTTAAGTTGTTCAAGAATTTGAGAACAAATATGAGCATACACAAACAGATGTGCCTTGTATCAAAATGGCTTTGGTCTTACACTTTTTCCCTCCTTTACCTATGCAGTATATTTGCAAAATGGACATAATATTCTATAATAACCTTTATAGTAAATGACTATGAGAAAGAATGGATATATATATGTATAGGTATAACTGATTCACTTTGCTGTACACCTGAAACCTAACACAATATTGTAAATCAACTATACTGAAGTATAAAATAAAAATTAAATTAAACTGACAAAAATTAAATTAATTTTAAAAAGAAAAATGGACACTTGAAATAGGTATATAATTCAGAGACTAAGGAGGGCAAGTTCTGAAAAATAATGACTCTCATTTGTACTGTTTTGGAAGAACATTTACAATACAACCTCCTTCATCCCTTATAAAGAAACTTAAATTGAGTCTTCCTGGACTTACTTGAACTCTGGTGTCATGTTGACATGGTGCATCTTCTCAATTATGTGGATATCTTCTCCAGAGCAGGCTAGCACACTGCAGTTTTTGCATAGAAAACTTATTGATGATAGGTTGTCCTTGCATTGCTTTGCAATACTTCTCTTGATTTTCATTTTCTTTTCCATTATACTTTGCATCTGTAATTCCAAAATCTGCAGAGAGGAAAGAATATGCAATGTTTTTTTTTCATACTTTCATTGAAGTCTCCTGGAATCCAGAGATCTCAGATAGTTATGAACATATACGCTTAATCCATGATCTAGAAATAAAAGCAATGAAGAGATGGCTGGCCCCCAAAGAATTTAGTGTGGAATCTTGTCCTGTAATCATAGAAATGTGGAATCATCAAGTGTTCAAAGCACAGTCCATTCTATTTTAGAAAAGTCCAATTGTGAGAAAGTCTTTGGCAGTATTTAATTAAAAAAACAAACAAAAAAAACCCTTTCTCCTTCTAACCTCCACCTCCATTAGTTTTAATTCTGTCTCATAAATTAAGTCTAATCTTTCTTCCTGATAGAGTCTCTTTAAAGAACTAAACACTGTTCCTTCATCAGCTTTAGTTATTTCTTATAAATGATAAACCCCTAGTTTCTTTCATTTTTCTTTACACATTATAATTTCCAGACCCTTTGCTTAGTCAATCTCCTCTTTATAGATTTATAACAGAAACTATTAGTTTCTCCTTCAGTAGCCTTTATGTAAGTATGCTAGCTAAATGACTACATTTCCAAGCCACTGAGACATAAGGTGTTGAATGGAATTTCCAGAAAGGGCCCTTAAGTATCAGATAGCTAGCATTTGCACTTCTGCCTTTTCCATCTTCCTCCTCCTTCCTTCTTAAAGTGAACACGTGGCAGCTGAAATTCTAAAAGCTTTGACCTTAAGAATGAAAGCCAAATAATAAAAGGGCAGAGAAGAGAGAGAGAGGAGTTTTTGCTTTCTCATGACATCATGGAGTGACTGACTGTGTGGATCTAGGTTGCCCACACACTTTATGTGAGAGTATAAGCCCTTACAATTTTATATTCCTGATTCTGTGGCTAGTGAAGCAATGTATTTCATAACAGTCAATATAGTTTATGAGAGATATAAAACTTGAAATAGGGATTCGATAGTTCTCATGCATTTACATCTTCACAGTAGAAAGCCCTACCTCTTAAAAGATTTACCTCCAAACTAAACTTCTCGGGGATGACAAATTTATATTAAGCTGTGGAGGAAGACATTGTTTTTTTAAAGACCAAAGGGAAGTTTACAGTAAAAGTAAATTATCAGCCTGATGAACAAAGCTGAAAGGCCCACGTCTTTGGCTCTTGGCTCTGTGTTTTAGGCCTTGATTTGAAGCAACCATATTTCGCATACACACACACAAAAGAGAGAGAGAGAGAGAACAAAACCTTGCAAATGAACCTGTGAGCAGAATCATAGTTTATTTAATCAGACAAGTATGAAGATTAATTACCTATGTAAATTATAACAATATAATGAATTGAATATTCTGTTCTTAAAAGTTTAATTAGGTTGTTCTTGCAAGATATTTATGGTTCAGTGAGTTGGTGAAAAGATGATTTGGCATTGGATGCCATACGTGTGGGCAATTAAGAAACACCTATGAGTGTGACAGAAAGAAAAGCAAAACCAAGGTCAATGTTTGGATAGGTAACCAGGATGCCAGAAACCAAAAGAATAGCTCTAAAATAGTAAAGAATATAAAACAATTAGAGGGGCAAAAAAGAAAATAAATCATAGTACATATATGGGAGGCACAGCTATCATCCATCTAAGTGTAAATAAAGTACAATAATGTGTCATAAGTTGTAGGGTCAAGGCCAGGGAAAAAATTTATCTTCAACTTGCTCCTGAAATCTGATTTGATTGAAAAAGTTTTCAGTGATGTAGAAACTCAGTGTATGACCTGGAAAAAAGACCTCACCTTATGTGCCACCTCTCACCATTCATCAGTGGTGGCCTGAACATTGCATTGAGAAGGGTTCTTAAATCAGAAGAAAGGAGTTCTCTAACCTGGTATCAATGTATGCTGGGGGCTCTGAACACAGTAGTGGTGCCAAGTACCCCACATCATTGCCATCCTTGCTCTGAGTTTGCTACCTGAGTAATTTTAGGATAGCAGGTCTCTTAGGCAAAGGAGACTTTTAAAAGGTAATGCATTCTGGGTCTCCCAAAGGGATTGTGTCTTACCCTAGAGATTATCTGGGAAATGTGACTTAATGCACTCCAGAGATTGTTCTAGAGCTTACACAAACAAGTGGTCTTGAAACAGCAATCTTTGAAAACATCCCACTTGATTTATTCATTTAGGACTTTAAATGTAAAGTGATAACTTTCCAGTGGTACTATATGGCCACAAATGTTTGCTTTGACACCACAAAATGTTTGGTTTGCCTTATATTTGAAGGGGTTTTAAAATATAAATTCGTGTAGAAACCTGGCCAGGAAACCTTGGAGTTGGTTATAGCAATGCACACCAATTTGAAAGCATCCCTTTCGTGAAACTCTATTTAGGGTAGAGCCAATTCCAATGTTAAGAAACTAACATTCACACCCATATGCAAGGGTGTGAATTTTCTTCTAAATGGATTGTTTGCTATTATAGTAGTTACAGTCTTTAATTCAGTGGTATGGGGGATTTCCTGAAATATTGTAGAAATACATTCTTCCTTCACTGTGTTCTTCTCACAACACAAATGACGCTACAATAGTAAACTGAGATGCAGCATAAGATGACATTTTCTTATGATTCAGGGCTAGTCAATGTTTCTCCCTCCAAGAGGCCTTTCTCAAACACCCAACCTAAAGTGCCCATCTAGAGACTTGTTTCACATTGTCCTGTTCTAATTCTCTAGCATGGCTTTCCATATGATGTAATTCTTGCTTTATTTCTATATATTGTTTCTCCTCCTCAAATCTCACCATGTACATACTAGAATGTGAGTTTCATACAACAGAGATCTATCTGTGCTGTTTGCTACTATGCTCTGTTTCTAGAATGTTGCCTGTCACACAGTAAGTACTTCATGAATGTTTCTGGAATGAAAACAGCTGTGCCTGTATCAACAGATGAGACCAGATCAAAATTACCAGGTTGGGTTGAATAAGTGAGTCGCACTCGTCTTTCTGGATCCAGGACAATCTAAATTTATCAGTGTAGAGAAGCACTCCCTGACAATTTCTACCCACCATGGATCTTGATTCTTGTTATGTGAATTTGGACTCAGCATAGCTCATCAAACTGGAACTTATAATTTAGCACAATTTCTGTCTGGAGACTTAGCCACAGAGATATCAATGGCAACCACATGCAGTCATTTTAAAGTGAAAACTAAATCTAGAGTTGGCCCAAAACAATACCTTATGAGCATACTCTTCTGGTTTCATATTTTGAACACGGTCTATAGCTTTATACATCATTTCTCTCGGAAATCATTAACGGTCTCACGTTCAATAACTCCAGAGCCACTTTGGGCAACCAGGACGTAGGTGCTCTCATCAGCTCTGGCTCGACCACGGGCCTGAGAACAGAAAGAAATTGAGTCAATGAAGGGCTATGCCTTGCTGTGAACTCTCCTGGTTTTGTCCTGGAATGATATTCATTGCTCAGTGTCCCAGTCTTCAAATGATCCCCCTATTCTCAGTAAAGTTAGTTATTATCCTTTCTTTACAAGCTGGCTTTCTGAAATTCAAAACACACTTTGGTGCAGAAACACTGTTCTAGAGGGATGCTGCTTGGGTCCCTACATCAGCCCTCACAAGCCTAGGTAACATAAGACCATCCCATTCAGCCTTTCTGCTCCCCAGAGCCCCCTTCTTAAACCCTGGGGACCACCATCAGTGATTTGAGCTGGGGGAGCCCCATTCACAGTGCCTGGTAGGAGGGCTAATGGTGAGAAGGCATGTCTGACCTTGACACCAAGGCTGTGGAGCATATCACTCTGTTCCCAGTATCCTACCTTCAATATTGAGCACATTTTTCCATTAAAAATCTGCTCAAATGCTGATAAATTTCTATCTTCTTTTAAGCACATTTTGAGTAACAGAAAATGTTATGGCTTTTTCCAGGAACCTATCAATTATAATATGATCCTCAAAAATATATTCTGCTTAATGAGGCACTGAATAAACACATCAACTCCTGAAATATAAGTACTTCTTAATTTGGTGGCTGTATGGTTATCTTAGTCTTCATGACTTGTCTTCCATTCAAAGATGAAATTTAAAGTATTAAAAAAAACTCCAGTTCATTTTATTAATTAGCACAAATCTTATACATACTCAATAAAAGGTAACAATTATTATTAACAATAGTGTGGGTAAGAGATAAAGTGAAATTTAATAAAAAATGGGACAATTCACTACTTTTTTCTTTTTTGCATAGATGTGTCTGCTCCCCTCCAATATTTTATTAAAAAAAATTTCAAACATAGAGAAAAGTTGAAAGAATAAAAAGGAAAGTGGGAGTTCCCTTTGTGGCTCAGTAATTAACAAACCTGACTAGTATCCATGAGGGTGCAGGTTTGATCCCTGGCCTTGCTCAGTGGGTTAAGGATCCGGCATTGCCATAAGCTGTGGTGTAGGTTGCAGACGCGGCTTGGATTCAGCATTGCTGTGGCTGTGGCACAGGCTGGCAGCTGTAGCTCCAATTTGACCGCTAGCCTGGGACCCTCCATATGCTTTGGGTGAGGCCCCCCAAAAAAAGCAAAAAAAAAAAAAAGGGAAAGTGCAAAACAGCATGGCTCCCTAGGGTTCAGTGTATTGTTACTTTGTCAGACATTTTTGGGGCACTGTGCTTCAGATTTGGGGTCCAGATGCCGCTTCACAGACATCCTAGAAATAAGGAGGCTTATTTTAATTCTTAGTAATGAGTTAAATGTCATGTTCGCAAAAAGCCTTAGGACACAGAAATAACAATCAAAGAAGAGTGGTCTAAAAAATATAATAGGTATCTGGTTGTAATATGAATTAAATAACAACATAAAAGGCAGGAGTTCCCATTGTGGCTCAGCGGATTACAAACCCGACTAGTATCCATGAGGATTCAGGTTCTATTCCTGGCCTCAGTCAGTGGGTTAAGGATTTGGTATTGCTGTAGGTCTCAGACAGGTCTTGGATCTGGCATTGCTGTGGCTGTGGCATAGGCTGGCAGTTGCAGCTCCAATTTGACCCCTAGCCTGGGAACCTCCATATGCCACAGGTGCAGCCCTAAAAAAGCAAAACAAAACAAAACAATATAAAAAGCAGTTTTGCATAGCTGTTTATCATTTATTTTTTATTTGGGTATAATTTATATATAACATTTTATTATATTCAAGTGGACTACATAATAATTCAATATTTGTGGACATATTTGTATACATATTTATTCCCCTTTTCATAGGAAAATGGATATATTTTTAGAACTGTGTGATGTTTTACTAAAAGAAAATAAAACAAGAACAGAAAGTCAAAAATTAACATATTTGAGGCATTTGAATGTACCTGGACCATGGCTATTTCATTAGTGACGAGACCATATCGAATAACGATATTACACTCTTTAATATCCAGACCTTCTTCTGCCACCGTGGTAGCGATAAGCAGATTTATTTTTCCCGTGCGAAATTTACTAATGACTTCTCTTTGTTCATTCTGTAGAAACATTTTAATAAATTAAATGTCGTAATGCTAAACACATTAAAATCTTCTAATTAGGAAATGAAATACTAAATTGCAACTGGTCAGTGTAAATCAAAGGATTAGATCATACATGGATTTGCTGCCATCTGTTTTTGGCATTGAACAAAGACATGATGGTGAGACAACATTTGATTTCCAATCTGGGATTACCACACAATAACAAAAATATTTCCATCCTCCAGTCTGGAGGTGGGAAAGCCATCCTTTATGCCAAAGAAATAAATTGATGGGTGACTTGGAGAAAAGACAGGAGGAGATGCTTTCAGTTGAGAAGAGGATACAGCAATGAGAAACCAAAATGGACTTTGCTTTTCACTACACTGATTTCAGAATCTTTAATAGGGAATAAGATGCAGTGGCACTTTTAAAAATAGTCGAATTTTGAGTCACAGAGAAAATATACACTGTATACTGCATTTGGTTACTTTAAAAGTCATTCAAGCGAAAGAAAAGAAATTATATTCCTGGAAGAGACTGAAGGCATTGGCTGTCTCCAAGAAGGGGAAGTGGAAGGCTGGAGGACCGTGCCCTATCCCTTATTAATTTTGAAAGAGGTAAATGTATTATCTGTTCAAAGGGAAGATATAAATAAAATGAAAGAATAAGTTATTAAAAATAATTAAAACAGCTACATTTAAGTGAAAGATCTGAATTTTCAAAGTTAATATGGGTAAAGAAATTAAATACGCACTCTGACCTCGCATAGGAGGAATGAGTGAGCATGATCCTAGCTTGATGTGGCTAGGGTAGTTTTATTTCTTATCAAATGTGTTGGTCCAGAGGCCTTTGGTGCACACATCACATCCCAAATATGTCTGACTCCTCTTTCAATGTTTCCATTGAAAACTCACAAGGTGAGGAGGTGGTGAATGAGGAAGGGGGTGTGTTCTATATTTTGGCATGCCGCCACCAAGTCTGAAATGGATAAGCAGCTTGAATGCACACTTTCCATTTGTTCTCACCTTTTTTCAAAGAGGAGCTGAATCCATATAAATCAAAGTCCTAATGGTAAAGTTAATAGAATAGAAACTTAAAAACAGTACCAAGAGAGAAAGAGCATATAAGTATGTTACTGTAAGGGTTAACACGGAAGCTGAGAGAATGAACTTCAGTTTCACCTGTGAGTTACCTAGAAGCTAAGGCAAAAAGGGAAACATGCTAAGTAAACCAGTTGACACTATAAAGAAAGAAGTAAACTCCATACCTAAAGAAAACAGTGCTTTCTTTCCCTGGCATAAATGTTAGAGGCATCTTTCACTTAAGTATATGTAGGGAGCATATCAAGAGTTATGGTGGATAATTTCAAAATGACTTCTTTTCAGCAAACATTAAAACAGATTTAATTTGCTCCATTGGACCAAATGATGATGAGCTATCAGAACTTAAGGGTCCCCTTGTCCAGCAAGGCTCAAAGCCTCAAGCCCATCATGGAGCAGTGGGTTAAAAATCCAACCGTAGTGTCTCGGGTCTTGGCAGAGGTGCTGGTTTGCTCCTCGGCCCCAACAGTGGGTTAAAAGATCCAGCAATGATGGGATAGTTTAAGTGAAAGCTGCAGCTCCAATTCAATCTCTGGCCCAGGAACTTCCACATGCCATGGGAGCAGCCATAAAATTAAAAAAAAAAAAAAGAATATTTTTAATTAAAAAAGGACAAATATGACTTCAGAAGTACATTTTACTCTAACAAGCCATTGTTTTACCTATGCTTATAATGTCTGTGAGCGCTTGAGTGCCTTTTTCTTTCCCAAGTATTTTTCACTGTACACATAAGTGGTATAATGAATTGAAAACAAAACAAAACAAAATCTTAAAAAGGAAAAGAGAATCTCTTATAGTCCCAAATCTCTAACACATCAATGTCTTAATTATTCCAAGTTCCCTTAAAGATCTCATCCTATGCAAACATATTTTACATAGTTCTAATTATAATGCACACATTCTTGTGGGAATTTGATTTTTCCACTTGATATTATATTGTAACTGTTTTCACATTTTATTACTAAAAGTTTAAGTGTCAGTCATTTTTGCAAAGGAAACTCAATTTAAAAAGCTCCTCTAAGAATGTGGGAAAAAAATTATTCCTAGAACAATGCTTAGCCTACCAAATACCACAGCTTAGACTGCTATTAAACTCACATGTACTTTCAAGAACAAATATTTCCTTCCATTAAAGTAGTCATAGGTTGGTGAGAAGACTGATGAAAAGAAAGGACTACAACTAATCTGGGAAGAGAAATAAACATAAGAAAAAAAAATCCAAAAAGACGTTTACACCTGTGTCATGGGCTTGAACTCACTGCTGTGTCCAGCTCCAATCAGATGGTGGGCTTTGACTCCTACTTCTGCAAATTTTTTATTGTCAGTAATCCACTGGGAAAGGGCATATGCACTCTGTCGTGTTTTTGTGAAAATTATTCCTCGTGCTGATTCCTCAGTCCTTGTAAAATGTTCCATTATGGTGTTTCTTAATTTGGTCAGCTTTTCATTTTCATATTCTGGGTTTTCAGCCAGCTTCTTCAATATTTTCTTGTTTCCTTAAGAAATACTTGAAATTAGTAAAATACGTGAATAATTACACTGAAGGATTTTGTAGAATGATGTACTAAGGTGTTCATCTAGAGTTAATCTTGTGCCACATCTAATAATCAGGCTAGTTTTTAAAATACATTTTTTGCAGTCATCTTGACAATAAAACCAGATGACCAAATGATTAATTATCATTATACAACTCATGGTTAGCCTGATCCCATCAATTAGAAATAGCTACAATATGAGTGGGATTTCTTCTTTCAATATGAAAGATTATTTTAAGAGGGTGCTTTGGAGAGCTCTTAGGAAGCAGGGGGTTCATGCCAAAGAGGTTAACACATGAGATCATGCAAAAGTGTTACAATGATTCTTACTCAAAAATAAAGTCATGAGAAATATATCTGATTCATCCAGTTTTGAAGGTTTCTTTTCATCATTCTCATCTTCATCCTTATCACTATCATCTCCATTGTCATCACTGTCATCTTCCAGGACTTCAAACTTCTTTTCTTTCTCATCATTGTAGAAAGTTTTAAGGTGATTATAGGCATCAATCCTTCGGATTGTATCATTAATTTGTAGAGCCTCATTGTACTTTTTCAAATGTTCTGCACAAACACGATCTTTGCGATTTCCTTCTCTTGCAGCTATGAAAGAATATATTATGAAATAATAATAGAACCCTCTCCCAAACTGTGCTGTGGGCTTAAATGTGTTGATGATAATGAGTCAAAAATAGGCTTCACCTTGTTTTTGAAATGAGCGAGCAAGTTAAGGCTTAAAATGTGCCATAAGCACTAAAGGGGGCAAGTTTTCTGACTCCTAGACTTGCTACTTATGTTCCGTGTCAGCAAAAACATGTACTTGATTCATGCTTACTCAGAGGAACGGCACAAAAAACTAGTTGACTTTGCAGTTTGGAGACAGAGCTGTCAATATTTATCTTAATATTTTAAATATATAATAAGTGAAAGACTCTGGAGATAACAAGAAAACGGACGAATTGGTGTCTCTTTCCTTAGATAAGGAATTAGAACATGTTTATTCTTGTGCTGCTTAGAACACAGATATTCCATTTGCTACTGCATTTGCTTCTCAGTGTGCTTAGGAATATGTGATCTGGAATCTTGGCATAAACATGGGATAAATTAAGTGTTAGGGCAAAACCCAAATTACCTTTTTTTTCCATTTGAATGAGCCATTGTTCATAGGGTTGAGTTCCAAAATCTGACATAGGACTAATTTGGCAAAAAGTTTGAATGTTTGTCATTATTTCTAGAAGACTATCTTTAAACAGATCCTAAAAATAAATTATACATTTATTCTTACATATTTATATTGTTAAATGAATAACATTATATCTGTTAAAACAATTTTTATATAGAAATAAATCTGATTTAGGATCATTGTCTAGACAAAAGTAACAAGTTACTCTGATCACCTCCCTGTACACTGATTTTTATCAGCTTCCCTTTTGCCTCCACCCTTAAGCCATACCACACCAACACCAGGTATTCCTGCTGGAATTTCCATTTTAAATATTTTACAAAATAAAATTACTGAATGATACATACCTTGAATGCTAATAGTAAATTTAAAAACATATATTAAAGTAGTGCCCCAACTACTCAGAAAGCCTGCATTCTAATTTAAGAAGCATTTCTTTTTGAAGAACTGGTTTCAGTATTATTTCTACCAAAATTAAAAGTTTAAAGGTAGGGTTTTGAAAAAAGCCAGAAACAGAAGAGTACATACTACAGGATTTCATTTATAGAAAATTCAGAAGCTGTCAAAACCCACCTCTGGTGCTAGAAGTCAGGACAGCAGTTACCCTAAGAGGTGGGTTACTGAAGAGGAGAATGAGAAGTTTTGGGGATTGTGACAACATTGTTTCTCTTGTTCTGGATTTTGGTTATATGGATGTGTTCAGTTTATGAAAATTCAGCAGTCTGTACACTTAAGCATTTGCACTTTTTTGTGTGCATGTTATATACTTCAATTAAAAGTACACTAAAACTTAAGGTAAAAAGTAAGATGGTAAATTCTTTTAAATATACATTGAGGATTTTGTGGATTTTTAAAAATTATTTGGAGTAGAAACACTTAAACTTATCAAGCAAAACTGGATAAATAACAAAAACTGAAGAAAAATAAAGTATATTCAATGCACTAGCTCTGGAGTTCCTGCTGTGGGGCAATGGGATCGGCAGTGTCTCTGGAACACCAGAGTTCAGGTTTGATCTTTGGCCCAGCACAGTGGGTTAAAGATTGCAGTTCAGATCTGATCCCTAACCTGGGAACTCCACATGACACTAAGGCAGCTGGCAAAAAAACAAAACAAAACAAACAAAAAAATGAAGTCAACTATACTCTAATTATTTATTTATTTTTTGTCTTTTAGGGCCACACCCATGGCATATGGAGGTTCCCAGGCTGGGGATCAAATCGGAGCTGTAGCTGCTGGCCTACACCACAGCCACAGCAATGCCAGATCCAAGCTGCGTCTGTGACCTACACCACAGCTCATGGCAACGCTGGACCCTTAACCCACTGAGAAGGCCAGGGATCAAACCAGCAACCTCATGGTTCCTACTGAGATTCGTTTCTACTGCGCCAGGATGGGAAATCCTGTAATACAATTTTTTTTTTTTAAATGTGCTAGTTCAGCTGGAATAGAGAGCACTCTTTTTTCAGAATTTCAAAAAAAAAAAATGATCTATGGAGGTTGATTGCTAACCTCAGTTCAGCGCCTACTACATTTCAAGCACAATGTTATCTATTATGCATATTTCATATCCAACATCCTTATGAGGTAGATTTTCAGAACCTCAAGTACACAGAGCTTAAATTTATTATCAAGTGAGTAAAGCTAAAATTTATCCTACTTTTTATATTTTGCAAAAGAATGTATTGACATAATGTACTAGTCATAATGTCCAAACTGACTCTAAGTTGGTTTTTATAATCAGTAAGATACTTATTCCAAAAACACCATTAAAGTAAATATTTCACTTCTTTACCATAAGTATTTTCTTAAGAAGGTAAATATGCCAATTAGGTAGGACTCTCATTATCACCACCAACTGTAATCTGGTAGCAAAAAATGGCTCTGTTCAGTGTCAAGAAACAAATACTGGAATTCACCAAGGAAGTAAAAAGAATAAAAGAAACTATGTTAACCCCTCTAGCTTCACAATCCTTCCCACCCCACAGTTCATATATATCAACCATCAACCAGTTATTGAGCCACTCTTCATCTAGTTCAGAAAACTAAAAGATTTGAACAGTGAATTCACAGCAGTGCCTTGCTGCCTAATATCAATAAAATTTAATAAAACTGTAACTCTTTGCTAAAATTTTAAAATAATATTCTTTGGATGCTCACTGTAAAATGACCTTTGCAGTTAGGTATGATGTCATCAAGTAAATAAATATAAAATCTTAAGCACATACTTCTCTGGTGTCATCTGCGATTACAAACTTTTTGCATGGCTCCTTTATTTGGTCTTTAAGTTGATCAATATTTTTTTTCACAGTTTTAATGGTAAATGCATCAAGATTGGCACATATCTGGAAAAGAGACAGGTTTTGATATTCAAATACTTTTCCCTTTCAATTAACTCAATGCAGAAATCTTTCTCATGTAAGAAATAGGTAGCACAATTTGCTAAATATAGCATTTTAATATTGCCTTACTGTGGATCTGATTAGCCAACAAAATCTACCCTGATAGAGTAAAAAAGGTGCTTTGAAATTGGGTTGGCAGAAAATTCCAGAAAGAAATATATTTATTTTCATTCCTTAAATTTCACTTTCCAGCTGAAAAAAACGATGTGGAGAGAATACAGCAAACTGCAGAGATCAGCAAGAATGGTTATGAGATAACCATATTACATGAGGCATTTTAAAGGTCATCTTGATATCCATGGATCATATTATCACTTTCTTCCACACATAAAAGAGGATACTACAAAGCTAGGAGCAGCTGAAGCCCATGTGCCTGAATTTGAATTGCAGTTAATCCTTAATACTAGTAATAAATTATATGTTCTAACCAATAATTGTGCTTTTGTCTACTCTATATGATTTTCACTGACTTCAACATAAAGTAAGGGCTTTAGTGCTAACATACTTTGTGAATTACTCTGAATTCTTTCAGTGCTTGAGATCAACAAAAGCACTGTATATATTGTTACCATCTGCAGGCAGCTGACAAGATATAGACTTTTGGAGTTCCTGTTGTGGTACAACAGTACTGTTGATGTCACTGAAGTGCCAGGATGCAGGTTCAATCCCTGGCCTGTGGGTTAAAGATCCTGCATTGCTACAGCTGTGGTGTAGGTCACAGCTGTGGCTCAGATCTGATCCCTGGTCCAGAAATTCCATAGGCCACAGGGCAGCCAAAAAAGAAAAAAACAAAACAAAACAAAACAAATTTAAAGATTCTCATATCTCCATTTTCCCATTTAATTTGAATTACCTAGAATCTGAGAATCACAGAACAAAAAAAGGCTCAGAAGAAAATATGCAATTCTAAAACTCATGGAGTATGTATGAAATTAGAAACTTTCTTAGCTTATGCATATTTCTATATAAAGTAGATCATTAAGTTTAAAAATAGGAGTAGATATTTAAAGGAAGGTATTTCATTTGTCCCAATTTTTTAATACTTACGTTTGCTCTCTATAATTTGGGGGCTATTATTCCATGTCATAGTTATTTACTAAGGAATATTTCTATTTTGTAGAAGACTGAGTGTATTTACATTAACTAAAGCATATAGATTTCGCTCAACTGATGATCATGGAATAGCTTCTTTCCTGCACTCCATGGCATCTGGACCTAATCTTACCCAAGAAGCATTGGCATTTGCTCTAACTTTGGTTTTTCTGGTTATGAGCAAAGTTAATGACTTACTTTTAAAATATGTTCTTCAGCTTTGGCTTGCTTTTTGGCTCCCCCAACACCTGGTGAGGCTGTTAGTCCCAATATCTGAGGTAAGGGAATCACTGGTTTCTTTTCTTTCTTGAGTTTATTGTTTTTCAATTTCTGTTTCAAATAACGCCTCATGATGTTATTATAGACTGCTTCTTTGTTGGTGTGATGGCATTCGTCAATGATGATGAGAGAAAAGTCTTAAAAAAAATTTAAATGGTTTATTTGCCCATACTGACAAAATACAGTTAAAAAAGGCTCTCTTAGTTGGTAGACTGAGCTGCCTTGGAGATGTATTTTCTTGGGCAGAATACTGACACAAGCAGTTTTTACTTTTTAAGGGCAAATGCAACAATCCTAGCCACCTGTAAATACATAAGTTCATGTACAGTAATCAGGAAATTATCCATGTTAAATATTATGCTCATTTAATAGATGAGTTTTGGAAAGTTTATAGATCTAAAAAGTGTTATGGCATGGATTTCAAACTCTGGCTTTTCCCCCGAAACTCTCAGAAATGCAATTTTGTTTTTTAATAAAATATATAATTTTAAGTTGGTGAATTTTATTTTCATTCTATCAAATGAAAAACACTATTTAAAGAGGAATCATTTTACTTTGTTTAAACTTTGCATTTAATTATTATGACTATATATACTTCTTTCTCTTCCTCTTGCCTAACTTTTCTTCCCATCCCCCACAAAACAGAAAAGATTATATTTACTCTCTGGAGAAGAAGGCATATCTAACAGGATCCACTAACATATAAAAAGAACTTAGAAATACAGAATTAATGCAAAGTCTAGAAAATGTTTGATTTAATAATGATGTTCTGGAGTTCCCGTTGTGGCTCAGTGGTTAATGAACCCGACTAGTAACCATGAGGTTTTGGGTTTGATCCCTGGCCTCGCTCAGTGGGTTAAGGATCTGGCGTTGCCGGTAGCTGTGGTGTAGGTCGCAGACGTTGGCTCAGATCCCATGTTGCTGTGGCCCTGGTGTAGGCTGGCGAGGCTATAGCTCTGATTGGACCCCTAGCCTGGGAACCACCTATGCCATGGGTGCAGCCCTAGAAAAGACAAAAAGATGGAAAAAAATAATGTTCTTATGCAGAATAAAGTGATCTGACTAAAAATGTCTCCAGTTTTTTATTTGCTTTCACAAGGAAGAAGGGTTTTATTGAAAAAAAAAAAAAACCAATGGAAGACAATCTAAATCATAATTAATTTTTAAATCAACATTTTAAAAACTAAGAAATACAGCTTCTGTTACTACCATTATTACTACTAATTATCTTTCCAAAATAAACATTTCAACCAACCTGACAGCTGTACACCAGGGTCTTCTCCTTCTTCTGAGTTTAAAAGGGAGTTTTCAAGGATTTGAGCTGTACTGATAATAACATCACAAGACTTGACAACTTCTGGAAATGTTATTTTCAATTGGGTATCACCACTTAATCTAGTAACATGATACCATTTCTTCAAATATGGTTCGAACTCTTTGCGGAAGAGCTGTTCAACTAATGGTACCTTTAAAAATACCAAAGTTAAAAACGTGAGAGAGAAACAGCCTTGTCAAACTAAAGGGGTATTAATCAAAGGCCTACTATGTATCAAGCATTAACAGAGGTGTTTACATTATCAGCTAATTAGGTGTAACAGCTTATTCATCAAGTTCATTCATCTCGATAAGCATTTATTGAATGCCTATTACATGTAGACATTGCATCTGAGACACAAAGATGTTTAAGTTATGGTTTACAGCTTTCAGGAACTCATTCTAGCTGAGCACAGAAACCAAGATGAAACAAAATGAAACAAATTATCACAATACAATGTGCCAATTCTCCTACGGAAACACAAAGAAAGCGATAGCAAAAAAGAAGAAGACCGCTCAAAAGAGGGTTTAAAAGGAATTTTAATCTTGTAAACCATGGGTCACTGAAGAGATAAATTGAAACTAAGGCGAATAAGAAATAAATTTTGAATTTGTAGAACAGGGTCAGGCTACAAAGGGCTGTGAACACAAAGCAGAGTATTTTAAATTTAGTGTGGCAGTTCATAGGACCCTTGTGAGTTTTGCTGTAGAGTAGATTCATTCCTGTGTTTTGGAGAGATCAGGCCAGACACAACCTTTCTAAAGAACTGGAGAGAGCAGAGAACCAAAACTGAGGAAGCAAGACATTGCCTAAGAGAATGGATAGAGGTGAAGGGACAGACTGCTAGACTAGCCTTGGCGGCTAAGAAAGAACAAAAAAGCAAATAGACTTGGCAAAAGAAGTGAAAACTCTTCCAGAGTGTTGTTGAGTGAGAGCACATTGACCCTGAGGTGACTCCACCTGATTGATGACTCATAGTATCTTTTCATTCGCTAACAGGTGAAAATGCAAATCTTCGTGAAGACCTTGACTTATAAGACTATCACCTTAGAGGTGATGACCCTGATAGGCCAATTAAAGACTGAAAGCCTCAGTTTTTTTACTGGTAAAACAGAGATAACTATGGTAACTTTCAAGAGTAGCTGTGTGGTTTTAATGAGATAACATAAAGTGCAATAAAATATTCATTATTATATTAATACACATCTCTCATTTCCTAGACCATAGATTCCTTAAGGGCAGGATCTGCATTGGATTTGTCTTTAAAACCGTCATGCTGCTGAATGATTTAAGAATCTCTATATTATGGCATGACATAGAAAGCTGAGGTTCTGCCCATAAGGGGTGAATGAGATCGTCCAAAGAAGTAGCATCTTCTGGTCTATAGAACAAAAAGTCATTGTCACAGGAGGCAATAGGTGTTGGAAATCCTGAGATTCACTTGGGTGGTATTGACTTCCTACTGAAGGACACAGAGAGTGCCAGATGCAAGCCTGACGTGATTAATTGGGAGTTGTGTGGTCCTCTTGGAGCCTTTTCCTGAGATGTGACAGAGTGCCTGCCAAGACTAATCAAACCCAACTGCTACCCACTTCTGCTGAATCATATGGGGCTGCATTATAGCATCTGAAGGAACCTGAGATTTATCTCTCATGATGTTGAAGCCCTAGATAGGAAATAGAAAGTCTGGGAACACAGGTGTGTTTTCATTTCTCCCTGCATTTGAAGGTGATAACTTTGGAAAAGATGGAGGAAGGGAGATGAAAGTAAATGGTGTTAGGGACAGGATTTCTCCTTCCTAGGAGAGGATCTAGGTTATAATACCTTGCCATTGGGACAAACACAGAATGCAGGTTATGTTGACTTAATGGGCCAGAGATTTCCTGACCCAATCAAAAGAATTAAAGCTGAAGTTACTTTAAAATCAAAGAAATGGGATAATAAAATAAATGAGTATGACATGGAAGGAAGATCTAGTGGAGGGCTTTCTAGCCATTTCAAGGGAAAAATAACAGGGAAGTAGATCAAGAATTAGACACATGTCCTTAAATGTCTATGCAACAATGCAATAAATATGAGTAATTAATCAGGATAAATTAACATTTAAACATGACCACAAATGTAAGAATTTTGTAAAAATCACCTAGATCTAATAGGATGAAAGATTCACAACCAGAACATAGCACTGAGAGGATAAGAAGTCTACAAAAAGAAGGTGTTTTGAGGGGCATGCAAAAACATGAGACCTGAAAATATCAATCAACATGAATGATCTTCAACAGATGAATGGATTAAGATGTAGTACATACATACAATGGAATACTATACTTCCATAAAAAAGAAAGAAGTAATGCCATTCACAACAACATGGATATAACTAGAGATTATCATACTAAGTGAAGTATGAAGAAAGAGAAAAACAATACCATATGATATCACTTATACGTGTAATCTAAATATGGCACAAATGAACAGAATAGACTTACAGACATGGAGAACAGGCTTGTGGTTACTGGGGAGGGATAATGGAATTAACTGGGAGTTTAGGGTTAGTAGATGCAAAATATTATATTTAGAATGGATAAACAACAAGGTCCTACTGTATAGCACAGGAATATTATTCAATCTCCTGAGATAGACCATGATGGAAAATAAAATTTAAAAGAATATATATGTGTGTGTGTATAATATGTATATATGATTGAGTCACTTTGCTGTACAGCAGAAATTGGTGCAACATTGTAAATAAACTATAATTTTAAAACATGAATGATGTGAAGAAATAAATACAAGCATTTGCAATCAGGCTCAAAAATTAACTGTATAAAAATAACTTGAGAGGTCTAATTTAAGAGATTTTCAAATGAAAAGGAGCCAAGGCTTCTCAGGTTATGGAAAGCTCAAATGAGTCTGTGGGTATTAGTACTAGTGATAAAGACAAATCTAGTCATGGGCCAAGTGTCACATCTCATCTTTCCTACACTCTGCAAAAAGACTACATCTATAGTATTTGTCCAGCCCTGGACATTGTTTTAACAGGGTCTTAGATGATGTCTGAAAAAATATGAGTTCTTGGGATAATGAAAAGTCTGGAAACTATGTTATATGAAGAACATGTAAAGGAACCTGGAAATATTTATCCCAGGGAACTAAAAGAAAAATTACTATGGAGTCGCATGATGCTTGCAGCCTTCCCTATGTAAAAAGTTGTCATAAGCAGAAGACTTAAGATTTAACTTAATCTGTATAGCCACAGAGGAAAGAATTCTAACCAATGAGTGTGGATTCCAGAGAAACAGATTTTGGTGAATACAGGTAGGGCTTTCTGACAGTGGCAGCTGTTCAAAGAATGGGATTGAGCTGTCTTGCTGTCTTGTCAGAAGTGGGACTTCCTTGATATTTGAAGTTACTCACTCAGCAGAGGTGAGAGAATGACTTGGCAATGGATGAGAACTGGGTCTTGAAAGCCTCTTTCAATTCTAATAGTCTACTGGATGCTAGGACCTGATAAAGGAGGTTTGGAAGCTTAGGCTACATGTTTGGAAGAGGTTGTATAACCAATGGAGAGACAGATCAGTAGGGAACAAAAGCTCTTTGGGAGAGTAGATAAAGGAAATGAACTTGAAGAAATGGCAGAATGTTTAAACAGTCAAGAGCATCAGCTTAAATGACTTCGTATCCAGTTAACTTCGTTCGTTTCTCTGCACTTGGCACCTAAGACCCTGCTCAATGGTTAAGGGATGCTGATGCCCTAGTTATAAAGGTGAGGAGGAAGGGATGGAAGAAAAAACTAATATTACTGAGTCATTCTAAGGTATTAGAGAGATTAACTAATTTAAATCTACAATTTTAGTACAAGATAGTATTATTTAATTCATTTTATGGGTGAGGAAACTAAAGGAAGATAAATTAGTGATTGGTCCAAGGTCAAGTTACCGGTAGGTAGGAATAATATTTACACCTAGATTTTTTTTTTTTAATTCCAAAAGATAATATCCTTAACAAAGAAAATATGTGAAAAACTATGGAAAAAAATCCTAATGTATCACCATCACCACACACAAAAACTCTTTTAATAGTAAGCAAACCAAGTATATAGGAGCAGTGTTTAGGCTTGGCATGTTGGCATGTATCTACGAAATACACCGGGAGCTACATGATAGAAATCATCAAGATCACGGATTCTGAGTACAATCTGAGTACTTTTTTTATACTGAAAAGCAGGTTGCAACTAAAACTTTCAGCATAGTAGAAATAAAAAAGTACATAGAAAAGTTATATAGTCTATTACTATATTTTCTGTAAAGGAATAAGAGAGAATTACCATAAGTAATGGGGAAAAAAAGACTATTTCTGGTCATGGAAAAATGTATTCAATTTTACTCCATAAAATGGAAGAGACTAATACCCCCAATTTACAAATTTATAAATGAATAAGCTCTGATTTATCTAAATAAAGTTCAAATAACTAGATTTTGTTTAAAATTAAGAAAACAACTGCTTATGAAGATAGGTTTCAAATATCCTAAGACACAAATATTAAAGAAAACCTCAGTTGCATTGAATGACATTTATATTTATATACACATTTGAAAATTATTGAACTTGATATAAATCAGCCAAATAGTCAATTTTCTTTTTATCTTCAAACCAAATTATATATATTTGAATACAATGCTTAGCCTAGATTCCAGTGATATTTTGAGGAAATTTATGTTCACATGCAACAATAATGTAAATTAGTACCAGTTTACCTTAAAGAAAATCTGGGTAAACATACCTTTTTTTTTTTTTTTCTTTTTTCAGGCCACACCTGAAGCACATGGAAGTTCCCAGGCTAGGGGCCGAATTGCAGCTGCAGCTGCTGGCCTACACCACAGCCACAGCAACTCGGGATCAGAGCCACGTCTGTGACCTACACCACAGCTCATGGCAACACTGGATCCTTAACCCATTGAGCAGGGTCAGGGAACAAACCCATGTCCTCATGGATACTAGCAGCGTTCGTCACCTCTGAGCCACAATGGGAACTCTCAGTAAATATAACTGTTTATACATCAGTTACAGCTATTTGATTTAATGTTCTGGTTTACCAGAAAAAAAAATCTATTTTAAAGGCTAATAACTTAGATATTATCTATAACTGGAAAAGCAAAGATTTAAAATAAATTACTTATTCTGACATTGTTCCTAATTAAAGTAAATCTGTGTGAATCACTGTTACAAATGTCACTACACAAATGCTTCAGGATAATAAAATGAAAAGAAACCATGTTCCATTGCGTGCTGTTTGAATACCTTATTGACAAGGACCATAACTTTTCCAGGTTCAGAAGCTTCTTTCTTCTTGTCCAAGTGATCCTTGGCAATGTACACGGCCACTCTGGTTTTCCCACTCCCGGTGGGGAGGCATATAATGATATTCTTTCCCTCCAGAGCTGGCTGGGCCACTTCCAGTTGGTAAGGCCTGAGATGCAGCTCTGGCTCAGGGGATGCTCTTTGAGCCACAGTCTCTTCATCTGAAGGGCATTAAAAGGAAGGAAAATAAGAGAATGGGCAACAAAATAACTAAGGTGAGGAAGTCTGAAGCTGAACTGTATTCCTCCTGCAGCTTAAACTTCATTTCATGTGTGGTCCAAACCAATCCATTTTTTAATTTCTGTACTGAATAAGTGTCAGCTCTCTGCATTTGCAGGATACAACCAAGTGCTCTGGAAGGGCCTGGAAGGTGAGGGTAGAGGGCAGAGGGAAGGATTAGCAGGATGGAGCAACACAGAGGAGTCTCACAGAGCTGGCAAAGCCAAGGGGAAATGACAGAAAAGGCTGTAGTGCAGGATTGGCAGTCAGTGGTTCTTAATGCATCGGACTGACCATTTCTTTGTGGAACCATTCTGCCCCACTTGATCTCTTAGCCTTTCCACGAACAAATCAAGAGGAACTAGGAATGTAAGAATTCATTAGTTCTCCTTGCTCTATACTCCCCTCACCTTCTACTACAAAGAAATAGTAGAGCTGAGGCTACTTTCCTTCATTTGAAAAACTTTACCCCAACAAACCAAATATCAAAAAGCGTATTTATCTATCTATCTATCTATCTAAATATATCTAAAAATGGCCCCCAAAATCCCATTTTTGCCATTTAAGGAAACTCAATTTAACAGAAGCAATACTTACTCACAATTCAGTTTAAACCAGTTTATGTACTCACAAGAAAAAATGAAATGATAGTACTACTTATCAGTATTTAATAACACATGAAGTAAGTTTTCTTTCTCTTATCAATGATTGCAATAAAACTAAACTAACATAATCCCATTAACTTCAAAAAGTTGCTGATTGTTCCATTTCAGCGACTGGATGATTCTATTTAACTAGTTTTTAACTTGATGTGATAGCACTATCTGAACAGGTAGGAAAATTCACACCAACTACCACTTAAGGAAGAGTCATCTACTAACCTGGCAGGAAATTTGCCTTCTGTATGGATGAGTAAACACAGATGCAACACATTTACGTTATCACTGGCTCATCTGCTGATTCATTTACTAGGATTTTCAGGAAAAACTCATTCAAGATCACCAGCATCTAAAAACATAAACTGACAAGTTTCCTTGCTTGTTTTGGACTCTATAGCAATCACAATAATTCATCATCTTATTAAATTGATGTGAGATTCAAGCTAATTTAAGAAAATCACTATTTCTCTGCTAAGCAGCATTTTAGGTTATCAAAATTCTGATATTGTATGCATATTATGAGCATTTGCCATGTAACTTTTCCAAAAGAGCCAGAATATCTGCAAAGGAGGATTTTTAAATTGTGTTTGACACCAAGATCCAGGAATTTACTTTTGCTAAATTGCTCTTTGAGGTAGGAAATTTATTGAAAGATATTAGCAAATTCTTTGTTTCATTTCACTCTAGGTATATTTTTGCATAGATTTTTTTTAAAAAAAAATAATAAAACATGGCTTCCCTTATAATAGTTGCATCTTCTATTTTAACAATCATTGTCCCCTTTTGTTTTTCATACTTAGCACTATATCTTTGGATAACAAAAATACAAAAAAACTTAGAGCAATATTCTAATCTCTTTTCCAGGAATCTAAAATGAATTCAAATGAGTAAAACATCAATATCACTTATGCATACTGGATATTTGTTGCCCTAATAAACTTAGAAGAATTAAGATGTTAAAAGGACTATCATGTTCAAACTCATGATGCATATTTTTGCTTATCTAATCATGTACCACTAATTCACTCTGAAGTGAACATTTACGGGATGCCTAGGACATGCCAGGCACTCCCAAGAACACAAGGACGTCAGGGGCTAAGGCAGTCTACCGCTGCCACTGAAAACATCAGGCTATTAGAAAGATAGCTCAATATCTTCCATATTTTTGAGTCCAGCCTAGGAAACTTGATGGGTAGTCCCAAGTTTAAAAGAGAGGTACAGAGCAAAATGGAAAAAACTAGAGTTGGATTCATTGTGAGAACAGCATCCAAAGAAAAGGAGCTGGGTAAGTGCTAAATATTCAGCCCGATTCTTGCCTCATCACATCCTCTGACACAGGGAGGGAAGAATATATCCACATAAGCAATGAAAAGAGAATTCTCTCTTCTCTGTCACCAGAAGGAGATAATTGGGCTGGTGTCAAGGAGCCAAGAGCCAATTTCCTTTATGAAAGAAATGTTTGGGTTTTGTTTGTTTGCTGTTGTTTCTTTTTGGCTCTCTTTGAAAACAAAAATCAATTAAATCCAATAACGAAAATGATATTTAAAATATGCAAGGCTTTAACTCTGTGCCTTTCTTCTACAACAAATATTGATCAAAGACCTTAAAATTATACTATGCCATATAAATGGTCAAAAAATGAAATCAAATAGGGCTTAAATAATAACATTCTATTGGAACTACACCATGTGGCAAATTTCATTCTCACATTGATTTTGACAGCTGAGTTATTCTTGGAGAGAAAAGGTCTGTCACTGCATGTGTTTGAAATCGACAAAATATTCCTTTACCTATAGTATGTAACCTCAGAAAAATACACTCTTCCAGCTGGACAAATATTAATAGCTATTACCTTGAAATAGTAAGGAAACACTTTCTACATATCAGGCCAATGTACCTTGCCAAAAATATTGCCACTTTGTGAGAAGCTGTATACCTCTCTGAGAATGAGAAACAAACAAACCTCCCATAGTATTATTAGAATATCTAAACTCTAAAAGCACCACTAACTACGTTTTAGTTTGGCATAATAATTCTACAAAGGAACATAAGGTCATGGTATTGGGTCACATCCTTGTTCTGTATGGCCCATCATGGAACATTTGAAGGTGGACAAAGGACATGTGGAAACAGATCTCTTTGCTGTCAACCTCAGAGATTAAAACATAACTCCAAACACTGTAATCCTTTCAGTGATTCAGTATGTGTTTAACACTTCGCAATTTATCTAATCCTGTTTTTGAATTGATTTCTACTTTAGTCTATACCAAACACCTGAGGGAAAGGAAGTTCGTACTTTTATAATTTCAGAATTTTGCTACCCATTAGGCAATTTTATACTTTGTTTCTAAACACTGACCATCCAGAATTTCAATGAGCGCTTCTCAAAAAAGGTGTTTGTCTTCAAATGTATTTGCCTTTAAAAATGTATTTGCTTTTTAAAAGAAGGTTACATTCAGATTTATCAAGTCTTTCATGCCACATTGAAGATTGAAAATCAGTAAATAGTTACATTTGCTAATAGCCCTAAACAGACAAAATGCCCTGCTCATAGAGGATATTCATTAAATATTTATTAAATGAATGAATATGGTCAAAAAGCCCTTACTTAGACAACCAAAAATTAAGATGAGGTTCAGAAGCTTAAAGCAACCATAAAGATGTTAAATATTAGCTAGAGTATATTTTGAGTTCTAGCATCAGTAGCATTTAATAAAAATGTCAATTATTAAATTTAACAATTGATAACAAGCAGAGAAAAAACAAATACAATCCGCAGAAATGTTCACATGGTAAAAACTTAATAAACAATGACTAAATTGAACAGAAATTTAATTAACCCCTTTTAACTAACATTAAAGTTACGATTGATATTTAATGAATCAGGTTTCCCCAGACCAACTGTTCTAAGGGATTCAAGAGTGTTGTTAACAGAAAAAGACTTTTAAATAAGAGGTGGTACATTCCAACTGAGAAAACATTTAGGACAGGTGATCATCTTTAAGTAAACTGTTTTGCCCCTTTAGGTCTATTGTAGATGTAAATTTCTATAATTCTTCTGACAATGAGGGGTAATCTGAAGTATACAATATTTTCTAATTGTTTTTCTACAACTCAATCACAGAACAAAAGAAGAATAAAGTAATTTGTTTCTTAATTTGCCATTCTGCTGCTGCTTCTTAGCTGGCCACATTGCAAAACATTGTTTTTGTTTGTGCTAATTTTTTATTTAACTATAAAATATTTCAAACATACAGACAAACATTAGAAAGGTGTATAACAGATATCTAAGGACCCATCATCCCTTCTTCAAAGATGTTAACATTTTAGCTCAGTAGTAATAATGGAAATGCACGTTCAAAGCACAGAAAGAAGATATTTGAAATCAATCAAACTGACAAAAGTTCAGAAAACAGGAAGTCTTGCTAAAGTGTAGGAATTGGGAAAAGGCACTCTCATTTATAGCTGGTGGGATATTCAACTGATATGAAGAGCCATGTGGGAAACACCTAGTGAATTTTTCATTTAGTGATGAAAATATTTTGCAAACTCAAGTAAATATACAAATTGAAACTCTCATAACTATACGTGTAAATTCTAATTCTTATTTCAAGAGGGACTCTTGTTATATGCCGTTAACTACAGAATCATGCATTATCGATGATATTTTTTTTTCCTTATAATACATTTTAATTTAAAAAGTAAGGTTTGGAAATAAATGTACAAAATTGAGTACATAATTTGAAAGCAGTCAGATTAATTGAAACAGATTGCATAAATAAAATAGATTACATGATCCTATGGAATGTGGCATATGCCAGACCAAAAAGCTATATACTGGATCAAAATTAGAGAGCTTGATTTCAAAGACTTTTGTAAGTTGTACTTTTCAAGAAAGTGAGTGGCAAAGTTCCAGAACTACTTCAACTGTAGAAAAGAATTGCTTTAATTGCATAAATACATTAGGGAGGGTATGAACAGCCCCCATGCTTTCCACTATATGGTGTCTTATTTCACACTTTTTAAGGTTTACACAACAGTTAGGCAGTACCTGAATCACTTCCCATGGTGCCTGAATCACTGCCCATGTTGCTGTTATGTCCAAGACTTTCATCTAAGCAGCTGACACTTCCTTCTGCCAAACTTGTGTCTGATTCTGCAAAGGAAAACATTTTAAAATATTTTAAAAATATTTCTGAGAATAAACGTATTTTAACTGCACACCTCTACAGCACACAGTACATACAGTTCAATGCAAGTGGAGAAAGCACACCCAGACAATTACAAATAAAAGGTAAGAGTTTCTGGCAAGCGACATTTAAAAACTCCACTATGGATGAGCAGCTGTCAGGGACTGAATCAAATACATATATCCACCTACTGAAAGCACCATACATCTAGTAGGAGAGCTCGTGAAATTTGTAAGGGTTTATGATTTTTGTCATGCCCTTATGGGTAAATTTTATCCAAAAAAAAGAAGAATGAGGCTTGATCGTGTTATTTACATGAAAAAAGTATTATACTGAAGCCACTGAGTCCTTTTCATGTAAAATGGTAGAGAATTAATAAATTATAGAACAAACAGATGAATAAATGAAGCACATGGGTCTACCGATGAGTTATGAAAATAGCAGTTCAGTGATAAACATAACTTTAAAATCTCACAAAGAATTTACTCAGAATATCATGAAGGCCTGGTACTGCAGTGGTATGAAGCTTATGTGATGTTGGAATTATTATTTTTTCCTTTACGATAATTAGCTAAGCTTCCATCAAAGAGCTGCAACTAATATGAGTGGCCAGGGTAATCCTTCACTTATTAATCCTGTTTTTCTCTTTTTCTACTCAGTATTGACTCCTTTTGAAAGCCTTCCTTCCCTCGAGGGAAGACTTCCTTCCTTACAGTTTATTTCCAAGGATCTGTGCAATCCCATCCAGAAGGATCAGACCCATTGCTAAACTGGTAAAAACAAATGAAAGATGGTTACAGATGCTGGTTTTGGACTCAGAAAGGCTTGTGAAATTTGCTGTTGGCAATGCTCTGAGCCTAACTTCCTTTCCCTTCTTTAAAACGGGGTTAGGAGAGTTATACACTATTATGTATAAAACAAGCTTCAGGGATATATTGTACAACACGGGGAATGTAGCCAATATTTTATAATGACCATAAATGGAGTATAACTTTTAAAAGTTGTGAACCACTTCATTGTACACCTGTAACTGGATATATAATACTATATACCAATCATACTTCAATAAAAAATACATAAAACAAAAAATAAAATGGGGCCAGCACAATTTACCTCACAGGAATTGATAACCACTACATAATATTAGGTATAACAAGCTCTTTGCACTGAAGTTTAATTGCTGGTGATTGGAATATAAAATAAAATTCAAGTAGCTGGTATATAACTAGAGCAAGAATGCCATTTAATAATGTCTTAACAATTAGTAATGTTTCATAATATCTATACTTATGAGATAATAATTATTTCATGCTAAATTTCCCAAATGCACCAAACAAATTTTATTAAAGTAAACCATATGAAACCAATCTCAATGTCACATATTTAAGTTGGAAATAGAAATGAGTAAAAAGATATATGTTATCAATAAAACTTCTTTGGAAAGGGACAAAATACAACTCCTTAAAATGACAAGTATCTTCTTTTTCTTCAGCTTGTTATGTATTTCTTTTTTGAAGTCAGTTGTGTTGAGGTATAATTTACATGCCATAAAAAATCACTCTTTTCAGGTGTATAGTTTGATGAGTTTGACAGATGTGCATAGTTTTGTAACCAGTATCACAACCAAAATTGTCTTATCACCTCAAAATCCCATTAAGCCCTTTGGTTGTCACTGCCCTCCTGTTGTCTCCTGGCAGTCATTGTTTTGGTTTCTGTCTCTGTAGTTTTGCCTTTCCAGGATGTCATATTAATGAATTCATGTAATATGTAGCCTTTACATGTGGCTTCGTTAACATGAAACATTCACGATGCATTCATGTCATTTATATCAGTAATTTGCTCCTTTTTATTGCTGACTAGTATCCCACTGAACATCTGTGATGTGTGTCTGTGACATGTCCCTTCCAACTTGGGTAAGTCCAGTTAGAAATAGAATAGAATTACAGTCAATGCCAATTAAATATATAAGACAGCTTTTTAAAAGTTAAGGAGTTCCTGTTGTGGCACAGAGGAAACATATCTGACCAGGAACCATGAGGTTGCAGGTTTGATCCCTGGCCTCACTCAGTGGGTTGAGGATCTGGCATTGCCGTGATCTGTGGTATAGGCTGCAGAGGCAGCTCAGATCCTGTGTTGCTGTTGTTGTGGCATAGGCCGGCAGCTACAGCTCTGATTCAACCCCTAGCCTGGGAAACTCCATATATGATGCAGGTGCAGCCAAAAAAAAAAAAAAAAAAAAAGCAAAAAATGAAAGTTAAAAGAAAGCTGATAAGAAATTTGTAAAAAAAAAAAAGTCTCAATGGACTTGCATACTGTTTGAGTATATTAGCACAACACAAATATACTCATGTGAAAATACTGTGCTTATCAGTTGTCGTAGATTAGCTCTGAAACTCAGATTTGAGGAATCCCTTATGATCACACGGGAAAACCTGTATATCTCACTGAGAGATTTTAAATATGGCACTTTGCAATTCCCAGAGGTATGCCTTGTTAGAAGCTCAGAGGCGAGTGTAGGATAGAACTGTCAAGTAGAAGAGTGTTCTGGGCAGATGTACTGATGAAATGAGAATATGAGTTGTAAGGAAAAGGCAAGGTGTAAAATGAGATGGGGAAATGTCATTGAGAGGATAATTCTAGATCTAGAAAGACAGACCAAGATTTTTGAGGCAAGGAAGTGAATTTTGACATGTTTTTTACTTGTTTTAAATGTGGGATAGAGAACTAAAAACAATGCCAAAAACACTGAAAAATACTAACAAATATTATCTACACTCTAACACTGTATCCACTGTATCTTTAAGTTTCCCACTAAGTATAATCCAATCCAAATGGAAATTATACTTGATTTTCATTTTCTTTTCTTTTTTGCCTTTTTTTTTTTTTTTCTTTTCTTAGGGCCACATGTGAGGTATATGGAAGTTCCCAGGCTAGGGGTCAAATCAGAGCTGCAGCTGCCGGCCTACGCCATAGCCACGCAATGAGGGATCTGAGCCATGTCTGTGACCTACACCACAGCTCAGGGCAATGCCGATTGTTAATCCACTGAGTGGGGCCAGGACTCGAAACTTCGTCCTCATGGGTGCTAGTTGGGTTCATTACCACTGAGCAACAACGGGAACTCCTCATTTTATTTTCTAATCTCTAATAGTTAAACCATGATCTCAAACCTCCTCCATGTATATGTAAAGTCAAGATTTTCCCCAAGCTTTCTTCCACCATACATAAGGTTTGGGGGAGCTACTTAATACAATGTACAAGAATAATTTATGAATATTAAAGAAAGTTACTACCAAAATAGGATATTATTAAGTTCATTATCTAGATTATTTTGATTTAACACACAAATCTGCAATGTATTAAAGGAGGACACTTAGCTGAGTGCTTTCACAGATGTAATGTAAATTATATTTTAAGCCCTAAACATCCTATGTGGTAGATACCCATTTTCACCTCAATTTCATAGGTGAGAAACCAAGTCTAATAGAGGTTAAATGATTTATCCAGGTCACACAGCTAGAATGGGCCAGAGCTGGGAGGTTCATTTTCTGAATACGTCTGGTATTTCAGTACTTTTTGCCTAATACCAAGGATGGCTGATGATCTGTTGTGGAGCTTTGTAAACAAGCAGACAATACTGCATCCATTGTGTTACATGAAAAGAAAAGTTTTTTTCTTTGTTTTTAAAGTATATGGATATGTTCATTGTAATGTCAAAATTTCTATCAATTTTGAAGCAGCTTCTCTTTCCAGGAAAAAAAAATTAGAGAGAGTTTTATTTTGTTAAATACATTTCTGATTTTGTCAATAGGCTTTCTTTTACTTGTAAACATCTTGCTAATTTTTAAACTTTTTTCTGCACACCAATAGAAGGAACGTTTCTATCTTGTTGAATCAAATTAATTGAAATAATTCTGCTAGAGAGCACTATGAAAATGAAAGTGAATATGGGGAGATCCATTTCTTTGTCATTTTAAGGCTATATAAGTCTCAAGTTTCTCAATACAAATAACTTTGTTTCCTCAGAAGCAAATTCTTATGTGTCTGATATATTTTTTGATTTCATAGAAAAAGAAGTAAATAAAGGAAATAACTCTAATAATCAAAGAAAATATATTGCATTTCTCACAACATTGAGAATACTTTCCCTAGAGACTTTCCTCCTGTATTCCCTAAAAAAATCATGTCACACACACACACACACCAAAAAGCCAGATCAAAAAAGTGTTATGTGATAATAAAATTAAGCCAACAACCTTATTGAGTTTATAAGCTAAGAATTCTAACAATTGATTATACAGAATTATTGTATTTCATTTTTTGTACTTTTCCTAGCATGTCTATTTCTTATGCACTAATGAATAAAGTCCTGTTGTCTATGATTTTAAAATTGATCTGATAAATAGTCAACTGGAGACTGGGCGTTGCCATGAAAAATAACACGTGCTCTGGAGTCAAACAGATTAGTCTCCAGCTCTGAGTTCAGCCACTGCTAATAAGTAACTTAAGCTTTTAACATTTTTAAAATATAGATAGTAGTTTCTACTTTCTCCTTTATTGTGAGAATGATTGTGTTAGATCAAGGAAAGAAATCTTAAATTCTCAGGAAGTTGCTGCTTGAATGAGCTTTGAATATTAGAGTTAGATTATATAATACATTGAGTTAACTTTTAGATAGGTGTCATTTCCTCTAGGGAAAATATCAGAGCTAGCTATGAAATGGCTTAGAAAATGCTGGTAATTTCTATCAGTTGAAGAAAAGAGGTCATTCCTGGCAAACGCTATTGAAATGAAGGAAAACAATATTCGTCCAATTAAAAGACAGGATTTCCTATAACAATTTTGTAAACAACACAACGAAAACATCTTTGCTTCCAATAATAGTTTCTAAGATCAGTTCATAAGCCATGGGGGGAAAAACTGCCTCATTTTACAGTCACATATTGAATAGTTTACTAATAAGGCAAAAATATTAACTTGAATCTGATAAATTTCATATTTAACATCCTCTGGAATTTTAAATACTTTAAAATATTTTTAAACCACTTAGAAGCCCAAAAAATTAATGTTAAAAATTTCGAATGGAAAAAAAATCTCCTCCTCGGAGGCTTTTTTAGATCTATTTCAATGCAAAGTATGCCCTCTGCTGGAAAAATGCTATTATAACAATTAGTTGATAAATATATTAGTTCTTACTTATAAATATAAATATAAATTGGTTCTTACTTCTATCCCTACCAGTTAGTGTCCTTCCTATTTTCAGCCTAGATGCTTTTCTCACTCCACAGAAGATTTCTCCTGACCTTAGGGGTCATCCTCTTTGCCTGGAAAGTGGTTTTGCATTGCATTAGGAAGGGAATCAGAGCCTTGGTGCCTACTGAGAAAGAACACCATCAGATCTGCTCTCTTAAGAGGCAGTGCTTACAGGGTCTGCAAGAGTCTAATTTCACCTGCCAAGTAACTGTACGTTTATTCTACTTCTTACCTCGTGATGCGTATTAGCTTCACAGTTCCTACCTTCCCTCGAGTTGCATAATCCCTACAGTATGGAACATCGAAGACCATCCCCAAAACTTCAGACACATGTGCACAGATGGACACACACACACACACACACACACACTCATGGGCTTCTTAAGGTTGCTTACTGTCATACTACTAATAATACATATTTCCTTTTCTTTCGAAATAATCTTTTTTGAGAGGGGATAGATGACTTTTATTTTCAGCTCTATGTATATGGATTTGTGCGTGTATGCGTGCACACACACACACACACACGCTCACATTTTGGTCTGTCAGATTCTGCTCTCTGTGCCAGGGAACATGTGTTCCCGCAGAATGGAGAGAAGCCACCTCCACCCACCTTGCATATTCTCTCCTGGATCCAAGCTTCTAGGAAATGAGTTCCCCAAAGGAAAAAAAAAAAAAAAATCTCCTAGAGCCACAGGCCCACATGGCTATCCAAGGAGCTCCTCTGCTCCTGTTTATAGAATTCACACTGCCAAAATGTTTCAGTCAGAATTAAATTTGAATTGTGTATATTGATGTTGGTTTAAATCACATTATTTATGCCCTTTAGCCTTTGGACTTGGTCTCAAATGAAAAGTTTGTGATTCAAGTACATGGTTGTAGGATAACCATACCCAGTAGAGTGACCCATTCATTCACTGCTAGTCAGTAACAGAGACAAAGTTTGAGAGCTAGGTCAGTTATGAGTGATCAGCCAAATGACCACATGGGAATTAAATCTTGAAAATGACAATGCAAAGATAGAATGTGATGGATTGGAAACCTCTTTGGCTGATAAGCACCCTTCAGAAAGAGCTATTCAAGTTCAGCAGACCTAAGCAAAGTATGGTGAGAGATGCATTTAAAGGTTTTCCTGGCGAATGTTCAATAGTAGCTCTTGGGGACAAAAAAGGAACACTTTGGAAGGGTTTGCCAATATTGATGGTTTTCATATTCCCACCATGACTGATTTCAAGCTTCTGGCACGATGTTACTGGGTGGAACTGGGAAGAGGTCTGCACACTGGGCTCTTACAAGCCTGGAGGAGCCAGTTTCAGCACCTTAATGGATAGTCCTCTAAGGACTTTCTGCCAAATACCATTTTAAATCATCAGAAATGCTTTGGGCTAAGATTTCATAACTGTCCAAACAATGAATGGTAAACTTTTAAGAGTATTTTTGTTTTGCCTGAAGGCAAACATTTGTAAAAATCATGGAGAAATACACTAACTCACTGATCTTAGAAATCTTATATCCCTCCACTCTTCTCCATCAATTCTCCCCTCTAATTCAACTGTTCCCCTCCCCACATTTTTGGGACTTTAAGGGGTTGGCTACCCCAGGGCATGTATAAGTTCCCAGGCCAGGAATCAAACCCATGCCACAGCAGTGACCTGAGCCGCAGCAGTGACAATGCCAGGTCCTTAACCCACTGAACCACCAGGGAACTCCTCTACCCATATTTTTAGTAGAATTTTGCTGTGTTTATTGAAGATCGATTTTGATATATTATAGGTAGATGAACTTTTCATAGACTTTTTTTTTCCTCTTTAGGGACGCTCCAGCAGCATACGGAAATTACCCAGGCAAGGGGTCGAATAGGAACTGCAGCTGTCTGCCTCCACCATAGCCACACCAATGCCAGATCTGAACCACAATCCCAGCCACGTCTGTGACCTACACTGAAGCTCACAGCAACTTTGGATCCTTAACCCAGTGAGTGGGGCCAGGGATCAAATCTGCATCCTCACGGGTTCAGTTCTGCTGAGCCACAATGGGATATCCTAGACTTTACTTTTTAGCAGTTTTAAGCTTGCAGCAAAATTGAATGGAAGGCAGAGAGATTACCCATATCCCCCCTGCTCCCACATATGCATAGCCTCCCCCATTATCAACCTCCACGCGCGCACACACACACACACACAGGCACACACACAACACATTCTAAACTTTCTTATACCTGCACTTTCGCTCATAGTATCCATGTAACCGGAAGTGCTGGCTGCCACTTCCGTTTACCAATCCTACAGAGAACCTTCAAGGTGAAGGTAAAACGTCTCACATTCCTCCTCTGTGGTAAGCTTTCTCTAAGTCTTTCTTCCTTCACAAGGCTTCTCCCCCATACTTTAATACTTTCTCTTTGGCTAGAGATAGATCACTGTTTCTCTTCAGGCGCACAAAACTTGTTTTCTTGAACTGGATTATAAACCCTCTGAGGCTGGAGGCAATACTCCAGTCTTGGTTCTCTCAGTAATAGAACCTGACCAATTCATTTTCGGCTTCTAGTCTTCATTCACATGCCAAAATAGAGAAAGTGAGGTGTACTGACAAATTAAAATCACCGCCTTTGCTAAAACTCTGCTTAAAAGCTTTAGGTTTGTCTTAAAAAGATGTCATGAAAATAAATCCAGCATGTATTAGCTGTATAGTAGGGAGGTTTTCTTCACATCAAAATACTTATGTTCACGTTCCTGAGACATGAACAGTAACCCTCCTAGAACTACCATGAAATTGGAGGTCATATAACTAACCTAGCTGGCTCCTGGTAGGTTTCAAATAAAATACAAAACAATATTATCCTTTAACATACACCAGTGTCGGCATCAGCAACAGCATCTCTCTCTCTCTCTCTCTTTCTGAGCACAAATAAATATTTGCCTTTTGGATTGCCTTAGTAGTATGTCTAGTTCCCAATAATTAATGTAACTAAATTTAGAAAAAATATAGACGTAAAGCATTATCTTAATTCAGAGGAAGCCTGTAATACTATGGGTGATCCCTCACAGTATTATTTATTGCAGACTACTGTATCAATTATCTTTCCACTAAGCTCTCTAGTGCTGTGTATTTCTAGGGATTCTAAAAACCTCCAAATTTCTAGAGGTTAGTACTATAGAACATTATTCTGGTCCTCAAGTGCAAGGATAAATTTTGTGACATTTTTACAGAGATTAGTATAGACCAAATCTAAGATTGGACTTTGGTCTATAAAAAGGCAAAACAAAACAACAACAAAAAAGGGCTCTAACAGATTGGGCCAGAAAGAAGGAGGCTGTTTCATAAAGGTCAATTTTTAAACCCCTCCTACAGAACATGATCTATGCAAAATATATCCACAATATATTCCAAAGCATAATGTCACCGGATAAACCTAAGGAGTGGAACATATGGGGGAATATGAAAAAGAAGGTATTAAAGTCTGAAAACAAGCAGGTTGGTAAGCTCATTAGCTGGGGTGGAATTTTAAAATCTTCACGTGAACGAATATATAAATCAAAATATACACATGCATTCACAGTCATGCGCACTGTGTATTCACACATGGCACACTGCACTGTTAAATTATAATCGTCCACCCTGGAACAGACTTTCGATTCTCTTTATAAATGTAAAAGCACCCTCTGCTGGCCAATCTGAGGTACTTGCATTTTCTAGTTTGACAACAGGGAGATCCAACAAAGAATGATAAAAGAAGTTTGAAGGATTTTCTGTGGAACTCTGCGTAAAAGTAAGTTCATTCCAGATACAGTAAATTGTATTATTTTGTTTGAACCTCATTTGCCCTTTTATTAATAATAAAAACGTCAACATAAAATAACTACTCACTTTATTATTTTTTTTCATTTTTTTATTTTTTATCTTTTTGTCTTTTCTAGGGCTGCACCCGTGGTATATGGAGGTTCCTAGGCTAGGGGTCTAATCAGAGCTGTAACCGCCGGCCTACGCCACAGCCACAGGAATGCCAGATACGAGCCGCGTCTGTGACATACACCACAGCTCACGGCAACGCTGGATCCTTAACCCACTGAGCAAGGCCAGGGACTGAACCCACAACCTCATGGTTCCTAGTCAGATTTGAGCCATGATGGGAACTCCAACTCACTTTTTTTTTTTATCAAAACAACAATAGCAGACAATTAAAATGATTGTGGAGTTCCCGTGGTGGCTCAGCAGGTAAGGGACCCAATGTTGTCTTTGTGAGGATGCAAGTTTGAACTCCAGCCTGGCTCAGTGGGTTAAGGATCTGGCATTGCCACAAGCTATGGTGTAGGCCACAGCTGCAGCTCCAATTCTGCCCCTGGCCCAGGAGCTAACTTCCATATGCCACAGGTGTGGCGAATAAAAAGAAAAAAAGATTGGGCAACCAATTTTATTTTACTGTATGCTTATAGAAGTAACATGAATCAGATAACTGTGTATTTGCTATAATTAAAATATTTGAATAGAAGAAAATGAACATGGGCTTTGTGTCCTCTGAGGTCTTCTAGGGATGTGTGGTCCAGATAAACACAAAGGTTTTCTAATATTTTTTCTTTAGAAAATTATCAGTGACTTCAGAAAGCAGGGCTGTTACATCCAGAATTAAAATCTATGAACAATCTGAGAACTACTCAAATATCCTTTAGGATTACTGTATTAATGTGAAAAAAGACAAATTCAAAAAAACATTTTAGTATATCTTAATTATCCCCACTTTTTAATGGGAAGCTGTTGGAAATAGGAAGAAGAAATGTCAGCCCCTGATGTGGAGACATGACAAAATCACTCTCCAGAATTACCCACCCAGGCTGAAGGAAAGACATGATTAAAACTGATTTCAGGGTGGGCCACTGTCATTAATGCTAGTGTGTCTTACCTGTCAGAAGTGTTAAGAAGTAAAAAGGGCTAAAAATAATATATGAAGAATCTTTGCATTAAGACTACAAAGTAACATTTGTATGTACAGAGACTACTATGCATTGAAAAAAATATTTTAGAAATGGTTCAGAAATAAAAATTAGAGCAGTTTTAATTTAAAATTGGAAATAATTCAAGTCCTATTTTTTCTTTTTACATACGAAAATTCATATTTATAGAATATGTGTAGCTTAGGTAATAAGTTTCTTTCAATGTTACTTTGGTAACTAACTGTATTTGAAATCTTAACCTGATATACTGAAACTCAAAATAAAAAAGTACACATATCAATAGCAATAAGATACACAAAAGTAGATTATGCAAATGAGTATTAGAGATTATTGAATATTTTCACATTTATTTTGACTGTTAATTCTGTCAAAATATGCCACCTAGGAAAAATCCTTCTCCAGTTAATTTTGTAACAAAAATTTCAGTCAAAAGAACTTCAATAACTTCTTTAGGCTACTAATGATACTTTACAAGTCATTTACATCAGTAATTCTTAGTTCTGAAGAGCAACAAGAAAATAAAGAAATACTTGGGAAAATCTACAGGGCCGAAGGCCTGAAGCAAAGGCACTCTGTTTCCATAAATCAGTTACTGCTCTATAAAGGGCCAGAACGGACTGGACCAACCTATTCCAAATCTACATCAGAAGTCCAGACAGCAGAAGAATCCTACAGACTGAAGACTGTTAGAATCTATGAATCGGATGGAGTCCTCAGATTACTGTACAGTTTGTTGTACTCTCACATGTTCTCAGATGAGTATACATTTTAATAGTCTGTACTTTTCTTTCATAGCACCTACTATAGTGATTTCTGTTTGCTGGGCACATCCATCAGCTGCAAGCTCCATGGGGCAGAAGTCACTTTTCTCTTGTTCCACCACAATATTTACAGTGCTGGACACTGAACAGTGCATGCCTGGCACATGACAGGAGTTTAATAAATATTGGTTAAATCAAATATTTACTTCCTTCACTTCCTTAAGTGAAAGGAAGGGAGGGAGAGGAGAGGGCAGGGACCCCACGAGGGAAAAACAAACGCCTCTCTGTCCCTTAAGACCATAATTAGGATTATTTCACATGATGCAACATTAAGTTTTATATTAAACAGTAAGAAAATAATTTTTTTTAAGTTTCACATTTCATTTGTCTTCATGAGACTCAGATTTGATCCAAAGATAAATAAACTACAAGCTGACAAGATGCGTTAGGCTGGCAACCTTTGATGAAAAGCCAGATCACCTCCTACCCTCAGTCCTGTCTTCAGTTCTTTCTTGTGTGAATTTAGAAAATAGCCAGTACCCCCCACAGCCTACCAAGGAAGTTTATTAAAATGTGAAAGATCCACATTCAGAGAGCAGTTTTGGCATTCCTATACAATCGTGATTTCTGAAAGAAAGAAAGCACAGCTGCTCAAATGGAAAATAAAATGGCCCTTTTAGAATTAAGGTTTAAAGCTCTGCTATAAGTTAAACCTCGCTACTTGAAGTGCAGTCCAAGACTCGCAGTATCAGCATCACATGAGAGCAAGTGAGATAGGCAGAAGTATTCCACTAAAGAAGCAAATACCTTAAACAAAGCTGATCAGCAGGCAAACTATAAAAATATTGGTACTATTTATGACCAAGAAAATTGCTATCTTATATATTTAGCTAGTTCATATAAACCAGCAAGAATACAAACACCTAATAGAAAAATAGGTAGTTAGCAATAACAACAAAAAGAATGAACTTGTAAAAATATTTTCATTAGAAATTTAAAAATTCAAATTCAAGTAGCAAAATACCAAATTGGTAAAGTTTAAAAATAATACTACCCATTCTTACAGAAGAGGTTTCAGGGCAGTAAGTACTCTTCTATATTAGAAGATATGGAATTTGGTACAAGTTCCGGGAGTGAAATAGCACAGTGTTTTAAAATTATAGAAATCATCTGCTCCAGAAATTTCAATTATGTAATATGTTTTTAAGAATTAAACTGAGACAGGGAGTTCCCATCATGGCTCAGTGGAAACAAAACTGACTAGTATCCCAGAGGATACAGGTTTGATTCCTGGCCTCGCTCAGTGGGTTAAGGATCTGGCATTGTCATAAGCTGTGGTATAGGTCAAAGACGTGGCTTGGATCTCCCGTTGCTGTGGCTGTGGTGTAGCTGCAGCTCTGATTTGACCCCTAACCTGGAACCTCCATATGCCATAGGTGTGGCCCTAAAAAAAAAAAAGACCAAAAAAATATTTAAATTGACACATAAATACAAAGAGAGTTATTGTGGCATCATTCATGATGTAGAAATTTGGAAACATCCTAAATGCTCAACAGTTGATTAAATAAGTATAAAGCATCCAATTTTGGAATTACTATTCAATTAAGAACCTTGCTGTACAAGAATATTTAATGAATACAGGAGAAATGCCATTAAATATAAGCATCCAAGTATGTAAAGAAATGGGAAGGACAGATACCCAAATGTGAAACGTAATGTGTCTTACTGTGAAAGTATGAGTGACTTTTTCTATGTTTCCCAAATTTCCTGCGCTGCAGCTGTATTACTTTTTGTATGGAAAATAGTACATTTTGCAGTAGTGTGATGGGATCAGCTCATACTGGCCCACAAGAACCAATGATTGAATTTTCTGGAATTTTGTGAGCCAGTTGTTAAGGTTAAGCATGGGCATTTTTACAAGTTAAATTATATACTGACTTACTAAATAAATCATATTGAAACAAAGGTAATGAATACCTAAAACTCATCACTTTCTAGTCATTTTACTAGATTTGACTATTATCAATGATGTTGAGGCCATTTAAGCCTATTGTCTCTGTATAATGGAAATGACAAATAACGGCGTCCCACTGCACATCTATTCCCAACTTAGTGTTTAGAGATATTACGTGGGAGCTTGGAAGCAGCCTTAGTGGGAGTATTTACACCATGAAGATTGGCATACGCTACAAAGCAGGTCTTTTTTCTTTTCCCAAAGAGCCACTTGTTAAACAGTTACCAGCACAAAATAGACTTCAAGTAACTATTACTAGTGAAACTAGAATGTGGCCAAATGGAGGACAGAGGAGAGGAGAGAAGCATTCTTCTATTAGGAGAAAACTAGGGGAAATGATTAAACTAGTTTGATTCTTCCTGGGCTGTTTCATGTCAAAAAGGTGGACATGGTGGTATCTAGTACTCAGACCACTTAGTTTCTGAAATTCAAGACAACTCTTGATTAGCAACCATTCACCTTCATGTCTATGCCCTTGCTTTTGGTCTCTGTAAATCAGCTGAACCTCTCTGAGACACCCTGTATGTCAAAGACAGAAAAGATAATGGCCTTATTTAATTCTCCAACTCTGGATGAGTCAAACTAACTTAGGTACTTGAAAGTACTTGGAAAACCATGAAATGCAGGACATGCTTACGATATTTATCACATTACAAGGTCCATGGATATCTTATAGAGTAAAATTAGGACCCAGTGTGTTCAGGGAGTTTCCACTGTGGCTCAGCAGGTTATGAACCCAACTAGTAATCATGAGGCTGTGCATCTGATGACTGGCCTCACTCAGTGGTTTTAAGGATCTGGCCTTGCCACAAGTTGCAGCATAGGTCCCAGATGTGGCTCAGATCCCACGTTGCTGTGTCTGTGGCTTACTCTGTAAGCTGGCAGGTGCAGCTCCAACTGGACTCCTAGTCCAAAAACTTCCATATGCCATGGGTGCGGTCCTAAAAAGCAAAACAACAACAACAAAAACCAAAAACCAGCGTGTTCACAAATTCAGAACATACTAATATCACATTAATTTTAAAACCACTTTTAAGCCACAATGAGGAATTATTTGCATTTACTCTCCTCCAGAAATGTTATTTTAATTAAAAATGCTCACAACACCCCAAAGTCTAAATATTCTCCTCTGTTGAATAGATCCTGATGTCATCAATGCACCAGCTGATTTGCCTGAAAGTAGTGATGAGTGCGGGTAAAGTATGTATGTGTTCCAAGTACCTGAAACTACAGAAGAATCTGCAAAAGATGATTCCAGTGAATTTTTCTCTATGTCCGAGACGTCCAGACTTGGCTGATCTGTGGCTAAAAGGAGAGGCTCTTGAACTTCAGGACCATTTTCTCCTAATAAATCGTCAGATTCTATGAAGAAAAATATTAAAATGTAAATAAGAGCTCCGTGCCAGGTTTTATACAGTGTACAAAATGGTAATTGCTATTTTGAAAATTAAATAGGGGTTCCTAATAGAGATTTACTTGAATATACTTAAATAGTTTGAAATTCTAAACAGAATGTAAAGTGCATTGCAAGTTTTTATACAATATAAAAAGCTATTTTTATTTTGAAAACCAGTGGGGTCTTTAGCAGAGATCTGCCTAAATATACTTCAATGCTTTGACATTTTGAAAGGCTTGGAACATTTTTTTTTTGTTTTGTTCTGACACAGTATTTTTATTTTTAATATGAACACAGTGAATAATTCTTTTTGGGATGACTAAATTTGATCTAAAAAGCCAAAATAGCAAGTATTATGCTAATCATAAGAAAAGTGCAATGATTTCCTATTTGACCATCATCTTTAGGAAGTAAGTCACTTTTCCGTGTTACAAAGTCACATGTAAGGCTGAATTAATGAAAATGCAAATTTGGTGGTAGTTTTTCTTTAGCTTGTGCTCTTGCCATTTTGTTCTCTAGCTGTGTGTTCTACACGAGACGTACATATGCTTTAATGTCATCCTACATTCATGTATCCTGAATTTGGGGAGATTTTTTTTCAAAATTTAATGAAATATTCTGTAGCCTTCCTTTCTGCTTCCCTCCATCTCTTTCATGTGGGCTTTTTTCCTTCAACCAACATGTATTGAGTGTTTTCTTAAAGGCTTATATGGGTTACAAAGGAAAACAAGAATTTCTGTCCTTCTGAAGTACAATCTGTCAGACACTGATGCCATAAAGAAAATTTCTTAAAGTATCATTTTTGATTAATCCATCTTAAAGAATAAGGAGAAAATGTGTTTTCTGTATGGAAAATTTCCTGAAGCAAACTGTTACAACTTTGGAGCTTGTCTTTATTTATTTTTATTTTATTTTATTTTATTTTTGCTTCTTAGGGCTGCACCTGCAGCATACGGAGGTTCCCAGAGTAGGGGCTGAATCAGAGGTACAGCTGCCGGCCTACACCACAGCCACAGAAATTCAAGATCTGAGCTGCATCCACAACCTACACCGCAGCTCACGGCAACGCCAGATACTTAACCCACTAAACAAGGCCAGGAATCGAACCTGCATCCTCAAGGATACTAGTCAGGTTCATTACCACTGAGCCACAATGGAAATTCCTGAAGTTTGTCTTTAAATAAGACAAAAAAGTTTGTAGGTACATATGAAGCATGTTGGGGGTATATAATAATAATGATTATTTTATTTCGTGCTTTACAAATGTTTTTAATCCTCAAACTAACCTTAGGTAATTATGTAATACTATTATCCTCACTTCACAGGAGTAAACTGAGGCACAGAAGGGTCAAGTACCTGGTGAAAGCCACACATCCAGGGGTTCAGGAAATGTCAGGATCCAGAGCCCCTCCTGTACTGGTCAGTATGTGGCCAGTATAACAAAATACCATAGGTTGAGTGGCTTAAGCCACAGAAAATTATTTTCTCACAGTTCTAGAGGTTGAAAGTGCACGATCTCTGTGCCAGCAGGTGGATGGCTGGTGAAAGCACATTCTTGAGCTTGCAGGAGGTCACTTTCTCGCTGCATCCTCACATGATGGGGAGAGAGACAGACAGAGCTCTCTCTTCCTCTCCTTATAAGGCCTCAGTCCTATCAGATTGGGGCCCACCCTTTTGCTCTCACTTACCCTTAATTACCTCCTGAAGACCCACCTCCAGATACAGTCACATGGAGGGGTGGGAGTGGGGGTGTTAGGGCTTTTTCATATGAATTTGTAGGGGGGACACAATTCAGTCCCCAGCAGCTCCTACCACATGAATAATCACAGCTAATTTGGGGCATTGAGGTCTGCCAAAAACTGCTCAGATTCCCTTACTAAGATGTACAGTTCAGCAGACAATATTCCTGAGGACTAGAGAAGTAAGCCCTACTTACTTGGACAAGCCAGTCAGAAGCACCCTAATGGCTGAAAGGGGTGGTGAGAGGGTATGAATGCTGAGTCTCAGACGGGGTTTGCATTTTCCAGCCAACTTTCACACGAAGCTTAGAGACCCCTTTCTACTCTGCCCCCTGCCCTCTTAAGAGCCCACATGCCTGGGGGCAACCTCCATCATCACCCACTTTGATTGAAAGAAGGATAAGCCCCAACTGTTGAGAAGACCCTGTCAAGGGACCAGGGAGGAAGAAAAGAAGGATGGACAATTGGTGCTACTTTTTTTTTCTTTTCAGAAGGCCTATCCCTCTTTTAGAAAGTGCTTGGCCTTGGCCAGCCAATAAATGTGCACAGGCTAGGAGAATCTGGAGAAACTAGTCCCTAAGTCACACTGAAGACTTAATCACAACATAAAGTTATGGCCTAGAATAAGGAAAGGGAAGAGGAAGGTATGTGAATATTAGATAGATATGTGTAATGAGGTGTGTTTTAATACATGTATTATATGTATATACTTTACCCAGGATTGCTATTGTCAAAGAACTGTAATTTGAAAAATCACATTAAACTTCTAACAAAGCACCTTGTAAAAGTAGAACTAAAAATATCTTACGAAGAAATAAGGTTGTATGTAACTTGTTTTTTCCCCACTCTCCAAAGAAAAGAAAGATGGCTAGATATGTTGTCGCTGTCAGGAGAAACTAGAAGACACTTTAGACATGATCTCTAGACTCTTTCCTAAACAAATATGCCTCTGTACAACTGCAAAATGGGTAGGTACCCTCTGTTTGGGGAGATGGATATGACAAGGCCTTTTGTGATCTGCAAGGATACCCTTTCTAATATCCTTTGATACACTGGGGCCAAAATTTTCCAGTGAACAAAAAACAAAAACAAATAAAAAATTGAGACTATAGCCATTTCCCTTTGAAGTTCAAGTTAGAATGTTTGTCATGGATGGAAATGGTCCCATGGGGTCTTGAAGGGAACTCATGATGAGATGGAGTGATCTGGACTGTGGTCCAGCTCATCCTTGAGGTATATAGGAGAAATTTGGCCCCATCATTATACATGAGTTTGTTGGGAAGTCCCTTCAGACTTAGAAAACTGACTTTAGTGTTACGCTGTGGCAATAATAGCTGGGCCATAATGTATAAGAGTGAAAAAACCATAATCTCGATGGTGCAAGAAAATGGCCCCACTGAGCCTCCTCCAGAGAACTGAAGCAAAATAAAGATGCTTTCTATTGAGAGGACTTTTTTTTTTACACAGTTACACTTTGCTGTGGAATCAGAAACAATGACAGTAGTAGCCTGGTAACCTGCTTGTGTACAAATCATGAAATTACTGCCTGACTTTTGAAAGTTGGATTGACCACCTCTGGCTGAGTAAGCCCTACCCTCCATCCCCACAAGCCCTAAATAATTTCAGAGAGAAGGGAGAGCCTCTTGAGCTTTTCGCTCTGTGGCCAAGCAAAAAGTTCTTCCCCAAACACTGATGATACTTTATTCCATATGATTCATTTACTTACACACAGTTCCATTAATGCCATTTTATAATACTTGAGGGCTTTTTAATATCTCATGGTAAAGATATATGTGTGTGTCTGTCTCTCTATATACATAGATATACATGCTATTATGCATCTATATATATTACATATACAGATAGCTGTATATGTGTATATATATTTTATGTATTTCATAAATAATACAACATAAAATCATAATGTGCTATTTAATAATTTAGTAATTGTTTTTCTTTTGCATACATGACTTAGGAAATTGTTTACTGCATATATATTCCATTAGAAAGTGTGAAACATGGGAATAAGGACTTTGTCTATTTCATTTAAGTCAATTATACCCAGCATCTAGAACAGTGTCTGGCATATAATTCGCACTCATTACTTGTTGGTTGAATGACTGACTGAATAAAAGATGTGCAGTAAGCTTAAAATGATTATAGTTCATTGAAATCATTCATTACCAATTAAATTTCAATTTGTCTTATATACGACATTTTTGAAAACATAGGATATATACTCTGTAAAGAACAGTAAGATGGTAGTTTACATTAGATTTACAAATAATACCTGTGAAAGTGCTATAAAATGCTATCTTATTATTGAATACTTTAAAAAACTCACAGGAAGTGATATTGTGATATATTAGCAATTATAAACCTTTTACCGAATGTTCAATAAAATCCTTAAAGAATTATCTAAATGTCCAGAAGACTATGCAGCTGAGTTATGACAACCACTAAAATACTTGTTTCCAGTGTATTTGTCTAGTCAACATTATAATTATCTTGACAAAAATCTGAGTGTCACTTTGTTTCCCATATAAGATGGGAAGTGGAAAGGGTGTTGGATGAGGGGTCAGTTGCCAATATTCGAGCCCAGGCTGCTGAGTGCTGTGGTCTTGGGAAGTTCATCTTTTCCCAGGCAGCAGTCTCCTCATTTGTAAAAGAGAAGAAAGATTTCTCAAATCGCTTGAAATCTTGATTCTAAATATTCTACCTATTTGGCACTGTGTCGACAGGCTTAACTGAATTCTCAGTCACTAGGCAAAATGTACAGACCCTTCCTTCGCAGAATTAGCAATACCTGCATTGCTTTCACAGCAATCGGTGCCTGTTAATTCGCAGGCAAGTGCATCATTTCCTGTTTGTCTCAGAACTGTCAGAAATGTAGAAAACCAGTTTTCTTTCTGCACAATCCTTTTCAGGAGCTCCCTTACTCCTGATTCATTTCCATCATTTTCTGCAGCAGAAACCTGTTTTAAGAGAAAACTTGAAATAAGTCTTGTGAATAAATTTAAACAGGAACTAGGCTTTAGAAAAATGGAACAATGAAGCTTATGTATAAAAGCTTATATTCAAGCACTAAAGAAAACAGCAATGCCACTTATAGAAATTCTGGATTTTGGGGGGAAAAAATCATGGGGCCAATCCCCCTTTTAAATTGACATTATTTTTTTTAAGCTATCGAGATACACAATCCTGACACTTAGGGAAGAGATGTTTTATCTCTGCCACTCTGAAAAGGGGGTACAAAAGAAGGTGTCTTTAATCTCTAGTCATGTTACATATACTTGCATCAATTCCTTTCTGTATAGCTAGGGCTTACTATTTCCTTTTAACTCATGGAATCTATAAATGGGAAATCAAACATTTTTTTCTATTTGACCATTCTTTCTTCACTATTACTATTGTGCAGTAAATAATTATTCTCACAGATTTATATTCTTTAATATTTGTACTATTTAGTATTGCTAAAATAAATTTTTTCTTAATTTGTATTTATTTAATGACAAGTTTATTTCTACATTTCTTTTGTTCAAGTATGTGTCAGAATTTTTTTATATCCATTCATTACTATCTTTAGCCTTCATTCAATTTCTCTTTTAGATTAATCTAGTAAATCTTTTTAAATGTGAATCACTTGTGTAATCATTATCACAGTGCATTTCCCCAGTTCTGAATAAAGCAGCAAACATTTGGAGAAAAGATCACTTTTAGACCAGAAAGAAATCAGGCAGGACACCATCAGCTTGCTGTGCCATTAGGCAAGCCACTTCACCTCTCCAGACCTCAGTTTCTACATGTAAAAAAGAAGCAACTAAAAAGAAATTTCAAGGTGTCTCCATCCTAGCTGCACATTAGAATCACAAAGGAGCTTTAGAAAACACTGAATCTGAGATCTACCCCTAGAAATTCTAATTTGTCCATGTTAGGAAATCGGAAATTTTTTTCAAAAGCATCTCTTGACCATAATCAGCAGCTTAGGTAAGAAATAGACTTACATACTCTCAAAGGTCCTTCTCAATATTTGCCTGTCCTCTACCTATGTAATTTGGACCGTTCAGCTAGATTGTGTTTCCTTTAAATCTGTGTATTTTCTACTTGCATAAATATATCCCATTACCTTTTAATGTCAGGAACTCGCATTTTTGGAACAATGTCCAGTACAAATCCAGTGTTAACGACTATTACGGACGACTGGGGAAAGTATCTATTTTTACCAACATTGCACCAGCAGACACTACTTAGTACAAGATTGTACAGCTTGATTTTTACCCAACTATTATGTTCATCTTGTTAGCTAATAGGTAATTATGTTATTATAACGTCTTTGCATATATCAAGCCAACAACTCTGAAGAAGGAACCAATATTAACCCACTTTATAGATCACAAATCCAAAGCTCAGAAAAGTCCAGTTACCTCCCTAAGGCCACAAAGCTAGTAAAAGGTAAAGGCAGAATTTGATCCCAGGCAACTGACTTCAAAGGATAAATATTGCCTTCCTAAGCTACAATTCTAGCTGGTAATTGTCTCCAATTTAAAGTTCATTTTCTGACCAGAAATGGTTAAAAATGACTAGTTGAGGAGTTCCCGTCGTGGCGCAGTGGTTAACGAATCCGACTAGGAACCATGAGGTTGCGGGTTTGGTCCCTGCCCTTGCTCAGTGGGTTAATAATCCGGCATTGCTGTGAGCTGTGGTGTAGGTTGCAGACGCGGCTCAGATCCTGCGTTGCTGTGGCTCTGGCGTAGGCCAGTGGCTACAGCTCTGATTCAACTCCTAGCCTGGGAACCCTACAGCTCCGATTCAACTCCTAGCCTGGGAACCTCCATATGCCGCAGGAGCGGCCCAAGAAATAGCAACAACAACAAAAGACAAAAAAAAAAAAAAGACTAGTTGACTTAATAAAATTAAGGTGATTTCAGTCCACCTCCCTCACAGCATTTCCAAGCAAATTCTTGCTCATTTCCTACTTTTTTCTAACTTTGTTAATTTTCTAAGAGACATTCTTTGTCTTCTCTGGTGTTTGTAACATCTTTACTATTATATGCTAATTTAAGCAATAGTTTCTAAAGATGTTAAATGAGACTAGTTTGAGCATCTTCTTTTAACTCAAACATTTCCATTTTTAATTATCCTATCCTTTCATCAATTTTAAATCCATTCCATAGAAGTAATCGCAAAGAATTTCTCTAAAATGAATGAGAAGCACTGTAATAAATACTTTCATTTTAAAACCTAAGCATATTCTAGCCGCTAAATTTCCTTTAACTATTAATCAGCTAGTTGATCTTTACTGTTGAATTACATTTGTCAAGCTTGGTTTGCCCTTACTGAGTTTAGGCATTTGAGAATCATTATAGCATTATTTCCCACAAGTATTTTCACTATTTGAATGTGAAACTACATATAATATCTGTGTAATTTTTCTTTTTTGGCGACCCTGCGGGCACATGGAATTCCCAGGCCAGGGATCAGATTGCTGCAGCTGTGGCAATACTGGATCCCTTAACCCGCTGTGCCAGGAAGGGTATCAAGCCTGCATCCTGGTGATTCAGAGATACCACCAATCCCGTTGCCACAGCAGGAAATCCAACACCCGTGTAATTTTAGAGCTTCATCGAATCTGAAGTTTTAAGAAATATTCCTAGGTTGGGTGCGAGAAAGTACATCAATTCCCTTTGAAGTAACACATACTTTTTTTTTTTTGTACTTAATCTCTTCTCCAAAACACAGGAAAAATATTAGACTCCAATATGTACACTTGCTAACTGAAATTCTTGGAAGTAAATATTTGGACTTGAGACTGAAACAGGACCTATAATAATTTCCTCTACTGTTCCTTCCCCACTGAATGTTTTCTCCGAATATGAAGTTTAAAATGTCTATGGATACATTGTTAACTAATTTATGGGTTGTAAAATAAATATGAATTTGTGAGTAATACAAGTTATTGCTTTCATATTCTGAATTCTTTGATCAATGTCTTTCTTTCCAAAAGAAATCAGTGGAGAAACCAGTGATATTTCCTCTAGGCCCTGGCTTGCCAACACAGTTGTGAAGTTTGATAAAAATGCTTTCTCCTCCTCAGAATGACTTTAGATAGCTATTTAAACATAATAGTGACTTTATGCTATAGCAGAGCTCACCCCTCAGTACCAGTAAATCAGCAAGCAAAATTCACACATTAAAAATAAAGAATTGGGGGATTTTCCACTGTGGCTCATCAGGTTAAGAACCTAAGGAGTCTCCATGAGGATGTGGGGTTGAGCCCTGGCCTTGCTCAGTGAGTAAAGGATCTGGCATTGTCACAAGCTGCAGCATAGGTTCCAAAGGCTGCTTGGATCTGGCATTGCTGTGGCTGTGGCGTAGGCTGGCAGCCGCAGCTCAGATTCGACACTTATCCTGGGAATTGCCTTATGTCACAGGTGTGGCCGTAGAAAGAAAAAAATAAACAAATAAAAAGTAAAGAACAAGTTCCTTCCCAAAGTTTGTGTCTTTCTCAATGAATATGTATTTTCATACTAACATAACTAATTTCTTTTTAGTACCTTTTATGGCCAATAAAATTCTTTTCTTTTCTTTTCTTTTTTTGGGCCACACCAGTGGCATATGGAAGTTCCCAGACTAGGGGTGAAATTGGAGCTGCAGCTGCCAGCCTACACCACAGCCATAGCAACCCTAGATCCAAGCCTCATCTGAGAGCTGTACCACAGCTTGCAGCAATGCCGGATCCTTAACCCACTGATCGAGGCCAGGGATTGAACCCGCATCCTAATGAATACTAGTCGGGTTCTTAACCTGAAGAGCTACAATGGGAACTCCACCAATAAAATTCTTATCATCTGTCTTAATTTTACCTGATAACACAATGAATTGGAGGGAAGCTGGCTCAGAAACTCAATTCCATATACACAGAACTGAACTGGGTTTCTAGCTGTACTAGTGATCCTATTTCTGGTTCTGTGTAAACAAAAGGAATATGAGGTCTTCCAGGACAATAAATGTTTAATGCCTGAACCGGCCAAGACTGAAACATGCAGTTCAGACTGATATTAAGACTCTATAAAAATGTTTATACAATCCAGAGTTCATGGCTGTCTAAGTCAATAGATGTGCTAAGCTATCACTTAGCATCCTAAACAGAAGCAGGTCAGTATAGGGGTACTCACTTAGTGTTAGGGATAATTCCATTATAATGTCTCTAAGGTGATTCTTGCATTTATTGCTGAGTCTCCAGTGTTTACAATTGTGCCTCACATATAAGACACTCCTTAACTATTTGTTAGAAGGATGAACACTGATCTACTCTGCTTAATACACTCCATGAAAGCACAGCAGTATCTACATTATTCTCCAATCTTTTCAGCACTAGCATATTGTTTGGCACAAGATGCCACTCCATAAACTTAAACTGAATGAATGAATAATAAATCAGCTAAATAAATTTTGGGGGGTGGGGTACTTGCTGGTCACAAAACTAAATCTAGGATCATTTTTAGAAGCTCTGATGTAAGGTGACCAGGGATTGGGAGGTGGAAGTGGGAATTCTAAATTAAAATAACAGACCAAGTAGAAAATGTCAACTGGAAAATAGAAAAAGAATTAAAATACAAAGAAGACATATAGATGGCCAGTAGGCACATGAAAAAATGTTTAACATTGCTAATTATTAGAAAAATGCAAATCAAAACTACAATGAGGTATTGCCTCACACCAGTCAGAATGGCCATGATTAAAAAATCTACAAATAATAAATTTTGGATAGGGTGTAGAGAAATTCCCTCTATACTGTTGGAGGGAATATAAACTGGCACAGTCACTATGGAGAACAGCAATCTCACATCTGAGCATACATCTGGAAAAAACTGTAAGTCTAAAAGATAACATGCACTCCAGTGTTCATAGCAGCACTATTTACAATAACCAAAACATGGAAGCAAACTAAATGTCTATCAACAGAGGAATGGATAAAAAAATTTATGGTACCTAAATACAATGGAATATTACTCAGTCTTAAAAAAGAATGAAATCCTGCCATTTGCAGCAGCATGGATGAACCTAGAGATTATCATACTAAGTGAAACAATTCAGATAGCGAAAGACAGAAATCATACAATAACACTTATTTGTGGAATTTAAAAATTTGGTACAAATAAACTCATTTACAAAACAGGCTCATAGACAAAGACAACACACTTATGGTTACCGAAGGGTATAGTGGTATGTAGGGGGCGGGATTGAGAAAAAGAGTTTGGGATTGACATCTACAAATAAAATAGGCAAACAAAAAGAACCTATAGCACAGGAAACCATACTCAATATCTGGTAATAACCTATAGTGGAGAAGAAACTGAAAAAGAAAAAAAAAAGAATTAAAATATTTTCAGTAGTCCTGGTTCCTTTGTTAAATGCTGTTTTAATATGTCAAAAAAGCCAATCTGGAGATCTTAGATTCTTCATCCATCCATTCCCCAGTGCCTGGCAAAGAAATTCATTACATCAAGTGTTTTCACTTCCTATTCCAGACAACTCTTTAGAAATAAGTCCAAGCAATACTAATTAAGCACCAATATTACACTTAGTCCTAGCTAGGTTCTGGTTGCATCCCAGTTTGAAATCATAGTTTCTTCCTCAAATCACCATTTAATTTGGGGACTTAAGAAGGCAGATCTCAATTTCGACCTGCAATATTTATCTAAATCCCAGAAACTTTAAATTCGCAAGGAAATGTAACCAAATAAATGATCACATAAGTCATCACCTTGTGAAAACAGCTCTTTATTATTTAGAAAGCTTTTTCATAAACATTATTTCTCACTCATATTTATTCAAATACTGTGAGAGAAGAAATTATTATTATGTCCATTTTCATGGGTAAATTTAGGATCAGGAAACTTAAATAATTGGGCCCAAATAAATATATTATAAGAAACAGAGATAAATTTTAAATCCAGGTCTTGCCATTCCAAATTTCCATGCTTTTCCCCACTCACTACATTTTGCTGTTATAAGATAAACATTCATCAGTGACTCCATATCAATATACTCCAGATTCTTCTAAACCTAGTGCTTCCTTCCCATCATTCACCATAGCTTATTTTTAAACCTGATGGTACATGTAAAATGATGGTATATAAAAATTATTCCAGAAACTCATACAGACATTATTCCTCCTTAAGGTGCCTCAAATACATAGCTCTTCCAGCTTTCAGAGCCTCCTTTGAAATATGAATCTGAGGGAGAGTTTGGGTTGCTCTGGCCTTAACCGCTACCAGTACATGGATGTCCCTTCACTCTTATCTTCTTTGTGTCAAATCCCTTGCATTCCTGCTAGTTGCATCCAAGCTTGCCAGAATCAAGAACTTGGATAAAATCTAGCTGGCAGAAATTCAATCCAGGCAAGACAAAAGTGATGCTGATAGGCAGAAGTATTTAGAGTAAATAAGGAGAAGTGCTGTTTCGCTGGCAATCGGGACATCATACCCACCAAACATAAACAGCTTTGTGGTGTTACTGGACTCTGTTGCTTCTGGACTTCCTAACAGCTACTGTGGCTGGAAATGCCATCTTCCATCTCCAGCTGGCTTGAAGGCTGCATACTGTCTTCCAAATTAAGATTCTGCCACAGTGATGTACACATTTGTCATATCCAGCTGGACTACTATAATGCGTTCTAGCTGGTTCTCAATACACAAAACTACATAAACGTTATACACAACAAGTAATTTGCTTGTTGGGAAAACCAGTCATCAAAATTAGATGCATGCTTGGGTCTTTGGACAGGCCTATGGCTGTCAAGTCAACAAAGGAGCATTAACTTTAGTCAGGAAAGACTGAGTCACATGATAGGCTGATAGGCATCCCACGCCCAGAAATTTGTAACAAGAATACAAACAGAGGGTGAATTAAAAAGAAAGACAGAAAGAGAGAAAATGACAAATGATAGACTTTGACCCCCAAAATGGATTTAATTGTCTACATGCCTTTCAAAATAAGACTTTTGACGTAATACCCTAAGTCAGATTCAAATAGGTCTATACTTCACCATACATCCTCACTCACTGAAAAATAATGAACAATAAAACGTTACACTGAGTGTAAAACACCTGTAAAATTCATCCTGTCAAAACACCATGTGAAAATCCACAATTCCTCTCCAATATGGAAATCTCAACTAGAAGCATATTTTTTCAATTAATTATCTCCAATTTTTGATTTCCAGAGAATGCTGAAAACTTGATTAAAGGAAAAAAAAAAGTGTGTGTGTGTCTCTGTGTGTGTATTATGTGATCTCCCCACTTGGACCAAAAATAAATGGCATAGTGCATAATATAGGCCAGAAATTGGCAAGTTTTTTCTTTAAAGCCTAGATAATAAATATTCTAGGCAAACAAGACTATATAGCCTCTGTTCAACTGCTCCTGAAGCACAAGAGCAGTCATATAAACGAATGAGTATGGCTGTATTCCAATAAAACTTTATTAACTAAAAATTTGAAAATTTAAACACCATTCTTAGCTTTGGAGCTAGATTTAGCCCATGGGTCATGGTTTGCTGATTCCTATTCTATGGAACTATATAAAATAAGACAAAATTCCACATCATTAGGAACTAAATCCCTAGTTCTGCCACTGTCTTCCTGAGAGAACTTGGGCAAGTTATTTAAACTGCCTCAATTTTCTCATCTGTAAAATAGCACAGTTAATAATGTCTAAAACCTCAATAGATTAATGTGAGCATGAACTCTGATAATACCTTTTGCAAATGATCTCACTGCACACAGTAAGTGCTGAATAAATGTTATCTATTAGCATACATTATTATTCTAGAGTTAAATCCTTTTTCGTTTTTTTCAGTGAAAGAATTAGAAAAACAGGCATTTTGTGTTTCAATTTTCAAAATTATGTTTTTGTTTGCTTGTTTTTTGGTGGGGCCCATGCGATGTGGAAGTTCCCATTGGCCAGGGACCCAAGCTGCTGTGATGGCAATGCCAGATCCTTAACCTGCTGCACCACAAGGGAACTCCTCAAAATTATGTTTTTCAAAGCCTGGATATTCTCTTCTCAAGGAAGGAGGGAGCCAAATTTACCCAAAGATGTCAAAGACTATTTGGGATGGGGAAAACCAAGGAACAACCACAAACTGCAAATCTGCCTAAAAGTCTAGCTTCATCTGAACTGATACCTACCCGATTTCTGTCTTCACCTGTCAACAGTTGCTCCTCCACACATTTATCCAAGACATCGGTAACCAGAAGCTTGTCCACCACTGTAGGCTGAAGAAGGTTCAGCAGTTGGAGACACTCATCATGAGAGCTCTCAAAGGATGGAGAGGGCAAGTCGGTGAGATCGGGGTTCACGTAGCGGGCCGCTAAGGAGTTGCCTGTTTCCCGGAGAGCCTCCACAAACATCCTAGTCCAGCCGGGGGGCCAGACACCCTTCTCCAAAGTGTTCAGAAGCAGTTCAGCTGCGTTTATGTTCCCAGTGGTGGCGACCGCCCTCTGAATCTGCTCCTTCACCTCTGCAGGCAGAAAGGTCAAGTAGTCCAATACCGGCTCCACCTGAATGTACCTTTTCACTCTGGCCCTGAAACACGATATGAGATAGCAGAAATTCTGGTCCGCGGAATACCCATCCGACGACATCTTTCCTTCTGAGAGGAGGGAAAAGATTCTCCTCGAGAGAAGAACAATTTGCTGTTCTTTGCTCCACAGGTGAGAAGTGTGCCCCGTTGCTTTGGAGCCACAGGGTCTTCAGCGACGTGCCTGACAACTGGGTTGCCCGCAAGACCCCCAGGCGGGCGCGCGGGGGCGCTTCTTACCCGGGCAGGTGGGCAGGTGGGCGGGAAGCGGCGACCGCCGGAGGGCGCAGGCCCTCGGGTCTGTGCAGTGCTCGCGGGGATCCGAGGCCAAGACGCCGTCGCTACGCAGTCAAATGGGAGCTTTGAGGCCAGCTCTCTGGCAGGCAGTTACATAGTTTGCCTGACTTGGGTTTCTGTTTCCATTCTCTTTTTCAGGACTTTCCACACGTAATCTGCTGGGCGGGGAGTGTGTGTTGCATCGGGGCGGAGCCACCCTTTGGTCTGGTCTGGTAAGGAGAGCCCTTTGGTCAAGGACACCGTGGGAAAGAGAAAAGGAAAAGCGAATTCTCTCTTTGGCCGAGTTAGACAGCAGCGCTCCAGCAATGCCAGCGGATATTTTGCCTACCTTGCAGGGTTCGACCTCAGAATTCAAACTTCTTTCCCACAGCCATCTCGCATCACCCCTTGTCGACTAAGACGAAGGGCGTGTACAAGCACGTGATTCATTCGGGACTTCCCAGCCCAGAGGGGAAGAGAAACTGCCACAGACCCTGATGTCAACAGAAAAGTGTTAAGGTTGTTGCTGTGAACGTAGGCAGCCTCTAGCCCGCCTGAGTGATAAGATTACAGGGGACAGGCAGAGAGATGAGGCTAAGAAGATATCTTTTCAGAGATGTGTAACCCCAAGAACCTCAGGATGAAGTGACCTCTACACGCTTTCCAGAATAAACCTATACTTTTGGGTCCTCAAGAAGTAATTCTTTGGGAATTCGTGAGTGGGTATGAAAAGAAGCAGGTAATGATAAACAATTAACTTTACTGCGTCATGCATAGATTGCCTACTTAAAGTCAGGGCTTTGACCAAGGCCTGGTGACAGGTGCTAGAAAACTTGAACTATCAGCTCAGCTTAGGAGGAGGCCAAGACTGAAGGTTCCCTATCTCCCAGCATGAAAGTTCCCCATAGTCTTTAACAGACAACTTTCCTTTAATAAAACAAAACAAAATCCCCAACAACTTATTTTTGATGTAGCTGCCATTCTTTTCTTGGACTCAATACAGCAAGTTTTGGCTGAAGCAGCTAGGAACTTAATTAGCAACTAATGTACCAACTTGTAGTAAACATCAACATTTGTCTATGTCATGAGGGAAAAAAAAAAAGACACCCATACTGAAAAATGGCAGCTTCGGTTCAGGGCAGAAGCCACAGAAATGGGAGTCCTTCAATTTGCTACTCACTCAGATGCTCTGCAGCCCTGGGTGACTGCGGGTAGCAGTGTATCTGCTTCATAATGAGAACCTCATGGTCCAGAATTATATGGAGGAGGAAGGGGTCATTTAGGCTATGAAAAAGACATATTTAGAAAAAGTAATCTGTTAGCAGTGCACATTCGGCGAAGTTTGGATAGGCCAGGGAAGCCTGGTGGTGTTTTGGACTAAATAAGACAAACAGCAAATCTTTTTATTTATCAGAGGCATACAAAACATCCAACTGAGGACTTTATAGCTATTGTCTTATTTTATTTGCTGCTTATGTACCTAAGCCTTTTTCTTCCCCAAGGATTGTATGCTGCAAAAGAAAGGACGTATGCACACAGAGGACGTACAATACTCTACAAATAGAAGACCCTTGCTGATTTTCCCTCTGCGTGAGAATTTTATTTGCCTTGACAGCTGGCCTAATGTCAAACACGCAGTGAAAGTTGTTAAGCGAAATAGAAACCTTGGTCTTGCAGGTGAGCCTGATTGATGCTATTCTTTGCTGTCTTTTCATAAAACCGAATCTTTACTTACTTTGGGGAGTTTATCTTGTAGGTAGAAGATAGTCATAATACATGTTTCTACAGAAGTATTCAAATTATTGATTTTAGATATGTGTCTACAAAGATATCTTTTAGGACAGTTATAATAAAGGTCCCTTCATCCCTTCAGGTGATGGCAAGTTTTATTCAGTATGGTAAAGCCAAAATCAACCAACCAACCAAAAAGCATTCTGTCCCCTGGTACTCATCCTTCTGTCCTTTAGTTTCAAATACTGGGCAATAAAAAGGAGTTGCTGGTTAAATATGGGGAATAATGTTATCTTCTTAAGGCCACAGTATTGCTATCTTGGTGAAAGTGGGTCAAAAATAGAAGTTTAAATGTTTGCTGTTTTAGATTATATCATTCATTCACTCAGTCACTTAAAAAATATTGATTGGTGTTACCACTGTGGTACAGTGGATTAAGAATCTGATTGTAGTGGTTCTGGTCACTGCAGATGCGCAGCTTCCATCCCCAGCCTGGCTCAGTGGCTTAAAGAATCCTGTGTTGCTGCAGCTGCAGCTCAGATTCAATCCCTGGCCCGGGAACATGCATATGCCATGGCTGCAGCCATATATATATGTATGTATAAAGTATCTACCCTATGTGCAGCGTTGCTCTAGGTACAGTTTATAAAACTAAACAGAGTTCCTGCTTTTATGGATCTCATATTCTAATAGGAGTGTGAAGACAGAAAAGAAATAACTAGAAAATATACAGTGTGCCCGGTGAGGATTAGTGCTCTGAGGACTATGGTAAGATCTAGATAACAATGCACATTAGTTTCACTGGTTGATTTTCCATATAGACACCCTCTCCTGACCCTTAGCATTAGCATCACATAATATCCATTAGAAACAGGCTCCTGCATTCTCACCGCTGTGGCTCTGGTTGCTGCTGTGTGGCATAGGTTCAAGCCCTGGGCCAGGAATTCCCACATATTGCCTGTGTGGCAAAAAAGAAAAAAAAATACAAAAAAAAAACACAAAAAAAACCCCACAACAATATCCATCAGAAACAGTACATATTTACTCGCAAGTTAAGAGTCATCTTGCTGGGTGAGGACTGAATGATGAGGACTGAGCATGGGTGCGAATGCTCGAGGGAAATAGAAAGAACCCTCTTTTTTAGAATCCACCATAATCTTGAGAGGACCAGTTCTGGAGGAAAGAGGTTGAAGAAAAAAAAAAAAAAAAAAAAAAGCCAAGCCATTCTTTCTCAAAATATATCCTTTCTCTTCATCTATATTTTTGTATCATGATTTAGTTTATTTTCTGCTTCATGTTTTAATAAGGCCTTTTCTCTTACGTTTCTTCAAATAACTTTCATTATCATCCTTCTCATTGTTTCTAAATATAAGTTTCTGTTTCTTTTCTCCTTTGAGGTAGGAAATCATGCTGACGTACGGCTTTTCCTTTTTTCTAGAGCTGCCTTTTCTTTTTAAACCATAAAGAAATATTTCAGTCTCAATCGGTTTAAAAGTCAAAATGCTAAAAAGTGTTTTATTTTTAAAATAGTAATTCGGGAAAGTACTAGATAACAGATTCCTGCTGTTATCCAACGTACCAATTGAATTTTCTACAATTAAGAAGTAGTAGAAATCATAGCTGCCACTTCTTTGACAAACTAGAACTACAATTTAATGGCCACACATGGCAGTAATGGCCTTTACTAAAGAAAATGACAGTAAATTTAATTTGATGAGGAAATGCTTCTAGAATTGTTATTCTGCTTTTTCGCTTGCTTACTAAAGAGCCTACTCTGTGTCATTTAGTTGCTCTTGAAGTAGTGGAATAGAGTTGTGATTAAGCAGACTGAGCTCTGGATATCAGGATTCATATCTCAGCACTGCCTCATAATTGCTATGTGATCTTAGGGAAATAACCTCACATTTCTCAGTTGTAAGGTGAGAATGATGATGATAGCAGTGCTATGTCATAAGGTTGTTCAAAGAACTTAGCACCAGGCCTGTCCTGTTACACATGCCCTATAGTGATGGCCAGCATTCTTATACAAATGATGAGTAAGAGATGGGGCTAGCGCTCAAAGAATTGTACATTGATAGAGGCAATAACTTAGTTGTGCATATAAATATTATATCATAACTAGCCATCTAACTGAATTTTTACACAGGATCTGTTTTGCAAGGGAACAGAAGCTGATAGGCTGATATCATTAGCAAAAAATTTATTGAAAAGATACTGTTTATATTTCAAAAACATAAAGCAGTCCCAAAGAAAAAAAGAAATTCTGGCTAAGTTTACTAGATCATGATACCTACCTTCTTAATTACTTCTAAAAATTCAGTTAAAGTTTTGGTTTTAAGTGTGCCTATGTAAAAGCTTTCTACATAATGAAACATTTTGACAAAAATTCAGGTGTCAGTGAAACATTTTCAAAACATCTGTTTTTCTAAGTGATTTACCCATATCTTAAGTCCTTTTGAAAACAGTTACTTGCATGTTTGTACACCTTTAAAATACACCTTTGCCTCAAAGGCATAGATTGGCTCTGCTTCTTTTACTTTATTTTAAAATAAATGCTTAAGAGAGTTCCTTTGTGGTGCAATGGGTCAAGGATCTGGGGTCCAGCATTGTCATTTGCAGCGGCTTGGGTCAGTGCTATGGCATGCGTTCGATACCTATGGGCACAGCCCAAAATAAATAAATAAATAAATACTTAAGAGCAAACTAGTGTCAGATGTAAGAGGAATGCCATGTCTTTTCCTCGAAATAATGGCTGACATTTAGCTGGTAGACAGTATGGGGTTAGAGGCCTCAGCCTGTGTCCATCCTGATGAAGGAGTGGCTGTTCTGTGTGCTTAGTACCCACCCCATACAATCAGTTAAATATTTTATTTCACCTCTGTGCCTAAATAACTGACAAGTCTTGAAGTAGGAGTAGGAGACATGAACTATTGCTGTAGAATGAGTTATTAAAATCAAATATTGAGATAACTTGAACCAAACTTTTGAATTAAAATCACAAAGGATTAAACTAAGCTATAAAAATAATAAAGCATTGATTACAAATTATTGGTATTATTAATGTACTAGATTATATCAATTACATTTTAAAATCCTATTTCATCTTCATCTGATCCCTTTTAAGATTTTGGTTTTTTATGATGTCATTATAGTTGTAACAAAGATTTTCTAAATAAATATATACACATTTATTGGGGTCCTTGTTCAAATATTTTAGCTGATAGGGATCAAGAATGAAGCACTTGGAAACTGCAGCTTTAGAGCGCCTCTCAAGGACTACAGATTGTGATAAATTTGAAGAGCAGTATCATAAGAATAGCGGAGAAAGGTGTGGAGGTAAAAGGAGAGAGAGCTCTAGGAGGAGAAGGGAATTCAGCTTTTATTTATATATTTATTTATTTTAATTTATTTGTCTTTTTAGGGCTGCACCCACACCCGCACCCATGGCATATGGCAGTTCCCAGGCTAGGGGTCAAATTGGAGCTGTAGCTGCTGGCATTTCCCACAGCTACCAATGCCAGATCTGAGCGGCATCCATGACCTATACCCCAACTTGTGGTGAGCCCACTGAGCAAGGAAGGGATGGAGCCCACATCCTCACGGACACTATGTTAAGTTCCTAACCTGCTGAGACACAACAGGAACTCTGGGAATGCAGCTTTTAGATCTTGGAAGTAAAACATTTGTTATTATTGCTTTGTGACAAATGTCAGTTAGTATACTAAGTTAACACATGGAACCTGAATATATTTCAAAGTCTGTTGCCAGACATGCTGTCCAGCAGATTTTTTTATGAACTGAGTATTTTAATAAAATTCATTTTTATTTAAAAATAGTTTATATTTATTCCAGAAATTTCAGAAGGGAAATCACATCCCATTGAAGATTATATGAATTATTTATGACCCCATCACCCAGAGATGGGTATTGTTAATATTTTAAGTGTATTTCCTACCAATATTTTATTGCATAAGTATATATGTATATGCACACATGTTCAACAGAGAATGAGCTGAAATGGTCTCAATTGTGAGGAAGAGATCAGGAGGGAAGAGGTCTCCATCGAGAGATCATATTGACATTCCAAAGGGAGAAAGAATCTGTGAGAGATTCTCTGTGGCAGAGATGAACAGGATATTTGAGCAGCAATGCCTCATATTGAATGACAAGTTCATTCCCATGTTGCATTTGCTGTAGTGGCCCTCCTTGGTCCCAGGTCTTTCATGCATGTCTGCCAGGTGTAATAGGTTTGTGTTGTGGTGCTTTGATTAACAAAGGAGAGGCAGTAGCTGCAGGTGATGGAGCGGAGCTGCATTAAAAGAGCTGAATTTGTAGAAAGTGAGAGAGTGAGCATGGACTGAGAATTCCACCCAAGGAAGACAAAGAGATTCTCTCTGGGAATCCTCAGACGTCTTAGGAACTGTGTCAGATTTCCCATGCTTCCCAGGATAGGAAGGACCATCTCTTCTTGGTAGGCATGCTTTTAGCTGCAAGGTAAAAGAACAACTGAGTAAATGTGGTCCAGTAAGAGGGACTGATTTTTCTTGCATTAAAAAAAAAAAAAAAAAGAGCCAATAGACTCATCGAGGTTAGAACTCTGGGATATGCCCTGTCATTTTCTTGGCTTTTATCTCATGATTGCAAAATGGCTACAACAGCTCCAAACATCAATTCTTCCTACAACTTCAGTTAAAAGCTGGTTGTAGGGGGATAAAACATGGAGTTTTTCCATCTTTCCTTCTCCACAGGGAAGAAAAAAAATGTCCCAGGAGTCTCTCAGAATTTTTTGTATGTCTCATTGGCTGGAACTGGGTTGTACCCACCACCCTTAAAATAAAGTGATATCTGCTCAAAACACTAAAAAATTCTGATTTCTACTAGTAAGGCATAGTTTGTCGTAGGAGCTCAAGCCATTTTATTTGAAACTTAAAATCCAAAAGTAACCCAAGGAAGCCTAGAAAAATTTGTTTTTTGGGTGCTTTCCTAATGTAAGTGCAGACATTGCCGTAGATGAGCATCTCCAATAAGAAGTACTAAAGCACCATTCAATTTCTTGTTTTGGTGGCAGAGTGAGCCAGAAAATTATTCTCAAGCCTGACAGCATTTTTGACTCACATGGAGACATCTATACAATTATCTATTGCAGCAGAATTTCCATGATTGGAACTTTATTGTCAGTTATTTCTCCTTTCAATTCCGCCTGTGATTCATACTACAGCTAGAGTTGGGAACTAGAGATAAGGGCCTCTGCTAGTTTAGGGCCAACATAGCGTAGAGTTGAGTCTCATTATTTGCTGCAAATGCCCCTTGACTTCTTGAATTCACAAACCTGGAACACTGCTCCTGGGGACATTTAGAATTAGGTTCTTATGAGCCTTGGGCCATAATATTCTTAAGACCAATCAACCATAATCTTGTTTTGGCATTCCTGTTGTGTCTCAGAGGAAACGAGTCTGACTAGTATCCATGAAGATGCAGGTTTGGTCCCTGGCCTCATTCAGTGGGTTAAGGATCCAGCATTGCTGTGACCTGTGGTGTAGGTCATAGACACGGCTTGGATCCTGCGCTGCTGTGGCTGTGGTATAGGCTGGCAGCTACAGCTCCAATTTGACCCCTAGCCCTGGGAACCTCCATATGCCACGGGTGCGGCCCTAAAATGACAAAAAAAATAAATAAAATCGTAACCTTGTTTTGTGTGTGTTTCTGTGGAAAGACCCCTTATTTAATATATATTCTTGATTCATTAACATTGAATCCAGGGTCAACAACGTCATATCTCACATTTGACAGACGCTTATCTAACACTTCTCTGTGACATACATCTACAGTCTTCCTGTGCTTGGATACACTGGATGACACTTCAGGACCATGCTTGAGGCTGTTTTTTATTTGTTTGTTTGTTTGTTTATTTGTTTGCCTATTTTTAAACTCAAGCCCCCCCCCCCCTTTTTTTTTGCCTTTTCTAGGGCCGTTCCCACGGCATATGGAGGTTCCCAGGCTAGGGGTCCAATCAGAGCTGTAGCCGCCGGCCTACACCAGAGCCACAGCAACACAGGATCTGAGCCGTGTCTGCAACCTACACCACAGCTTGCGGCTACACCAGATCCTCAGCCCACTGAGCAAGGCCAGGGATTGAACCCGCAACCTCATGGTTCCTAGTCGGATTCGTTAACCACTAAGCCATGACGGGAACTCCCCTCCAGCCTCCTTTTTTAAATGATTTTTATTTTTTCCATTATAATTGGTTTACAATGTTCTGTCAATTTCTGCTGTACAGCGAAGTATCTCAGTCATACATATAGGCATGTTCTTTTTCTCACATTATTTTGTTCTCCATCATGTTGCATCATAGGTAGTTCCCTGTGCGATACAGCAGGATCTCTTTGCTTATCTACTCTAAATACAATAGTTCGCATCTATTAACCCCAAACTCCCACCCAGTCCATTCCACTCCCTCCCTCTACCCCTTGGCAACCATAAGTCTATTCTCCAAGTCCATGAGTTTCTTTTCTGTGGAAAGTTTCATTTGTGCCATATATTAGACTCTAGATATAAGTGATATCCTATGGTATTTGTCTTTCTCTTTCTGACTTACTTCACTTAGTATGAGAGTCTCTGGTTCCATCCATGTTGCTGCAAATGGCATTATTTTGTTCTTTTTGATGTCTGAGTAGTATTCCATTATGTACCACATCTTCTTGGGGCCATTTTAAATGATGAAATCACCAACAAAAAGCAAAGAAGAAAAAAATTGGCACTAAATATGTGATGGAAAGGACACTAGTTTACAGGATAAGAAATTATTCAAGAAGGAGAGGATCCCCTTGTTCAACCTCATCTGGGAAAATTAAAATAACATTTTAAAATATTTTTTATAAAATATGCCCTGATTACACCCAAGAGAATTTAATCTTTCTCCTCTGAATTCCTAAACAGAACATATTTGTATTCATTTGCATGTCTATATGCATGTTTATGTTGAGAGTACAAAGATTCAACAGCTTTAGGGGGGCTTCCCACCCCTCAGAACTGGTACACAATTTTAGAACTTAATTAGCACAAATGGCTTCATTTCATTGATTTTTTTTCTTCCTCAAATGCAATAAAAACCTCAAGAGGGACATAATGTCCTATGTGGGAGATTTAAAAAAAAAATTTATGATAGAATGATCCAAATTATTTTGTTACTACAAATGATCTATTTAAAAATACTTGAAGGATTTTTTATTTTAAGAGATATATGAATGTAAATAAGACTGCAAGCATGACTGTGAGATCATATTATTATTAGTATTATTTTTTTTTGGCCACGCCTGCCACACAGTGGAAGTTCCCAGGTCTGGGACTGAACCTGCTCCACAGCAGAGGGCAGAGCCACTGCAGTTACACCACCAGAGGCCAGATCCTTAACCAGCTGCACCACAAGAGAATGCTGAGATCTGATTTTATACGTCTCAGAAATGTTTTGTTTTTCAGGAATAGACTGCTTATGTGCACATAAATGTGCTATGTGTTGTTAGGAGTTAAGGATAATAATAACATTTAGTATTTGTAGAACACCACGATGAACTGTAAAGAAAATCTGAGCTTCCTTATGAAACAAATTCTGAAATCTGATCCAGTGCTCAGGTGGGGCCAAGCACTGCCTGTGGCTGGAGGACACAGCGTCTCCTCTGGGGAGCCACTAGACACAAAGCCACACAGGCCAAGAACTAGACTTTCAGCTCTTTCCACATCCTTGCTTCCTCCCTTAAGCCCTTCTGTCCTGCTACTGAGGGCTGATGATGTTACCTCTGCCGCCACCTTGTGGGGTTTTTACTATCAAATCTGAAATGGATCAGAACTGATTTGGTTGGTCTCAAGTAAATAAAATTGTAACCAGGTACAATTATTGATTTTTTGACAGATGAAAGAAAGAGGAGGTAATCTGTGAGAAGATAATTTAGTATAAACTTGAAGTATTGTATTTTCTAAAAACAGAGGACAGAGGACTAACTGACCTGCTAGCAGGGAATTTTCCCACTTTGCCAAAGAGGACTGAGATTCATAGAGGTTGTATTATTCTATCCAACATCACACAGCCAATAGATGAACTTGAAGTCAATTTTTAACCTCTAAAATATTTATTATACAGTTCCTTCGAGAGTTATAAAATAGACAATATTGGAGTTCCCTGGTGACATAGTGGGTTAAGGATCTGGTGTTGTCAGTGCAGCAGCTCTGGTGGCTGCTGTGGTGTGGGTTGGATCCTTGGCCTGGGGACTTCCACATGCCACAGGTACGGCCAAATAAAACAAAACAAACAAACAAACAAAAAAAGCAATATTGACTAGAACTTTTTAAATGTAGGTTTTATTGTTATTCCAGTATAATGAGGACAACAGATCAGGAGATAATGACCATTGAAAAAATAGTTTTGTTACAGTTTCCAAGAGGAGGGGGCACACCAGACCCCAGAGTCACATAGGGGAAGCCTAAAGTCAGTCAAGAGGTAGAAGAACAAGGGGAAAGGACAGGCAGGAGCCTTTATATTGGTTTCCATGGGAAAGGGCAGGTTAAGCAGGGTTAGAGTCAGATGGTTTGGATGATATCAGCAATAATTTTAGGCTCTGGGGCAGAGAGGCCGTCCCTGGTTGCCTGGTATCTGACCCTAGGGAAATTCTTGCAGAGGAAGACCAGTAAGAGCCAGAAAAAGGCGGAGTTTGGGATTGGGATTGGCTAGTTTGCATATGAAAGACACACTGCCTGGGGAGTCTTTTGCTACCCCTAAGAACTGGTTAGTCCTGGAGGGGCAGTCTTTCCTGGAGAGGCCCCTGATCTCACAGAAAATAAGAGAAAGTTGGTACAATGATCAACATATTCTCTTGAAGTCAGAGATCCTGTGTGAATGAGTGAAATGAGTAGAGTTCAAAAAGGAGAATTGTCGTCACTCTGAAATTGGTATGAATTTATTATCTGCGTGATATGGCTAGCTGATAGTTTTCTACGTGAACGTTTCTCAGATATCAATCAGGAGGAAATGTCAAAATTGATCTAAATATCAACTATTTTTTTCATTCTCGAACAACTAAGCTTGAAGATTCATGTTTGCTTCGTTAATACTTCAAGGCTGAGATCATAATCATTTAATTTTTCAAACATATTGAAAAACCTCTATTTTAGGCACATGCTTTCCCAATAGAAATCAATTTGATTTCCTTCTAAACTATTTTTACATTATATGCACATTTATTTAAAATGATGTAAAGATATTTTACACAGGAATTTTAATTTAAATAAATATTTGATCTTCCTCATCCATATACCTAGATATTTGCTGTCTATATACCCACTCACCCCTTTTTGCTACTTCCTCTTGATTTAATTGTGTTTTCTGATATCACTATCATTTTGACAATTCATGAGTAAACTGTGGCCTAAAGATCCTGTTGCTAGGTTACATCCTTCTTTCTCCTCCCCCTCCCCCCTTATCTTCTGGGCTGGTTGCCATAGTGCCTCTTGTAATGGGTAGCTCAAGTCTTGGAATCATGGAGGCTGAATAAAAACCTAGGTTCTTTCTCATTCTTTTCTCATCTACATAGCCTAGTTGCTCAATCAAGCATTTGGATTTAATTAAAAAGAGATTCACCATTCAATCTAATTATTCTATAAATACTTACTTAAGGCAGTTTCTCTGGGTTTTTGCCTTACAGAAAAATTACATAAGTTGAGTCTCTGAGAGTTGTTAAATTTTGGCAGGATTGTAAGTGTAAGTTATGGAACTTATTTTTCTTCTCTGTGTTTGATCTTTTCCACTTGCCTCTAAAGATCCAGGCTCCACCCTCCTCCACACTGAATTGTTCCCTGGGAGGCTGACCTTTATGAATTGTGTCTATGAACTCCCTTTCCCTCTGGCTTCTCACTGGGATCAGCTGATGGAAGCACCCGCAGGAGATTGGAGGCAAGGAAGAGAGTGAGACTGTGGTATTTTTTCCCTCAGCTCTCTTCCATCCAGTTCATCATGCTCTCTCTACTGAAAGTCAGATGTCACATGGTCCTCTCCACACAGCCACCCTCTCCAGCTTCCAGTGACTGATTCCTTGTCTTGCTTGCTCAGCATAAGTGTGTAATGGATCCTCACTGTTGCTTGCATGGAGATGCTGTATTATCCTTATTGGTGCTACTTACTATGTCAACACCTTTGTAAATAGTGACTTTCTTATACTCCCTCAATTACTGTGTTTGAGTGTGCCAGCTGCTTTTTTTTGGTAGATATGCCAACAACTGAGTTTTATGCATAAAGGCCTGAAAGTAAAGCGAATATTTGAGATAGGCTAAGTTGAACAGATCTTGGTTGGTGCATTAACTGAGATCCTTACATCCACCTAGGTTGTTCTGACACCATCACTGATCATGGGTGTTATCTTTGTTCGTACACATTATATGATAATATCCCAGAGGATAGGCGCTTACCTATCCTCTGGGACTTTACAAGGAAAGTACTAAACTTTTTTTTTTCGTTTTACAGTCACACCTGTAGCATATGGAAGCTCCCAGGCTAGGTGTCAAATTGGAGCTACAGCCTCAGGACTACACCACAGCCACAACAATACTGGATCTGAGCAGCATCTGTGACCTATGCCTCAGCTTGGGGCAACACTGGATCCTTAACCCACTGAGCAAAGCCAGAGGTTGAACCTAACAGAGACTATGTTGTTTTCTTAATCTGCTGACCTGAAATGGAAACTCCTCTTTTCTTTTTCTTTTACTTCAATTGCCAATTTGAGAGAGAACTCCAACAAAGTGCTTTATAGCTTAATTCTTAGCCTTTGAGTACCTTAAAAAGTTTTAGGCATGGGACTTGATTTACTCATTCAAAATTACAGAAGCAGTGTGGGTTGTCATTTTTCAAGTGTGAAAATCAATCAAGTCTTTTTTTTTTGTCTTTTTTGTTTTTTGAGGGCTGCACCTGCAGCATATGGAGGTTCCCAGGCTAGGGGTCTAATTGGAGCCATTACTGCCGGCCTATGCCACAGCCATGGCAACGCCAGATCAAGCCCCACCTGCAACCTACACCACAGCTCACTGTAACGTCAGGTCCTTAACCCACTGAGCAAGGCCAGGGATCAAACCTGCAGCCTCGTGATTCCTAGTTGGATTTGTTTCTACTGCACCAGGACAGGAACTCCAAGTCGTGTTTTGATCTAAAAATATTTTGCAACTGAGAGTTCATGTTGTGGCACAGCAGAAAGGATGCAGGTTCAATCCCTGGCCTCCCTCAGTGGGTCGGGATTCAGTATTGTTATGAGCTGTGGTGTAGGTCACAGACATTGCTCAGATCTGGCATTGCTGTGGCTCTGGTGTAGGCTGGTAGATTTAACTCTGATTTGACCCCTAGCCTGGTAACTTCCATATGCTGCACGTACAGCTCTAAGAAGCAAATAAATGTATTAAAATGAAATTTAAAATATTTTGCAACGCTTTTAATCTATGTTTACATTCATAATGCACTTTATTATTGTCTTAGTTTCCTCCTAAAATGTAACTGGTGCTAGTTATTTCACAAATTGTCGTGAAGATCAAATGCAATAATCTATGAAATAGCTGTGAAAAGCAGCAGTGCTGTATAAATAAGTGGATTGTAATTTCTTCATTCTTATTACCAGGTCTTATTTCCACCAATAGCTTGACATTGGTGGGGGTAAGGGGAGATCTTATCTTCACATATGCACCAAAAACACCTGAGGATTAGTGTGGAGATGAAATGATCTCAGCTTTTAGGCAGTCCATAATCCATGTAAGAACAGGACCACTTTTATGGTTTTGATCAAATTATTTTTGTATTTGGTAACTTAAACTCATATTGAGGTAGGAGGTAGATGGGCCCCTGGGCTTGGAACAGCTGGAACTTGTTCAGCTGAGTAAATTGGGCCTTGCTTCTCTTAGTCACATCAAAGAAAAAGGTAGCTGAGCTCTGCTGGAGTAAAATGATAAGATGACCACATCAATCACTCCTGGGCTCAGGGAGACCTCCCCAGTTACACATGTGTAGAAAGTCAAATAGGCTTCAAAAAGGGAGGGGGCGCCAGTATAATATGTTCCAACAACCATCACATAACCCTTTGCTCTGGAATCCATCTTGGCCAAAAGATGTGCACATATATGGGGGAGAGCTCTGGGTCAGGTTGGGTGATGAAGCAACAGGAAAATTGGCCAAAGGAGAACCAAGACCCGGATGAACTGTCCTGTATAAGTGATTGAAATCACCTGGCGGGCGTCTGTTTCAGGAGGACGCCTGCGCCCTTACACTTTTGGTCTTTGCCTCCTTGAAACATTCTTGCTTTCAACAGAGGGCAAGAAGCAGGATGACTCTGCTTTTAGCTTCTAGCTAGTCTAGTGGCTAGGATTCCTGGTTTTCATCCAGGCTGCCCAGGTTCAATTCCTAAGCAGGGAATTAAGAGCTCAACTTCAAGCCACCACTCACTGCTGACTCTCCAAAATCATTTGGTGCCAAAACCCAGGAACTTCAAGGTAAACTGCAGGTCTCACCTACCTGTGGCTAAGAGACCTTTTCCTTTCAGTCTCACTGCCAAGATAACTCACTAAATAACATTCGGGTAGTAGCTGATGCTGTCCTTGGGACCTGGTCGAAACACAGTTTCTAACCATGGAGTCAGGGAGTCTTCTTTCACTCTCTGCTTCTCTTTTTCCTGCTGTCACGTGAACTTGCTGGCTTTCATTTTCTGACCAAACTACAATAATCAGTATGCTGTGTGCCCAACCGCCATCAACTGCATGATTTTCAACTTGCTGGGAATCCTAGCTCAGCATGTACCACCGTCAGCAGGTTGCAATCTGCTATGTGCCAGGCTTTGTTTAGTGGGGATAAAGAATTACACCTCAGGCTCCCATGGGCTCTTCTTACAACCTCCTATTTGGTAACAGCCCACAGGGCATGGCTCACTCTCCTGTGTTGCTGTCTTTGAGTGTCTCTTTCCACCCACCCCGCCACAGCCTCCTAGCCATTACTCACTCCATCCCTCCAGCTTGCACCACCCCTCACCCTCTTCTACAACTTTCTCTCCTACTTTACCCGTGTGGCAAGGTTTCTTTTTCACCTAACACTTTAGTCCCTTCTTAGGAAAATATTTTCTAGACTTAATCTGCTCTCTCACCACTATCAAATTCATTGTTGTCAATGTCAGATAAAATCTTTAGGTCCCCTTCAATTTTACCTTAGCCTGCAAACAAACAAGGTAACACACTTGGTTTTTTTGCTCTTTACTCTCTGACCTTACTCTGGGTCCAAAATTCCATGTAGGAATACTCCCGGTCTTCAGGTTCAGACCCCCATAGCATTTTCCACTGCGACCAATTCCAATTCCTCCAGGAGTTCCTCCATCACATCAGGCCTTGGCAACCCAAGTACTGGTATAGACTACAGATCCCCTACAAATGAAGTCCTGGCAACTACTCTGCGCTTGTACAAATATCCTCTTTGGGTAAGAAGGGAGGGCACTGCACTCAAGGAACTAAGGACGACAAGACAAGACATCAGGAATCTGTGGGGGGAGTAGAGGATGCTCCAAACCCCATCAGAAATTAGGATGAGAGGGAATTCAGGGGATGCTTTGAATCCCCTTGAAGCACCTTGTAGATAGGTGCTGGACTTCATTTCTAGGAGGGTTCTCTGTGTTACAGTTTACTTAATATCCTCTTTCTAAGGCAGATGAGCTAAGAAAGAAAAAGCTTAGGTCTTAACACTGCCTGGCCTTTATATAATTTGGGGATGGAAAAAAATGGCCTGAAAATGTGTCTACTATCTTACAACTATATCTTTATGGCTACAGGATGGGAAAATGGACTGAGGCTCCCTATATTCAGGCCTTTCTGGCCATTTATCTGACTCTCACTCTGTGTTGCTCCCATAGTTAAATGCTTAAGGAGACCTGCTCTCCTCACATTTTAAAGATCCCTTTCTAACTTTCCCAACTCTCAGGGAGGAGACTGAGGTTCCCCTACTTCTACCAGTAACTCTTATCATGTCCTTAAAATATAAACATAGCCCACTTTGCCTGAGACTTTGGGTTAATTCATAGAACTTCGAGCCAAGGGGAAACAAAAATAGAGGCTTTCAAACTCAAGCAAGTAAATTTCACTTATCCAACTGTTATTTTTGGTTTTGCATTTGCCAGGTAAACTGCCATGACAAGTGTGGTTATGATTCTCTATCTTTGCTTTTACATATTGTTTGTGGTTATAAAAGAGAAATCCTGTCTAGAAAACTGGAAGAAAAGTTGTTGGACTTTACTCTTGTTTTTCTCCTGCAGGAATCAGATGGAAGTTCCCAGGCTAGGCATTAAATCAGAGCTGCAGCTGCTGGCCTATGCCACAGCCACAGCCACAGCAATGCCATATCCAAGCCGAGTCTGCAACCTACATCGCAGCTCATGGCAATGCTGGATCCTTAACCCACTGAATGAGGTCAGGGATCAAACCTTTATCCTCAAGGATACTAGTCAGATTCTTAACCCACTGAGCCACAATAGGAATCCAGATTTTGTTCTTTGCATGTATGTTTGCATTTACATGTGTGTTTGTGTGTGTGCGCACGTGCGCTCTGGCTATGGGAAACGCAATCATTTCCTAAATACACCTCTTGAGGTATATTCTCTAGAATCAGACCACTTTCAATTACAAATCAAATAAATATAATGAGATAATTAGACATCAATTAACAAACAGCAAAACTATTGATGAATATGTTTGTTGCTACCATGAGAGAGTCTGTATAAAAAGCACATGTTTTAAAAAAAATTATTGGGGAGTTCTGTTGTGATTCATCAGGTTAAAGATTAGAAGTTGACTCTGTGAGGATATGGGTTCAATCCCTGGCTTCACTCAGTTAAGGGTCTGGCATCGCCACAAGCTGCAGCGCAGGTCGCAGAAGCTCCTCCAACCTGGCCTTGCTGTTGCTGTGGCTATAGTGTAGGCCAGGAGCTTCAGCTGAGATTTGACCCCTAGCCCGGGAACTTCTACATGCCACAGGCGCAGCCCTAAAAGGAAAAATTATTAGTGTTTATGTTGCCAGTCTGCGGAGTGCTGGTATAAAAGACCGCTCATGATGCTTGCTTGGGGAAAGTAGGATGTGTGTTTTGAATAAAAGGTATTAGGAATGGCATTCCATTTTATGAAGGGAAAAGAAAGTGAGTCTATCTTACAGCTGGTGGTTTTGGATGGGAAAATAAAGAACAAAGTGATATGGATACAGGAAGTTGTAAAAGGTTTGTGGAAAAGGGAAGTTTGGTTGGGTACATGGATTTTGCTGGGGATAGTCTGAGGCAAGACTTGGATTAAGTCTCCGTTAGGAAAACAAGGTTTTCTTAGAATGCTGCCTTTGGTAACAGATGGTGTGAATTTCTTTGCCTTTAAGTGATTAATATATGCTTTAAGATATTTTGTTTCTTTGGTTGAGTGAATAAGTATTAATTCACATGGTCTATGATTCTATTTGACCAAGTATTTTAAAACTTGTTTATGCTTTTAATAAACTTCCCAAGTGTCAAATTCTGCTAAAAATTCTTCCAACCTCTAGCTAACTTAAGGTGCTCCCAGGGGCATCTCAGAAAAAAAAAAAAATTAAACTATCTGTGATTACTTTACACATTAAATAGAGGAACATTGTCAAATAAGATTATGACACATGTTCATTCTGCTTCTGTGAAAAATTAACCTCTCATTGTCAAGATTTTTGCCATCCTGATGTCCTTATAACATGGCAATAGTCTACTCCTAAATCAGGAAACTTCAAATGGGTAAACAATAGCTATGAATTAAATAGTCAAGGCTACGGAAAACCCCAGATGGCCACTTGGCTTTTCTGAGTTCCCTGAAAAACCTCATTTTTATTTATTTTTATTTTTTAAGATTTTTTCCATTATGGAAAACCTCATTTTTATTTGATGGGTTAAAACTTTCCTTGGCTATAGTGCTGGTGTCCTCACCATGAAAAGGAAATGACTACAGCAAAGTTCCCATTGTGGCACGCAGAAACTAATCCAACTAACATCATGAGGAGGTTCAATCCCAGGGGATTAAGGATCTGGCATTGCAGTGTGGCATGGATCCCACGTGGCTGTGGCCTAGTCTAGCAGCTGTAGCTCTGATGTTAAATCAGTTCCATAGCCTGGGAACTTCAATATGCAGTGAGTGCAGCCCTAAAAAGCAAAAAAAAAAAAAAAAAAAAAAAGAGGAAATGATTACAAAATGTGTTTTCCACCTGGGGTATACTTTCTGTAGTTTCCAGTAATCAAGGTACCTGCTTCAGTGGACAAATACTACAAGTCTTAAGAAAATTTCACAAAAAAACTAAAAAAATAAAAAGGAGTTCCCGTGTTGCTCAGCAGAAATGAATCCAACTAGTATCCATGAGGATGTAGGAATGATCCCTGGCTTCTCTCAGTGGGTTGGGGGTCAGGTGTTGCCATGAGCTGAGGTATGGGTCACAGACACTGCTTGAATCCCGCATTGATGTGGTAGTGGCATAGGCAGGCACCTGTAGCTCAGATTTGACCCCTAGCCTGGGAACTTACATATGCCACAGAGGTGGCCCTAAAAAGCAAATTAATTAATTAATTTTTAAAAATTTCAAAAAACTTCTTGAAGTTACCTCCATCACTGTCATCCTCAATCATCAGTCAAGGTCAAGAGAACTAATGGACAAACTGGACTCAGAACGAAAATTAATTACATGGGATTAAATAAACTAAGTATGAGTTGACATATTACTGGTTTTTAATCTTTATTTTTCAGATATAGAAAAGTTCTTCCGTTCAAATTACTTAAAGGTAAACAATTTGGTATCCTAACACTTTTTTTTTTTTTTCTCTGCCTGGTCACTCCAGAAATTGGAGAGCCTTGGGCTTTGCATCCTTATAAGTAAAAAGACTATCTCCTGGAATGTAAATAGTAGCCTGCTCTGACCCTGGCCATAAATAAAAATTTTCTTCTAGGATTACTCTAGCTTAATCAGAGCAACAAGCAAGACTTCAGCCAAGGAATATAACTTTCCCCAACTACGGGGTAAATTTGTGTGGTTAATACCAGGCTATGATCATTTATGTTAAAGTCTTCCTTAAGTTAGAAACAATTAAATCATACTAAGGATAACCCCTAGGAACACTAGAAAATTGGGCTGTCAATGCCAGTATATAATTTCCCTTAAAAATAAGGACTGGTACAATATGGACTAAGCCAGACAACCTGGGAATATACTACGCTACACCTAAAAGAAGCTTCCTTAAATTTCTTACTTATGACTTTTCTAATACTGGTAGCTATTTTTTATTAACTGTTTTACAAAATTTTTATTTTTTACATTGCCAAATGTGTAAACTGAGTTTCTGATAAAATGATATATAGTCCCATATGAAATTAATAATTATAATAATGTAGCTCTAGATATGAGAAGAAGCAACAAAAGGGAATATTTTCCTGGACCATAAGAGACTAGTAAGACAATTGGTCCAGAGTCTTTTGGCTACTGTGAGTAAGGACTAGTCTAGTGGTAGAACACTGAATGGTCTGTCAATGAAATCTTTGCCAGACCTGAGATTGGGCATGCCTAGTACAAATTAACTAAAATGCCTCCCAAACCATGGTCAAATGTATAACCATGAGGAAGCCATGCCTACTGGAAATTGGCACTTGTCATCTGTCTCAACAAGGATTAAATCATGAGCTACTGAAGCTTCTGACCATCAACACTCCCTGAAAGGAGTTCAGGGTAGAAATCAGAAATAAGGTGCTCTGTGAAAAACTCACATAACAGCCTTTCAGACAGTTAGATATTTGAGGTAAGGATTTTTATGAGCCCAAATTCTTGCATCTTCTCATACATAGAAAAGCATCTAAAATCATTAACAGTGACATCTGCCTTAGCCATCAAGGAAAAATACTATTAAAAGTCACAGTGAGGTAGCTGTGGTTCAGACATACAAAGTTATACTAGGTGACACTATGCACTTGATTTCACACAAGTCCTTGTATTGCTGAAAACTTTTTGTGAGCTGTGTCAGACTTGATGCCACCAGCCATTCTTAAAGGAGTATCTGCCAGCAGCTGGGAGCTGCAAACTTAGGTTTTCAAGCTCTCCTCTTATAACTATAGCATTTTTAGACAATGAAATTTCTTTAGATCATACATACCAAAAGAAGAGACATGTATAAAGCCAGTAGCTCCTGTTATTTATATGCTAGTACCATAGTAAAGGTTAAAACCTACTTAGCTAAAACTAGTGTGAACTGAAATTTGGCACTTACCATCAACCTCTACATGGAGTAAAACATGAGCCACTGCAGCTGCTGACCCACAGCAACCCCTGAGTGGAGCTCAGGGTGGAGACCAGGAGTTAGGGTCTGGGAAAACTGGAACAGGTCTTCAGATAATTAGATATCTTTAGGAGAAGATTTTATGAGCCCAATTCTTGCATCTCCTCATATCTAGAAAAACACTAAAATCCTTCAATGATAACTGATGTCTTCTGCTAGTAATAACCTTCATGAGGCCAGCAGCAAACTTTTTAAAATGTGTGCATGGTTGCAAGCACCTCTCCCTTCACCTTTCTGATTTAATACTTTTATATTCCCCCTTTCCTCTTTGGGACAGTAATTCAGAGCTATCAGATATATTGCCTGTTGGGCTGTAGCTAAGTAGACAAAACAAAAGATGTCATGGTCATCTATTCCCAAGGGTGGGCCAGTGAGCCCTGAGGGAACTCAGGAAAGAGACAAGACTGGCCCACAGCTGAGGTGCATATGGAAAGAGTGATTCCAGTGAGCCCAGACCCTTATTATATGTTCCCATAGAAACTAGTTTTCTGTAGTTTTTTTACCCTGTAAATCTGGTTATCTGTGAGACTTCTGTTCCTACTACTTTCCCTTTGTTGCAAAAACTCACATATCCTAGCACCCCTCCCCCCCACCCCGCCTCCTTGGAACAGTTTCTCAGGGCTACCTGAGATGCTCTCTGCTGGGCTTAGGTCCTAATTTACCCCAAATAAAACTTAACTCTCAACTTTCAGGTTGTGCATTTTTTTCAGTCGACACTAGACAACCTGGCTACAAAACTACCTGAAGTACTAGGTCCAGATTGGGTTTCATCAGGCTTATTCTAAAAAGAAATGAGATCTAGTAACATTCAGGTTGTCACTCCTTCAATTACTTCTAACTGTATTTGTTAACCTATGTTAAAATGTATGACCACACTAAATGGCTTCATTTTTTTGAGCAGGGTAACTCAAGCCTTGAGTCTATGTAGACTACAGTTTAAAATGTTACCAAACATAAACTGGTTCTTCTTACACTTGCTTGGGCCTCTTACACTTCTGATTGTTCCTTTATTAATCTTTGGCCCCTACCTTTTTAGTCTACTTGTAAAGTCTGTCTCTTCCAGATTCCAAGTTTCACATCAGAGATAATGGTGATGCAGACAGAGACTCCAGCCACTCCTCAGAACAGATTCTGCCAGAATAACCAGCAGAAATCACCCTGGGGTCCCTAATAAGACATGTGAATGCTCCATAGCCCCAGTTAGATAAGTGAGCCCCTTGCCAACCTGAAGAAGCTAAAGAAGATGGACCATCCCCTCATCTTCCCAACAAAGATTTTTTTGGGGTCCATGTCTCTTGGGGGATTTAGGGTAGGAGGTAGATGGGCCCCTGGGCTTGGAACAGCTGGAACTTGTTAGGCTGAGTAAATTGGGCCTTGCTTCTTTTAGACACATCAAAGAGGTAAAGGCAGGAACTGAGATCTGCTGGAGTAAAAAGATGACCACATCAATTTCTCCCAGGCTCAGACCTCCCCAGTTACACATGTGCAGAAAGTCAAATAGAGATCAAAAGGGAGGGGGTGTCAGGCCATAATGTTCTGATAACCATACCATAGCACTTTGCTCTGGAATCCATCTTGGCCAAAAGATGTGCATGCATATCGGGGAGGGCCCTGGATCAGGTTGGGTGTGAGGGAAAAAAACAAGGTAATTGGCCAAAAGAAAAAGACCTGGGAAGAACTGGCCTATATAAGTGATTTAAATTACCTGGCATGCCCCTCTTTCAGGAGGACACATGCACTCTCACTCCTCCTTTGGTCTTTGCCTCCTTGAAACATTCTTGCTTTCAACAGAGAGCAAGAATAAGGGCAATTCTTCTTTTAGCCTCTAGCTAGTCTAGTGGCTAGGATTCCTGGTTTTCATCCAGGCTGCCCAGGTTCAATTCCTGAGCAGAAAATTAAGATCTCGCTTCAAGCCATCACTCACTGCTGTTTCCCAAACAGATATTATACATAATCAAGTTACTAGCTAAAGGATAATCACCATCAATAAGTATCAATGTTATTTATATCTTTCTAGATAGTTTTATGAGTTTATGATTTCATGTTAATGTGGAGTCTGATATTCACAAACATGAAACCTGCATTTAAAATTTAAGACAGGTATTTTTCCAATATTAGCCACAGATTACTTTATTGAGGCTATTAATGATCATGTTGCTGCTTTTCTTGAACATTAGCTGTGGACACACATTATGGTCAACATTTATATATATATATATATATATATATATATATATATATATATACACAACAATATATATAGCACCTCTGAAGAAGTTTGCATTAAATCCAAATTGCTTAATAGGGCTTAACAATCCAAGTAAGGATGTGTATATTCAGAACTTACCATTCCTTATCTTCCTGAAGAGCCTTGTTGATACTTTTCTTACATGCATTACTGTTCAAATTGCTTTAGAGTTTGTGCTTCTGCCAAAAGACTAAATATTATCAGAATTAGAAACAGAAAAGTGTGTTGTTGAAAGCCTAGCCAAATAAGGTCAATTTGTCAAGTGGCCAGTTTCAGTAACAAATGGTAAATGATATTTGTCTTATTTGGGAAGTTTATTTATCTGTCCTCACTAGGAGTCAGAACCCTTAGGCAGTTGCTAAAAGATAGTTTTGGACTTTCAATGAAATTATTACTGGATGACTTCATTTTAAACGGTCACGTTTTGATGCCTTATGCAAATAACACATATAGATCCTTCATTATTACATGTTAAAAACAATAATTTCTAGAGAAAGTATGATAGTTATTGCATGTATATCAACTAAAACAATGGCATGAAATCTATGTGAATGCATTTTAGCATCAAATAAATTCTAGGGTGGTTCCAAGATGACAATATAACAGACACTTATGCCTAAGTATCTCTCCTCTTCCTCACCTTTCAGATCTTGTGGGTTATAGACTGAGCTGTATCCCCCTGAAATTCACATGTTGAAGGCTAACTCCCAGTGTGATGGTATTTGGAGAAGGGTCATTGGATGCTAATAAGGTTTAGATGAGGTTATAAAGGTATGCATCTCAAGATGAGATTAGTACCCTTGATAAGAAACATCAGAGAACTCACTTCTTTCTTCATCCCTCCAAGGAAAGGCCACATGTGGATACAGGCAGCCACCTGCAACTCAAGGTGATAGCTCTCATGGAACACCAACCCTGCTGGCACCTTGATCTTGGACTTTCAGTCTCCAGAACTGTGAGAAATGAATCTCTATAGTTTAAGCCATCCAATCTATTGTATTTTGTTACCATAGCATGAACTAAGACATTGCGTTTGCATAATTTCTCAAACTATATGGATTTAAAGGTTGCCAGAATTAATTACCTATACTTTTAATCCATTAGGTCATAAGCTATTTCTATTACTCAGTTTTATGGACACCAGTGTCAAAAAAGTATAGGTTTATTGGGCCCTGCACACTTTCATTATCACCAATAGCAATTAATTTTCACTTTAGGGCCGTGTTGGAGGAACACCTCCCACCGAGTTCTTCACTACCTCTCAAAAGTTGTTGCATATATATCAGTGGAGAATAGCAAGGTTCAGTAAGGTGCAGATGCTGGGCAATTGGCAAGCACTCTTCATCCCAGCCAGCCTTTCAGATCAACAAACTATCTGACATTGTCATCAGCATCTCAAATCTAACATGTCCAATATTGATCTTCTTTTCCTTTTTTGCTTTTTAGGGCCGTACCTGTGGCATATGGAATTTCCTGGGCTAGGGATTGAATCAAAGCTAAGGATGCCAGCCTACACCACAGCAAACTCAGGATCCAAGATGCATCTATGACCTACGCTGCACTTCACAGCAATGCCAGATCTTTAACCCACTGAGCGAGATCAGGGATCAAACCTCCATCCTCATGGATGCTAGTCAGGTAAGTTACCACTGAGCTACAATGGAGACTCTCCAATATTGATTTTTGATTTGGCCATCCCACACAGCTCTTTCTTCAGTTGCACCATTGGCAAAGATACACAAAGCTGGACACTAGTTAAAGTGATAGGGATGGTATAAATTGCTAATGTACTGTTATTAATAGAGACAATAATAATAAGGAAAATAATCCAGCGTGAACTGAAGTCCACTGTGCTTTGTAGAGAGCTGACTGTTTTAAAGGGAGGGTAAAGTGGGCGCTCTGCAGAATCAAGGAAGTGAGAAATTAAAACAATCAGGAAGAGGGGTCTAGTCCCTGTGAAACCCATCTAGGTTTACTAACTGGAGCTTATCAGAGTTAGGCTCCTCCCCTCTCACAGAGACTGGGCAACCTTCAGAAGTTGGCTGGAACAAACAGTAACTTCTCTTGGAAACCATGAATATTCTCAGATAGGCACTTTAAAGGGATGCTAGAGTCATCCTAGGGGTATAGCCCTGAGCTGTCAGAAACCGTTAGTGTTTCTCAAGATTTTATGGGCTAAGGTTAAGGCTTCCTCAAGAAGAGAGCTAAGAAGAACCTCGATCTTTGTCACCAAGCTATTAAAGGGCAAATCCAAAACACCAGTAAATCCTGGGGGCTATCATTTAAAAATAGAAAATGACCTCACCTCTTCTCACCGTCTCAACAGCTATTCCATGGTAAGTCACTATCATTTCTAAATTATGACAGATTGCTAATAGATTTCCTGGCTTCTCCACTAAGCCCCTTCAGGCTGCTGTCAACACAGCTGAAAGAGTGATGCTTTAAAAATGAAGTTATAGGAGTTCTTTCTGTGGCACAGTGAGTTAACGATCCATCTTGTTTCTGTTGAGGTGCCAGTTCGATCCCCAGCCTGGCCCAGTGGGTTAAGGATCCTATGTTGTTATAGCTGCAGTGTAGCTCACAGCTTGGACACAGATTCGATCCCTGGCCCAGGAATTTCCATATGCAGGAATTTCCATATGCAGTGGGTGTGGCTGAAAAATTAAAAAAAAAATTGTTTTGCTAAGGGTTTGGAGTCTCTTTGGTGTTTTCTTATCTCATCAAGAGGATGAAGGAAAATCCTTCCAATGGCCTATAAAGGACCACTCTTCACCACCTGACCCCTACCTTTGCATTCATTTCCCTTTTCTTCCATGGCATTTTATCATCTTCTAATGCACTGTATAATTTACTTATTCATTATTCTTATTATTGTCTATTCTTTTTTTGTTTTTTGTCTTTTGAGGGTCACACCCGAGGCATATGGAGGTTCCCAGGCTAGGGGTTGAATCAGAGCTGTAGCTGCTAGCCTACACCAGAGCCACAGCAATGCCAGATCCGAGCCGCGTCTGCGACCTACTCCAGAGCTCATGGCAATGCCGGATCCTTAACCCACTGAGAAAGGCCAGGGATTAAACCCACAGCCTCATGGTTCCTAGTGGGATTCATTTCCGCTGTGCCACAATGGGAACTCCCTTATTGTCTATTCTTCAAGCTAGAATATAAGCTCTGCAAGGGAAAAGACATTCTTCTCACCCCCACTGATATATATTTTTTCCACCTAAACTAGTACTACATATAGACGTTCCATAAGTGTTTGCTGACTAAAAATGAATTAGTCTACGTGAAATTTCTTAGTGATATGAAATAAGTTCTATTAATGCTGTTTTTCCATTAATTCCATTAATGCTGGTCTGGTCATAGTATTGGCATATAACTGATTCGTATGAGGAGGCAGGTTCTGGCTCTGGAATTTAAGTTTTCTGAGGAGCAGTAAATATTTACTCTTGTCTTTCACGTCCCTGTTTCTCTACCTGTAAAGAGAGGGAGAAAGAAAAAATTCACAGAGGGAAAGAGAAAATAAGGTGGCAACATACAGGAAGAGGAATCACAGTTAATTCGGTGTTTATATTGTATTAATCAATATACTGTGGTTTTTATTTTCTTTTCCTTTTACGCCCACACCTGTGGCATATGGAGGTTCTCAGGCTAGAGGCTGAATCAGAGCTACAGCTGCTGGCCTACACTATAGCCACAGCAAGGCCAACAACCTGCAGCAATGCTGGATCATTAATGCACTGAGCTAGGCCAGGGATCAATCCCAAATCCTCATGGATATTAGTCGGGTTCTGACTAATAACCCACTGAGCCACAATGGGAACTCCCTATTAGTCAATGTATTATTTAATTAAATGTCTAAACTTACATTAAGACTAAAGGCCACCCATATTTGGAAGAAATACATAAACACAGTCATGAAAAGTTTGTATCATCAGAAAACATGTGTCCTTTGTAAGAAAAGTAATTATTGGCCAATCTTAGTCAAAACTATGCGTTTCCTTGTTTATTTCTTATGTTATTGGTGTGCCATTTTTCTCTCTTTAAGCCCTCTCCTTTTATAGTGTAAACAATTATTGTATTTTAAAATACTGTTTATGGGTGGAGAGAGGAGAAATGCATTGAGACCACATTCCACAATCAGCTTTGCTCTAACTATGCAATTATGAATAAGTGATATACAACTCTTCGCCTTACTTTTTGCATTTATAAAATTGAGGTAATAATAGTATACACCTGATGGAGTGGTTTTGGACTAACACCTCACAGCAAAACTGTTCCATAGCAGGCACTCTACAAATAGCTATTTTTATTGAATAATAGAGTATTTTCTGAAAAAAAAAATGGATAGTTTAAAATTGCTTTTGTACTTTTTTTTATAAAATAATATTGTTCCTACAATACTAATTGAATCTTGGAGCAAATTTTCAATACTATTACTATTGGGTTGCACTCTGCAGGCCTGCAAGGCCTGTACTTGCCCCTCTTTAAGACCAAAGAAAAAGCCTGGAGTCACTGACAAAGACAATGGTTTAATGGATGGGGGGATCTTACAAGTCTGAAGCAAGTCTTCGAGCCATACCAGTGGATGGAGAGCAGGATCTTACAGCTGTCTTCACTTGGGGCAAATGGGGGGTGGGGAAGGGATTGCTAGTTATAGGGGGAATTGACGTCAGGTTGGCTTATTGGTTACCAGGGAAACCAGCACAGACATTTGCCTTTTTGATAAGTTTATCACAGTGACTAAAGTTAGAACAATCACCAGCTGGGGCCTGAGGCAAGTACGTAGGAAGGTCAGTCAGGTAAATAGGGTGTAGGTGAAACAGGTGCTGGCTGTGAAGAATGTACAGAGAGCAAGAGGACAGCCATCTTAAGTAGCCTGACCATACAATTACTTTTAAAGAACCCTCTTTATTGATTCATTTGAAATTTTAAGTTCCTGCACTAGAAATTTTGTAACACGAAATACTAGGTTTAGAGAGAGATAAGGTAGATTGTGGTGTTGAAAATGCTCTCTGTATCTCTTATGGGAGTGTAGAGGAGGTAAAACAAATTTCCCTTCACCCTTCTGAGTTCTTGGCTGACATTCCTATAATAAAAAACAATGAATAATGAAAAAAAGCCCATGAATTCTCATGATAGATTTATGTATAAAAATCACCTTGCCGTACACCTGAAATGAACACACCATTGTAAGTTAACTATACTTCATTAAAAAAAAAAAAAAAGGTTAAAGGAGTTCCCATCATGGCACAGTGGAAATGAATCCGACTAGGAACGATGACGTCGTGGATTCAATCCCTGGCCTTGCTCAGTGGGATAAGGATCTGGCATTACCGTGAGTTGTGCGTAGGTCGCAGACGTGGCTCAGATCTGGCATTGCTGTGGCTCTGGTGTAGGCCAGCAGCTGTAGCTCGGATTAGACCCCTAGCATGCCGCAGGTGAGGCCCTAAAACACACACACACAAAAACAAAAAAACAAAAGGAAACAAGGTTAAAAACCAAACATGTATCCTCATGTATAGATGGAAAATATCCAAAGGAAAATGAATAATTCTCAGAGGTGGCTTAGAACTTCAGTTTAAATACCATTTTCAGCTAAAGAGAAAAAAAAGGGGAAACTAGCTATGGAGAGGTTACCAGGAAAAGTAGGATAAACAAGTATAAGTAGATTTAAGTTCCTGCCTTCTTTATTGATAAAGGCCTAAACCTGTTTCAGAGTATTTATCTCTGTACTTCCTTGTAGAGAGGTGAAGAGTGACACTTTTGTCCTGCTTTTTAGGCAGCTGGAGAGAGAGTAGAGAGCTTTTCTTGTATTGGCTTCTTCTCAGCTGTTTTCAGTTCAAATATTCCTTATGCCAAAGTGGCCTATTTTGAGGTGGCATATTCTGATACCTTTCAGTAGGAACTTCCCTGGGTAGCTCTTTCTCTAAGAAGCTCAAAGGATCTGATATTTTATCCCAATTGCAAGCTAACAAGTAGCCTGCCACAATTTCATAGAATTGACAAGTCATGAGATTCCTCCGTAAGAGACAAAGGACTTTGTTATTCACAGCACAACTGGCAGCATAAGCTTCAGGCTCTCATAGATTCCTCTTGTGCTCAAGTCCTACAGAGTAAAAAGGAGCTACTAGGTGGATGATGCAGAAGTAGCAGGTTTGAATCAGCCCGGAGAAAACTCTAAGTTTAGGAAAGTCCTGCTAGCAAACCTAAGCAATCTTTGCCCTGGAAAGAGAGATTATCTTTGCTATCCTGCAGCAAATCTTTTCTCTGCCCTTGAGGAAAATACCATCCCTATCTTGAAACTCCATGTGCAGAAATGCAAGGGACTCTTGGAGTCTACACAAATGTAATGTATCAGTAAGGCTAGTAGGATGAAAAATGCACAATTCTAACCAGAGATTTAGACAGAGTGTGAATGTAAAACATTCTATCCTTTTCGAGCATTTCTTTGAATGTGTAGATAATCAAAGTAAAACTTCACAATGCTTTGTTTTGCTTTGTAGTGGTTATCACTTGATGGTTTAATGAGTCAAGTATTCTTTCTTCATATTTAATAGGTTTTTACCAACCCCCTTCATTTACTTATGCCATTATTTAACTTTTCCAGCTAAAGTATTTCTTATTGTGTTAGGGGAACTAACCCACACTTTCTCAAGAGTGGCTTGTTCCTTAGCAATCTTCCTTTCTTTCTGCCTCTTCCTGAGAAAATGAGGTTCCCCCAATTTCAGCATGTTGCTCCTCTGTATTGTAATTGAGCGACAGTTACTCAGCTTTGCCAAGTTGATTTCATCTGCTAGTAGATATCCTTTTTTAAAGAAAACTTTTTAACAGTTGTCATAGTCTTCAGAGATAACTCAGAATATCATCATGGTCCTTCTGTTTGTTTTTAAACTGACACTACAGCTGTCCTGTCCTTGCATGTGTGTGTGTGTGTCCTGTCCTTTTCAAGCTGGAGCTACACAATTCATTTGAGCTCCAGAGAAAAGCAGGACTGTCAATGACCATTATTAAATAAATCAAAGTCATTGAGCATTTAACTCTTCACTGATTAAAAACTCAGCTGTTTCTCTCTGTGGATATAATTAGGAGGCAATACTTAACAGTTTTCCCAGATGTTGAGTCATCTGTAGGTTTGCCAGATAATATATAGGATGCCCTGTATGTTATCAGCATATGAGCAGCGAATAATTTTTTAGTATGCATTTATGTCTTGTGCCATGTTTGGGACATACTTGTATTTTTAGGAAATTCATTGTTTATTTGAAAACATTTAACTGAACATGCTGTATTTTTATTTCATAAATCTTGCAACTCTAGTCACCATCTATTTACCAAACTATAATAATAGCCTTTTGGTAAAATTTGTTGTCAAGAGTATTTTAGCTCAGAAGCACTACCTTTGGAATAGAGGTCAAGGTTTCAAAGTTTTGAACTTGTGACATCAATGCTGCGCAAAAATAGGTGTAGGGTAACTGCAAGTTTTGAAATTCACAGGTATGTATTCGGTAGGAAAGGAATGGAGGAATACGTTAAAAGAAGTCATGGACTGGCCGGTTGGGGTTTCTAAAGATAAAAATACGGGCCTAGAAAGTCTTTTCAAAGACGGTGAAAGTTACCAAAGCAACAGACCTTCACTGTTTAGTGAGTAAAGAGCGCGAGACCTGAGCAAATTAATAGGAGCCGAGGAGGAAAGGCTGGGCGCGTGAAGCCAATCAGAGACGAGATGGGTGGGACTAGACTCCTGGAAGGCGGGGGGGCTTCGCAGTGTGGTCTCCGAAGTGTTGGATTCAGCCAATCCGAAACGAGAAGGGCGGGGCCTAGACTCCGGGAGGGGTTGGTCTTGAGGAACTGAAGCTCTTGGCAAAGACGTCTTTCACTTACCTGCCTCTACACTTGCACCTCCGCTTCTCTGTCTGCAGAGCGGACGCCGACTCTCTGGGTGACGAGAGACACTGGTGGGATTGTCATGGCCTACCCAGGATACGGAGGAGGGGTGAGTCCTGGCTGCTTCAGCGTGGCCCTCGCCTCCGCCGGGAGTGTTGTCCCTGCGGGTGGTGCTAACGTGCCTGGTACTTCCTAGGTCGGTCCGTGCTTCCTCCGCCTGCTTCTAGTACCCGGCGGCGCCCAGCCCCCGCGCAGTGCTGGAAGCCGGGCTGGGGCCTCGCAGGGAGCTGCAGGTGTTCTGGTCACTGAGGGCCCCTTAAGCGAGTCCGTGTGAAGTCCAGGGGATGGAGTGTTTTTTTTCTCTGGAATGGAGGGAACAAAGCATCTTTTTTTTTTCCTTCTTGTTCCAGTCATCTTTTGTGGTCAATCCCTTCTCCTCCATCTCTTCCCCAGCTTTAATGGACATCCTCTTCCTGAATTTTTGACCAGTTCTTTTCCGTTCTTTGTTGCTTATGAATAAACTAAGACGTGACAGATATCTTCTAACATTGACTATTCCACCAAGGAATTTTTGGGGGGTGGGGGACGAGTAGGTGGAGAGGGTTATTCTTTCTTACGAAACTATTTATCCTGCATCACCTTTGGGAGTTGGGAGTTGTAATTTTAGTATCCATTATAGTAACATGAAATACAAACTTAAAATTTCAATTTATATGCATTTTAACCTAGGTAAGTATTACAGTCATCGGTATTTTCAAGCGTAATAATATGTTTTAAGCATAGAAAACTTAGATGAGATATTCATGGAAGAAATAGAATGAAAAATGAGTTCCAAGAATAAAAAGAAAAAGGCAAATTTCTAAATGTTTCGGAAAAGCTTTATCTCTCTCTCTTTTTTTTTTAAGTAGGTAGGAGCAAGTATCAGATCATTATAGCATTTAGATAGCAAAGGATATTTTCCAAAGAGTGATGTAAAACTTTATTTGTAAATGTCAAGACTTATAGTATATTAGGCATTGCATTTCTCTATTTAAACTAAGAACATAGTATGTCAGTATAAAATGTGGGGAAAGGTATATAACTTTTTAACATTAATTTAGGGATAGGGGAGCAAGTGTTTGAAGAACACTAACGTATAAGGTACAGATGGTAGCGTTCTGTGCGTTGGTCTCTCACTCGTTTCCTTTCAGCCTATTGTGACTTATTACACAGTTTATATGAGCAGAATTCTCTCATATGATCTAGTTTAACAGATGTAACCTTCACAAAATGGACAAGTAATTGAAAATATCTATGAAGAAACCAAGGCTAAAAGATAACACTAAAGAGGAGCTACCGTTGGGCTCAGCAGGTTAAGAACCGGACACAGTGTCTTGTGAAGATGCAGGTTCGATCCCTGGCCTTTCTCAGTGGGTTTAGGATTCAGCATTGCCATAAAGCTGGGGTGTAGGTTGTAGATGCAGCTTGGATCTCCGGTTGCCGTGGCTGTAGTGTATGCCTCAGCTGTAGCTCTGATTCACCCTTAGCCCAGTAACTTACATGTGCTGCAGGTGTGGCTGTAAAAAGAAAAGAAGACAATACTAAAGATTCAAAAATGTGCAAAATCACACAAAAATGACCTTGTTGACACTTTTTAAGTCCAAGGCTTTTTTTAGTCACATTACCAGGTAATGACGATGATCTGATGATTAGTTTTGATTCATTTAAAACTATCAGGACAACAACTTGAAATATGAATTCATTATAAATTATTTTTAGAAGTTAAGTCTGTAGGCTAAGGGCCCCAGTTTCCTTCCGTGTAGGCCCTTCCACCTGGGTCTTGGACTTCTTCATTCTGGCCATGTTCTGAGTGAGAGAAACCGAAGTTGCTAGTCCTCTTAAAGTCTTAAGCCTGCGATGAATGTGGTGTAATTTCTACCATTTTCTACTGGATAAAGCTGGAAGCAGCCCAGCCCAGATTCAGTGGAGTAAAGAAAGTCATCACCTTTGCATGGGAAAAGTAGCAAAGAATTTGCAGCCATCTTTAATCTGACCACCACCAAGCTGCCACGTTTTAGGATTTTGGAGAAGTGAATGTTGCAGTTCAGAAAGGAAAGGTAATAGAAGGTTTTTACTAAGGTCAGCTTCTTCATATAATACTGACTGGTTAGAAAACAAGTATGTTGTCACAAATTGAGACACTGCAGTGGAGGGCTATACCCGGTCTTTTGGCACCAGCTTCACTGAAATACTTGTGTTTAGTTTGGCGTCTCTTAAAGTTTTCTTAATTTTCCTCCTGTGGGCCTTAAGGTGGTGAGGGTCTCTAGGTTAGCCTTGAATATGCCCTAGGCTTTGATTACCCTCCACGTCATTGGAGGTCTGGAAGCCAAAGCCTGGGTGTTTGTTACTGCATCAGAGGAAAAACTGCTTTGGGAACTTTGCCAGTCTTTTTACCTCTGGGTTGAGACTTGTCCCAACACATTGGCCTGGAAGTTGGTGACTTAAAAAATAATATTTTATGCAAATTTTTGAGGTTTTTTGTTGTTGTTGTTGTTAAGCTTGATCATATCCTAGTCTACCTTAGTTAGAAATAGGAAGTTTTGTTTTTCCTTGAGTCAGTATTTGTAATTTGTAGAATTTTAGAAGGTCCATATCACTTACATTTTCAACTGTATTGGTAAAGAGGTGATCATAAGCATGTTAATATATATTATGTATGCATTTATTTATTTATTGCTTTTTTTTTTTTTAAGAGCCATACCTGTGGCATATGGAAGTTCCTAGGCTAGGGGTCGAATCAGAGCTGCAGCTGCCAGCCTATGCCAGGGCCACAGCCATGCTGGATCCATGCCACATCTGTGCCCTATATACAGCAAGTGGCTTGACCCACTGAGCCAGGCCAGGTATCAAACCCACATCCTCATGGACACTGTGAGTTCTTAACCTGCTGAGCCACAACGGGAACTCTGATATATATATATATATATATATATATATATATATATATATATATATATATATATATCACATATATATATCAATTTTTTTTTTGTCTTTTTCAGTTTTTAGGGCCACAGCCACGGCATGTGGAGGTTCCCAGGCTAGGGGTTGAATCAGAGTAGCTGCCAGCTTATGCCACAGCAATAGCAATGCTAGATCAACATTGGATCCTTAACCCACTGAACGAGGCCAGGGATAGAATCCAGTACCTCGTGGTTCCTGCGCCATGATGGTCACTCGGATATTTTTAAAAATTGAATTATCTTTGTGATTAGTCTCCTCTTTCCTCTTTTTTATTCCTGAAACTGGCCTGTCCTTTGACAGTCTCTCCTTTCCAAGAAGCAACTTTTAAACAATTAATGTTTTTTAAAAAACTCATTATGTTGTTTTAATATTTATTGTCCCCTCTTTTGTACCTCCATTGCTTCATAATGCAGTTTTTGACCGCATTCTTGAGCACATTTCCTGAAGCTCCCATACTTCCTCCCTTTTCACCTCCTACGTGGCAGCTTTTTAGACCACTTACAAAAGGCTCCTTACCTTTTGCCTTTTTTCCCTTTACACTTAGATTCCTTTGTCTTTTTGCCTTCCATCAATTTCTGCTTCCATCACGCCTTCAAAGATGAAGGTCAGGATTTTTCCAAATGGAATAACGAACAATCTCCATGCTTTTTCCCTCTCCAGACTCGTTAAAAACATGAGTAAAGATATATATAAAAAAATGTATACCAGATTTCAAAGTGAAAAGAAGATAGTAACCAGAGCCATAGCAGGAAGCAAACAGTATGTAGGTCCTGGGGTCAGTCAGATGATCTCTATTTCACTCATGGTTTACTTCTTACTAGCTATTTGACTTTAACCAATTCAGGAAACCTTTTGAAGTTTCACCTCCTCAACTGAAAAAAGGACATGGTACTTTGTCACGTAAGAAATGGAAAGTATAGAACCGTACGTGCAATATAAAAAGTTCACAATACGTATTAGCTGCTAAGTATTGTTATTGTTTGTATTCTTGTTGTTATGCTGAGTATTAGGGGTTTTTTGTTTGTTTTGTTTTTTGTCTTTTTAGGGCCGAACCCGTGGCATGTGGAAGTTCCCAGGCTAGGGATTGAATCAGAGTAGCTGCCAGCTTATGCCACAGCAATAGCAACGCTACATCTGAGCCGTGTCTGTGACCTACACCACAGCTCATGGCAATGTCGGATCCTTGACCAAGGGATCAAACTAGCAATCTCATGGTTCCTAGTCGGATTTGTTTCTGCTGCACCACGACGGAAACTCCTGATTATTAGTTTTGAAGAGGACTGTTATTGGAATGCTCACATTATTGGTCTGGCCATTGGTATCTTTTTAAAAAATAAATATTTTCTGATGCAGGGGATGTTTCAACCCTATGTTGTTCCCTCTGATTAGTTTACAGTTTCTTTGTATTTATCTTCTATTCTTCTATATATGACTTTAGGTATTTTGCTTCTTAGTGTTACTATAGGTGAAATCTTGTATTTTTTACTTTTTGGTTCAGTGATGATGGTCAACACTTTTAAAAAGTGCACCTCATTTTTAAAGGCTAGAGACTTCTTTTTTCTTTTACACTTTTAAAAATGTTGGATGACAGGTTAAGGAGCTGAATTAGGTAATGCAGGCACCTGCCAGTTTGAGGCTAACAACTTTGGTGGTGGTGAATTGAGGAGCTTTCAGTAACTTGATTTTTGCTTTTCACCCATCTTCTCATAAATATTTTCTGTTAAACCAGCTTTAATGGCTATTAAGTCATATTTGTGCTAATACCTTTCTCCTTTTCACTCTTGTAGTTCGGAAATTTTAGCAATCCTATGCCAGGAATGCATATGCATGTGGGACAGCCAGTGCCAGGAGCAGGGCCAGCTGTGCCCCCTAGTGGATGCCCTGCCTACCCACCTTATTCGGACAGTTATCCCCCAGCCGGAGACCCCATGTGGACATACTTCACTGCTGTTGCTGGCCAGGTGAAATGCTAAATACATGGCACAAATATCAGTCTTTAAAAATGATTGCTATTTCTAACACGTCAGCTTTTTAATGTAGTGTATCATTTTACATGTATGTGAAATTTGTATTTTAAACATATCTAGACAAATTTTCTTCTGAAGATCAGAGATGAGGGTAGTCATCATTACAGGGTCAATATTAAGAGGCTGATGAGGTGAATGGGGCAAGCACAGGGTCATAGCCTTTATTTAAAACTGAGTATTTGTTGATCACAGAGTTTTGCATTAATTTTTTTAAAATATTGCCTTAAAACATTATTTCTTGTGACTACTCAGTTTTTTTAAACTTCTTTAAATTTAAATTAGTCTCACTTGCCTTGTATTGCTTATAATACTCTTTAGAAGTGTTTATAATATTTTTTAGAAGTAGTTTGTAGAAGTTTTTGTTTCTTGGGTCTTGTCCAAGTTATATGTTTTAAATTTGCACACTTGATCCTTTCTCAAAGCTCTTGTTTTGAATTTATGATAGCGTATGTGATACTTCCAATTATTCTGTTAATTTTTTGTAGAAAATAAGATGAGGTACTGAAACTTAGAGTATTCAACCTGTTTCACGTCCATCGTGACTTCTTTTTTCCCATTAGAAGGTCAAACAAAAATATTTGGGCAAAAATCAGAAGAATGAGGGTACTGGTGTGGCGGAAAAAGATGTATTCTCTTCCCAATTAGAGTCAATATTCCTTTAGAAATAATTTCCCCTCAAAATGGACATGAAAGGAAAGTTTTTGGAATTCTTTAGCATTTTTAGCATTTTTTTCTGTTTTAAGTAGAGGTATAATGATTCTCACAGCATATTATTTTGTGCCATTATAGGACAGAGTGATTATGCTGTTTTTCAGAAGTAGAAAAAATAAATTTATTTGAAACGCTTGAATAATTTAATAAAATTTAATTGTAAAAAAGTATTCATTGTTGTTACAATGTTCTTTACTATGTCATTGCTGTCAGTAATTATCTCTCTAATTTTGTAGTTGACGATAGTGATAGTTGGAAGATTACATATTTATTGATTCACTTAAAATAGCTAATTAGCTTTTTAGTATGCTTTTATAAACTGATTTTATTAATTAGGTTATAATTCTTTTTTTAACAGGATGGTGAAGTGGATGCTGAAGAACTTCAGAAATGTTTAACACAGTCTGGAATTAGTGGGACTTATTCTCGTGAGATCTTTTTTTCCCCCTCTGTTAAATTGGAATAGGAAATTCATTTTCTGACTTTTTTGTTTCCATACTTAAAATATTAAAAAAAATTTTTAGCACATATATACATGCTCATAGCTGAAAGAGTTAGATAATTCTGCAAGGCTTGTTAGGAAAATACCCTTAGAGTGCATTCCTCCTTCCCCAGTGTAGGCCCCTCACAGAGGAAATCTCTTTCAACTTTTTCAACTAATTCTTTAGAAATTTGCCTCCATATCTCAAACTGGCATGCTTTTATCACTGTTAATCTTCAGTTTTGATGATTATTCATTGTGGACGGTGAGGATCTGACTCTTAGCTGTATCTCCGCACTCCGCACAGGACCCTCCCCGCTCTTTCACCCAGTCTCACTGTGGAGTCATTTTTGTTAGATCAGCAGTATTTGCCTTATTGTTATGATCTAAATGCTCTCCCTGAGTCTTGTGATTAGTTTTCCTTTTAATGTAACTTTTCGCCTTTTATGAAATTAACCCTCATCTCGGAGCTCTGTGTTGAACCCCACAGCTTGCACTCCTTCACCATCATTTTGGAACTTTCTTCTCCCTTGAGTTGGATCCCCCTTTATTCTATCTCGTACTGTCTTAAAATTCGATAAAATAGGAACTCCCATTGTAGCTCAGTGGCTTACGAACCCGACTAGTATCCATCAGTTTCAATCCCTGGCCTCACTAAATGGGTTAAGGATTCGGTGTTGCCATGAGCTGTGGTATAGGTTGCGGACGTGGCTTAGATCCTGTGTTGCTCTGGTTTAGGCCAGCAGCTACAGCTCCAGTTTGACCCCTAGCCTGGGAACTTCCATATGCAGCAGGTACAACCCTAAAAAACAATGTAACATTAATTAGCTTCTTAGTAAAACACTGCATGGGAGGTAAATTTTTTGAGACTTTTTCTGAAAATGCTTTCGTTCTACTCTCAGAATTAAGTGATTGGCTAGGTATAGAACCCCAGGTGACAAGTCGTTTTCATTTAGAATTGCAAAGGTATTATTCCACTTTTTCTGTCTTACATCTTTGCTTTATCATTGTTTCCTGCCTATATATCACTCATGTTTGCTGTGTGGAGGCTTGCAAGATCTCCTCTTTGTCCTTAAGTCTGAAATTTCACAGTGATATGCCTCATGTAGGGTATGCAGTGGTCATGTTACTTGCTTTAGTTCTGGGGTATTTTCTTCAGTGCTATTTCCTCCATTTTCTCTTTCTGGAAAAGAGACCAGGTCATTTTTCTTATCTTTTCTTTCCTATTTCTTGGTTTCTTCTACTTTTGGGGAAATTTCATCAACTTTCTTTCTTTCTTTTTTTTTTAAAACACGGAGCACTTTATGAATTGCCTTGCACTAGTGCCATACTAATCTTTCTCGTTCCAGTTTTAATATATGTGCTGCTGAATTGAGCACTCAGCATTATCTTCTAAATTTTCTGTTGAGTCATTTCTCCTGTCATGTTTTTAAAAATCCAAGGGCCTTCTTTTTTTATGAATGAAATATCTTCCCTTATCTCTTTGACATTGTTACTGCATTTTTTTAAAGTTTTTTTTCTTCTATGTAACCCATTTCCTCCATTTTTTTTCCCAGTTTGTTTGCTTGGATGTCTTTTATGTTAGATGCTTTTCTCAGGTATCTGATAATCCTTGGTTGCTCATATTTAACTAAAATGCTGTTTAGAAGCTCTGAGAGCCTGGCAGGGTGTTGACTGTAGGCACACAGGCACACAATCTAGTGGTTTATCTGGGCAGTTTGTCCTCCAACACTTGGTGTCAGGATCTGTACAGATTTCCTTTGGGGCTGGTTGTCAAGTTTATATTCTGTCTGGAAAAAAGGAGGGTAGACTCAGCAGGGTTCTCAGTCTTTTGTAAACTGTCATTTAATTCCCTTGTTTTTAGTAGATAGCCCTATCCTCAACTGTGCCTGTATAGTACACAAACCACTACAGAGAATAAAACCTCAGCCATTTGCTGGTGTGGGAGTGAATGGGGTGCCATCCACAGAGCTGAAGCAAGGAGGGTATTTGGGGCCCTAAGTGCTCCTTACATAGACATTCAGCCAGTCCTTCTGTTTTTATCTCTATATCCACACCCATTTTCAGAAGTCCTGCCAATTCTTAAAATGTTTGGGGTCTTCTCCAGGGTTTTTCTGCTTCTCAGCTTTTCCTTTCTTCTTTTTCTTTTTTTGTTAGAGTTTATATATAACGTTCCTTCAATTTCTGCTGTACAGCAAGTGACCCAGCCATACATACATACACATAGATTCTTTTTTTTTTCTTCACACTATATTCCATCATCCTCTAACTCAAGAGACTGGATATAGTTCCCTGTGCTGTACAGCAAGACCCCCATTACTTATCCATTCTAAATGTAATAGTTTGCATCTACCAACCCCAAACTGTCCCCTTCTCACTCCTCTCCCCCGCTGGCAAATACAAGTATGCTCTCCATGTCCATGATCTGTTTCTATTTTGTAAATAGGATCATTTGTGCCATATTTTATATTGTACATATAAGTGATATCATTGCTATTTGTCTTTCTCTTTCTCAGTATGAGAATCTCTAGTTCCATCCATGTTGCTACAAATGGCATTATTTTGTCCTTTTTTATGGCTGAGTTGTATTCCATTGTGTGTATACACCACATCTTTTTTTTGTGTGCTCTAGAGGGCTACACCTGTGGCATATAGAAGTTCCTGGGTGAGGGGTTGAAACAGAGCTGCAGCTGCTGGCCTGTACCACAGCCACAGTAACAAGGGATCCAAACTGCATCTGTCTGTGACCTACACCATAGCTCACAGCAATGCGGGATCCTTAACCCACTGAGCAAGGCCAGGGATCAAACCTGCATCATTATGGATACTAGCCACGTTCCTAAACCACTGAGCCATGACAGGAACTCCCTGTACCACATCTGCTTAATCCATTTATCTGTACATTTGGGTTATTTCTGTGTCGTGGCTATTGTGAATAGTGCTGCTATGAACGTAGGGGTGAGTGTGTCTTTTTAAATGAAACTTTTGTCCAGATATATGCCCAGGAGTGGAATTGCTAGATCATATGGTAGATAGCTCTATATTTAGTTTTTTGAGGAACCTCCATACTGTTTTCTATTGTAGTTGTACCAATTTACATTCCCATCAACAGTGAAGAAGGGTTCCCTTTTCTCCACAGCCTCTCCAGCATTTGTTATTTGTTGACGTGTTAATGATGGCCATTCTCACTCGTGTGAGGTAGTACCTCACTGTAGTTTGGTTTGCATTTCTCTAATAATTAGTGATGTTGAGCATTTTTTTCATGTGCCTCCTGGTCATCTGTATATGTCTGCAGAAATGTCTGTTTAGGTCTTCTGCCCATTTTTTGATTGGGTTTTGTTGTTACTGAGTTGTTTGTATATTTTGAGATTAACCCTTGTCAGTTGCATTGTTTGCAAAGATTTTCTCCCATTCTGTGGGTTGTCTTTTCATTTTTTAAAATGGTTTCCTTTGCTGTGTAATTGGTTTATTTTTATCTTTATTGTCATTATTCTTGGAGGTGGATCAAATGACGTTGCTGTGATTTATGTCAAAGAGCATTCTGCCCATGTTTTCTTCTAGAGTTTTATAGTATATGGCCTTACACTTATGTCTAATCCATTTTGAATTTATTTTTGTGTATGGTGTTAGAGAATGTTCTAATTTCATTCTTTTACATGTAGCTGTCCAGTTTCCCAGCACCACTTATTGAAGAGACTCTTCCGCTGTATGTTCTTGCCTTCTTTGTCATAGGTGACCATAGATGCTTGAGTTTATTTCTGGGCTTTATATCCTGTTCCATTGATCTATATTTCTGTTTTTGTGCCAGTACCATACTGTTTCAATGACTGTATTTTTGTGGTATAGTCTGAAGTCAGGGACCCTGATTCCTCCAGCTCCATTTTTCTTTCCTAGGATTGCTGTGGCTATTTGGGGTCTTTTGTGTTTCCACATGAATTTTAAAATATTTTGCTCTAGTTCTGTGAAGAATGTCATTGGTAATTTGATAAGGATTTCATTGAATCTGTAGATTGCCTTAGGTAACATAGTCATTTTGACAATATTGATTCTTCAAATGCAAGAGCATGATACATCTTTCCCTCTATGTCATCTTTGATTTCTTTTACCAGCATCTTACAGTTTTCAGAGTATAGGTCTTTTGTCTCTTTAGATACTTTTATTCCTAGGTATTTTATTCTTTCGATGTGATGGTAAATGGGACAGTTTCCCTAATTTCCTTTTCTGATCTTTTATTGTTAGTGTATGTAAATGCAATCAATTTCTGTGTAATATGTATCTGGCAACTTGACCAAATTCATTAATGAGCTCTACCAGTTCTCTGGTATGTCTTTAGGATTTTCTAGGTATAGTATCATGTCTTCTACAAATAGTGAGTCTTTTACTTCTTCTTTTCCAATTTGGATCCCTTTTATTTCTTTTTCTTCTTGGATTGCCATGGCCAGGATTTACAAACTTTGTTGAATAACAGTGGTGAAAGTGGGACATCCTTGTTTTGTTCCTGATTTTAGTGGAAATGTTTTTACTTTTTCACCATTGAGTATGTTAGCTGTGGGTTTGTATATATGATATATGGCTTTCATCATGTTGAGGTAGTTCTCGTCTATACCCAGTCTTAGAGAGTTGTTGTCTTTTTTTTTTTTTTTTTTAAATCAAGAATGGCTGTTCAATTTTGTCAAAAGCTTTTTCCACATCTATTGAGATGATCAAATGGTTTTTATTTTTCACTTTGTTGCTGTGGTGTATCACACTGATTGATTTGTGGATATTAAAGAATCCTTGTATCCCTGGGATAAATCCCACTTGATCATGGTGTATGATCTTTTTAACAAATATTTGGATGTGGTTTGCTGATACTTTGTTGAGGATTTTTGCACCTGTCTTCATCAGTGATATTGGCCTATAATTTTCTTTTTGTGTGGTATCTTTGTCTGATTTTGGTTCAGGATCATGGTCGCTTTGTCTTGGGTGTGTTCCTTCTTCTGCAGTTGTTTGAAAGTTTCAGAAGAACAGATGTTAATTTTTCTATGACTGTTTGATAGAATTCACCCATGAAGCATCAGATCTTGGAGTTTTGTTTTTTGGAAGTTTTTTTAAAATCACATTTTCAATTTCAGTGTTTGTGATTGGTCTGTTCATATTTCTATTTCTTCCTGGTTCAGTCTTAGTTGGTTGTACCTTTCTAAGAATTTGTCCATTTCTTCTAGGTTGTCCATTTTATTGGCATATAGTTTGTTGTAGTAGTTTCTTATGATGCTTTGTATTTCTGTGGTGTCAGTTGTAACTTCTCCTTTTTCATTACTAATTTTATTGATTTGAACCCTCTCCCTTTTTCTTGATGAGTCTGGCTAAAGGTTTATCAATTTTTGGTTTCATCAATCTTCTCTATTGTTTTCTTTGTCTCTGTGTCATTCATTTCTGGTCTAATCTTTATGATTTCATTTCTTCTACTAATTTTGGATGTTGTCTTTTATTCCTTCTCCAGATGTTTTAGGTGTAAGGTTAGGTTGTTTGAGGTTTTTTGTTTTTTTTTTTTTCCTAAGATAAGATTGTAATGCTATAAACTTACCTCTCAGAACTGCTTTTGCAGAGTTTCCCGTTGTGGCTCAGTGGTTAGCAAACCCCACAAGCATCCATGAGGAAACAGGTTTGATCCCTGGCCTTGCTCAGTGGGTTAAGGATCCAGCGTTGCTGTGAGCTGTGGTGTAGGTCGCAGATGTGGCTTGGATCCTGCATTGCTGTGTAGGCTGGCAGCTACAGCTCCAATTGGACCCCTAGCCTTGGAACCTCTATATGCTGTGGGTGTGGCCCTAAAAACAAAACAAAACAATAAACTGCTTTTGCTGTGTCCCATAGGTTTTGGATTGTTGTATCTTCATTGGCATTTGCCTTTAAATATCTTTTAATTTCTTCTTTGATTTCTTTAATGATCCGTGGGTTGTTTAATAGCATATTGTTTAGCTTCCAGGAGTTCGGGTTTTTGCTGTTTTTTTTTTTTTCCTTGTAATTGATTTCTAGGCTCATAGCATTGTGGTTAGAGAAAATGCTTGAGATATTTCAGTGTTTTTAAATTTACCACGACTTGATCTGTGGCCCAAGATGTGATCTACCCTGGGGAATATTTCTTGTACACTTGAGAAGAATATATATTCTGCTGCTTTGCGGTGGGATGTTCTATAGATATCAGTTAAGTCTGTCTTGTCTGCTGTGTCATTTAAGGCCTGTGTTTCCTTGTTGATTTTTGTCTGGATGATCTGTACATTGATGTAAGTGGGGTGGTAATGTCCCCCACTATTTGTGTGTTGCTGTTGATTTCTCCTTTTATGGCTGTTAGCAATTGCCTTATGTATTGTGGTGCTCCTCTGTTGGGTGTATATATTTACAATTGCTATATCCTCCTGGATTAATCCTTTGATCATAACGTAATGTCCTTTGTCTCTCGTGACCTTCTATATTTTAAAATCTGTTTGTGAGTATTGCTACTCCCCCTTTTCTATGATTTCCATTTGTATGTAATACTTTCTTCCATCTCCTCACTTTAAGTCATTTTGTGTCCTTAAATCCGAAGTGGGTCCCTTTTTTTTTTTAAATTGATCTTTTTTTTTTAGGGCTGCACTTGTGGCATACAGAGGCTCCTAGGCTAGGGGTCGAATTGGAGCTGCAGCTGCTGGCTTACACCACAGCCACAGCAATGTGGGATCCAAGCTATGTCTGTGACCTACACCACAGCTCATGGCAATGCCAGATCTTTAACCCATTGAGCGAGGCCAGGGATTGAACCTGCATCCTCATGGATACTAGTCAGATTTGTTTCTGCTGAGCCACGACTGGAACTCCTGAAGTGGGTCTCTTACAAGCAGCATACATATGCATCTTGTTTTTATATCCATTCAGCCTGTCTGTGTCTTGTGGTTGAAGCATTTAATCCATTTACATTCAGTGTGATTATGGATAAGTATGTACTTATTGCCATTTTCTTAATTTTTTTGGATTGTTATTTTCAGTCTTTTTCTTCTCTTCCTCTTTTGTTGTCTTGTGATTTGCTGACCATCTTTAGTGTTACATTTGGATTGCCTTTTTTTTTTTTTTAATGTGTGTGTCCATTAGAGGTTTTTGATTTGTGGTTCCCATTATATTTTGATGTAACTATCTGTATATATGCAGAATTGTTTCTGGTTACTGGTCTTTTAATTTCAAATGCTTTTTCAATGTTCTGAATGTGTCTTTTCTCATGCTTGCTAGTTTTGATATATTTGTCAATAGGTGAATTACTACTTTTATATCATCTTTGTCTTTACTAGTGAACTTTTTCATTTGTTACATACTTATTTCTAATTGTGGCTTTTCCTTTTCTGCTTAGAGAAGTTCCTTTAGTAGTTGCAGTAGAACTGGTTTGGAGGTGCTGAATTCTCTTAACTTTGGCTTGTCTAAAAGCTTTTGATCTGGACTTTCCCTGTGGCTCACAACTTAACTATTCCATTAAATCCGAATGAGAGATTTCCTGGGTAGAGTATTCTTGGGTCTAGGTTCCTTCTCTTCTTCACCTCAAATATATCTTCCCACTCCCTTCTGGCTTTTAGGGGAGTTTCTGCTGTGAAATCATCTGTTATCCTTATAAGTGTTCCTTTGTATGTTACTTGTTGCTTTTTCCTTGTGACTTTTAATAGTTTTTCTTTTTTAAAAAAAAAATTTATTTATTTTTTTTTCTTTTTAGGACTGTACCTCTGGCAATATGGTAGTTTCCAGGCAAGGCGTTAAATTGGAGCTATACCTCCTGGCCTACGACATAGCCACAGAAATGTGGGATCTGAGCTGTATCTGTGACCTACACTGCAGCTCATGGCAATGCCGGATCCTTAACCCACTGAGCAAGGCCAGGGATCAAACCTGCATCCTCACGGATACTAGTTGGATTCATTACTTCTGAGCCACAATGGGAACTCCTGTATTACATTTAAAAAAATACTAAAGTGTACAATGTTTTTCAATTTCTGTTGTAACAGCAAAGTGAACCAATCACATATAGTTCCCTGTGCTGTACAGTAGGAGCCAACTGCCCATCCACTCCAAATGTTACAGTTTGCATCCACCAACCCCAAACTCCCTGTCCATCCCACTCCCTCCCTCCCTCCCCCCATACTTCCTAGCCAACCACAAGTCTCCTCTATGTCCATGGTCTGTTTCTGTTTTGTGGATAGGATCATCTGTGCCATATTTTAGATTCCACATATAAGTGATAACATATGGTATTTGTCTTTCTTACTTACTTCACTTAGTATGAGAATCTCTAGTTCCATCCATGTTGCCTCAGATGACATTATTTTGTCGTTTTATGGCTAAGTAGTATTCTGACGTGAGTATGTACCACAACTTCTTAATGCATTTATATGTTGATGAACATTTAGGTTGTTTCTGTGTCTTGGCTAATGTGAATAGTGCTGCTATGAACATTGGGGTGCATGTATCTTTTTGAATGAAAATTTTGTCCAGGTATATGCCCAGGAGTGGGATTGCTGGATCGTATAGTAGTTCTATATTTAGTTTTCTGAGGAACATCCATGCTTTTTTCCACAGTGGTTATACCAATTTACATTCTCACCAACAGTGAAGAAGGGTACCCTTTTCTCCACCCTTTTCCAGAATTTGTTATTTGTAGACTTATTAATAATGGCCATTATTAGATGGCTGGTGGGTGTGAGGTAGTACCTTATAGTAGTTTTGATTTGCATTTCTCTGATAATTAAGTGATGTTGAGCATTTTTTCATGTGCCTGCTGGCCATGCATATGTTCTCTTTGGAGAAATGTCTATTTAGGTCTTCTGCCCATTTTCATTTGGGTTGTTTGTGTTTTTGTTGTTGAGTTCCATGAGTTGTTTATATATTTTGGAGGTTAGGCCTTTGTTGCATCATTTGCAAAGAAATATTTTTTCTTTGTATTTAATTTTTGTCAGTTTGATTAGTATGTTTCTTACTGTGTTTCTCCTTGGGTTTGTCCTGTATGGGATTCTCTGTGGTTCCTCAGCTTGAGTGTTTCCTTTCCTAAAATATTAAGGAATTTTCAGCTATAATCTCTTAAAATATTTTCTCTGGCCCTTCCTCCTCCTTCTGGAATCCCTATGATGCAAATGTTGCTACCTTTAATGTTGTCCTAGATGTCTCTTAGGCTCTCTTTAGTTCTTTCCATTCTTTTGTGTGTGTGTGTGTGTATGTGTCTTTTGTCCTTTTTTAGGGCCCCACACGCGGCCTATGGAGGTTCCCAGGCTAGGGGTCTAACTGGAGCCACAGCACAGCCACAGCAATGCTAGATCTGAGCCACATCTGTGACCTACACCAGAGCTTACGGCAACGCTGGATCCTTAACTCACTGAGTGAGGCCAGGGATTGAACCCACAATCTCGTGATTCCTAGTCGGATTCCTTTCCACTGTGCCACAATCGGAACTCCTCTTTTCATTCTTTTTTCTCTATTCTTTTCTGTGGCAGGGGTCATTTCTGTAGTCACTTCCCCTTACTAGAGAAGTTTCTCTGAATGTGTAGAGCACCCAAAATCATGAGGAGGAGACACAGCGTTCTCTCATGAGTGTGACACTGGCTCTTGGTATTGCTTCTGCAACAGCCACTTGCTATTGATGATCGTTCTCTTCCTTTGGGAGAGTAAGAGGGAGAGAAGTTTAATTCTCAGTTTAATTCTCTGTATCCTAATGGGGTGGGGGGAGAGAGCTAAAATCAGTCAATTTCTGAAAAGTTTTTTCCCACCATTCTTTGTCAGATATATTTACTCTTACATAGACTTGGTTGTATTTTGAGAACGAAGATCTGCTTATTTGACGACTCAATTTTTGTCATTTCTTCTTAACATATATTCAGATTCTCCCAGTTAATGAATGTGTACCATGTTAACTTTAAAGCAGAAGCCATTTTACTCAGCAAAATGATGGAAAAAGTTTTCTCATGTAACCTTTACCACTCCCCCGCTCCCTACCTGAGTAGTTTCTGTATGAAGGACCTCTGGGCTCTGATCCTGACTCTTCCACATATTATCGCTATGAACTTTGGAAATGACCTTTCTGGGCCTCAGCTGCTTTATTTGTAAAATTGGGACATTATAGGTCTGGCATACCTATGTGAAATCATGAAACACACACTACCTGGCTCATAGTACCTGCTTATTCAATGTTAGATGAATTGTAGTGTGAATATACCATAACCACCTATTACTTTTTTTTTTGGCCACCTTTTGGCATATTGAGTTCCTGGGCCAGGGATCAGATCCAAGCTGCAGTTGTGACCTGTGCCACAGCTGTGGAAACAGCAATTCCGTAACCTACTGTGCTGGGCCAAGGATCATACCTGTATCCCAGTGCTGCAGAGGTGCCACAGCGGGAACTGCTATAACCACCTATCTAACGTTGACACCATGTGAATCATTTAACGACAGTCAGCTCTTTTAACTTGTGGATATTTTTTCTCGGTGGGCATAAAATGTAGCTGAAATAATTTCTATTATAAAAATTTCAAAATATTTTATAAAATAGCATAAAACAGTTGTAAGCATTTTTACTAATTTATTCATTTATTTTTAAGGACCTACTAGTAAGAATTTGGATACTTGACTGAACTGTACTGACATAGTATCTCCTTTATCAGGATTATGTAACTAGTCTTAAGATACATCAGAATACTAGTTGAATGTAATTGTGATAAGGATTAGAAAAATTAAATTCTGCCTAGTAAGTCTTCAATTATAGTTCTATAACTATGAATGTGTTAATAATTCTAATAACCTGATTTTTCAAGGTAGTAAACTATCTTTAAATTTTTTATTTTAATTTATAATTGAAGTTTAGTTGATTTATAGTGTTGTATTAGTTTCAGGTGTACAACATAATGATTTGATATTTTTATAGATTGTACTTCATTTAAAGTTTTTTATAAAATATTACCTATATTTCCTGTGCTGTACAATATATCCTTATAGCTTATCATCTTATTTACTATAAAAATTTTTTTATTATAATTGATTTACAATGTTCTGTCAATTTTTGCTGTATAGCAAATGACCCAGTTAAACATATATATATATATATTTTTTCTCATATTATCTTCTATCATGTTCTATCACAAGTGATTGGATGTAGTTCCCTGTGCTATACAGCAGGACCTCACTGCTTATCCATTCTAAATGTAGTAGTTTGCATCTACTAACCCCAGACTCCCAGTCCCTCCCTCTCCCCCTTGGCAACCACAAGACTGCTCTCCATGTCTGTGAGTCTGTTTATGTTCTGTAGATAGGTTTACCTGTGCCATATTTTAGATTCCACATATAAGTGATATTATATGGTATCTCTCTCTCTGTTTGGGACTTCCTTCGCTTAGTATGAGAATCTCAAGTTCCATCCACGTTGATGCAAATGGCATTATTTTGTTCTTTTTTATGGCTGAGTAGTATTGCATTGTATGTATGTACCACATCTTCTTAATCCATTCATGTGGTGATGACATTGAGCTTATTTCCGCATCTTGGCTATTGTGAATAGTGCTGCAGTTGAACATAGGGTACGTGTATCCTTTTGAGTGAAAGTTTTGTCCAAATATATGCACATGAGTGGGACTGCTGGATCATGTGGTAGTTCTATATTTAGTTTTCTGAGGTCCTCCATACTGTTTTCCATAGTGGTTATATCAATTTACATTCCCACCAACAGTGAAGGAGAGTTCCCTTTTCTCCACATGCTCTCCAGCATTTGTTATTTGTCGACATGTTAACGATGGCCATTCTGACTGTGTGAGGAGGTATCTCATTGTAGTTTTGATTTGCATTTCTCTAATAATTAGTGATATTGAATATTTTTCATGTGCCTGCTGGTCGTCTGTATGTCTCTTTTGGAGAAATGTCTGTTTAGGTCTTCTGCCCATTTTTCAATTGGGTTCTTTTGTTGTTGTTTGTATATTTTGAGATTAAGCCCTCATTGATTGCATCCTTCACAACTAATTTCTCCTATTCTGTATGTTGTCATTTTTTTTTAATGGTTTCCTTTCCTGTGCAAAAAATTTGGGGTTTAATTAGGTCCCATTGGTTTATTTCTGTTTTTATTTATATTGCCTTTGGCAACTGACCTAAGAAAACATTTGTATTACTGATATTAGAAAATATTTTTCTTATGTTCTCTTCTAGGAGTTTTATGGCGTCTTATTTTTTTGTCTTTTTAGGGCTGCACCCATGGCATATGTAGGTTCTCAGGCTAGGGGTCAAATGGGAGCTGTAGCTCCTGGCCTACACCACAGCAACACAGGATCTGAGCTGTGTCTGCGACCTACACCTCAAGGCAATGCCAGATCCTCAACCCACTGAGCAAGGCCAGGGATCAAACCTGTGTCCTCATGGATACTAGTCAGATTCATTTCTGCTGAGCCATGATGGGAACTCTGGTGTCTTATGTTTAAATCTTTGAAGTATTTTGAGTTTATTTTTGTGCAGGTTTTAAGGTGTGTTTTAGTTTTGTTGATTTACATGCAGATGTCCAGTTTTCCTAGAACCACTTGCTGAAGAGATCGTCTTTTTCCCACTTTATATTCTTGCCTCCTTTGAAGATTAACTGGGTTTATTTCTGGGCTCTCTTTACCATTCCATTTGTCATAGGTTGTTTTTGTTCTAGTATCATTCTATCCTGATTACTATAGCTTTGTAATGTTTTCTGAAGTCCAAGAGTGTTATGCCTCCTGCTTGTGTGTTTTTTTTTTTTCTTCCTCCCTTAGGATGGCTTTGGCAACTTGGAGTCTTTTATGGTTTCATTTAAATTTTTGGATTGTTTATTCCAGTTCTGTGAAAAACGCCATGGGTAATTTGATAGGGATTGCATTGAATCTGTAGATTGATTTGTGTAGTATGGCCATTTTAATTATAGTAATTCTTCTAGTCCAGGAGCATGGGATACTTTTGCATTTCTGTGAAATCTCTTTAATTTCCTTGATTAATGTTTTATACTTCTCAGCATAGAAGTCTTTCACCTCCTTGGTTAGGTTTATTCCAAGGTATTTAAATTTTTTGAGTGTGATTTTGAAAGGTATTGAATTTTTATATTCCTTTTCTAATATTTCATTGTTAGTATTCAGAAATGCAACCAATTTCTGAATGTTAATCTTGTATCCTGCTGCTCTGCTGAATTCATTGTTCAGTTCAAACTGTTTTTGTGTGGACTCCTTAGGGTATTCTATGTATATATAGTATCATGTCATCTGTATATAGTATAGTTTTACCTCTTCTCTTCCAATCTGGATACTGTTTATTTTTCTTTCTTTGTTTCTTTCTTTCTTTCCTTCTGTCTGTCTGTCTTTCTGTCTTTCCCTTTCTCTTTCCCTTTCCTTTCCTTTGTCTGCTTTCTGTGGCTAGGACTTCCTGTACTATATTGAATAAAAGTTGTGAGAGTGGACATCCTTGTCTTGTTCTAGTTTTTAGTGGGAAAGCTTCTCAGCTTTTCTCCATTAGTATTATGTTGGCTGTGGGTTTGTCTTAAATGGCTTTGATTATGTTAGGATGTTTCCTGTATACCCATTTTGGTAACAGTTTTAACTTAAATGGATGTTGGACTTTTTCAAACACTTTTTCTGCATCTGTTGAGATGATCATGTGGTTTTTGAATTTTCTTTTATTAATGTGGTATATGATTGATTGTCTTCATTGAATTATCCTTGTTAACTTGGGATGAATCCCATTTGGTTGTGGTGTATGATCTTTTTTATGTGTTGTTAGATTCAGTTGGCTAGAATTTTGTTGAGAATTTTTGTGTCTATATTCATCAAAGATATTGGCCTGTAATTTTCTTTTATGGTAGTGTCTTTGGTATTAGGTTGATGATGGCTTCGTAGAATGTCTTTGGGAGTGTTCCGTCTTCTTCAGGCTTTTGGAAAAGTTTAAGATTGGTATAAGTTCTTTGGATGTTTGGTAGAATTTGCCTCTGAAGCCATCTGGTCCTGGACTTGTGTTTGGGAGTGTTTTTATTACATATTCAATTTCATTTCTAGTGATCTGTTCAGTTGATTTATTTCTTCTTGATTCAGTTTTGGTGGTCTGTGTTTCTCTAGAAAGTTTTCCATTTCTTCTAGGTTGTCAAATTTGTTGGTATATAATTGTTCATAGTTTTTTTTTTTTTTTTGTATTTCTGCAGTAGCTGTGGAGATTTCTCCTTTTTTCATTTATTTTGTTTGTATGAGTTCCTTCTGTCCTCTTGATGAGTCTGGCCAGAGGTTTGTCAATTTTGGTTACCCTTTCCAAGAACCAGCTTTTGGTTTTGATTTTTCTGCTGGTTTTTTTTTTTTAATCTCTATTTTGTTGATTTCCTTCCTTCTGCTGAGTTTAGTTTTTTTTTTCTTTTTCTTTTCTTTTTTGCTCTTTTTGTCTTTTTCTAGGGCCACACTTGTGGCATGTGGAGGTTCCCAGGCTAGGGGCCTAATCGGAGCTGTAGCTGCCAGCCTACATAAGAGCCACAGCAATGCCAGATCTGAGCCACATCTGTGACCCACACCACAGCCCATGGCAATGCTGAATCCTCAACCTACTGAGCAAGGTCAGGGATTAAACCCACAACCTCATGGTCCCTAGTTGGATTTGTTAACTGCTGAGCCTTGACGGGAACTCCTATTCTTCTTTTTCTATTTCTTTTAGGGGACACATTATGTTGTTGATTTGAGATTTTTCTTTTTGAGGAAGGCCTGTTTTGCTATGAATTTCCTTCTAAGAACTGTTTTTGCAGCATCCCATGGATTTTGAATGGTTGTGTTTTTATTTTCATTTGTCTTGAGGTGTTTTTTAATTTCTTCTTTGATTTCCTTGTTAGACCCATTGGTTTTGTCATAGCATATTTAGTTTCCATGTAGTCATTTTTTTTTTTCTTCCTCATTTCTTTTCCCGGGGTTGATTTCTAGTTTCATGCCATTGTGGTCGGAGAAGATGATTGAAATAATTTCTATACTCTTAAATTTGTTGAGATTACTTTTGTGCCCTAGTATGTGGATCAGTTCTTGAGAGTGTTCTGTGTACACTTGAAAAGAATCTATATTCTGTTTTTTTGGAATGTAGTGTCCTGAAACTATCAATTAAGTATAACTTTTCTTTTATGTCATTTAGGATCTCTGTTGCCTTTTGATTTTCTGTCTAGAGGATCTATCCATTGATGTGAGTGGGGTGTTAAAATACCCTACTATTATTGTATTCCCATATATTTCTTCTTTTATGTCTGTTAGTATTTGTTGTACGTATTTGGGTGCTCTTATATTAGGCAGATATATATTGATGATAGTAATATCTATCCTCTTTTTGAATGGATCCTTTTATCATTAAATAGTGTCCTCCTTTATCTTTCTTTATGGCCTTCATTTTAAAGTATTTTTTTGTCTGAAGTGCCTGTTGTGATACAGCAGAAATAAATCCAACTAGGAACCATGAGTTTGTGGGTTCAATCCCTGACCTCACTTAGTAGGTTGAGGATCCCATATTGCCATGAGCTGTGGCATAGATTGTAGACACGGCTTAGATCTGATGTAGCTGTGGCTGTAGCTGCAGTTTGACCCCTACCCCTCGAGCCTCCATATGCTGTGGGTGTGGCTCTAAAAAGCAAAAAAATAAAATACAGTTTGTTTTGTCTAATAGGAGTATTACGACTCCAGCTTTCCTGTCTTTTCCATTCTAATGAAATATATTTTCCATCCGCTCACTTTCCATTCATGTGTTTTTTTTGCCCTAAGGTGAGTCTCTTGTAGGCAGCATATTGTAGGCTCTTGTTTTTTTTTTTTTAATCCAGACTGCTACTCTTTTGTCTTTTGATTGGAGCATTCTGTCCATTGACATTTATGATAATTATTTATAAATGTATTTATTACCATTTTAAATCTTGTTCTCCAGTGGATTCTATGTTTCTCCTTTGTTCCTTTCTTTGTTTTTTTTTTTTTGGTAGGATGATTTCCTACTATTTTATGCTTGTTTCTTCTTCTTTTTAGGTTTTCTGATTGTATGTTTTGGTATTCATTTGTGGTTGCCCTGTCTTTCAAGTATGCTGTTTCCTATATCTGCTTGGTTTAGTCTGATAGTCATATAGGCTCAAATACATTCCAAACAAAATAGTCTAGATTTTCTTACTTTGCCACATTTTATGATTTTGATGCCCTTTTTTACATCTTCATGTTTGTCATTTTGCTGTTCCCTGTTTCTCATTGCTTTTATAAATAGGGGTTTTTTTCCTCTTAGATCTGTATACTGGCTTATTTCTTATAATGATTTTATTTTTTCCATTATAGCTGATTTACAATGTTCTGTCAGTTTTCTACTACATAGTAGGGTGACCCAGTCACACATAAATGTATACATTCTTTTTGCTCACATCATCATGCTCCATCACAAGTGATCAGACATATTTTCAGTGCTATATAGCAGGATTCCATTGCTTAACCATTCCAAATGCAATAGTTTGCATCTATTAACCCCACATCCCCAGTCCCTCCCACTCCCTCCCCCTCCCTCTTGGCAACCACAAGTCTGTTCTCCATGTCCATGATTTTCTTTTTTGTGGAAAGGTTCATTTGTGCCGTATATTAGATTCCAGATATGTGATATATTAGTGTATTTGTCTTTGTCTTTCTGACTGGCTTCAGTATGAGAGTCTCTAGTTCCATCTATGTTGCTGCAAATGGCATCATTTTGTTCTTTTTTATGGCTGAGTAGTATTCCATTGTATATATATACCCACGTCTTCTTAATCCATTCATCTGTTGATGGACATTTAGGTTGTTTCCATGTCTTGGCTATTATGAATAGTGCTGCAGTGAACATGTGGGTGCATGTATCTTTTTCAAGGAAAGTTTTGTCTGGATATATGCCCAAGAGTGGGATTGCTGGACATATATGGTAGTTCTATGTACAGCTTTCTAAGGTACCTCCATACTGTTCTCCATAGTGGTTGTACCAATTTACATTCCCACCAACCATGTAGGAGGCTTCCCTTTTATCCACACCCTCTCTAAGCATTTGTTATTTGTGGACTTATTATGATGGCCATTCTGACTGGTGTGAGGTGGTACCTTATAGTAGTTTTGATTTGCATTTCTCTAATAATTAGTGATGTTGAGCATTTTTTCATGTACTTGTTGGCCATCTTGTATACTGGCTTATTTAAATGATTATTTTCCAGTTGTGATTTCCTCCATCCTTTATCTTCTTCTTTCCTATCTACATATGTCCTTTCATTATTTCTTTTAGAATGGGTTTAGTATTGTTGTATTCTTTTAGTTTTTGTTTTCATTTTTAATAAACAAAAGATTAAATGATAATCTTGCTGGGTAGAGTCTTCTAAGCTGCAAATTTTTCCCTTTGAGAACTTTGAGTATATCTTGCCACTCTCTTCTGGCCAGTAGTGTTTCTGTAGAAAAATAAGCTGATATGCTTATGGGGTTCCCTTATAATTAACTCTTTGCTTTTCTCTTGCTGCCTTTAGAATCCTCTCCTTTTCTTTAACTTTTGCCATTTTTACTATAGTATGTCTTCGTATGGGTCTGTTTGGGTTGAACTTGTTTGGGGCCCTCTGTGCTTCCTGTATCTTGATATCCATTTCCTTTAGATTTGGAAAGCTTTCAGCCATAATTTCTTCTAATATGTTTTCAAACACCTTTTCTTTTCTGGAATCCCTATTATGCATAGATTGGCCCACTTTATATTATCCCTTAAATCTATTATATTGCTTCATGTTTTTTCATTGGTTTCCTGTCTGCTGTCCTGACTGGGTGATTTCCATCATTCTGTCTTTCAAGTCCTTCTTATTCATCTGCATTATTCATTCTGCTCTAGAATGCCTTTAACTAAGCTTACCTCTCTGCAGATTAATTTTATAGTTTTTCTTGGTTCCTCTTTATAGTTTCTAGTTCCTTTCCAAAGTAATCTTCAGTACTTTTTTTTTTTTTTTTTGGTCTTTTGAGGGCCGCACCTACAACACGTGGAAGTTTGAAAGGCTATGGGTTGGATTACAGCTGTGGCTGCCAGTGTACACCACAGCCATAGCACTGCAGGATCCATGCTGTGTCTAGGACCTACACCAGAGCTCACAGCAATGCCAGATGCCCAAATCAACCGAGTGAGGCTGGGGATCAAACCTGCATCCTCATGGATACTAGTCGCATTTGTTACCACTAAGCCACAATGGGAACTACCATATACATTCTTAACTCCTTCAGCATTTTCACTGTATCCTTTTTGAACTTGGTTTCTGTTAGACTGCAAAGGTCAGTTTCGGCTGGGGATCAAACCTGCATCCTCATGGATACTAGTCGCATTTGTTACCACTAAGCCACAATGGGAACTACCATATACATTCTTAACTCCTTCAGCATTTTCACTGTATCCTTTTTGAACTTGGTTTCTGTTAGACTGCAAAGGTCAGTTTCATTATTTGCTCCTTCAGAGTTTTTAACTGAATGGTTCCTGAGCTTCTTTCATTTTACTTATATTTTTCTTATTCTGTGAGTTTATGGAAAACAACTCTCTACTGTAGTCTTAGAGTGCTATTTATACTCGAGAATGCCCCTAGGTAGCTAGCTTGTGAGGGCTTACTGGTTTTTTTGGCATGAGGGCTGCTTTTGGTTTGGATGTTTGCTGTCTCTTTCCTCAATGTGTGCAACCTGTTATAACCCTTGATAGGAGGTGTGCCAGTGTATGGCCTGCATATGCTTCCAGGGGTATGGAGGCAATGGGCAGGGCCTGTAGTCAGTTCCTGGTTGCTGGGGCCTTTGACAGCGTTGAGGCCCTGCGGAGGTGTGGCACAGGCTGCTCCTCCTTGCAGGGCCCTGGGAAGTAGCAGTGATCTTTAGGCAGGTCTAGGCAGCACCCCGGAACCTTTTGCAGAGGCAACAGCAGGGCGTGTACATTCTAGGGGAGTGAGGGGAATGGGTAGCACTTAGTTTCAGTGCCCTCCTTGACAGCAGCTGGTTAGGTGATTGGGGCTGCAGCTGGTACCTGTTCACAGACCCCTAGTCGTGGCAGGCCGTGCCCATATCTGGAATCTCAGATGGTTGCGGTGGTGTGGCCCATGTAAGTGGTGCTTGTGGCCTGAGTGTCCACAGAGAAAGATATTCCTGTGCAGGTCCCTCCCTTCTTCCTCTAGCCCTCTACTCCCCACAGAATGGCACCCTTGCTTCCCTTGAGGGCCCAGGAGTCCTCCTGCATTCCATCAGCTGTGACCCTTCTCTCCCCAGCCTGTACTGCACTGCTCCCTAGACCTTCAGGTTGTCTCCACACAGCCAACCCTATTCCTCTATCTGGAATTGACCTCCAAGGCCTGAGTCTCAGCACCCAGTCCCCACTGAGGGTTTCAAAGTGTGGTGCCCAGGTGGTGGTATCAGTGGTCTGTGTAGCTGTCTCTCTTCTTTGCCCTCCTCAGTCTGGCTGCTGTGCTTTTCTCCAAGGCTTTGAGGTTCTTCCTCCATCCCGGCTGATCTCCCTGTCAGTTAGGTGGGCTCCTAGGGAGCAGATTCCTTTCCTCTTTCACAGTTCCCTCTCAGGAGTGCTGGTCCTGTCGTGATACCTTTTTCCCCCCTTCTCTCTCTCTTTTCTTTTGTTCTACTACCAAATTATGTGGAGGGTTTCTTGCTCTTTTTGGAGATTTAGGATCTTCTGCCAGTGTTCAGTAGATGTTCTATGGCAATGGCTCATTGTGTAGGTGGGTTGTTTTGATGTGTTGTGGAAGAAGGTGAGTGCCACATCTTATTCTCCACTGTCTTGATTCCACTCTGCAACCTTATTATCTATATTTCTTCTTCCTTTCTCCCACCAAAAAAAACAAACCAATTGCTTCAGTTCTAAAATTCATCTTTTTCTTACTTGATTGCAATAAATTACCACATGATTTACCTACATTTAGATTCATTTTACTTTACTCTATATTCTGTGTCAACTAATGTTTCTGAAATGAAAACGTTAGGATTGCCCCACTGCTTCTTTTTTCTTTTTTTGTCCTTTTGCCTTTTCTAGGGCCGCTCCCCATGGCATATGGAAGTTCCCAGGCTAGGGGTTGAATCCCAGCTGCCAGCCTACGCCAGAGCCACAGAAACACGGGATCCGAGCTGCGTCTGCAACCTGCACCACAGCTCACGGCAATGCTGGATCCTTAACCCACTGAGCAAGGCCAGGGATCAAACCCGCAACCTCATAGTTCCTAGCCAGATTCGTTAACCACTGAGCCATGACGGGAACTCCCCCACTGCTTCTTAAAGTCCTACAGTGACAGCCCTTGGTCCAAAACTTTAGGGTGGCATTCAAGACTTTTGTGACCTGGTCCTCATCTGCCTTCTGAAGTCATTGTATGCCTCTCCTTCACATATACCCCAAGTTTTAACCAAATCTCTTAAGTCTTTCAAGTTTTATGATCTCAGTACATGACAACTTCTATTTAAACCCACTTTGGCATTTGTGTGAGGAAGACTGAAGTCCTCCTTTTTCCTTGTAACATTAATTTTCAGTTATTTTATAATTGCTTATTTAATTACCCAAATCCCTTTACTAAGTGTGAGTAGTATGAAGGTAGTAATTTTTATTTTAGTCTATTTTATTTTAACTATGCATGCCTAACATTCAGTTTATTCATTGATTGTGAGTTTTTGGCAATTTTTAAGTGTTTTGTTTGGAAAATAGAAATTGTTAGAACTTTACATAAATTGGGCAGAACTTAATACAAATAATGTTTTGTAGCCTTCAGCTTGGAAACCTGCAGAATTATGATTGCCATGTTGGATGTATCCTTGAATAAAAATAGAAACTACTAGAATATAGAATAATCACTTTCTGAATATTAAGGCAATTATTAGATGTAGATGATCATAATAGACTAGGAGGTTTAAATACTTTGTAAAATCCTGTTGAATTTTATTCTTTTCCATTTTTACACAGAAATCTATATGCTAAATTTGGCTAGTTCTTACAGAAGCATACTTACAGGTTTTTAGTCAATTATTTGAAATTTGGGGTCAGGTAAATTATCTTTGGTATCAAAATTTATTTTTGTTAATAAAACTATCAGAGAGATTGCAACAGGAAAAATGGGATTTAATGAATTCAAAGAACTTTTGGCAGTAATTAATGCCTGGAAGCAAAACTTCATAAACATTGATCATGACAGAAGTGGCACAGTAGAGCATCATGAATTGAATCAAGCCATTGCTGCTATGGGTAAGAATTTTAAAATTATTTTTTTATATGGAAATATCTTTTTGTATCACTCAATTTATCACATCTGTAGTTGTATAATGATCATAACAATCCAGTTTCATAGGATTTCCTTCCCATAACCCAAGCACATCCCCCTACCCCCCAAACTCCTCTAGAGACCATAAGTTTTTCAATGTCTGTGAGTCAGCATCTGTTCTGCAAAGTTCAGTCTGTCCTTTTTTCAGATTCCACATGTCAGTGAAAGCATTTGATGTTGGTGTCTCATTGTATGGCTGACTTCACTTAGTATGATAATTTCTAGGTCTGTCCATGTTGCTAAGGAATATTAAAATTCTTTAGAATCTATCCAGGTTACCTTTGATCAGATGAATCTTAATTTTTTGTGTGTGTGTGTGTGTCTTTTTGCCATTCCTTGGGCCATTCCCATGGCATATGGAGGTTCCCAGGCTAGAGGTCGAATCAGAGCTGTAGCCGCCGGCCTACGCCAGAGCCACAGCAACGGGGGATCCGAGTCGTGTCTGCAACCTACACCACAGCTCATGGCAATGCTGGATCCTTAACCCCCTGAGCAAGGCCAGGGATTGAACCCACAACTTCATGGTTCCTAGTTGGATTCATTAACCACTGAGCTGCGTCAGGAACTCCAGATGAATCTTAATTGTTTAATTTTACTAAGTAATAAAGAGGTATCTTACTTCACCAGCTGTTTCCCAATTTGATTTCAATGTTGTAGATACATTCTGATTAAAGACCTTTAAAAAAAACCATCCTATTTATGAGTTTTTCAAAAGATGATCTTCCATACATTATGGTTGATAAAACAATTTCTGAATTTCCTTTTTAGTATGTGTAAATTTTATTCTAATTATACTCACCATTTACATTGTATACTTTTGTAACTTGGTAAGATCTGTAATTTGACAGCAAGGCTTTTCTCAGTTACGGGTCTCCACATTAATAGTCTAGCTTGTAGCAGTAGAAATTTTTTTGGGGGGGGTTCTTTATTTAACATAATGTAGAACACTCAGTAGCTATCAAAAAAACCCTCAAAGTAGCAAGTCTAATTTTAAAATATCTTAATATAACTTTATTTTATCATTTCTCTGATAAGCTAAAGTTCTCAGTCTCCTTTCTCCCAAAAATAATATAAATGATGTTTAACTTACAGTTAATGCAGTTTTAAGTGGATTTCTTAATTGTACTATATATATTTACTCATTTATCCTGTGATTTTATATATACTCATTTCCAAACAAGTTGTATTTGTAATAAAACTTTTGAAAGGTTTTAACTTTCAGAAATAAGAACCAAATGCAAAATATCTCAAATTCCATTTAAAGTGAAAGCCATGATAACTTTGTTGTATAATAGATGGGTCATTTTAGGGATAAGCCTGGCCATATAAACATGTATAATTCAAGTATAGAGTCTTCACACCTAATGAATTAAACTTGGTTCTTAATTTAGCACAGTGCTGGAAAATTAATATTACCATTTGCAAAAAAGAAAACCACCTAAGAGTTCACATAGGCAGTTGAGTGTAATAAAGAGGTATTCTATGTTATTCAAATTTAAATGCCTTCATGTATATTTTAAGATATTCAAATTTTTTTGCTGAAAACACTATGGAAAATCTTATAAATTTTATCAGTACCCACACCCAGATTGTAACTCTTTCATAGGAAGCTCAGTTTATTTGCATATAATTACATTAGCTTGTATATTTAACTTTTTCTATTAATTTATACCTTTCCCTTACTTAATTTTCATTATAGTTATGCAATGCATTATCTTCTGTTGCATTTGTTTGTTTTTCGCTTTGAGTGGATTAATGTCTTTTGTCCAAGTCTACTAATCCAGTAATATATAAAGACTATAAGTCTAGGCTAGCATTCTTCACAGTAAAGTGTACATATCTCATTAAATCCATAGGACCTTTTGTAGGGGTGCAGCAAGTAGAATATATTATTTATATTTCTAATTTTACTCCATTTTTAAGTTTCAGTTTTATATATATTTTTAAATGTAAATAAATAGTAATAAAATGTATAGAATTTAAAACCAAATTAATACACATATAATGGGAGTGAATGATCCAAAAACTTTTTCTGATGGAAGAACACAATCAAAAACTTTTGGAGCCCATGGGCCTAGACTGTAAAGAACTAAGGAAGGTAGTGAGAAGGCTGTGGTTAAGATGAAAATCTATGAAGTAACAGAGTAAGTTTCTAGGACAAAATGGAATAAGGTTTTCTTATTTCTTCCTTCTCTGAGTAACCATGATGATCCTTAAATTTTCTTGGAATATATTGCTTTCAAGTATCTTATAATCAGTGAGAAATATAGGATTTGAATGATAGGAAGGATCACTAGTAATCTTTGTTTTGATATTCTTTAAAGAACTATAAAATTATAGGGTCAAAATATTGATGCATTAGAACCTGTGACACACTAGACATTATTTCAAATCAAATTACATTTTAAAAGACAAGGAGTTCTTGTCATGGCTCAGTGGAAATTAATCTGACTACTATCCATGAGGATGCGAGTTCAGTCCCTGGCCTCGCTCAGTGGGTTAAGGATCTGTCATTGCCGTGAGCTGTGGTGTAGGTTGCAGACGTGGCTCGGATCCCATGTGCTGTGGCTGTGGTGTAGGCCTGCAGTTGAAGCTCTGATTGGACCCCTAGCCTGGGAACCTCCATATGTCACGGGTACAGCCCTAAAAAGTAAAAAAACCAAAAAAACACGAAAGATAATTTTTTTCTTAGCTTTGACTTTGTTACACAGCTAGAATTGTGATATTTATGTACCATTTCACTATTAATAATAAAACCTTTGATCAACAGGAATGTGTTTTGTTTCTAACATATTTTTATGTAATGGATTTTAAAAGTTAATTTGTCTTATAACTTTACTAACAAGAATGCATTGTTTGGGAGTTCCCATCTTGGTGCAGTAGAAACGAGTCTGACTAGGAACCATGAGGTTGCGGGTTCGATCCCTGGCCTCAGTGGGTTAAGGATCTAGCATTGCCATGAGCTGTGGTGTAGGTCACAGACACAGCTTGGGTCTGGTGTTGCTGTGGCTCTGGTGTAGGCCATCAGCAACAGCTCTGATTAGACCCCTAGCCTGGGAACCTCCATATGTCGCAGGTGCGGCCCTAAAAAGACAAAAGACAAAAAAAAAAAAACCCAAAAAACAAAAACACATTGTTTGTTGTGCTATTCTTATGATGTTTAATTTTAGAAGTTTAATCTCACAATCCCTGTTTTTAGGTTATAGGTTGAGTCCTCAAACATTAACTGCTATTGTTAAACGTTATAGCAAGAATGGCAGAATCTTCTTTGATGATTACGTTGCTTGCTGTGTGAAGCTTCGAGCATTGACAGGTATGGACCATTTGTCACTACAGTATTATGTACTTTTTTCCTTGAATGATGTCCCTCATTTTCTTTTTTTTATTTTAAGATTTTATTTTTCCCATTATAATTAATGTACAGTGTTCCTGTCAGTTTCTACTGTACAGCAAAATGACCCAGTCATACACACACATATATATTTTTTTCTCACATTATTCTCAATCATGTTCCATCGCAAGTGACTAGATATATTTCCCTGTGCTATACATTGCTTATCTACTCCAAATGCACTAGTTCACATCTATTAACCCCAAAGTTCTAGTCCATCTCACTCCTTCCCCCTTGGCAACCACAAGTTTGTTTTGCAAGTCCATGAGTTTTTCTGTGGAAAGGTTCATTTGTGCCGCTTATTAGATTCCAGATATAAGTGATATCATATGTCTTTCCCTTTCTGACTCATTCACTCAGTATGAGTCTCTAGTTCCATCCATGTTACTGCAAATGGCATTATTTTGTTCTTTTTTATGGCTGAGTAGTATTCCATTGTGTCTATATACCACATCTTCCTAATCCAGTCATCTGTCAATGGACATTTAGGTTGTTCCCATGTCTTAGCCATTGTGAATAGTGCTGCAATGAATGTATGGGTGCATGTATCTTTTTCCATGAAAGTTTTGTCTGGATATATGCCCAAGAGTGGGATTGCTGGTCATATGGTAGTTCTATATTTAGTTTTCTGAGATACCTCTGTACTGTTTTCTGTAGTGGTTATACCAATTTACATTGCCACCAATAGTGCAGGAGGGTTCCCTTTTTCCACATGCTCTTCAGCATTTGCTATTAATTGACATGTTAACAATAGCCATTCTGACTTGTGTGAGATGGTACCTCATAGTAGTTTTGATTTTCATTTCTTTGGTAGGTAGTGATATTGAGCATTTTTTCATGTGCCTGTTAGCCATCTGTATATCTTCTTTGGAGAAATGTCTATTCAGGTCTTCTGCCCATTTTTCAATTGGGTTGTTGGCTTTTTGCTGTTGTGTAAATTGTTTGTATATTTTAGAGATTAAACACTTATCAGTTGAATTGTTTGCAACTATTTTCTCCCATTCTGTAGGTTGTCTCTTTGTTTTTTTTTCATGGTTTCCTTTGCTGCACAAAAGCTTGTCAGTTTGATTAGGCCCATTTGCTTTTATTTCTTTTGCCTTGGGATAATGACCTGAGGAAAACATTTGCAAGGTTGATGTCAGAGAATGTTTTGGCCTATGTTCTCTTCTAGGAGTTTTATGGTATCTTTTGTATGTTTGTCTTTAAGCCATTTTGAGTTTATATTTGTGAATGGTATGAGAGTATGTTCCAGTTTCATTACTTTACATGCAGCTGTCCATTTTTCCCATCATCACCTGCTAAAAAGATGGTCTTTTTCCCATTTTGCATTCTTACCTTCTTCGTCAAAGATTAATTGACCATGGGTGTCTGGGTTTATTCCTGGGTTCTCTATTCTGTTCCGTTGGAATGTATGTTTTCTTACTAGTACCATGCTGTCTTGATTACTTTGGCTTTGTAATATTTCCTCAAGTCTGGGAGAGTCATGCTTCCTGCTTTTTTGTTTGTTTGTTTGTTTTTTGTTTTTTTCCCAGGATTGTTTTGACAATTGTGGGTCTTTTATGTTTCCATATAAATTTTTGGATTATTTACTCTAGTTCTGTGAAAAATGTCATGGGTAATTTAATGGGGATTGCATTGAATCTGTAGATTGCTTTGGGTAGTATGGCCATTTTTATAATATTCTTCCAATCCAGGAGTGTGGAGTATCTTTCCATTTCTTTGAATCTCTTTAGGAGTTCCCTTTGTGGCACAGCAGAAACAAATTTACTGGGGACCCTGGGGTTGTGGGTTTGATCCCTAGCCTTGCTCAGTGGATCAAGGATCTGGTGTTTCTGTGAGCTGTGGTGTAGGTCACAGATGTGGCTCAGATCTGGCATTGCTGTGGCTTTGGCGTAGGCCGGCACTGTAGCTCCGATTAGACTCCTAGCCTGGGAACCTCCATGTGCTGTCAATGTGGCCCTAAAAAGACAAAAAAAAGAAATATCTTTAATTTCCTTGATTAATGTTTTATAGTTCTCAGCATGTCTTTTTATCTCCTTAGTTTATTCCTATTTAATTTTGTGTGTGTGTGATTTTAAAAGGTATTGCATTTTTATATTCCTTTTCTAATATTTCATTGTCAGTATACAGAAATGTAACCAATTTCTGAATTTTAATCTTGTATCTTGCTACTTTGCTGAATGCATTGATCAGTTCAAAGGACTCCCCATAGTTTTTGTGGGGAGTCCTTAGGGTTTTCTGTATATAGTATCATGTCATCTACATAAGGGGCAATTTTATCTCTTCTTTTCCAATTTGGATACCTTTTATTTATTTTGTTTGATTGCTGTGGTTAGGACTTCCAATACTGTGTTGAATAAAATTAGTGAGAGTGGGTGTCCTTGTCTTGTTCCAAGTCTTTACAGGAAGGCTTTCAGCTTTTCCCCATTGGGCATTATATTTGTTATTGGTTTGTCATAAATGACCTTGATTATGTTAAAGTATGTTCCCTCTATAACCACTACCTCTATACCCACTTTGGTAAGAGTTGTTTTCATGAATGGATGTTCGACTTTGTTAAATGCTTTTTCTTCATCTATTGACATGATCAAGGTTTTTGGCTTTTCTTTTGGTAATGTGTTTGACATTGACTGATTTGCACATGTTGAACCGTCCTCGTGAACTGGGGATGAATCCTACTTGGTCATGGAGTATGATCTTTTTTATATGTTGTTGGATTCGGTTGAATAAAATTTTGTTGAGAATTTTTGCATCTATATTCATCAAAGTTATTGGCCTATAATTTTCTTTCTTGGTAGTATCTTTATTTGGTTTTGGTGTTAGAATGTCTTTGGGAGTGTTCCTTATTCCTCAGCCTTTTAGAAAAGTTTAAGAAGGATGGGTGTATGTTCTTTGTGTTTGGTAGAATTCTCCTTTGAAGCCATCTGGTCCTGTATATAAATTTTTTGTAGGGAGTGTTTTTTTTACTATGTATTCAATTTCATTTGTAGTGATCAGTCTGTTCAGTTGGTTGATCTGTTTCTTCTTGATTTGGTTTTGGCAGGCTGTCAGTCTCTAGAAAGTTGTCCATTTCTTCTAGATTGTCATATTTGTTGGTATGTAATTTTTCATGATATTCTCTTATGGTTTTTGTATTTCTCCAGTATCCATTGAACTTTATCCTTCTTCATGTCTTATTTTGAGTTATTTCTCTCCTCTTCTTGGTGAGTCTGCCCAGAGGTTTGTCAATTTTGTTTACCCTTTCAAAGAACCAGCTCTTGATTTTATTGATTTTTTTCCTATTGTTTTTTGAATCACTATTTTTATTGATTTCCTCTCTGATCTTTGATTCCCTTCCTTCTGCTGACTTTAGGTTTGTTTGTTCTTTTTCTAATTTTTTTTTAAGGTGGTGAGTTAAGTTGTTGATTTGAGATTTTTTTTTTTTTTCTTTTTTGAGGAAGGCCTGTATCACTATGAATTTCCCTCTAAGCACTGCTTTTGTGGCTTCCCATATATTTTGAATGGTTGTGTTTTCAATATAATTTTAGTAATGTTACAACTTTATAGATATCTGATAATAAATATTGGTACATGATTAAATGATATAAAGCCTCTTAGCTTTAATTTTTCTTTCTTAATTACAACATAGGTTACATAAGAAGCCAAATGATGAAAGCCTAAATAAACTAATTTATACTTACCTGAAGGTTACAAATTATACTTTGAAATTTTGTTTGTGGTTTTTGGCCTTTGACAGTAAGCCGGAGAGGAAAACTAAGCACCATTTCAATCCTTCTCCCCTTATTTTCTTTATAAAGTTGATAATGTGTTTTCCTTCTTTATTCACCATTAAATCTAATCAGCATTTTAAGGCTTTAAAAATGTGAGAGTATAAATAGTGAAAAATTGTTTTGAGAAGTTTTCTTCCTATCTCAGTTTCCTGGGACATAAATCATGTAAGATTTAGTTGAGTATAAATTTTTCAATTTATCTGGGGACACCAAGTATTTAAAACTATAGATTTTAAATAACAAAAATTAATTTGTTTAAAGATTTTTTTAGGAGAAGAGACCACTTGCAACAAGGGATGGTGAATTTCTCATATGATGATGTGAGTATTTTGTGTAACACTTTTGATATTTATCTGTGTTCTATATATGTTTATAGCTATCAAAACAATTTAAATGATCTGATATCAATACTCAAAATACATTGTAGAGGCATATTCTTTTTCTGTATTTTTCAGCTTAATGCAAATGTAAGATTGAATAGTTATGCAAATTCCAATTTGAATTATATTAATTCTATATTAAACATAGAAATACTTTTAAACTTTATGACAGGCTTTTGGCCGTTTGTCTCAAATCATTTTTAAAGCAAAACTACCATTATTATTTCTGTTTTTCTTTTTATGGCCATACTTGTGGCATTTGGAAGTTCTTGAGCTAGTGGTCGAATCCGAGGCCTATGCCACAGCCACAGCAACTTGGGATCTGAGCCATATCTGCTACCTGTACCACAGGTAGAAATGCTAGATCCTTAACTCACCGAGTGAGGCCAGGAATTGAACTCTCATTCTCAGAGACAGTGTCAGTTTCTTAATCTGTTGAGCCACAATGGGAACTCCCCACCATTATTTTTTATAAAGACTAATTTACTTATGATCTTTCTCCTAAGAGTGATAAGAAATGTTCATCTATGATAGATACAGGATCTGTTTATTTCTTGTTTTAAATGGTTGCTATTAATCTGATTACAGTTTTTTTTTTTTTTAAATTGAAACTATAGGAAAGGTTATATTTCACATGTGCCTCAATATTTCAGGGTTTTGTTTTGTTTTTGTTTATGTAGAAGCCTTAGGGTCAAACTTAACCTTATCAGTACATACTGGTATGAGTTATAATCCTGGAAACTCAAAAAATTTCTCTCCTTGTGAAAATTTTTCTATAATATATGATTAATCAGGACCAAAACCATTTTGTTGTTACCAGCTAGTGATTTTCCTTATGTATTAGTTTTTACAGGGCACTATGACAATTTGAATGTCAAGAATTTGAAAACTAAAGAAATACTGTGAATTTTCTCTTGCTTGGAAGAAATGAACTGGACTACTTTGAATTTAAGCTTTTGAGGTTTTCCCATATTCCTATTAAATCTCTTCTCTTTCCATGTGTTCTTACTTTAGCTCACATTGCAAAGCAATAGAAGAGATGCTTTTTGTATTTGAGTAATGTTATAACTTTTAATAATGTTATAATTTTTAATAATGTTATAACTTTAGTAATGTTATAACTTTACAGATATCTGCATAATAAGTATTGGTACATGATTAAATGATATAAAACCTCTTAGCTTTAATTTTTCTTTCTTAATTACAACATAGGTTACATAAGAAGCCAAATGATGAAAGCCTAAATAAACTAATTTATACTTACCTGAAGGTTACAAATTATACTTTGAAATTTTGTTTGTGGTTTTTGGTGTTTGACAGTAAGCCAGAGGGGAAAACTAAATTTTGTGCCATATTTGTAATAGGGTTTGTTCTTTGAGCACATAATCAGAGAACAGACACTCATTGCCTTTGTGAAGAAGAAAATTGTAGTTCCTAAAATTTTATCTTAAACCACCTTAGGTGAACCATAAATTAATCTATAGTGAAATAAAACTACAGGTGGCATTGCTTTTGCTTTTAAAAAATTTTTGCAATATATTTTTTCTTCACTGTTTTATTGTCTTCTGTGGAAAAAATTCTTATTAAATGTAACTTTTTCTCTTTGTGCTTTATAGATAACCTAAAATGGCATCTTTCTCCTAATCTAGAGTTTTTGGAAACCACATATTTTAATGAAATGTCAATATTTATTCTTTTATTAAACTAAATTGTTTACAAAGTTTAAAAAAATCAAGTAATCTTGATGTGTTTGTTTAAATGTTCAGAAATTAGAAGTTTGACTTTCTTGACAGCATTAGCGGGTGATTTTTGGCATTAGTAAGCAATAAGTCTTTACCAGTAAGTTTTTACCAAGAAGTGTAATGTGGGTCCTGGGCCATGGAGGCAGCACAGCGGCATTTCTGAGTTACTGTGAAAATTGCAAAGTGGAGTTACTATGTTCTTAGCATTTAAGATTCCTGTCATAAACTGTTGTAATTAATCCAGCCCCTTTCTTGGCAAACACCTCTGAGCCTTTCTCAATGAAGATTTAATAAATCACTTATTCTTCTAACACTTTAACGGAATATCTTCTAGCTTGAAGGTGAATGTAAATTGATATAGCTGGTGACCAAATTAATATATAGTAAACTGTTTCATAAAAGGGAGGATGAATGGCAGTATCTTGGAAAAAAATTTATAAACATACCAAATTTTAAATCAGCTTTCACTTTACGAAATCCTAGAAAGGAAATAATATATATTCATGTCAATATTGATAATTTTATATAAATAGCTGTCATATTCAGTCAGCTTTATAAAAATTCGTGGCTAAATAATCCAGGTAATTTCATCCTATGGCTGTTAATTTTTTTCATGAACATACATTTGATAATGCAGGAGGATGTTAACTGAGCCATAAAAGATAAACACACTGTATATCACTTAGGTTGAATAAGGGTGATGCTATGATTCAGCAGCATGGAATTTGTATAGGTGGTTGAATTACTGTACTAGTCTGAGGTCAGTTATAATTTTCCTTATTTGGAGACTCATAGTTGAGGTGAAACATGTTTAAAAATGGCTTGTGATTCATATAAGTTTTGCCAAATGATACTTTGTATCAAAACTCTTTATATTCTCTAACTCGTCCTTTTCCAGAGTTGTTCCTATGAAGGAGGTATCTCTATGACCAAACGTATTTGGCAAAGTCTTACATTCCTCTGGGAGCTTAGTAAAGCCGAAGGTACCTTAAATCTTGTTTAATTTTATTTAACCCAATTCTTTCCAAACTTTTTTGACCACAGAACCCTTTCTCTTAAGAAAACTAATGTTCCACGCCAAATCAACCCAATTGTCTGACAGTTCTTTTGCATTTTACATCAGATGGATAAATTTATATACACATTAACCATACAGAATATTTTACTAGAATTTTTTACTAGGATTTTTATACTGAAATGCAATTCACATTTTTGATGCTTTTAAAATAACTGATGTAAACAGACATCCATTACCAAAGTAAAAATTAAATAATTTTATAATGAATATGACTAGGATATGAATATAGTGTGGGAGTTTGTACTGGTTAACCCATGCCCCAGTTTTTTTATGATGATGTAAATTATGGAATAATGTACACTCTTAATGTCTAAGTGCTTTTATTTATACAGTAAACATGTTTCTGTGTCATTTTGAGAATTTTTAGTAAACATTCAAATAGCTTGCTATAAAGTTTTGCATCATACAAAATCTGTTAACATATATATTATGAGATGCTTCAGTTCAAATAACAGTGCAGTGATTCACCCATGCCTAAAAGACTGCCAAACAATTAATCTCAGGTGTTGCACTTCTACTTCGAGTGGAAGTTTACATATTTTAAATTACATCAAGGGGACATCAATACTATTGGAAACTTAATTTGGTCCACTTTAAATGTAATTTCAAAGACTGTGCCTGTATGATCCATGTAAGCATGCATTCAGAAACAAAAAGTAGTTAAAAAAAAAAAAGTCCAAGTGATATGTTTATTTCCAGAAAAAGCATTTAGTCTGGAAGAAAGTAAAGCTTATTACTGAAGTTTAAAGTCTTTGTAATGTAATTAAAGAAAAAACACCCCCACATTTTAACCCAAAAATTTAATTTATGATGATTTCTTTATGTAAAATGTACAAATCAAGTTAACTTGTAATCATATGGCATTACTAAACCGGACAAACAAAATAAATACTATTTGTCAGAGGTGTTCTTTTTGTCTTTTTGTTTGACAGACTCATAAATGATATGTTTTCTTTGTAGCAGTTTTTCTAGGAATTAATAAAAAAATTAAAACCTAGTAAATTAAATCTAGTGAGTAAAATTCAATACTTTTTAGGTTAGCATATTTTTCTTTTAAACTTTAAAATTCAGCCATGGATGTTTTATTACTTTGAAATGTAATAAAAGATCATATTTTTTTGTCTTAAATCATCTTCCTAGCAAATTAGGCATTTTTAAATGTACAATGCTAAGTAAGGTATCATCTAAGATAACTTCATAATAATAATTAGATGATGCAAAGAAAAAATATTTAGAACTTTTGTTATTACAGTGATGAATGCAGGCAGGATTTAAAATGGATACTGTTCAAAAGAAAAAATATTTAGAACTTTTGTTATTACAGTGATGAATGCAGGCAGGATTTAAAATGGATACTGTTCAGATAATTTGTAGCCTAGAATGAAATCTTAACATCACATATGTCCATACTGAATTCAAATTGTCCTGTAAGTTAGAATACTGAGCACAAACCACTTTCCAGAAAAAAGGGAAACTACAAAAAAAATTCTGTGTCACTATCAGCTATTTGAAAGCTGGGAAGCCTGTGCTTTTACTTATTTCTTGCCATGTCTAGATACTTATTTTAAAAAATATAAAGCAAAGAGCCTTGTAATACTTAACATTCTTTTTACCCATGTAGCTTGGTAATATGCAGCTCATGTGTATTACTTTTCGAGCATTTAAAACTCAGACATGCTGCCATATCTGAATATATAGTAAGTAGACATTGACGGCGCTTCTACGTTAACTGTGCCATATGATGTGCCATAGAGTTAGGGATTGAGTAGCCTCCTTGCCCATATGCTACTTACATTTTAGTTGTGCCCCTTTGCAACATCAGAGATGGTGGTGATTAGAAGAATTGGTCTAGATCATCATTTAATAGCTACATTCATATGAGACAAGTATGCCAGGAATTAGTATCTTCTTCTGTTACAGTTGAGGGGGGCAACCTTTTCCCCTAAGCATAAAAATATAAATATGTACTTTACAGATATATACATACAGTCATTTGCATTTAACCACATTTTACCTTGCTATGATTACTGAAATTTCAAAGGATAACCTGAACTGTGCTAATATGGATGTTCCAGAAACATACTAATTAAAGATCTATATTCTTTTGAAAATTATAGGCCATTTAAAAATGATTTTAGGATTAACTGAACTTATGGATACATATTTAATTTCCCAAAGGTATTTTACCTCCACATTTATCTTAAGGCAAGACACTTTGTTTTTTTTAATATTTAGCTTTTTCATACTTAAGCTACACTTATGGATATCAATACAGTGCTTTCTGCTACTCTATGTTTTTTTTTTTGTTTTTTTTTTTGTCAAATGGGGAAATGTTCTCTTGGTTTTTTTTTTAAACCTTAAACATGAATGGTGGGTAATCTAAACTCTAAACAGATTAAACAGCTCTTTCTTAGTTTAGAACATACCACATTATGATCAACCACTTTTACTTAAAAGTTTTCTTTGATGACAGTTTGATTTTTTTTCTTAAATAATAATGATTCCAGGGGAACAACTGAGAATGTATGAAACTTAGGCAATAATACTGCCCTGATATTTTCACTCTGTTACAGTTGAGGGGGGCAACCTTTTCCCCTAAGCATAAAAATATAAATATGTACTTTACAGAAAAATGTTTTAAGCATACATTATGAAAATTTTGTCTCACATGTAAGTTAGACTAATTAGCCATCAGAAATTTTAAGTAATCAAACAATAAATGCTTTAGTAAATTACTATTTTTGAGGGGCAAAAAGTGAAGTGTTTTTATGTATCTTTAATTTTAGATTTAATGCTTTTTACCACTCCGACCAGCTTACTAGTGCCCAAGTGGAACTCAGTAAAACTGTAGCACTGTTACAATTATGTGATTTAGTGAAATATCAGCACCACCTTACCGGGATCTATCACTGTACCTCGTAAAATGTTGGAAATAGTTGGCTTCTCTAATAAAAGTATCCTAACTACCTAATGAGATTTACTTTCTTTTTCCCCAAAATAATTTCTTTTACAAATTCTTAAATTTTCATGTATAAATAGATCAGAAATTATATGCTTCATTCTTAAATTATGTATATATACTATATTTCAATACAACTTGTACACTTTTAGCTACCAAAAATTTGCAACCATTTTTACATGAAATTTACATTTTTCTTATTTACAGTTATTTGTGGAAGGTTATTGCAAAACTAGGTGTGCAAGTAGATTACACTGTCAATATCACATACCAATCTCTGAAGAAAATATTTGCTAAAAAATAAATATTTCTGCACAGAGTATTTCAAAAGCATCATGATTTCATGCTACATTATGTGCATAAAGACTAGGAAATATATGTGTTTTGGTAGATTGTTTCATTATATTTAAAGCATTCCAAGGTACGTACTACTTAACCAATGTGACTGAACTGGTTTATCTCAGATGACTGACGTTTTTCGAGTGATTACACACATTACTTTTTGAAATGTATTACTTAACCGGCAAACGTTCTGGTATACATATTCCTATCAAAATTACAGAACACAAATTTCAGCTAAAAATAGGTAATATGCATTTAACTAAAATAGGCAGGTGCCTAAAAGATTAAAAACTAGGGATTCCCCCAATATTTTTAATCTTTTTTTCTCTAATGTTTGGAAAAAGAATACCATATTATTTCAATGCTATTGTAATAATAGGGCCGTTTTGATGAGACTGTGGAGGAATTAATTATATAAGATTACTGGTGTTTGAATTTACTCCTAAATAACATAAGAACGATGAGATTTTCTCAAATATACAAACTATAATATCAGTATTAAAAATAGTTTAAATGGTAATAGTTGTTAGATTATTTTCAACTTAAAAACACCATTAAAATACAGACAGTGGAAGTACAAAGAATATAGGCTCTAAATATAGTGCTTTAAAACCACAATTGTGCTAAATTACTTTGCGTCTCTAAGTTACAGATACCATGACTGCAGTTTAGGAATTCATCTGTTTTTTTGTTAGCTTTTCAAGAGTAACCATGTTAATATTGCCATTTCTCAAAAATACTGGGAGCATTTCTGTAGTAATTCTTGGTATTCTCATTTAAAAGTTGCATTATGGTTGACAAAACAATGAAATTGGTCAATTAGTTCTGTGTTAGCATTACATTTCTATAGATTTTATTCTATCATAATGATTATGTGTTAAAGTAACTTGTTAGTCATTTCTGTCAACCTCCAATTAAAGAGCTTATATAAATAAGCCTTATAATAATTTCATGCTGTCAATTATTAATAATTCATATCTTCCTATGGATTTTCTGTATTGCATATTCTTAAAGTGTACTTGTACCACAAGAGCATGTAGTGAATTATTTGACACTTGGGCACTGATCAATCACAATACCTAATACTCTATAAAATCATTTAAAAATACAATCCTTTTAGTTTTTAAAAGATTGACATCACTTCATGTTAACTAGAACCACAAGAAAACAACTTTAAATGAGAACACTTACTTGAGAGGGAGAAGAGGAAGCTATTGTAAGACAAGAAAACAATTGTAATGTAAATGTAATTTTATGGATCTTGGACAAAGGTAATATTTGACAAATACTGAGGTGCTAAGGCTGGCATTCTCCTCCTCTGAGCAAATGGATCTTCAAGAGCTGTGAGAGAATCATCTACAGATTTTTGTCAGAGAGTCTAACTATGGGCAGTGTTGGGCCGGGGAAAGCACTGGAAGGTTTTTTAGAAGCTATTAGTAGTGCTACTGACTTATACCACAATACCACCATCTTTGTGATGATGTGTAAGTTACATGATCTTATAATTTTATGGTGCGCTCCTGCTTACTAAGCACTTCCAGCATGTATATCAGGGACTCGTCAACACTCTTTGAAGATATTTAAGATGTTACCTCTTCTTTGATAGTTTTGGATACTGGGGCTCGCTGAGGGTTTGTCTTAAGAGTGAGTGGAGAGGTAGGCTTTGAATTCAGGTTTACCACACTGAATCTCTTGCCATTTCTACCCTTCCACACGAGAGCTCAGGCAGGCTAGGTCTGAATAATGTATCTATGCAATGGGGGAGTGGGCCTAGATGCTTGAAACTATGAAATTACAACTATGAAATTCTTTTTTCTGAAAAAATATATTTTCTTGCAAAATTGTATTTTGAAAATTATAAATATCCATTGGGGAACTATACCATGGATCTAAAGAGGGGCTTCCACAGTGAGCCAGTCTTCACAAAATGCATTCTAACCATATTGAATTTGACAGATCATCTCTGCACACTTGGTATTTAACATCAATTCAGAGTTTGATATGTTTTTTAACAATGAGATTCATACTCACTATTATTGTAAATAGTAAGCATTATTTTAAAGCTATAAACCTAATAGTGCAAAATACATTTAGGAGAAAGAAATAGCTACATTTAACGTTTCTCTGAATTAAAAACTTTAGTCTTGGAATTCCCTGGTGGCACAGGGGGTTAAGGATCTGGCCTTGTAACTGTTGTGGCACAGGTTCATTCCTGGCCCCAGGAACTTCTGAATGCCACCGCTGCGGCAAAGAAAAACAAAAAAAAAAACTTTAGTCTTGGTAACAGCTGTTTAGTTAGCGACATAGCACATTGTACAAAATGTGCACAATAAGTAATAATTTGTGGAAAATTTTTTGTCTTCCTGATTGTTTTTAATGTTACACTCCTGGATGACAGCCAAAGAATTTAGCACTTTTGAGCACCTACTATTTGCCAGGCACTTACCTACACATTAATCTCATTTCTTCCTTAAGTGTCTTCAGGGCAGATAGCATTATCTCTGGAAAATGACTCAGGGAGGTTAATTAACTTGCTCAGGGTCACATGGCTATTAGTGAAAGAACTTGCGCTGAGACTCAGGTTGGTCTGGCTGTGGAGCCCTTACCCTACACTGGTGATTCTCCAAAGTTTTCATGTGCATCAGGATTGTATGGAGAAGGGTTTGTTATATGGCTGCTGGCCCTACCCCCAAAGTTTCTGATTTAGTACATAGGGTTGGAGCCCAAGAATATGCATTTCTAATAAGTGACCAGGTGGAGCTAGTGCTAATTCAAGGCCTGCATATAAGGACATCATCCTGTCTTCTAAGTGCCTCTTTGAACTCACATGATAGACACATTTGTTTTACTGCAAAAAATATGATTAGAAACTTAATATTTTTTTGTAATTTATAAACATTTTGATTTACAGCTGGAAGTATACTTTGATAATTGATTTTCTTTTGGTTTTAACCATAGATAACATTTGAAAAAGTTTAATTTCCTTTTAGTAACTAGTTCTATCAGATTCCTTTTTTTTAAAACCATGAAAAGCATTCAGAGGACAGATACTCTTGTTTATAGCTATTATTTTCGATAGGCAGAAAAGGTGATAAATTTTATCCTTTAGACAATATCTGGTGGGTTTTAAAATAACATTTGGATAAGGACATTGTTCTTTCATGCATTTAAGGGCCATTGCTGAAAGTCAACCTCCAAAAGGAGCTTATGAGCAATCCTCATACACATACTAAACTTGATAGCAAATGCGCCCTGGCCTAGTTTCCCTCTTCTGACTAGAAGAGCCAGAAAGTTCAACTCTGATGACCAAACTGTTATAATGGACCTAAGAAACTCTGATGTCCCAGACGTGCTCCTGCCTACCCATCTTTGTTGAATGAGTGATTATTAATTTAAAACCCCTGCAAAAAACACTGCTTTAGCATTTTTCATTCCTGATTTTTTCATCAACTGATGAGAGTATGGGTCTCCCTAAAGGGTCAACTCAAGCCTTTCAGATCTCTGCCCAGCAATTACAACATCGGAAAACATGTAACTCATATAAACTTTAGATATTAGATGTCATTTTATTTGGGCCTGGAGGGAGACCAGGGAACATTATTTTTAGGTGGAAGGCAAAAAGTGTTATTATGCTAATGCTTGTAATTATTAGAAGGAGAGCACCTGCTGTATGGCTGTTACCAGCTATACAGCAGTTACCTGGCTCTCAGCAGAGTCCCAGGATGGAAGGGTTGAGACTGTTTTGCCGCAGCCCCTGGGGAGAGTGGCAGAGATTTTAGGCATTAAAGATTTGGTTAGGACAGGAAGATAGATTTTGTAAATCAAGACAATTGCTTTGGTTTAAGTCATTGTAACCACTGAGTCTTCTGACATTTATGCCTGATGTACCACATTATCTCTCTCTCGAGCTCCTTTAAGCTAATATCCTATAGGAAGAGATCTTCCTAATCTTGTCCAATTCTCTCTTAGACTTGGATTTTAATATCAAGCCTTTTATTTTGAGGAATTAAGAAGAAAAGGTTTATGTTACACTAGAATTTAAACAAGCTGGATGCTTGCGCACCATTCCCCATCTTCCCGTTCCTTCATGCTTAGTTTTTATAAAGAAATATGGAGGCTTTATGTGAAAGGCTGAATTGTGTGCATGTCATACCAAATGTTGCAGCTGAAGCATCCACTAATCAAACAATCAAATCTAAATTCCTCACCTGCCAAATCCTCTCTCCCTACAAATGAACATTCTCTAGTGAATTCATTTTGAATTTCCCTGGAGCTTGGACTGACAATCCTTATGAAATTTGTTGCAGCTGCAAAAAATCTGCCTTAAATATGAAAATAAAATCCCTAAATTGTCCTCTGAATCAGAGTTAGTCATTCTTTCTCTCCCCTGAGAGGCACCCATAAAAGTTTAATGAGTAAAGGAAAGCATCAACTAGTCCTTATATTTCTGTCTGCATAATACCAAATGGAATTATGGAAAGCTGGTTAAAATTATTATATGTTTATTGAATTGACTGGTTATTTTGTCATGTGCACTTGATTGCTTATGCTTTTGTTTTTCAAAAATTAAGCAGTTATAACAATATGCCTATGCATATAGATTGCCTCCCACACAGATTATCAATTTATGTGACCATTAAAAAATATATCGGGCATATTTTAAACAGTGCAAGCTTTTCGTAAATTTAAATAAATTGCTTGTATTTGAAATTATACCAGTGTCAAAAGTAAAGTCAATAGATTACATTTCTATCCTGCAGGGATAGAAATTAATCCATTTAATTAATCCAGATATAATGTTTCTTTAAAAATGTATGCATTTAAGAATGAATAAAGGATAAACTTTCAAAAAGTTTCAAAATTTTGTTCAGAAGGAAAGGATACAATGGATCAGTCCACAGTAAGTTTAAAATTGTATCCAAATGAATTGAAAAATAAAACTTCTTAGTTTTAACTAGAATTTGACTAATTAGAATCTCAAATTAACTTGTAATTTTTTTCTGTACCCTGATTTTAGGAGAGGCATGTATCCCACCCTAAATAATCTAAGAGTCGATGATATTAAAATATATTCCATTGTATGTGCCAATATTCTAGGGTCAATAAATATTCAGCCCAATCCATATATAATAGAGTTTCATTTAATCTTTGATTAGCAAATGTGTGTGAATAACCAAATAAAACTGATTTTTTTCTGCTGGTTTGTGCATTTTCTTTATAGGTACGCAAATGCACATTCTTTTTCCACAGCTGGGATTAGAAAGCCACAGAACAACAGATACTTAATAGGAGCCAGTTTTGCCACACAAATCCACTAAAATTGCATATTTTTGGAAAAGAAAACTCTATGTGTCAATTTAATCAAATTCAGGATTGCCCTAAAACATGAGTCAGAAGAAAGCTGTGGATATCAGTTTGTGTCAGTAGCACTTTAGCAGTTCTTAAGAAGACTCTCTACCCACCTCCTCACCCACTGCCCAAAAAAGAAAAATTAGAGACACTTATTTCTAAGCATTCAAGGAAATGTGCCAGTGAAAAATATTTTAGGGAGTTTGTGAATGCAGTTAGAAACAGAATTTTAAATAGGCCTTTTTGTCCTCATTAAAGCTGGCCTATATATGTATTTGGAGATGGCTTCCTAAACTGTCAGAGATTTATAACTCTAAAACTGTATATATATTTTTTCAATGTGTGGAATGAATGTAATTAACTATAAACATCTCAATAAAAAAGGGTATCTGTCCTCAAAAGTGACTAAGTTCCCTTTCTCCCTCTTGAACTTCCATGAGTTGAGAATCATCTGAGTTGCATCCATGAACAATTTTATCCTTTGTTTTCTCATTTGCTTGGAAGGCATTTTCATAACAAAGTACTGGTTGCGTAAAAGCAGTAAATAGGAGTCTCCATGCAAGAGAAATTGGAGTTTCCTAACATGCATGTGATTTAAAAAAAATAAAAAATAAGGTGCCTTGAGATGCTGGCAGTTTTAACATTTGGAACAAAAGAGTTCATATGTATATTTACATCCTAATTGCTCAATTTTACCTTACAAGCTTCAATTTAGGAAAATATACAGTACTTTTGCATATAATGGTATCTTGTGAGCCCCTGAGTCAAGTAGAGAGGATTTAAATACAAAAAGGAAAACAGCCATTAAAAGCACTTACATCGTATGTGGAATAAATAGTACAAAATGATTATTTCCCTGGAAGACCAGGATCAGAAACATGCCTATGAAGACCCAAGATTCCTACAGTGCTTAGGGAAGAATCTGTCAAAGAAGGATGTCTAATTGGACGGAGGTAAGTTTTTCTTTGCCTCGGGGGATGAAGCTCTAAAGAGATGTCACTGTCTTGTTTTAAAAGTGAAGTCAAGTTGTCTTCCGAAGCTGTGTTCAGATGCACTCCACTTGAGAGGGATTCTTTGGATTTAAGTTTAGATTTTTCAAGGTCTAGAAATTCAGGACACTGGTAGAAAGAAAAGAGAAGAAAATGTGTTTTTATAATTCTTTTGGGCATATTTCTAATATTACACTCATGAAAACTAAGCATGTTTTCTTTTCCCATAAATCTGTATTAACCAAGTTTTTCCTCTCAAAGACAGGTCAAGATTGTGGAGGTTGGTTATGAATTTAGATAATCCTTTACAACCATTCTAAGAACTTTAATTTTACTCTGAAGTCATATCAGATGATGATTATTATTTAAATAATATTTCACATTGAGTTTTCCAGATGACCTTTAATTCACCATTCCAGACAAATTGGGTTCATAAAAGTAAGTCATTTGGTAAGTACAGTTAGAGTATAAGAAGAGAGAAAAAAAAAAGGAAGGGAAATCCCCCAACCCTTGTCAGAAAATATTACCGAATCCACTGAAAATAAAGAACAAAGTATGTATATATACTTTTGCATGTTTCCCAGGCAGTCAAAACCCGTTTCAAGATAAATTAATTTCTACTTTCATATTTTAAAAAGAGTGCATTATTTCCCTTCTGGCACATTACCTTGTGCTATTAGTGTAGTTTCATTCCCCAGGTCATTTTGCCCTCAATTCCCAAACTTCTAAAAATGGCGACAAGTTAAAAGTCCCCGGGTGATTGGGTGGGGCACAGATGTGGTTACTAGTCTGATTGAGTTTGGATCTGAGGTCTTCTCTGTCCAGCTGTTACTCTTCCACCCCTTCCTTCTCAAGGCCCTGCTCTGACAGCCTCTGGCCATGAGAACAATTACAAACTGGGGCTATTTGATAGCTTTCAAAGCTCCACCATTTATAAAGTTAAATAGATTGATTCTTGAAAAAAATTTTTTCTTAAAAAATACTAGTGTTTTAAAATCATTTTTCTATGTCCACTATTCCCACGCTTTAAATGAGCAAAAGAATTGGGGTGGGGTCGGGGGGAGTTCCCGTCATTGCTCAGTGGAAATGAATCTGACTGGTATCCATGAGGATGCAGGTTCGATCCCTGGCCTTGCTCAGCAAGTCAGGGATCCAGCATTGCCATGAGCTGTGGTATAGGTCACAGACAAAGCTCGGATCCTGTGCTGCTGCAGCTGTGATGTAGGTCGGCAGCTATAGCTCTGATTCAGCCCCTAGCCTGGGAACCTCCATATGCTGCAGGTGCAGCCCTAAAAGGACCCCCCCCAAAATAAAAGGAATGGGGGGTTTGTTTAAAATGCAAAAGGCAGAGCTCACTCTCAGAAATTCTCATTGAGTATGAACAGAGAAAGGACTGAGAATCTGTATTTTCCACAGCATCCCAGGTGATTCTGACTGACCCAGGCAGCCCCCGGAAACATACTTTGAGAGACACTCTTGATTATACACTGTTTCTACTCACTTGTGAGGATGGACTGAAACTTCGATCTGTTTTGATGGATGCCACTGGATGCCTGGTTCTTGTTAGGTGGCTGATGGGCCTCTGATACTCGGTTCCTGCAGTGACCATACTGTAGGCTGGGGGGACCACAGTGGTTTGTTTCTGCAGCAGCTGTAAGATGGTCTGGATGTCTGCAGTCATTTGGGATTCAAGTCTGCAGGACAGACAGAAATGGGGGAAGACAGTCCTAAAATAGTCTAGAATTACAAAGCATTTGAGGAAATTGCAGCAGCAAACAGAATTATGGTCCTGCTTTAAACAAGAAGGACAGGAGAGGGAGCACGGAGATGCTCACTTTCTATGTCTCACTAATGACTCTGATAAGGATCGGTGCTTTCCTGTTCCTGTAACAAGACCTGAACAGAAAAACAGCTGAATGAAGAAACTACATTTTCACAGTGCGAAAATTGTATTACCTTTTCACAATTAAGCTTCATCAATTTCAAAATGTAAAGCACATTGAGAATCTATTTTTAATCAGTAATTCTCATAGCTTTTTAATCAGGTTTTTTTTTTTTTTTTGGTCAGTTTCTTGTGAACATTTTATTTACTCTTTAAAAAAGATTTAATAGCCTATTTCCTTCACATTGTAGCAGTTGAATAATTTCTATGTGTTTCAAATTTATATTATCTCCATTTTATTTTACCTCTCTCCTATTCACATCGAATGTTGTATATTATTCATTGTATTCTTTCCTTAACATTAAGTACCGTCAGATGCTAAATTGCTTTCCCATCTACAGTTCAGGCCTGTGGTATTTAAGAAACAGACCAAACGTAAAAGTTCACTTGCTTCAATGACCCATCTGGCCTTGAAAAATTCCAGTCTGATCATTTTTTCCCCAAAGCTCACAAGTAGCCAACTTGCCTGTTAATTTCATTCTCATTTTAAATTAAAATTCAAAGAAAAATAGCAAAATACAATGGGTCTAATGCCCCTCTTTTGCCTGAGTTAAATTATTAAAAAAGAGAGAATCTTGTGTATTTAAGACCAGAAAATTTGGACCATATGCCTCATTAGAAAACTTTTTTTAAGTGTTTACTTATTTGTGCTTATTGTTTTGTTTCAAATGAAAAGTGCAAAGAAAATGTAACTCTTACAAAAAATGTTAAAATCATAGACTAATTTTGCTCAGTTATATATACATGCTATGTTTGTCAGATTCAAAGTGGAGAGATCTTATCCTATGATTTGAGGGCAAACAGAGTAAACCTGAAAAAAACATGAGAAAAGATCATTTTTCTTTTTAGTTAAATTTTTTTTTTTTTTTTGGTTTTTAGGACGGCACCTGTGGCATACGGAAGTTCCCAGGCTGGTGGGGGAATCAGAGCTACATCTGTCAGCCTACACCACAGCCACTACAACATGGGATCTGAGTCACATCTGTGACATACAGCACAGTCACAACAATGCCAGATCCTTAACCCACTGAGCCAGGCCAGGGATCAAACACACTTCCTCATGGATAATCTTTGGGTTTGTTACCGCTGAGCTACAATAGGAACGTCCTAGTTTTTAATAGTGATACTACAAATCTTCCTTCTGAGAATCATGAAAACACATTTTTTTGTATAGATTTTCTATATCTGATATAGATAGCCATTTGGCTTAGTGTCTCCTAAACAGACAGCTATAAATTATACATAGTTAGGACTTTTATGTGTCAAAACCACACACTGAACAAAAAATCTGTTATCAACTAGTTTATTTATTTACTTGTTACCCACTGTTCAGGATCTAATATTTTTATGGTATCAACTAAACAGAGAGGACTTGTCATTTTACTATGCGTCAACTATTTTCCTTCACTCTTCAAGGTCCAGCACAAATGGTATCTGTACCTGCCAATCTTCCCTTATTCAGAATTAATTTCTCTCTCCTCTAAGCCCCCAAAGAAAATTGTACATTCATTATAAATATTTCTGTATGAATTCATCCTATCACTAACAGCATTTAATATTTAAAAAGTAGCTTACACATTACATGTAAAATGACTTATGGATGGGGAATGGAATAACAAAAATTTCATCAGCAAATGGGATTCAAGACCCAATAAAGAGTCAAAAATTATCACAATGATTTTGAGTCCTTATAAAAATTTTGGCAAACAGCAGTGGTTTCCAAGAAACAAGATCTCTATATCACAGATTCTAGCTATTTGAATAATGCCTGTGAGGGAAAAACCTACTTGAAGTGGGGCTTCAGTAATACCAAAATGCTGCTGAGTGGGACTCCTGAACACCAGATCAGTACGTGCAGGTGCAGCAGCAGGCACAGGGTGAGAACGAGACTGTTGTGTCATCATGACTTACTAAGACTATAGAACACCCTCTGCAAACATGACTTAATTGTTTGTTCCAGGAAAACTTTGCTTGGGAAAAATAAGTCTAAGGGAAATAAATAACTTTACTCCTTCAGGAAATTTCTACAGATTAACTAATGAGAGACAGCAAGGTATTTATTTGAATGAATAACTTGCTTCAAAGCATTTTATTTATCCATATTTGCTTCAAGGTCCTTACTTCACTGTGTCCATCAATCCTGAAATACTGTATTATGAGCTTTGCCCAGATCCACTCAGTTTCCCACCTTGAAAGGTCCAGGATCTAAACTCCTAGTAAATATCCTATTTCTTGCTTCCTCTTCTGAGGTAACACTTAAGACTGTCTAGATGGCAATCTCTCTTCTTGCAGTGATTTCTTAATACTTAGTTTGGTTTTATTAATTAGTAATCTGACATTGCGGGAAGTTCACTGCAATGGATTGAATGTTTATGTTGAAATCCTCACCTCCCATGTGATGATATTAAGAAGTGTGGCCTTTGGGATATAATGAAGACATGAAGGTAGAGCCCTTATGAATGGCATTAGTGCCCTCATAAATAGGACCCCCAAAGAGCTCCCTTCCTTCTACCATGCGAGGATACAGTGAGAAAACAAGCCATCCATAAATCCGGAAGCTGGCTCCCCTCCCACCAGATACCAAAACTCCCAGAATTTCCATCTTGGACTTCCCAGTCTCCAAATATCTGTTTATAGGCCACCCAGTCTGTTGTATTTTTGTTATAGCAGTCCAAAAAGACTCAACATTGAAAATTTAGTGAAGAATTTATTTACTCTGCATAGGTTGTATTTTCAGGTTTTATAACTTGGGGCCAACATCTTAACTGGAATGACACTAAATAACCTACTTGACTCTGGAGGAATTATAAAGAATTTTGAAAAAATCCAGCTTGGTCTTTAAAACAGCAAAGAACAACTCAATTTTATAACTTTTTTTTAGTTGCTGTCAGTGAAGGCTAGCAGCATATGCCACCCTCAAATATGCCACTTTGGCAGATTGATTCATTGGAGCTACAGGCTCTGGGAAAAACAGCAAATCAGCAAATGCAGGGAGAGGCTTTCTCTGAACTTCCCTTATCTGCCTAAATAAAGGTGGATCTTCCAAAATAAACTCAATTGTCATAAATCCCCTCCCTGGGAGTTTCAACAACCAGAGAAGATCGACTTTTGTCACACAAGAGCAGTCTAGAAGTCTAGAAAAAGTCTAGAAGTCTAGAAGAAGAAGTCTAGAAGGCACCATGCTGAGACAAACGTTGTCACCAACTATCTATCACACCTCCTATCTGTTCTTCTAAGGGCTGCTTCATCTATACTAAAAATCATTTACTCTCCTGTAGAGACCTACATCCCCTCCCTTTCCCTGTTCACATGGCATTAAATCCTGAGTTCTAAGCCACCTCAAGGAGTTACTCATTTCCCCTGAGTGTCTCTCATGTGTACACAAGGTATTCATGTTAATAAATTTGTTTGTTTCGCTCTTGTTAATTTTTTTTTTTTTTTAAATAGCGGTTTCAGCAAAGAACAGGGTAGGGTAGAGGGAAATTTGTTTTTCTTCCCCTACGTCACTGTAGCTTATACAGCTGCGTAAAATGAATGCTTTTATTTAATTATTCAAAGACTCACATTGTGCCAGGCACTGTGTTCTACAAGGGATGGAGTCAGCACTGAAAGCTTTTACATCCTCTAGGGCCTCCCAACCAAAGTGTGGTCAAATCTGGGAGCTTGTTAGAATGTGGAATCTCTGCCAATTCCAGACTTAGACTTAGAGTCTACATTTTAACAAGATCCCCAGGTGACTCGAATGCACATTAAAGTTTGAGAAGCACTGCTTTAGGATCAAGTGTTAGTGATTTTCCCTAAATATGTATATCTGTAGGCATGATATATAAATACGTAAGAATATTTCTTATGTAAACCTTTAACCCTGCATATAGTTTAATTGGCCGTTAAGGCATAAGAGCAGCAGCAGGCAGGACAATTCAAGATAGACCATTGGTATTTGTTTTTATTGCACTGTGTACTTAATAAGTGTATTTGGACGAAACAAATGGGGGAGAAATTCACAGTTCTACAATTGGACAGAATGCCAAAGCTTAACAGAGTAGGCCCAACTTTAGAAAGTGGCCCAGGATTCTCACCCTGCAAAGTTGAAGTCTAAATTGAGCTGCCCTCTTCAAACTCATTTTCTATACTTTTGCCTTCTAGAATAAAGTGGAGGAAAGAGGTCTTTGGAGATGGCAGTGCAGTAATGTAATATTTTGGATCTTAAATCCAAAAGAGACTAAGCTGAGTTGGGCAATAAAATGTTTGTAAAAATTTCAGAGCTGAATAGAAAGAATGTCATCAAAGAAAAGATGTAAAGAACATGCTAGGGACATGTCAAAATAGATGTAGTTGCAGTTTAGCTGTGAAAAAGTTTCATATAAAAGTAATATTAAAACTAACATTATCAAATAATAACTATCAGTATTAGCGGCAGTTGTGAACCAAATAGGTCCTAGATGTATGTGCCCTTAAAAGTTTGTACTTTCAGCCCCAGGATATGTTAAAGATAAGTATTTTCAGCAATCTTTGGTTTACAGCAGCAGCAATGCTGGGTACCCATGACCAGGCAACAAGGCAACGTTAAAAATCTCAATTTTTGTCCTGAAGAAAGGTCCAAATCAGGAAACAGAATATTCTCAAACACCAGTAAAAGAAATGAAGTTCACTGTTAATCAAATCCAACCCAACTACAACACTTTCTATTTTGTGGCATATATATTCTCCACATGTATTAGCTTAGTTTTTACAACAGCATTGCAGATCCACATAAGTCAAATAAAGAAATTGAGGCTGGAGAAATTTAAATGACTTGATCTAGTCATCCTGTTAGTAGTTAAGTGGCAGAGTTATGACTTTAGACTAACTGACTGCAAGTGCTGTGCTGAAGAAATGACTGCTGTCCCTGTCATTTATCCATTCATTCAGTCACTTTTTCATTTACTCAAGAAACTGAATGCATACTGTACATTTGGCAGTAAAGGAATGAGTGCTTATCAGTCAGAGGAAATCAAAGTTCAAGTTCAGAGATCCTATTTTTATTAATTCTTCTGTGTGTGGTATATATTTTGATATATGTTATGACTAAAGATCAATGTAGCTTAGTATAAAAAGCAGGGAGAGGAGCTCCCATCGTGGCGCAGTGGTTAACAAATCCGACTAGGAACCATGAGGTTGCCGGTTCGATCCCTGGCCTCTCTCAGTGAGTTAAGGATCCAGTGTTGCTGTGAGTTGTGGTGTGGGTTGCAGACGCGGTTGGGATCCCACGTTGCTGTGGCTGTGGCATAGGCCAGCAGCTACAGTTCTGATTAGACCCCTAGCCTGGGAACCTCCATATGCTGCAGGAGCGGCCCTAGAAAAGGCAAAAAGAAAAAAAAAAAAAAGCAGGGAGAGATGGCAAATGTACTAATTAACTAAATATGCTTCTCTGATTAAAAATAAGTGTTATCATGGGAAGTTCTTATACCTTAGTTGGGAATTACTGACTCTAACTAAACAGTCTGTTTAAATTTTCTCAGATACATTTCAATTTTATAAGATTTGCCTTTGGTACTTGGAAATGGGATATAGACTTCAGTTTTTTAACTTTCAAACTTTGATTAAATTACATGAAAATAGAAATACAAAATTAATTCATGCCATATTGTCATGCTTTTTTTGAAATTAAGGCATATAAATTTAATTTACAAATTTGTAGGTTTTCTAACTCTTTTTGTCTGCTGTAACTCCTAATTCATTTTTCAGGATAATGCATATGTGTGTATTCACCCATTCTTATGTTTACTGTATTGTTTGTCACTGTTCAATTCTGGCATAAAGATTTTTAAAAAAGCAATAAAACCAAAAGCAGCATTGGTAAAACACAGAAGAAAAATTAAGCATAGATAACTAGTTTATGTGATATAAACAAAACTCATAGAATATGTTAATTGTAATGAGTAAGCAAGTAGGTTGTTAGATATGGGCAGAATTCATAAGATGCATCAGATACAGATAGCGTGCTAGCAACCTGCAAGACATCCCAAAGATAGAATAGAAATATGTAACAAACCGGAGTCTGGCTTATACATGGAAAGAGATGGAAAGAACAAATTATTCTCCTGTCACCTCTGGGCAAATGACTGCCACCCCCAAGTTTAGTCACCCACTGATAACACATACACAAACACACACAATGTAAATTCCTTCTGACTCCTTACATTCTTTACCTACAAAAAGGCTAGTAAAACACATGGCTGCTTGGCAGGCTAATTGAAACACCACAGCTGTGTCCAGGTGTGCTGGGCCTTATGTTTCTGTGACAGAGCAAGGGTGTGTTGCCGGCACTGGTTTTTTTTTTTTTAAATCTGTGGATTCCTTTTGTGCAAACCTCAACTCTGGTTCTTGCAACCACACCAACGGCAGGGAAGGCTGAAGCGGCATATATGAATATTGGGTAAATCGGGATTCAGGTTGTGTGATCCTTTTACCAGGCTTGTACTTATTAGAAATCTGTTAATTATCCCATCTCGACTCCATATCACTCACTGTGTGCTTTAACTTGACTTGGTAAATCCTGTGTTAGAGCATTTTAGTTTAATCCATGCAGTTTTTTGTCTGTGTTCACTAGAATACCTTGTTTAGTGGTCTCCCTAAAAGCTACTTGGAGTCAAGGTCACCTTCCACATGTAACACAACTAAAGCAGCTATATCATACTCTTACAACTTTTTGTTTTTCAGACTCTCATTGATCAATTTAATTTTAAGGAATCCACATAGATTTGGGTTAAGGGGTTCCATCCTTCCTAAAACCAAAATTTATTCCTCATCTTAAGAGGTTATAGATCAAGGATGGAGGGAAAATGAAGAAGATTTGGGCTTCAACCCTGAGGGATTTTCAACTCAATCACATTTTTGAAAGTTGTCTGAATAACTAAATGTTTAAATCATTTTGTCAATATTTTAAAATAAAGGCTGTAACACATAACTGTTGCCAGGAACCACCAAAAAGTATAAAAGGAGGAATGGAAAGAGGAAGGGTGTTAGTCAATAAACTAAATACGAATTATTTTGAAGGGATTAAAAAAAGGAATTTTCTTAGGCAGCCAATGCTGATGATATACTAATTTTACAACAAGTAAAGAAAAAAATGTTTCATGCTGCCAAAAGCATGTGTTCTAAATAAATGCTCCTTTCAAGACATTAATAATTCTGTCAACTTCCAGTCCTATTTTAAGTAAGTGTATAAGGAAACTATTAGATCTATAGTAGGATGAATTTGCTATTTACAAAGAGTAAAGCTAGACCCAACTAAGGGCTTGGATTCCCAACTAAGGGCTCCCTTTGCCTCGCTATTGCTCATACCTGTTAAGCTGTTCTTGAAGCAAATCTAATCTTTGCTCCACTTCTCCATAGGTGAGGTCACTTTCGGTTTCAGAGATCCCCCAGGCAGCTCGCTGAAGTGCTGAGGAACTTGACTCATCAGCCTGAGTCCCGGCATTTTCTCGTTCCCAGCTTCTAGTATCTGCAATATCTGGGGAAATAGCAAGATGGGAATCAACTTGTTGGATGAGAGTTTGCAGCAATAATGCACAGATATCCACAATACAAGCAGGAAGGGATCTTGACATTTTAACTGGAAAACAGAGAACCAAAGTGACTCAGGAAACTGTCCAGGGGCCACAACCAATTGGTAACTGAGTCCCACCTATCCTGACCCTGTTTGCCATTTCACCTATCCATTTCCATAGGATTAAAAATATGCAGCCACTTATGAGTCTTGAATACAATTCTGTCTTTTTTTGCTTGTTTGTTTTTGTTTTTTAGGGCCACACCCACAACATATGGAATTTCCCAGTCTAGGGGTGGAATTGGAGCCTAAGCCACAGCCACAGCAATGCCAGATCCAAGCCACATCTGTGACCTACACCACAGCTCACCACCATTGCCAGATCCCCAACCCACATCACCATGGATACTAGTCAGATTTGTTTCTACTGAGCCACAACGGGAACTCCCCAATTCTGTCTTCTTTCTCTTTTGTGCCAAGAGGAAACATGGATGGCCAACCCCAAACTCTGGTTAGAGAGCAACTAGAGTTTTATATTTGGGAAGAAACAGCGCCATTTGCACGTACTGCTTCACTTCAGGTTGAAGATTTTAGGGCTCTTTCTCAAAGAACAATTTCATACTTCATGATTCAGAGTAGGCTCAAGGAGAGAGCCAAGGGGAAGAGCTGATCTTCAGAAGAATTCCCTGAGGCCAGCCCAACTGAAAGTAGAGCCAAAGAACCATGCCCCATTACAGATTGGAAGTCCTCTAGTCCCATGTTTTAAGGTTTCTCTGCAGCACCTTCTGCATTGTCCTTTAACATATTCATTCATATTTATTTCCAATATTTTTCCTTGGGGCCCTTTTATTTAGATTATTTTTACATTACTATACTTAAAACATATTGCTTATCTGTTCAAGTCTACTTTTCAGAAGTTCTGCCTGTCTCTTATGTGCCAGAAACGCTGCTAAAGGTGGAGGAATTAAAAGATGAAGACATAGGCCCCACACTTGAGGAATTCAGTCTAGCAAGGTTTTAACCATTTTTCTTACAGAGATTCATTTTCTGAGTCTTATTTAATTTACTGTTTCTCCTACAATCTGTATTTGCAAGTTGTCAATATTTGAGGGCAGGTATAGTATTTTATGTCAAATATAATATCTTACTTTTCCTCTCACTTCTGTCATATTCTTTTGATGGCTTCTGCTATGCTTTTTAACCCTCCACATTTCCCACACCTAGAGGAGTATTTAAAGCAATTAAAAGGTTGAAAGTAAAACCCATTAAAAAATATTAGTGGAGTTAGGAGTTTATTTCAGAGATAAAGAAGAACATCTTTTCCACTCTGGGAGGGCTAGCAGGAGGAAAAGTCTATCTAGAACTGCTTTCATTTTCACATGAAAATAGACTCGAATAACAGAAAGTTATTTTGGTTTGATAGAAAGATTTTTTTTTTTCCTTTTGGACAAGTAGTTCTGATTAAACACTGATGTAAGTTATATAAAGTTAAGGAATTTATATCCTTGATTATTTAAAAAATTGGATATAAAGTAACTGATTTGGGAGGCTAAGCTATGATTCTAGAAATAAGGAATGGAATTTGTAGGACTTTTTGAAGTCCCTTCTTTTCCTATAGGTTCTCCAAAAGTAGTTAGCTCAAAAGCATCATTTTTCCCCAGGTAGCAGATAAAATTTCTGTATCTTTTTTTTTGGGGGGGGGTCTTTTTGCCATTTCTAGGGCCGCTCCTGCGGCATATGGAGGTTTCCAGGCTAGGGGTTGAATTGGAGCTGTAGCCGCCAGCCTATACCAGAGCCACAGCAACGCAGGATCCAGGCCGCATCTACAACCTACACCACAGCTTACAGCAATGCTGGATCCTTAACCCACTGAGCAAGGCCAGGGATCGAACCCGCAACCTCACGGTTCCTAGTCGGATTTGTTAACCACTGAGCCACAATAGGAACTCCTACTTTTTTTTTTAATTGCTATATTTTATCACTGAATACCCAGAAATCTCTAATAAGGTACCTACAATTTCTGCCTCAATTGAGTGAAGCTATAGGAAAGGAGTATACAAAAACAGCACTAGAAAAATGGAAGGTCAGGATTATCTGTTCTGTTGAAATGGCTAGTAGACCTCAGAGAGCTTGCTATGAATTCCAGAATGGTTCTTTGTGATTAAGGCTTCCTTACCCTTTGGAATCCTGCTGTTTTGTTTTGTTTTGTTTTGTTTTTGGCCACATCTGCAGCATATGGAAGTTCCTGGGCCAGGAATCCTAGCCATAGCTGCAGCCACACTTGCAGCAATGTTGGATGCTGCACTTAACCCACTGATCTGGGCCAGAATCTAACCTGTGCCTCAGCAGTGACCCTAGCTGCTGCAGAGACAAGGCTGTATTCTTAACCAGCTGGGTCACAGTGGGAACTCACTGTTTTTTGTTTTTAAAGTTACAACACAGGGAGTTCCTTTTGTGGCTCAGAGTGATAAGAACCTGACATAGTGTCCATGAGGATGAGTATAATCCCTGGCTTTGCTCAGTGGGTTGCGGATCTATCTGGCTTCGCTGCAAGGTAAGCTGCAGCATAGGTCACAGATGCAGCTTGAATCTGATGTGGCTGTAGCTACAGCTCTGATTTGACCCCTAGCCTGAGAACTTCCATATGCCACAGGTGCAGCTGCAAAAAGAAAAAAACGAATGATGACATATAATTTCTTTTGGTACTTTACCAAACACGAAAAATGAAAGTGAACATCAAAAAATGATATTGCTGGCTTTTAAGTAATATATCAACGGATTCTCACTGAAAAGTATGATTTATTATTCACAGGCATGTGACTCTATTTAAAATGTAAAACAATAACATAGTGCCTTAGTTATACTAGGTTTTCAATTTTGGAGAAGGAAAGCCAAGCAAACATTCAGAACACATATAAATGGTTAGATGATGCCAATGTTTCTTCCTGGCTAGCCTTTTGCTACACAATAAAACAAAAATAATAAAAACTGATAGGATGGAAGTTATATATTATGCTCAGAAGTTTTGTGCTAAGAAAGCTTACAGAATTTCCATTTATCCCTAATAGCTCTCTTATTCTCAAATCATGTAATAAATTGGTTTTTAAATAATAGTGGCGAATCTTCACATACAATAAATTATGTAGGATTATATTTTTTCTTTAGTACTCAAGAAAAAAAAACCTGATAATCTTAGAACAAAAAGGAATAAATGTAAACTATTAGGTAAAGGCTTCCTCGATTATAATTTACTCTTTTATTAAAATCTGGATATATGTGATTAGCTTGTTTTAACAGCAATATAAAAAAAAAGGATTTCAAAGGGGAAATCCTGCTTAGTGGTCTTAATCAAAATGAACATCCTTGTATATATTTTCTAAATATAGCTCAGAAAGAATCTGCACTTGGTTGCCTTGGAAAATGTTGCTATAGCTGCAAGACACATTTCTGGAAATGGATGAATAGAAAATAAACTTTCACTTTACTCTAGGCACATAATTTTCCTAGAGTCAACCTTTGACCTCAATCTAAAATTGGAATCCATTTAATTTGTTTTTTTCTTTTTAGTTTTGTCTAAAGCTGCTTGTCTGTTGGATTCAGTGTGACAAATGCTAGAAATGTAAGTGGCATTTCCTAATGATGATAAAACAAAAATTTGAGGGGATTTAGTAGTTCAAACCACACCAGTTAGCAGTTACAGCTGTATCTTACATATTATTCAAATTCTTGAACATTCCATAGTATTACACCTTAAAAAATCATTAGGGAATGAAATTTACAGTGAATAAAGTTTTAGAATTCTCCATTAGTTGATTCTATTAATTATCCAGGTCAATCATGTGTTAAACTGATTGATTGCATACAACATTAATTATGCTTATTCAATTGACATTCCTATTTAACTATGAATTGTAATGGTAATTATTTGTTTGAATATGGACTGTATGTAAATTTTTGAGTATTAAAATTTATAGATATTGAAATGATTTGTTAGGACAGTATCCTTTTATTGTGCATATAGAATAGCTAATTAAAAATAATTGGAAGAAGTGGCAAAGAAAAATATAAGATGAAGGGCATGAGAGAGCCAGCAAGAGTCAATAAGTCAAATAAAATCCCCAAAATATGTCTTTACTGACTTGTCACTTGAGACTTTAAAACTCAAGAGGAAAACAACAAAAAGTACTTTAAAAAAATGAGGCCCACATTTTGCTGACTTTTTGAGATAGTAGGATGGTTCAGCAAGTTCTTCAGAACTTCTAACTTCCATGATACAACCTTTTTCTATTTTTAGCACTTCCCAGAATCCGTTTTCATAAATAACTAAAATGGGACATTTGGTAATCACATCTAATATTCCATTCTTCCATTGTGATAAATGAGGTACTATTTTCATTCACTTCATCAAGATTTTAGATTGTCCAGAGAACATTTGCATATATTCTTAGCTTACTTCAACTTGGAGTCATGGCAAAAGCTGATTTGACAAAATAGGGAAAGTAACTCTGGGAAAATATAAAGCCTAAATATCCTAGATTCAATAAAACTTTTGTTGTCAAACATAGTGACTTTGAATAATGCCGACAATGAGAGGTAATATTTGCTTACTCTGAGCCAAATTTTGTATCCAGCCAGGTCAAGAACATCCTATTTTCCCCTCATTTCTGTTATATTCTTTTGATTTTTTTTCTTTTTCTTTCTTTCTTTTTTTTTTTTGCTACACCTTCTTCATTTCTACATTTTTATTTATCTGGGAATATATTCAATGATTAAAGGGTTTGAAAATAAAAACTGTAATAAAATACTAAACAGAGTTGGGAATTTTATTTCAGGGAAAGTAATTTATACATGTTATCTTGTTTAATAATCACAACAGACTAGTTGGTTAGTAAATATTCTTCCTATTTTAAAGATGTGCAAACTGAATCTTAGTGGGATCTATCAAGTTACTCACTGAAAGACGTAAAGGGAGCAGGTCACAGATTTGGAGGTGAAACCCAAGCAGTGTGACCCATACCTGTTCTTGTACCCACTTAGCTAGATTTAACAAATTCTATAGATCTAGCTCCTGTTATGCTAAATTAGTTGTTTTTTTCAAGTGATAGTTCTTAAATTTTCCTGAGTTTTCTCTCCTTTAGCATCAAATCAGGATATAAGGATCAAGCACTATTACCCAATTCATGCCTATTTTCTACAACAAAACCCACATATTTGGGAGTTGCTTTTAAACAAATATTTTCAAGTGAGTTGGATCAAGAGCATACTTAATTTAGGGGCATTTCTACCCATTTTCTTTTAATTCCCAGCAAGCTTAAATTATTTTGGTGTGTATAGTATTGCCATTGTATCGGACTTTCATGCTATAAAACAATAGGACTGGGAGTGAGGAACTGGTACAGAAGATACACAAAAGAATCAACAGGTTAGCTCTCTTCAAATACTCCCTGATCCCCTCTTCTCTGGAATCACCATAATGGACATTCCCAAATGTTCTAAGTGACATATGTCAAGTCTGACAGGCCACACACAACCTCTATCATTGCTGTCACTGGGAATTATGACCACTATTTCAGCATCCTGCCAACACTTTGTAGATGACCTGAGCTTTGAACTCTTTGCAAATATATTATGAAATTTAAGATTAGATTAACATGTGTAGTATGTTTTTTTACTTGTGAAATGTCACCATTTTGTGATTGGCACTGAGGAGAGACAACCTTATTCTTGAGAAGCTCCATTACCTTTGCAAGAGTGACTTCTTTTATCCACGTGAATTCTTCCTGAGGTGGGCACTGTTTCTTCAAGATCAAGTCCAGTTACTTTCCCTATTCCTGGAGGAGAATCTACAATTCCTGAGAAGAGAGGCTTTTGTTCATCATCAATGGAGGAGATGAAAGATGAAGATCTGCTTTTTTTCTCTTCAAAGTGTCTCTTGGAACTCTGATAATGTCTTATGGTATCTATAGAGTCTTCAGGATCATTTGTTGTGCTTTCTTTGCCAAAATCTATCAAAGAAAAGTTACTTTATAGAAGATAACCAAATGTGAGATTATGCACACTACTCTGTCTAGCTCTATATATGCTACCTTTTTATTGGTGATATTCTTTGAACAAATTTAACAGAATTTTTTTAAAGAAAGTATTTTTTCTCTTCTTCCCTACTGAAAATGTAGCCACTTAAGGAGACTTTTTTTTTTTCTGAATTCAAAGGACATTAGATTATCTTAAAGAAGTACATTATTCATTTAAAAATTAAAAGAATATCTGCAATAGTAATAATGTCTATATCTAAAAAAAAACTGTAGGATAAAGTAAACCTTTTTTATATGCAACAGTTATTTGTAGTCTTAAAATCTGGTATACTATTTCTTTAAGGAAATGAAAAAGGGGAGAAAAATGTGTCCCACTTTTAAAATATCACCACTATGCAGCTTGTTGCTTGTTTTCAACCTTCACACCCTCTCATCTGTGGTGGCCACTCACACATTGTGAAGGTCAAAACCAGAAGCCTCCTTGTGGTAAAGGCTGACAGGCTGAATTTCGGCCCTAGTTCAATGCATCTAATGGCCTTGACATTCCAGGCAGTTTGGTTGTGCAGCATATTGAGAAGAATATAAAGCTTAAATACAGTAATTAAGGTAGGTTTACCTAATTACATTAAAATCAGTAGTGCATATTGGCTGTTTTATACTGAAATGTCAGGATAATTTCAGCCTGAAGGTTGTGTTAGAACATATTTCAGTAGGAAAAATTCAGAGACAAATCCCAGAACTTGTTTCCATTAGTGTCCTGGGGAGACGGTATAATTCTCCATCTGGTTACCACTAATAACTAACCAACATATTCCGGAGAGCATATCATTTTCTAGAGAAATGTTTAAAACAATGTCCCCATCCACTCTCTGCCTGGTTGTGCTTACTCTGTTATTTATAGAAGGCCAAATGAATTGATTTAAGGCCACTCCAGAGAAACTTCCGACTGTTTTTTTTTTAATTCCCATATGGCATAGAAATTGAAAAGATTTTTTCTTTTATTTAAAAAAAATTCATTTTAAAATATAAGGTAAAAATCAGCCCAAAGTAAAAATGGATACAGTTTAAAAAAAGCTACATATGAAATGGTTATTAAGGAATTACTTTATGTCCTGCCAATTAAAGTTAAATATAGTGAAAGCAGATTGCTTAATTTATTTCCTTTATGATTTTCACACTTACTAAGTGTTTTCATCATTACTGAGGAGACCACAGACCTTTCCAATCTCAAACATCGTCGACACTGTTGGTTACTCTGTGATACTTACATTTCTGTACTCAACCACTAAACTAGTTGGTTGTAAATATCCAGACCAGCTCTTCTTACACAGACCTCTTTCTAGTCTCACTGACACAGCCCTCTTCAAGCCTCTCAACTTCATTTTTGTCATCTCTTCCTGTTTTCTTTGATTTCAGCTTCTCCCCATCTGAAAATCTGATCTACATTCTCCACTTTATGCACCTATTATTTTATTCCTCAAAAAATAATAGATTCTGATTTTATGCTAGTATAAATGTTTTTAAAAAGGAATATCTTCACTTTCCTAAATTATCCTCATACCTTCTTCGTGAATTGAATCAGTTGGCTGCTCCTAAGTAAAAAGTAAACCTTTGCACAGTTTAGGCATCAATGGGATTTGAATAGGCAAAAGCTTCTCATCTTGTCCAAAATGCTTTTCTTTTAAACACTTTCATGGAATCTTTTCCAGCAAAGTCAAATGTAAACTGAATTAAACTGAATTCATATGTCTCCAATCTAAGAAAGAATAATGCTAACATGGATATTTGTAATGAATGTTTGACACAAATTATTAATTATTGTCTCTTTGACTTGAAACGCTGTGGGAGTTCTCTATAGACTTGCAAATTCTCACACATAGTAAAATGTCCTGTCCCATCTACCACATGAACCTTGGTCTTAGTTTACTAACTTATGATTTGATTTTAGATGCTTAGGCACAAATTCATTAGTTAACATACATTGTTGAATTATAACTTGCTGATTTCAACTCAGGACAAATATTCACAAAATGTGGTGAGTGTTCTGTACTTCTCTAAGAGAAGATGATTTCATATACATGTGTCTAAGTCCTTTAGCAAAAATTTCAAATAAAAGCAGCATCATGAAATAAGATTAAAAGTTTGATATATTTGAATTTTTCCAATATGGAACAAAAATTATTCCACATTTTTTTCTGTGTTCATTGCCTCTGGGTGATTAGCTAGCTGCTTTTTGGAACCCAGGCCATGTAAACACTTTCTTTGATATAGCTCAACTGCAAGAATATTTTTCTATTCTATATTAGACAAATCAAAGTTTCATATTCAATCATTTAAAATGACAGTTGAAATGGCAATCTATTTGTGGATTAAAAAATGGAAATTGCTCAGGTTTAGGCTGGAAGTTAGCTAATGGAATACATGAATTTGGGCTGAAATGCTTTGTAATTAGTCTCCAGGTACCTCTAGATTTTGATGGCCTCTTCCGTTTCTTTTTCTAGTTAAACTGGATTATTTGAGAGACATTAAATAGCATTAGGTACTATTTTTTCTTAATGCTATTTTATTATTATTGTTTCTTAATACTATTTTCTTTCTTCCTCCCATCTTCCCTCCCTCCCTCCCTTCCTTCCTTTCTTTCCTTTTTAGGGCCGCACCTGTGGTGTATGGAACATACGGAAGTTCCTAGGCTAGGGGTCAAAGTACCGGCCTATACCACAGCCATTGCAAACCCAGATCTGAGCTGTGTCTGTGACCTACACCACAGCTCAGGGCAACACCAGATCCTTAACCCAATGAGAGAGGCCAGGGGTTGAACTCACAACCTCGTGGGGTTCATAACCTGCTGAGCCACAATGGGAATCTCCAACAATACTATTTTCTTAAGCACCATGTAGAAATAATATTCTGAAGGCAGTAATCTGAGCGATTTTTTACATTTCCCCTTTTGCTAGAAGTGAGATTGTATAATCACTCCTATTACTATCACTTCACAAAGAAAAAAATTGCCTTTTAATTAAGCTTTACATTTTTCTGATTTAGATGACTGAAAACTTTTTTTTAATCCCCTGTTTCTGCAGGCTGACAGGTCATCTCTTCCCCTTTTCTCACAGGATACAATTTTAAAGCATTTGTGATTTGTCTCATGGGTGTCTCTCTGTGTTCAGAATGGATTCAAGAGTGAAGAATGAATGTCCTGATTATATAAAATTCTTACATTTCAAACAATCTGGGAACAAATGCTTGTGTTCTATTTTTTTGTGGAGTCTTTCTCTCAGATTATTTATCATTTTCATTTGTCAGTCCCAACAGGAAGACCCCACTTTTGGTCAAAGAGAGACATTTTATATGCTCTCTCAGCATTTGCCTTTAAAATTTCCTACTGGTGACAATTTTAAGATAATGGAGCATTTTCCAGCTGAATGCTTTAAAAAATTTATTTCATTGGAAAATTGGAGTCTAAAATAAATTTCTTCATTTGATTTCAAGTACTTTACTTCTGTTCTAGCTTTAAAGAATGTTGAAATGGGATTAGTTTTCAATATATAAATACAGGTAAAAATGTATCCTTGTAAACCAACTATATTTTAATTAAAATGTATCAAAATTTTATCTTAAAAATTAAAGAAAGATACATTTATGTCTTACTAAAATGAATAACAAAAGCTAATAATTATTTATTATTAGAAAATTTATTCCAAAGAGATGCCAAAGTATAATATCGTTGTATTTAAAGGCTTAACTTCAGGAATTCTTGTGGCTCTGCCGGTTAAGAACCTGACTATTATCCACGAGGATGTGGGTTTGATTCCTGGCCTTGCTTGCTCAGTGGGTTAAAGATATGGTGTTGCCACAGCTGTGGCATAGGTCATAGGTGAGGCTAGGATCTGGCATTGCTGTGGCTGTGGAGTACATTGGTAGCTGCAACTCTGATTCGACCCCCAGCCTGGGCACGTCCATGTACCACAGATGTGGCCTCAAAAAGGAAAAAAAATATTTAACTTTGTAAAATTAGAATTTGAACCAGCCTTATTCTGTAAAAATAAGTTTAATAGTGTATTTTTTACTCCTTACTTCAATAACTTCCATAGAAGTTATTTTATTTTGGAGAAACACTTTCAAATTTTTACTGGCTTCTAGATGACAATGTGAAATCACTAACCCAATATTACCAAAGTACAGAGGATAAAGGTTATTGTTATCCTTTGAAACACAGGTATGATGAGTTCCAAGCCTCTCATCTTTCCACTCAATTTTCTGGAATATTAGATTTTTCCACTTGAATATATACGGAAGTGCCCATTTTAATAAAAATGACATGGGTAGGAAAATGAGAAAATTGCAGTAGAGAATAAATACTTTTGGATGTATTTGTTTCTTAAAATAGGTCCCTCCCCCTTTTTTATGACATGTGTGGCATCATCTAAATCCAATGCAAAGAGGATGCTGAACATTTCATCTTGATTTACATCCCTTTGGTTGTCAGAGTCACATCTTTAACATGTTTTAATTTTTTTCTGTGTTTTGGAGGCCTGTTAATTACTATTCTCATTGGATATTCTCTCCCCAAAAGTCACTGGCTCCCCAAATCAGCCATTAGAAGCTACTTCCTATCCCCATCCCTCTTTTATTAGGGCCACCCCCTTACCCCCTTTTTAGGGCAGTATTTGGAAGTTCCTGGGCTAGGGGTTGAATAGGAGCTGCAGCTGCTGGTAAACAGTACAGCCACAGCAATGTGGGAATCTAAGCTGCACCTGCAACCTACACCCATGCTTGTAGCAATGCCAGATACTTAACCCAATAAGCAAGGCCAGGGATCGAATCTGCAGCCTTATGGATACTAGTTGGGTTCTTAACTCACTGAGCCACCATAGGAACTCCCATTAGTAGCTACTTTGATATTGCACTTTCTGTTCAAAGAAAAAGTTGAGCAAAATATTCCAGATATGTGGTCACAAAAGTGCTATCAATAAAAATACATGTTTGTGTGTGTATACCATGTGCCATTATACATATTATTGTACTAAAATTTATGTATATTATAAAATATATACACAACATCAAATTTTAAAAATAAATATTTCCATAACCCAATAGACCATATTGGCACACTCTGAAGTAAGTACAATTCAACTTCGAAGACTATCTAGAGACTATTCATCAACATGTTCCAAAAGGCAATACTTCATTTATTTCTGTTCAGTCCAAGCATTTTATCAATGCTTGTGATCACTAAATAAGTTATTGAAGATAATGCTTTTATTCTTCACTTTCTGTAAAAGCATTTTACTTCCATCTCAGGATCTGTAGCATCTTCTCCTACAACGACCCTAGTCTGGTAGGGAAGGTCCTGGGTACTTTCATGCCATAATTTTAGGAAGGAAAGAGAACCTTCCTGAAGATATTTCCAAAAAATATAAACTACCCTCAAATTCTGACCTGAGCTGCCAACTCTTTCTTGTTAGGAACTGAAGAAATGCAAAGCCCATGAGGACAAACCACTTTCATCAACAAATACATTTTAGGAGAGAAGTCTTTTTGCCTTTTCTAGGGCTGCTCCCACGGCATATGGAGGTTCCCAGGCTAGGGGTCTAATCGGAGCTGTAGCCACCGGCCTATGCCAGAGCCACAGCAACGTGGGATCTGAGCCGCGTCTGCAACCTACACCACAGCTCATGGCAGTGCCAGATCCCTAACCCACTGAGCAAGGCCAGGGATCGAACCCCAAACCTCATGGTTCCTAGTCGGATTCGCTAACCACTGTGCCACGACGGGAACTTCCATCTTTTCATTTTAATATCTCTTTTTGAATGTAAGCTCCTTAGCATCATGTGGTAGGCATCACGGTATGTGTGTGTGGCGGGGGGAAGGGGGGGAGGCAGAGATGGGAACTGAAGCCTAAAGAGTTCAGTGTTTTGCCAAGTAGTTTGTGAGTAGTAATTGTAGGGCTCAGTCTCTGTCTATCTTCAATGACCAACCACATGTTCTTCCCTCTGGTTTTTCATGTCTCTGAAGATTAATTCACAGACATCAACATTCTTGGATATCTGCCTTCAAGGCATTGTTTCAAATGAGCAGTAAACTAACTCTAATCAACACATTTCATGGAATGGCTTTTAGGTTTTGTATCCTTTATATAATTTAGTATCAATTATCTTCTGAAAATTTTCTGTTCTTTACATTTACTTATATGTGTGCTTTTCTCCAGATACTGATTCTACATCAAGTATAGAATGAGTGCCCCATTCAGATCTTTAGATTAGAGTGATTGGGACTAAATTTCTTTTATCAAATTTTAAACTTGATTATAGCTCCATGGAGCCCTAAAGATTGGAAGAGGCTCTCAACCTGGATAACTTGAGTTAACTGAATTTTCATATTGACCAAATCTTGCTTACACACTGACAGCTCAGGTAACTTTAAAGAGTTGCAGGCAGGCAAATTCTGTATCATCTATACTTTATATAAAATGGGTCCTATAGACTAAGCCTGTGAGTAAGGGAAAATTTTCAGAATCAATGGAAATGCTTAGTTGCATGAGCACAATATAAATTGTGACATGCTCTCAGGGCCTTATCAAGGGATAAAAATGTTAGATTATTTAGCTTGAGAATGAGGAAAGTAAACAAGATTGAAAGGCGATTTAATGAATCTTCAACTGTATGGGTGACATTATTATATAGACAATATTGTCAAGCTGCTCTTCATTTCTAGTGAGATCAAAATATGAGATTAACTTCAGGAAAGGGATTTAGATTAAATCAATAGAAGAACAGCTTGACTGTTACGGTTCTGATTTTAGAAAAAGTCACCAGGAGAAAAATGAAGGACATTTGCGGAAATAAATTATCACCTATCTGTGGGTGGTTTATTATTCTGCAATCAGCCAGAGGATTCAACAATTAGCCCAATTCATCAGATAGTTATCAACCATGCTTTGCTAAAGGAATCTATGGTTTGATAGAGAAAAAGGACAAATACATAAGCACTGTACAGAGCAGATTTTTATATCCAGATAAACCCATTGTAAGTTGAAAATGTCATAATTTGAAAATGCATGAATATACCTAAGATACCAAACATCACAGCTTAGTCTAGCTTAGCTAAAACATGCTCAGAACATTTGCATTAGCCTACAGTTGGGCAAAATCATCTAACACAAAGCCTATTTGATAATAAAGTGTTGAATACTTCATGCAATTTCTTGAAGATTGCACAGAAAGTGAAAAACAGTAATGGTTGTGAGTATACTGGCTGTTGCTCTTGTGGTTGTGGGGCTGACTGGGAGCTGCTGCTCCCTGCTGCTGCCCAGTATCATGAAAGTGTATTTTACCACATTATCTCTAGCTGGAAAAAGATCAAAATTAAAAATCTGAATCATGGTTTCTACTGAACGTGTATTGCTCTCACATCATTTTAAAGTCAAAAAATTATATGTCAAACCATCATTAAGTTGGGGACTGTATAAAGAGAGGAAAGTGCTTTAGGAATTCATAAAAGAAAGAAACTTTTGAAGAAATCAAGAAAGAGTTCATGCTGAATATCACTGAAGATTAACACTGACAAAAAATGTAATTTAATGGATTATGGTAGGTTGGCCCAGAGTTGTGGCTATGAAGATGGAGAAAAGTGAACCAAAAGGTACCTAATTTGAAGAATAAATGTGTTGGAGGTACCAATAACAAGACTTGTTGCCAGTGTTGATAGAGAGGTTGAGAGAAGGTTGGTACCTAGATAGATACCTAGTTTGTGCAATTTATTGAATGGTGGTACCATTTACTGACATGGCAACTGATGGAGAGAGAGAGAGAGAGATTTTCAGGGGGACATCATTATAGCAATTGAAGAAATGTTGAGTTTGAGCCGCCTTTGTGATTTCAGGTAGATGATTTAATGGGTATTGGAATACATGAGGCTGAAGCTCAGATGGTCTAGGGTTAAGATGTAAATAGGCACATCTCCAGTGTGAAAATATAATTAAACTATGGGTATAATGAGATTACTCAGCTATGGGTACAATGAGAAAAAGAAGAGAAGAGGTCCTGGGACCAGGTCTTGAGAAACACTGATAACAGCTACTAATCAGAAACCATATCATTAGCTACTGAAAAAAAACCCACAAAGGATTGTTGCCTTAAAATCTGAATGACGTTTACCCTTGAAATCAGAAGTATGAGGAACATATAGGTAAGAATAATAACCACATGCTCTACACTGAAACTTTAGAAAAGAATGAATTACCTTTCTCTCCTTCACTATCAAATGACAATTTCCTTCTTCGCAGCTTACAGTTGTCTCCTTCAGAATCATTCATGGACTGTGATCGTAATAAGAGATCAGCCTTTGTTAATGGAATGTGAAGATAAAATGGAAAATTATTCAATCGAACACAGCGTATTATCAGTAAACTCTTTACTATTTCATATCATTTCAACCAATTTGAGACTTAATTATTAGATTGCAGGCAAATAGCTACAATACTTTGCTTAATGGTTGTCTCTAAATTATAAAATAGATGGATAGAATAATTCTAGCAGTCGTATCATCTCATGGGAAAATAATAGTTGTGGAAGTTATTTTATCAAATATGTTTGAGGATGGTGTTGTCAACATTTAGACAAAACATCTACCTTCATGTGGAATGTATTTTATGTAACTTGGTGAAGTTACAATAAAAATAATAATAATTTAAAAAAACTTTGCAGAATCTCTATTACTGTAGAGAAAAATGTATAAACTAATTATAATTAGCTATGATGTTTAAATTACATGGTAATGGATGCAAGGTTAAATTTCACAATAATAAATATAAGTTTGAATTCAATAAACACTATGCTCTGAACCCTTGATTATTTTTGTTCCCAGTTCCTTCTTCCTCCCTCTCTTGTAAATGAAACTGGAAGTTTCCAAATAAATAAAAGAAATGGAAGCTTTTGTTTCATTTATTTGGTTGATGCCTAAACTTGTTACATAAATAAGTTATCTAAGGTAGATGTTTGTTGCTTTTCAAAGCAAAATCAGAATGAGGTTGGTGACAGTACGCTGTGATTTGATACAGTGCTGAATTAAAATGATTATAAAAATATACTCTTGGTAACTTGAACCTCTTACCATCTAATTATTTTTCAATTTTTTTTAGCATTTTGAGAAGAAGTAATTATCTGAGCTGGTGCTTCAGGTTATTGAATGGTACTCTGGTGACCTTAAAATCTTTGTCTCTCACAATAATCTGAGAATGACTATAATTCCAGGGAGAAATAATTTTACCATATTTTATCTAACTATTGACTTAAGGATCTTTTTTTCCAGAGCCTTTATTAGGTGGCATTCAAATATACTGGCAAGTGTCAAAACATTTGGCTTCTGACAAAAAAGTATTTAGAATTAGCATTGGGATTGTAGGGTTTGGGATGAAGGGGATGGAGGAATAACCTAGTAACAAATTGTATGCTGCAACATAAGATCTATATTCTTAGAGTATTGGTAGGTTTTAAGAACACATTTTCATAGTGGAAGAGAATAAGGGATATAAGGGCTATACTCTCAAAATTCACTCCAGGTTAAATCATATGTACAATTATTCAAAATATTATTTCTAGGAGTTCCCACATGGCTCAGTGGGTTAAGGATCTGGTGTTGTCACTGCAGTGGCTCTGGTTGCAGCTATAGGGGTGGCAAAAAATATTATTTCTACTAGAGTATATGTTATCTATTCTGTAACACTATTTTGACTCAAGTATAAGACTGATTAATTTATACTTTGGTGATTTAGAAATTGTGTTAAATATGAACCTAAATTTAAGAGTTTAATTTTTTTGGTCTTTTTTTCTTTTCTAGGGCCGCTCCTGTGGCACATAGAGGTTCCCAGGCTACGGGTCCAATTGGAGCCACAGCCGTTGGCCTACACCACAGCCACAGCAACTCGGGATCTGAGCTGTGTCTGCAACCTACACCACAGCTCCCGGCAACATCGGATCCCCAACCCACTGAGCGAGGCCAGGGATCGAACTTGCAACCTCATGGTTCCTAGTTGATTTGTTAACCACTGTGCCACGACGGGAACTCCAAGAGTTTAATTTTTTCATAATTATTAGATATTGCTAACCAAGGTATGGTATAAATAATAGCTGAGAGAACAGTTTAACTTCAATACAAAATAAACTCTTTTAAGAGATTTTCAATAGCCTAAAATCATCCATTTATTATAAATAGCTGTCGCACTCAATAAAAACTATGGTTATTTTATTTTATTTTTGAGCTGCACTCATGGCATGTGGAAGTTCCTGGGCCATGGATGGAATCTGAACCCCAGCTGTGACTAACGCAACAGCTGTGGCAACACCAGACACTTAACCCACTGCACAGACTGGCACTGCCATAGAGATAAGCCGGATCATTAACCTACTGTGCTACAGTGAGAACTCCCAACCATGGCTATTTTATTTTATTTTATTGTGTCTTTTTTTTTTTTTAGAGCCACACCCATGGCATATGGAGGTTCCCAGGCTAGGGGTCAAATCAGACCTCTAGCTGCCAGCCTATGCCACAGCCACAGACATGCCAGATCCAAGCCACGTCTATGACCTAAACCACAGCTCGTGGCAATGCCGGATCCTTAACCCACTGAGCAAGGCCAGGGATTGAACCTGTGTCCTTGTGGATACAAGTCCAGTTCATTAACTGCTGAACCACAATGGTTACTCCCCAACCATGGCTATTTTAAATGAGGTATGTCATCTAAAAGTTCCTAAAAGGTCACATTTAATTGAATTATCTAAAGTTATTCAATACACTTGAAAGTAATTAGACTGAATTCCTTCCCCATAATTTAGAAATTCCAATATTACGTTGGCTTTTCCTTTTGAGTAGTCAGAATTGGTTAAGTTTTTCTACACTATTTCACTTAATCTTTCAGAAGTATTTGAAAGCAGTTTATTCAAGAACGAAATAAAATGTCAAAGCACAAAAATAAGCAGATGACATATACCTTTGCACTCTCATGCCTTAGGTTGAAAGTCAACTCTAGGTTTGTGAGAAAGTGATCAGAAAACTCAGGATACATATCCAAAACCTCTAGCAAGTCTTCCCTCTGGATCTTATGCAAGTCACAGTATGTGAGAGCTCTGACATCAGCATTAGATTTCCCAGGTTTGGCATAAAGATGAACCATCTCTCCAAATATATCATTTTTTCCTAAAAAAGAAAAAGGAGAAAAGAAAAAAAAAAGGAGGTAAAAAGAATCTGAACTTAATGTTTTCTTTCTAAAAGTAGAAGGGGACCATTGATCAATCCCTGAACCCAAACTGTCAAATTAAGACCACATCACTGACTGTCACATGGGGGCAACATTCGAGTACCTCCTACTCACTGCCCTAGCCATGTTTGCTTGCTGACTGCAATTCTGCTTCTTAGTGCACCTGTCTTGGCAAAATCCCCATTATTTCCTTGTTTTGATTCTTGGGCTAAGTGCCTAGAATGTAGCAAACATGGCTTTAGTCTGCTATGCTACATATTGCTACAAAAGGGGTTTACCAATAGTAGGTGTGGTCTAATTCTGTCAGTCTAGAAATATGCCAAAAGCTGTGGTGAGTCAGATTCACAACCTTTCTATCTCAGCATGGTCTCTGAAGGTGATGCCAAGTATGGAATTATGATGGAACACTTTCAGCACTTGAACACCCCTTGTTTCCTTTAGAAACCACTTTTGGGTTTGCCCTTAATGAATTTGTCCAATTGTTTAATAAATCTAGTTATAGTTTTCTCAGAATATACAGTTCTGCTTTCTTACCATATGGTCCTTATTCTAAAAGTGTGTCCTTCTTGCTTTCTTGCCAAAGAAAAGGGGGCAAGACACTGGGGTTATTTCAGTGTCAGGATTCTGATGTGCCCTTCCCATCCCCTCTCCCTGCCACATGTCACCTCTTTTCTAGGCCTCGTTCAATGATGAGGATGATAATGACAGCAATAATAACAAATGCTCATTGCTGACTAAGTAGGTGTCAGGAACTGCGTCAAATGCTTAGGTGCATTATCTCACTTGATCCGCAAAATAACCTTGTGAAAAAATTACTAATTATTATCCAAATTTTATAAATATGGAAAGAGGATTAAAGAGTGTAAACGGATTAGATCAAGGTCACCTTCTTAGATGGGGAGGGAGAGAATAGTAGCCATGAATAAATCCCATGTATTCTGACTCCAGTCAAAATCTTTACACACTTGATATATTTAATCTTCTCCAAATATTTTCCCTGAGTGTCAAGGCCACTTAGATTTTTCTGTCTCTGAATGTCAAGATACTTAAAAATCGTACTTAGGAATACTTGTGTAATATCTAATGATAGATTATTGATTACATAACTTTTAAAGATAGCCAATGGCAGTATAAAATAGTACCTGCTTACATACATCCTGAAGCTTCTTTTCAGATTTAAAAAAACCTCCCTGGATCTGTTACTTTAGATTTTGGTAGGCAAATTCAAAATTCATATGTACCAAATTGTGGACACTTCTAAACACTTTTAAACAATATTTTTCTAAATAAAAGAAAAATGCTATAATGTACTTATCTTAAACATGAATGTAACTAACAGAGAGAAATCAGATACTATATCTATAAGAAAACTTGATATTGAAGAAAATACATTACTTTTAGCTTAAATAAATAATTACCTTTTCAAAAACAGAAAGAATAATATTTTTTGAGGTTTTTAAATGTAGGCTTATATGGAAATGAGACAGAAGAAGAAAATCTCTTAAAATTCTTTATATTTTGATATTTCAGTATAGATATTATCAAAGAAAAGCTCTGAACTAAACTGAGCATGAGCTTTGTATTTAATTAGCTTACATGATTGTAAAAGAGTAAAGAGTAAATCAGTCAGTGTGTAAAATTTAATCACACTCTAAAATTACTATTTTATAAGGCCAGAAGGCTTGTCACCTTCCTAAAGAAGTCAAGGCTGGCTGTAGGAAGATCAAGAATGCCATAAAGCATGATCCTTCCCTGGCAATATACCAGAGCCAGGGAAGGATCATGCAATATACCAGAGCAAACTGTCAAGGCCAAATCTTGTGAAAACCCCACTTTATTGTGTAACTGCTAAGTGATTTAGAATATATTTTATTCTTGGCCTGCTTATTGAATTCTAAACCAAATTGTGCATCTTGTCAAATTTGAAAAAAAAAAAACCTTTTTCAAAAGCTCTCATTATAATAAAATATTAAACTATATAAGAATCTCTCAAACATCTTCATTCATGCATTGGATCTTGTGCTATGCCTATTCTGGTTCTACACAGCAGTGAAGGAAACAGAGAATATCCTTGACATCAATAATCAAGTGAAAGGAAATCACTGAATTACATGCTCCATTATTTAAACTGAATCAGATTTAATCTGCAGGAAAAAAGAAGTGCACATGCTCACCAACATTGGGGGTGGGTGATCCTATCGGGGTGAGAGAGGCTTAAACCTCTTGGCTCAGGGTTAGGAGAGGAGAATGGACCTCGTTTCTTTGTGCTCTCTTGTTCTTCCCCGTTGTTTTAATACTCCAAAGAAATCCTACAAGTCGACACTAACTAAATTTATTTTTGAAGAAGCGGATTGAATAGAGGGGCTTTCTTTTGCATTCAATCCGGTTTAAACTTATTACACATTTTAATCTTCTCACTACCTTTGTCCCTAGGTGTTAAATTCCTAGCTTTATATTACCTAGTTAAGGACTTATAATTCTGTTTGACGGGATACAGCAGGTAAAGTGGCAATTTGATGAAATTCATCAAAATATAAACCCAGTTCAGGACAGGGCATTGGCACATGCTACCAAGTATGCTTACTACATATACATGGGCTCAAGCATGAATCCAAGATGCTCTTACATGAACAGGAAAATGCTGAATACTTTCATACATTTGGCCTCAGATGCTTAAGTATCTGCCAAGAATGGAAGCATTTACACAACAGAGCAAAAATGAGACAGTCAAGAAAACACTTTCCACAAGGTTAATTTGATTTCAATTGAATTTTAAATAAAGCTTTAAAATTACTCATCAGAGTACTCAGAAATAAATAGGAAAGTACTCTTTTAAACTATGCATCACACTAGTTAATAACTGAATTTGTGACCATCCAATTCTAAAACACTCACCCAGAATAGCTACCACAATGTCATCTTTGAGGATTTCAATGGAGCCTCTGGATAAGAAATAAAGTGCAGTGAGGACATCCCCACAGTGAACCAGAGTGTCTCCTGGAGGTGCGTGGGTGGTCTTGAACTTCATTGCCAAAGCTCTAAGGCAACCTTTACTTGCCCCCCGAAAGGCTTTGCAGTTTTGCAGCAAAGTCTGGTTGAGATGTAGACAAATGTCAGCTTGTAAACATTCTGGGAAACCCTTTAGGACCTGAAGAAAAAAAATAAAGAGTTTCATACTACCAGCGCACAGGGTACCTCCGCCTGAAATTAAGTATATTTCTTGTTCACAGAACCGCAGGTGTAGTAACTGTCACACAGGAGTTCTTAAAATGCTTCTACCTCTACTATCTTAATGAATACTTGGTTTGCTAAACATGTCAGAATTTTAACTCATACACTTATTCTCTGAATTAACTGTGGGCATTCAGACTCAACCCTGTCTCATTTAATGCTGTCTCATTAAAACGTAATGCCTACAATAGTTTCACACTGCTTCTCATGTCCTGCATTATGTTATGTAGAATCATACTGTGGACAGATATAATGCAATGTGACAATTAATAAGACATAACTAATGAAAGGTGGTACAACTAGAAAGACAACCTTTTGAAAGAATCTCAGTGCGATCTGGATTGCTATCTCTGGTATAAATCATAGATATAATGAATAAAAATAATGATCCTGAAATAGCCATGGTATCTGTAAATGTCATATACCAGAGAATGCTCTTAGCCAACAATACCTGCAATACTTATGTTTCATATGCACATTATTAATACTAAATATTTTGATAAGCACTGAAAATAGAGAAAGGGAAGGAGAAGAACAAACATACTTTTAAAGTTTCATTCAATTTTCAGAAGTGGAAATTGTGCCAGAATTTACAATGCATACGTAAAGCTTCTAATAGCTCTACTGTTCTGACAACCTATTTGGTGACTAATTTATAACTTGTAGGAAAGATTAAACAATATTTTGTGACAAGTGCTACTCAATTTTAACTGAATAAAATTTTACGTTATTTTATAAAATTTTTAGCATAAATGGGTCAAATATACTCAACTCTTGCTTCTCTGTATGTGTCTTAGCTATTTTGGGTGATAAATATATATATTTTAATTCTCATGTTGACTTTCCACTGTTGGTAAAAAAAATAGATCCATTTAAATATGCTTTGGAGTCGAGGGGGGAGGCATTATATAGTGCTTGATAATGTAGTTTTAGGATTTTTTTTTTGGGGGGGGGATGGTTAACCTTGTCCACTATGGCTAAAAGTAATAATAAATTATTTGTATAGATGATTCAAATGCATGTGGCCCACAGAGGAACTTCAAATTAGATCATTTTTCAAGTTAACTTGTAATTTTTACTATTTTAAATACTTTATCAAAACAACCACAAGGATACTCATCTGCAGGACCACTGTGTGATGCAATTGGTCAGACTGGCTGTGATAAAATACAAAAGGGTCATTGAGGGACCTGAAATACAACAGCCATTGTTTCCAATCTTGGGTCAAGGGTGTTTTAGAAGAAAAGCCATAGAATATGACTTCTGGTCATGAATTTGTCACAGGTTGATGCTTGTGCAAGTCACTTCATCTATCTGTGTTTCTCTGCCAGAGAATAAGAGCCTTTGCAATACCAGAATTTGTCATGAGTTATCAATACATATAAAAATGCCAATTGTAAGATACTTCTCATCTGGCTCCACACAGCTGTGGAAACTCAGACTTTTATCTTGAAGTCTCTGTATTGCCTGACTCAGACCCAAAAGAAATGAGCTCTCCTCTGAGTTCTTGGACACTCATCTGAAACCATTCCCCTTAACTGTAACTTTCAGGCTTCTCCTACACGACTGGACTCCTGTCAGATTTCCTACTTGGACTGGAAACCTCCTATAAATGATAACTTGCTTAGTCTTTGCCCATTTTTGCCTTTGGGAGCTCGAGGCCCTTTCCCCACTCTTTACTGGGGTCATGGAAGCAACCCTCTAGGTTTCTTATCCTTCTGTCTAAATTATCACACTGAATTCTTTGACAAGGGATGCAAGGTTGGAAGTAAGCTAGGTTTGGATACGGTTTTCAAAAATGGGACCACTTCGGAGTTCTCACTGTGGCACAGTGGGTTAAAGAAACAGACTGCAGCAGCTTGGGTCACTGCAGAGGCTCAGGTTCAGTCCCTGGCCTGGTGCACTAGGTTAAAGGATCCTGTGTTGCTGCAACTGAGGCATAGTTAGTAGCTGTGGCTTGGATTCAGTCCCAAGCTTGGGAACTTCCGAATGCTGTGGCTGTGGTCACAAAAAAAAATGGGGCTTTATTTGGAGGTGCTATAGTAGGACTAAACCCAAGTTCTCTAGCTTCTTTGCATGATTTACGTTCCCTCCTTGAAGCCCACTTTTGTGATCTCTGTATAACTCTCAGCTGTCTCCATACAGATAAAAATATAAGGAGCCTTACATCAAGTAACAAATTAAATATGCCTATTTTTCCTTAGGATTTGGCTGTAATATGGTACAAAATGGCATTTCATATGTCACAAATGGGGAAGATATTGCTATCATTATAGTAGTTGGAATGAGAATACTGAGCTTAAATTAAACAGCTGCTATTTCTGTCATTTTCCTGAAGCGTATACTTTCAGAATACAGCCTGCTTATAGAAGGAAAAATTATGCATGTACGTGCGTGTGTGTGCATGCTTTGAGTTGGAAGAAGATGAGATAGAGGTAGGAATTATTTACTTCTCTAGGTGTGATATGAGTTATGGAATCAGATAGGCAGGATCTAAAGTCCTAGTTCCATCCCTTACAATCTGTGACTTTGGTCAAGTCGATTAACTTTTCTTGAGATTCAGTTTCCTCTATTGTAAAAATGATGTCTATCTCACAGGGTTGTGTGCACAATTAAATGTGATAATGAAAATGAATATAAATCCCATGCATTGTAGATATTCAATAGAAAGTTTACTTTCAACTTTTTCTGTTTTTTTTTCCCATATATTTATTGTTCCTAAAGAACTGATATGTTCTTTCCAGCTAGAAATTGACAAATATAGTCTCTTTGGTCTCTTTGGGGAATAAAAAATTCACCACTAAATTTTGTGTTCCATTGCCTCAAGAGAGTTGAATTCTTAAGAATTCTTTTTGCTCTCGTCTCTCTAACTTTTGTTTCCTGTTTATGACTTAAAGATTTTGGCTTACTTGCTTGTAAGTTTTCACTGTGAGTTGTCTTAAATCCTTTTTGAAAGTAATCAGTTACTAAATTAATTTACAAATATGTTCTTGGAATTCCAATATTCCTGGAAGCATCCACAAAACCTTAAGGGCACTTGAGAAAGTTTTTCAACATCACTCTCTTCTCAAGTGTCCTTGTATATATGTTGCAGCTTCTAACATTCACCCTATTAAAAGTGACAGTCACGGAGAGAACAACTTCTCGTAGGGAGGACCATAAAGTTCCATGACAGGGGAAAGATGCACAATTGTTTGACAGGGGGAAGATGCACAATTCTTGGCCTGAGGGACTTATTTAGGACTTCTCCTGTGCTACTAGCCCTTAACCGACTTTCTTAATTTTCTTAAGTCGCTTACATAGATCATTCAGGTAAAACTCAATAGAAGTTAAGATTTAGTGATTAATCTCTTCTTTGCTCAGGGGTGTGGATGTCCTAAATAAGCTAGCAGCATTGGAGTCCAGGTAAAAATCTCTAAATAAAGGGATTTTAAAAAGGGAGTTAGAAGAGAGGGAGCTGTATTGTTACAGTGGTAGAGGAACATTGAAAAGAATGGGGAGAAAGGGTAGGTTTAAGTGGCTATTTATCTAAGGTACACATTTTCATTGGTCCCAGCCATGTTCCTGTCCTTGCTTCCCAAGACCGTCCCTTTTTTTTTTTTTTTCAGGCCTCGTTCCTCTGCTAAATTACCTGACTTGGAACTTCCTCATTTAGCACTCAAATATTGGCATTTTACCAGGCCTAGCAGATCTGGCTAAAACAGTATCTATGTCAAGTACACAAGCACAAACGAGGACACAAGTTGGTTTAGTGATTATTATAGTCATGTTGCTACACTCTACCCAACCTTCTTGTCTGTCAAGCTCTAGAGCTGCTGTGAGCATACATAGCACCTTTCACTGTACTTCTGGAGCCGCTGTTTCATGGAATTAGCCTGATTTCAAAGGCTAAGGAGCATCACCCAGAATCAGTTTCATGGCCTATAGCTCGGAAGAGCAGCCTTTATTCTTTTAGCAAATATTATTTAGCAAGTATTTTCTATACAGTAGGCACCATGCTAGGCGTAAGATCATAACAATGAATAAAACATATTCTCAAAATAGACCTCATCCTCAAGACTCTCAATGCCAAGATTAAAAAAAATATATAAAAAATTTAAAAAAATTAAAAAAAAAGGAGTTCCCATTGTGGCTCAGTGGTTAATGAATCTGACTAGGAACCATGAGTTTGCAGGTTCGATCCCTGGCCTTGCTCAGTGGGTTAAGGATCCGGTGTTGCCGTGAGCTGTGGTGTAGGTCGCAGACATGGCTCGGATCCTGCGTTGCTGTGGCTCTGGTGTAGGCTGGCAGCTGCAGCTCCAATTAGACCTCTAGCCTGGGAACATCCACATGCCATGGGTGTGGTCCTAAAAAGACAAAAAAATAAAATATATATAGGGTTAATCTGAATTTCCCACACTTTATTTTTCACAACAAATTTCAACATTTATAATGCATGTTTATAATATTAATGGTTGTTCAAAGAAACTCTCAGGGTATCAGTAAATTTAAAGTTCTAATATCACTTTCCTAAAGTTCCTGAAAGTTAAATTTTTTTCAAGGCTGATAAAAATTCCATGTCTTAATTATGATATAAAGTCACTTGAATATTTTATAAATGTAAGATTAATTTCCTTTTACTTGAATTTAGGTAGATAAAACTTTTTGGAACTCTCAAATTACGTAAGACAAATGAGACAGTTGTTTTTTTAAGTGAATATAAAACACTTTCTGTGATTGTTAAAAGAATTCAACTCCATAGCTTAGTACTAGACTACTCAAAGTTTAGCAACATTCAAACAAGAACCACCCAATAACCAAAAAACAAGACGGAAGTATTAAGTCAAAGTAAAAGTGAAGAAATTACACAAAGAGAGAGCAAAAATGGAAATAATTATTCCATAATGAGCATCTATCAAACATGATCAGATATTAATTTAGAAATATTCAACTTTACATTAAACTTTCCTCAAATGTATATATGCAGATGTACACCTAATGGCATAAATATTATAATATTCATATGAACAATTATGTAGTGTGTGATTTCAAATTTTCTCTATATTGAGCAATGAGTACAAAAATTTGGAAATGAACGGATATTGAAATTAACATTGTTTGCAATTTCTGATTTGATATGTGTACTCATCAAAATGACATTAGTCTCATTAACTTTATAATGTTTAAATTTAAACCTATATATTTATGCTAATAAAAAATTATGCTGTCTATTTTATGTATTGGGGCCTAAAGGAAAAAGTTTAGCCCAGGTCTATGATAGATTACAATGAAAGAAATGTGTCCTGGGCTTAAGTCAGTAGAATCTGAGCAGAGGAATGTCCTAATTAATCAAGATTTTTCTTTATTTTGATATGACATCATTATATCACCCTTCAAGGTGGGGCCTGCTTATACTAAATTTTGCTCTGGGAATAGTTCTTTTATAGTCAAATTTCAAAGTAATCTTGTCTTTTCACAATAACTATATGTCTTATGGATAAGACAGGTGATATACAGTCATAAACCCATGAGTCTCTCTAACCAGCTATTCAAGGCTTCCCTTTATTCCTATGATATGGTCTCCACACTCCTGGCCTCACCTCCATGAGATTTAAAAAAAGGGAGGGTTGTAAGGGAGAAATTCATTTCCTTATTTAACTTTAACTTGGATGATGATAAATAAAGATTGCCAAATGATGCTAAATATTCACAACACACTGACAATAAATCCTATTATTCCTTCCTCAAATTTAAGTTACAAAATTCAATGTTTTCTGTTTCCGAGCCTGGAGTGCAAAACTTTCTCTTTTGGGGGGTACACTTTCTAGGTTCGGTTGGAAGAGCATAAGCAATTGAGTTTTTACCAAAAAACAAAACAAAACAAAACAACAAAAACAACAACAACAAAAAACCAAATCCCAAACCCCTCCTTCCACAGTGTTTTGAACTCTTGTATTTGCTTTTGAAAAATCAAAATATGTTTTCTAGTAGATGCCCTCTATCCAGATAGAATTGGAAAACTGACCTATGTTGTAATGAATGATTTTTGATTTTTTTACTTAGCATAGCTGCAGAGAGGAACATTCCTAAAAGGAGGCTGAGGAACATTCCTAAAAGGAGGCTGAAAATGGTACATTGAGAAAGAGTCTAAATGTGGCAAACGGTTTCTCTAAACAGAAAATTAATCATATGAACAACTTTGGTAACTGTGATAACTGACATTAGGACATTTTCTGGGGAAATTCTTTGGGTTATTAAATGTACTTTAATCTTGACAAGTTAGGATTAATCAAAACACAAATTAACACCTCCTATAGAACACTAAACCTCAAGCATGATTATCAGATAGATTTTGCAAGCAATATATCAAATCTTAAACCTCTGCCCTAGACTACAGTCTTAATATTTTATAGCATTTTCTGATTCTAATAAAATTATTGCTTGCCATGTAGCCATTTGAGATTTGATAAATCTTTACCACTTATAAGAAACTGAACCTTGCTTTTGTTGTTTCTAGAAGCTAATGTTCTTCCTTAATGGATTCCACAATTTTGAGGTAATCCAAGATCATATTATTTCTATGGTTGTGGTTTATCATTAAGGGATAGGAAGCACATATTTATCAAGTTTTCTTGGTTAGTATATAATTAACCACTGATCAAGACAGGTAGATTCTTTTGGTAGTTTAAAAATATATAAAGATACAGCCCTAGTCTAAAGCTCAAATTGCTTTTTCATTTACTTATTTCACTTTCACGTGGCTGATGAAAATTGATTTATTTATTGTTTTATTGCATAAGGTCATCATATCTGTCCAGATTCCTAGCAAAGCAGGGTATTGTAGGATCCATGACTAAGGGTTTTTATAAGCCTTGGGAAAATTAACTAAAATTAACTAATTTTCTGCATGCAACCTGTCAACATACATCATATGGCTATATTATTTAGGAAAAACATATACGAGCAGAACAAAAACTTGCTGCACAAGGACATAGAAAACAATGTCATAAATTCTGAACCAGTTTTGGTACAAGTAAAGTTCCTTGAAAAATGGAACAGAGTCCTCCATTCTGCATCTCCTCCTTCCCTCTCCTGAAGTTCCCACCCCTAGTTAACAGCATAACTACGAGATGTTCCTTTGCTTTCAGAACATACTCAGACTTTATCCTGACCCCAATTGAGTTAGGGCCAAATATGAGCTGGAGTGAGGTGATGGTGTGTAAGAAGAGGAGATTTATTCCTTTACATACATGTTCTTGCTACTCCGCCTCAGGAGTTCTGCTAAATCAGCAAAAGCTTGACTTAAAAAGGTGCACCAGGGGAGTACCTTTTGGCTCAGCGAGTTAAGGATCCCGTATTGTTGCTGTAGCGGCTCAGGTCACTGCTGTAGCGCAGGTTCCACCCCTGGCCTGGGAACATGCCGTGGGTGCCGCCAAAAAAAGGAAAAAAGAAAAAGGGGGTGCATCAGGATTTCTGAAAAAAGGTCTCAGGGGGAAACCTTATTACTCACTAGGATTTTTAAAGATAACAGGAGGGATTTCCCTCGACCTCCCAGTTACTTGAGAGAGGGGTTAAGGAAGGGATGCACAGAATGTAACTACAGTGGAGTCTATGGGATGTTTTGCAAATACTTCTTTCTCAATGAATTGATAGTACGTGACCTGAGCTTGCTTACAAAGTGAGGAAAAGGAAGTACAATCTGCCAGGTGATGAAAAGAGTGAGGTAAGTACCACTTTGTACTTGGTATACCATTTTGAACTTGAATCTAGTTTTATGTTTCAGAAAAATTTCTCATGTATAACATTTTAGAATCAAATCTTTTGTTTATCAATTTTATATAAGGAATATATATTGATGATCCCATCATTTTTCATATGTGAAAGCCTAGGTATAAATGCTTTAAGGGATTTTATTTTTGGAAGAACTAAGACTCTAAACAGTCCAGGATTCCTTTAACTATTTTGACTTGCCGTGGTTGTTCATCAATTGAATTTCTAAAGTTGAAATAAAGTTTTGTGTTTACTTTCCAAATAAAATTTTGTATTTACTTTACAAATAAAGTTTTGTATTTCTGGTAAAATACAAAATGTTTCCTGTTCATTTTACTTATTGTTTTATCAATAAGTAACACAGAATAGAAATGTACCATAAATGCCATTTTCATTTTGTACAAGTTAGGGTATTTGTTCGTCAGATTTAGGCTGGACAACAATTCAATTGCTTTCTAGAAAAACTGATGATTGTATTATACAACTTTTTTCAAAATATCAGAAGCTCTCAAAATAGTAGAAATTTACTTCTTCTACCCATGAGAATCCCCTTCTGTAAAATGTATTTCTTTTTACTCTACATTCTGAATATTCCATACACATTTCATTTTATACCAATTGAGTTTCAAACCAACTGTGTATGTTCTGAAACCTATTTATGTCATCTGTACTTGTTCGGGAAAATATATAATTTAATTGTATTGCACAGAAGAAAAGGAAATAAGTATGAGAAAAGATAGAGCAGGGTTTCCACATCTCAATGAAAAGAAAGCTAAATATTTTGGAAAAACCTTTATAAAGGTGAGTTATTTTTAAAAAATGTAATCATAAATTGCTTAAACATTTATAAGAGTATAAAAGTTATATAGTCCATTAGCTCTGACTATAATCCAAAAAATAAGAAAAACTTATTAAAAAGTGTCTAAAAAATCAGAAGTACATGAAAATTAAGATCCACATTCTATGATAACATTTGGATCAAAAAAGAAATCATTCAGAAAGCAATAAAAGGGGAACATTTCATATCAAAACCCGTGGAAAACAGAAAACCATGCATTTAAAGGAAAATGTATAATCTTAATGTCTTGGTTATTACAGAAGGAAAGACTCAAACAATAAAACACCTTAATACAAATGTTAAAATAATAGGACAAGCCAAAGTAATAAATAAAACAGGGAAATAAAGGCAAATTATGAAAAGTAGCAAGAATAAATTAATCCAAAGGCCAAAGGCTAGCTCCTTGAAAAAATTCAATGAAATATATGAATCTTTAGAAAGGCTGTTAAAAAGAAGAAAATACACAAACTTAGGAATGAGAAGACATATGTACCTGCTGATATAGAAAAGACTGAGTACCTGAGTTAAAAGAGAATCCTAGATGAAAGTTTGTAACAATTTTGAAAACCTAGATGAAATGGATAAGTTCTTCACAAAATATAAATTACTAATATTGATGAAGAACGAAATATAGTAAATGATTACCACAGTAGAGTTGGGATGGCAATGGTGATTAAAGATCTACTATTAAAACTACCAGGACCACATGGTTCAACAGATGATTGCTTTCTAACATTTAAAGAGCTTATAACTATAGCCAATATCACTATAAAACAGATGCAAAATTCTAAGTAATTTGCTAGCCAAAAAATCAACAAAGTATTAAAAACTCTATAACCAAGTATGATTTATTTCAGGAAGGCAAGGTATTTTTAAAGTATTAGTTTTAATGGTGAAGCTGTTTTTATGAAGTCAGCTATTGCTATTCAAAGGTTGTTTTGAAGAATCTAATAAATAATTAAGAAAATAAATAGTAGTTTTAAAAAGAAGATGCATTTCTCTCCCCCACCTATTTTTTTGCTGATATGATATGATATGATATACTTAGAACATTTAAGAGTAAATCCTCAAGGAAACCCTCCAAAACCTACCCAAACGAAGTTAAAACAAAGTAAAGACAAAGTCCAGTAAGAATGAGACAGATAATTTAAGCTGGTTATAAAGAAGATAAACAGGTTAACTACATACTACTTATAAGCAGGTAAAAATGGAAATGTGTAATATACTTCATTTGTTTGACTGAGCTATACAAATTTAAAAGAATTACAACATTGGTAAGAATTTCTAAGAACAAATTTATAAAATCTTATTGAAGATTTAATTTTTTGAGGTCTAAATCAGTGGCTGTCAATTCCGGCTACATGTTAGTATAGACATAAAAATATCGATGCCCCGACTTAGCTATAAGCAATTCTGGTTTAATTGTAGGGTGGGTCTGAATCACTAAAATTTAACATATTTCAGATGACTTTAATGTGCAGCAAATATAAGAACAATACTTTGCTGTACAGCAGAAATTGACAGAACATTGTAAATTGACTAATAGAAAAAACAAAAGTCTTACATAAAAAATCCTTCAAAAAAAGAAATTAATACTGAAATGTCAATATTATCTAAAGGTTAACATAAAATTCATAGAAAGGAAAATGTTAGTAATAGGCTAACAAGCCATTTTCTATCTTTTTTGAAGAATACTTGGGAAAAAAAGTGACCAGCTAATGACAAACATTGGTGACCCACCCTGGGCTAGCACACTATGAGTGTGGAGCAGTTTCTATCTATGCATTGTTTTCAAAAGGATGTATTGTGTTTAAATTGATATGGTAAACAAACATTTCATCAATAGATTTATAGGACATAACTTTATGGAAAATATCATGTAAGTTATGAAACTTCTAGACTATAAAATGTGGATGTTTAATCACCAAAACCATTTCATTCTGCTTAAGCATTATGTCATCACATACATGGTTTAGGGACCTCCACATGTTAGATCTGAGACAGAACACATCCTAATATGCAAAGAAGCATCTCTATGCTTTGCTTATACCTTGTGATTACATATATTCTTGAAGTTATTAATTTTGATATTGGTTATAAGTTCTTATTTTTGTGAGTCAGATTTGACAATGTGATTTTTGGATTATTTCAAAAGCCCAATATGGTGTTTGTTGTAACTGAATACACAGTCATATATTTATATGGAAGAATAAATACTCTCAAATGCTCCCCAAAGTAAGAAAAATGAGATTAGTAAGAGCTGACCTACCTTGTCAGATATTAAAGTATAGCATAAAGCCACTAGATATAAAGTATTATTATATTGCCTTGGGTATAGGAATGGACAAATAGAACCAATTTGAGAGTAAAGATATGTATCCCAATTATACCTGATAATTTAATGTATAAAGCAGGTGGTATTTAAAATCAATAGAAAAATAATTAATTATTTAAATTCTACTAGTTTTATCATCTACTTATGTGAAGAAAATAATTTACAAAAACTACATTTCAAACAGATTATGGGTATTTTCTTCCTAATCATATATCAAAACTTAAAATCTAAGAAATCCATTGGTTTAGTGGGCTCTTTGTAAAACAAGACAGGATCTCTGAACCATATTAGAAAAGTTGACTAATTGGACCATGTTAAAAGACAAAATTTTAAAATCCAAAAGATATCCTAAACAAAACTAGCATACTGAAAAGAAATTAGAACAAACTGCAATATAGGTGACAGATAAAGCATCAATGTTGATAAATTACAAAGAGTTCTTAAAAAATGATAAGAAAAAGTCAACTCAAAACTCTGCAAAAAATATTGTGAATAGATAATTCATAGAAGAAACATCTTGATTAACCATTCTTAATGTATTATAATGCTCTGACCTCAGTGCTGGTGTTACCAACTGTTAGATATTAAGAATAGCTCATGAATAACATAGGTAAAATTAGAGTTAGAATCTGGGCAAAAGCACCTGTCTTAGAAAACACTACTAAGGCCCTATTTTGTCAGCATCCACACATTGTAACTCATAGTCAAAACCAGATAATGGCTAGTCATGAACCTCTATGATACATGTCCAATTATACCTATGTGGAGTATCTCGGCTTTCCCTCCCACTATGGTAGGTGTTTCCAACTACTGATATGTTTCAGGTCTGTGTGTATTGTAGAGCATTATGATCTAAGAAATTAACCAGTAGAGTGGGAAAAATGATCTACAACGTATATGTAAATGATTTGGCATAGCTCCCGAGTGTTAAAGTGCTGGACCCCAAATGGCGGGGTCTAAATTGAGTGTAAAGTTTTGCTAAGGGGAGCCAACTTGACTAATAGGAGCCCAAGATCCAAACTAAAGAAAGCTTCTTTGGGACTATTTGGAATGAAAGAGGCATGATTATATATTTTTTCTATCCACACTTATCTCTGTGGATAGCAATATGTCTAAACCAAGAAAAACAATGAAAATACATGTAATTTTCCTGAGTCTTCTGCCTTAAGACTATGTGTCCAGTGGGTTAAATGAACTATTTGTGCTTAATTTCACCTTTAAAATAATTTTTAAAATCTGGTATATTGGGTGGAACTTTACATATTCATTTTCAATATAAATTCTTAGGCTATTGGTACAGAAAATTCTTCCACTAAAGCAAATATTAGATTTTATTTTGAGAGAAACTGTGGATTGTTTGATTACACTCGGTTTGATAAGTACTGAGTTCCTGTAACACTTGAATTTGGTGGATTATTTTTCTTTTTGGCTTTTTTTTTTAGGGCTGCACCTGCAGCATATGGAGATTCCCAGACTAGGGGTTGAATTGGAGCTGCAGCTATCAGCCTATGTCACAGTCACAGCAATGCCAGATCCAAACCATGTCTGCGACCTACACCACAGCTCATGGCAATGCCAGATCCTTAACCCACTGAGCAAGGCCAGGGATCAAACCTGCGTCTTCATGGATGCCAGTCAGATTCATTTCCTCTGAGCTAGGACAGGAACTACAAATTTAGTGGATTTAAAGTCGTATTTCTAAAGAGTATTTTAAAAGTGAACTTTGATGTCTCTCTTATTACTGGCTAAATCTATGTTGAATATTAGGTGATTCTAAACTGAATATAGCTTGAATTACTCCTGTGCTCTTACTCTTCCAAAGAAAGTATTTGAAAACATTACAATTTTTCAGCATGAGAAATTGCACTTGAGTGCTGTTTGAATAGCACCATGATTTTTAAAAGTTAAAAAAACAATTTGAGACATCATTTCCACACTCCTGCTACTGTAAGAGGAACATTATTAACAAATGGAGAAATCAAAGCATAGAAGTGTATTCACTGCCTCAGTGTGGTATTTCTGCAATGACTGTTTTTCATGTGTAAAGCCTTAGGCCATGCTGTCATTATTTCTCTTGACTTAGAATCTGCTAAATATCAGATGCCACTGTTGATGAACTTGCTTTGCATTAAAGCAGCATGGGGCCAGAGGTAAATAAGTCTTTCTTGATGATGCTTGGAGACCAGGATGAAATGACCATTATCATTTGTGAAACATGATTGGGCACATACCATTTGTAATCTGAAAATACCAGATGCCTGTCTTTAGTTTGATATTGTTCATGTCAGGGGGCTCCAGATGGTATTTATTGTGCTCTATGGCATTTTTGAGACTTTAGGATAAACAGCCTTGGTGAAAAATAGGAAGGATGTGACTTGCCCTTTCTTAAGCACCTGTTGTTTAGGCGCTAGCTACAAAGTAGGCAAGTATGTGTCCTAATGAGATTTTTTGCTAGTGCAATTTTTTTTTCCTTTTTTTTTTTGTTTTGCTTTTTAGGGCCGCACCTGCTGCATATGAAGGTTCCCAGGCTAAGGGTCAAATTTACAGCTGCCGGCCTATGCCACAGCCACAGCAACGCCAGATCCAAGCAACATCTGTGACCTACACCACAGCTCACAGTTAACACTGGATCCTTAACCCACTGAGTGAGGCCAGTGATTGAAACTACATCCTCATGGATACTAGTTGGATTCCTTTCTGCTCCTGTACCACAAGGGGAATTCCACTGCTAGTGCAAAATTTTACTGTCTATCCTGTTTTTGCAGAGGTAGGCAATTCCTGTCAACTAATTAGCGTGGAGATGAAAACATCTTTTAAAGTACAATGTAGATGGCTATTACTTTAAATCCACTCCTAAATGATAACTAAGTATTTCTTTACAGAAAACTAAAAGATGTCATCAATCCTAAGGGTCATTAACTTTTGTGTGTGTGTGGCTCATGGCAATGCCAATTCCTTAACACACTGATCGAGGCCAGGGATCTAACCCGCATCCTCAAATGGCGTTCGTATCTAGCTGTGCACAGCAGGAACTCCCAGGTCATTATGTTTTAAATGCAGATTTTTGCTAATCTCCATGCTCCCCTTCTAAGTGTGTGGATTTACTTGTTAGGTCCTTTGGACCTAAGTATAGATAAAGGGCATATGCCTTTCAAATTAAGCAAAATTTGTAAGGCTTTCTGTGCCTTGACTGGTAATTTTGAACTGATGATTTTTGCTAAGGTATCACTGATCAAATAAAAAATATCAATCTAAATTGTAGGATCACCTATGCAAAAACTGTATTATGCTATTCTGTTGATATCTTTACATATGAGAGCTTTTACTTTCTGAAGGATTCTTAGAAACAGTGTCCTTGCCCAGCAGAGGGGTAGTCAGACTCAAAGTCCACAATATTTGAAATCCTTTTATTGTAGCTCTATGATGAACCAGTTAAAGGTTTTTCACTGACTGTATTTATCAATTTCACTATATGAAGGATCATTAGGAAAAGGTAAAGAAGGATAAAATATGGTGGAGACAAGTTCTTTGGTAAATTTTATCTTCTATTCCTATGGGGTTTAATGTCACAAGGATTATTTTATCTGAGTTGCTGAACTGGACATAACTGCAAGAGCTCAAAATTACATTTCACTATGGTGTATCAAAATAGGACACGAGTGGAGTATATCTGAATGTGAAGGTCTGGCATGGATGGAATTATTTAAATAAATGTAGAGAATGGGAGCAACAAAGGTTTTGATGGAGTAGAGCCAGAATGTAGATGCAGTTTAGTGTTAGTAGTTACTAGTTAATAGACTGCAGTTAGTAGTAGTAGTTAAGGTCAGCAGTTAGAGGTAACAGATAATAGAGGAGCCGGAAAAGAATAAAGGAAGGAAAGGAAATCAGATTGCTCCTTAGAAATCACATCAGCTCCCAGAAGTAAGAATTTCTATTAAACAATATGTCATTCTTCATTATTTTCTGTTCCATTCTGATTGACTTTGCTTGTCAGGTCCATTGCAGGTGTATGTTTTGTCACTCAGAGTCCCACTGTGATTCTGTGCAATTTTAGCCTACTAGGTTGACTCAATTAAAATCTCTAAAAATTGTCCCTTGTTCAACTTTTCTCCTATCATAAACCTCCACCTTCTGAGGAATTAATCTCTGCTTGACCAAGGAGCCTGAGCCATATGGTACAAGTATCACTGAGTCTTCTCCTTTATTCCTCAGAGCCAATGCCTTTACCGTTTTTCTTTTCTTTCCTGCCTGTCTTTAAGAAAACGTTGCCTATATGCTCAGCTGAAGGTTCTATTCTAGGTTCTTATTCCAACTTCTTTCCATATCTGTTTCTCAAAATTTTCTCCATTAATGTTCCAGGCTAAAAAAAATACTCAGTTGTTTCCCTTTCTTCCAAAAATAAATTTTACAAAGTTGTTTCTGGAAAACCTGCTTTAATTCTGCCTTGGATGTCTGAAATATATGCCTCTACTCCTATCCTTGTCTTTACCTGAAATGGTCCCCTTGAATTCTCTGCCATCCACAATTCTACCACTCAGTTCAGTGGTTTTGGAATAATACTCTGCCAGAGCAGATGTTCCATAAGGGAGACTCAGATAGAGCAAGAGAATGGATAGCAGATATGTTAGAATCTCCATCTTCAAGTAGAAAAACTCCCATAATAATTGTTTTACACATTTAGCAAGTGCAAGTTTGGTGCTTTAGAAATACTTGAAAATGACATGCTATTGAAATTTCAGAGAGGTTAAGTGACTTGTCCAAGATTAGTGGCATATTAAAATCTTGTACTTGGGTCTTCTAAATTCATATTCCATATTTTTCCTATTATTCAGGCATTACCGGGGGGCATTTTTAGGTAAGGAATAAAATTTTTCATTAAAAGTTCATAGAAGCTTTTCTTCCATGCAAATATAATTTTAAATTATGGAGTGGTTTCTGTCATAAATGATTTATTTCTCTTCAACTAGAATGATGTATAGACCATGGTTACTGGTGCCCTTATATATCCAAGCCATACTCCTCGTGTGATGTGAGGAAACTTGAGTCTAAAATGACATGGAAAGTGGTTTTCAGTTTTCGGCAATAGTGCAACTAAAATCTATATTGGATAATGACTAAAAATATCAGTTTGGGCTATAAGACAGCTTCGATTTGGGGAAATTTGTTGAGATGTCTTCAATCCTAACCTGAGAAAGTATTGCAGAAGGGAATGGATTTTCCAAACTTGACCAATGGACATTTTTGAGCTAATTTTTACTATACCTAAGCTTGACATCATACAAAAAGAACACCCTCCTTTCACCAGCTTCATTATTCTGACCCCTTTCCTTTTGCAATCTGAACCATTTGGTTCATCTGAGAAGGAGCTCCTAAGTGTTCGCTTTTGCTTTTGGAATATTCTGGCAATAGCTATTTCACAAAAAGCAAAAGACGTAGGAAATAAGGAATATGGCTACATGTTTTAGATCAATTCTTTCCTATATTTTTGTGATCTATCAAGGAATCAAATGTTTTGGGCTATGAAAAATAATTGTTGGTCAATTAACAGAGTGTGACTGAATATCTTATACTTCATTTGGACATGGTTGAACAGCAAAAATGACCTGAAATGTTTCATGAAAAATTATATCTAAGGTTATACTTAAATGAAATACATGGAATGCTGATGTAAAATACAACAGTTTTGATGTGCTTTTATGTATCACAATACATAAATTTAAATCACTTTAAATTGCTATTAAATTAAATCTAGTTAACAATAAACAAGACACAAGGATTTTAACAATGTGGTGTTAGAGGTAAAAAAAATCCACTTAGATTTTTTTTAACTTCTCAATAGTCTTAAGAGTACAGTTGCTTTTTTCTAATGAACTTTCTTTTGTACATTGTGCTTAATTAGCAAGCATCTTCTATTTGCTGAGTTTTCAGAATTATCTTGCACTTTGATTTTTTTACTCACATTGTAGTCACAGATGAGAAATGTAGACACTGTGTACAAACAAGAAGTTCGTGCAAAGTCAAGCTCTCAAAACCACATGCAAGACTCAGTGGCACATGGTTTAGAGCTCACACACTCCAGGATCGTGTAACAGGCATGCCAATGAGAGGAAAGAAAAGCATCTACATCATGAAAATAGAGGATGATAAAGAAGAATGACAATTTCTTTATGACAATTATCTAATGCAAACCGTATACCCATAACCTTTACCACAGTGGAGGAAGGGGCAGATAAATGACTTTTTGTAGGGAGGGGGAAATTGTATATAAATATTATTAGAGGTCAAGTCATTGTTAAAGATTTCTATTCTGTACTTGTCCTCTTCCAGGTTATCTTCCCAAGTTTCTTGCTTTGTATTTCCTCTGCTATATCATGCAAAGAAGATCAGAACTAACATTGGAAATAATTTAACAAGCTCTAAACCTAACAGATAACAAGGGTGTTCTCCACAATTTACACGAGAATTAAATTGGATATAAATACCTCCTGTTCTTACCGGTGGGTGTTGTTTTTCCATGTATTAAGGTGTGAAGCAGACAGGAAAGAGATAAATCTTTCATAAGTACATTGTAAATAGGCAAGTGGTATATAAACCATATTCATAGGTAATAGAGTCAAACAATGAAAGGTAAATAGTTTTCACAAATTAGACTTCATCACAAAAAAATGGTCACAAAACTAGAGTTATATGGAGAGGGGAAGTAAAATAAATAATTGTTTTCCTACTGTTATTGAAATAATCTGGCAGTATGGAACAACAAAATTGAGTGACATGTGTTTTGATTTAAAATTCTCGACACTGCTTCAGCCAACCCAGCATTAGAGAATCCCCAATCATTTCTGAATGCTGATATATTCATTGAATAATAATATGGATAAAAATATATAAAAGTGACAAATTTGTACGTGCTTTCTTGTGAGATTACAGTGTTACCTTGGTGAGATCAATTTAGCAAATGAATTTTCACAAGTAACTTTGGAATAATTAGAAATAATTTGTGGAATTCACTTATGGCTTTGTATGAAATGTGCTGACTGATTAGCTCTTCAAATTAAAATTTTTATAATGGCATGCCCTTAATTCTTAAATAAAACATGCACAGCTATGATGAGGTTATCTTATATAAATATATCTTTCAACTGGGCAATATTTGCAATACTCTCAGCACCCTGACTGCTAATTTTGAAACTTTGGGTTTTTTTGTTGTTGTTGTTGTTGTTAGGGTATTACTGGTCAAATAAAAAATGTCAATCAAAACTTCATTGGTTTACTTATGCAAAAATTATATTAAGCTGTTGATGTAATTAAATGTGAATGATTTTATTTTCTGAAGAATTCTTAGAAATAGGATCCTTGCTCAATAAAGGAGTAGCTAGATGGGAGGGCATCATCATTTTAACCTTTTTAAAATAGTTCTCTGATATGCTATAGAATTTATAATTATCATATAATTTACCTTTAGTAATCAATCTCTATAACCAAGTACCTAGGTCAAAAGTTTGTATGTAATTCTCCTAATAATAAAAGGAGCTCTTTGGACCACATTAATATTATTAGTTGTACTGATTTTTGAGCATTGATAGAGGAGGGAAGGGATATGAAAAGTGATTGATGATGTTGAATTTGCTTAAGAATTATGAAAGATTCCATATTTCCCCCTTGAAAGGAAAGATTCATTAAATTAGGTACAGTAAAAGGGCACAAAGTTAATTGATTAAAATATGGAAAAACTGTCCTTAACAGAAACATGAAACTTCTTGTCTATGACATACTTAAGCTCCTTAACTTCTCCCACAAATCCTCAAAATCCTCTATTTTTTAAAAGATTTCTGTTTGGGGGCATTATAGTTATTATTGTTTACTTGTCATATCATAAGGTACATGGGTCCACCTAGTTTTGGGGGAGCTAGCCAGCTAGGTCAGCATGTCTCGACTTAGCAATGCTCTTTCTAACCAGAAGTGGGCGCTCTACTACACACAGTTATATCAGTTTGCATCATGTTATAATGCCTTTGCCACACAATATAACTAGATATAGCACCATGCAATGCCATGAATTGAGAATGAGAGACTATCTCCAGGGGAGAAAATAAACATTTGAGAGAGGAAAACAAAAGCAAGGGGTTCAAAGCTGGTGAGACTGGCTTTTCCATTTTGGCTGTAGCTATAATGCCTGAGGGGCTCCAGTTTTGGAAAACAGAAATACATACCATGTTCATGTCAATGCCATTGGTGTAAGTCCATGCATGCTGGAAATATTCTTCAAGCCGTTGCCTCAGAGGGTTGGGGATTTGGTGAAAGCGAATGAACTCTTTTACTCGCAGCATCTGCATGTGGTACCTGGCAGTTCCCGAGTACAGTCTTTGGATAATTGCAGATACGTTCCCAAAAATGCTTGCATACATTAGTGCTAGATTGAATAAAAAACAAAGTTATGGGGGAAAGGCTGCACTTGGGGATATTATATCTTGTCAAAACCTCAAATATGTAGGTTTTTTAAAAATCTCAATCCATTTGTAGGTTTTACTATTGGCCCTTGGGGAATAAAGAAGTTAAGTCAATACTATTGTAAAATTTATAATTCTGATGATAAATCTTGGAAGGGAAAATATTTAAATTCACCGTGAGTTCTAAAGTAAAAATTCAGACTGTTTACAAGATAAACCTAGACTACTGACTAGAGATAAAATGCATTTAGAATAAACATTTTGTTTGTAATGTAATATGAATGTATGTCATGGGGTTACCACAGATTTATTTTCTGGAAATGGAGTTAAAATGTTAATTTTTAATTTTTAAATTTTTAAATTTTTAAATTTTAATCTCTGCCTCAGCCTCAAACCCAACCTTTTAATATTAAAAATCTACCATAAATTTTAAGATTATTTAGAATATTTTGAGCTTGCTAAGGTATAATAAATTGTTTTAAGGAACTCATAGTTTCCTTAGAATGTTTATTTGTATATAATTTTTGATCTATTAAAATTCATTTTTACAGTGTTTGTACATGAGAAACAGATATCTCTGGCTTAGACTATAAGGATATGGTTTTATTTTTTGTAGGGAAAAATAGATTACCTCTTTGTTCTTTCATCTATGGGAAGAAACAAACATATTCAACAGCTAGAATAATCTTTTATTGCTTCCTAGGCTAAATAGTTTTGATTTAACATAAGCTTTTAAAGCATCTTCTCTTTGTCTTTATATTTGTATTCAGTTTCTAATAATTCTTTAAAAATGCTACGTTCTGTACAGAGAGTTGCATCATAATACATGGTCTATATCAACATTTGGTTATATGTTAGAAACTTAAAGAGGAGGTAACACATGTTTAAGGCACTGGAACCACAATGTACCAAGAAGGTGGGAAAAAAAAACCCCAAACATCTTGAAGTGTCTGATTCAACTATATTCAATCAATGCATTTTTTCCCCAACATGTTTTTATTACCTATTTTTAAATCATTACCTATTTTTAAAATAGATTTTGGCTAGATTTAGTATGCGTTTTTTTTAAATGGCTTATTTTCTTGGTCATTTGCTTTCTTTTCCATCTTATCTTTGTCTCTTGGTTAGCACAGTCCTTGTTTAGCATAAGGGAATGTCCCAGAGAAAGGGGTGGCCCTTTATTTTCACCTATATAAAGGGATGAAAATTGGGGAGATCTATGTGAGGCTGAATTGGGATCTGTGAAAGACAGTAATTCTCATTAATATAGACAACCTGTTTATGTTGTAAATCTGCCATAGAAGAATAAACTTCGGGCCTAATTTGAGTGAATGAATAGTTGATTAAGAAGTGAGTTGGAAATACTTGCCTGAAACTGATTTCTGTGACTCAAGGAGATTAATGTGAAAAAATATGTTTTACTCTGCCTAATTTTAGTGTTGGAAATATTTATGCTTCCTGTTATATGTCCAAAGTACTTTTCATGTTCTCAGGAAATAGTTTAGTTAGTGCAGATTAAGTTCACTTGATTTAATCAGCAGGCACATAATCAATGCTAGTTAATTTTACTTAACCACATAAGTACTTGAAGAAGAGTCCAGAGAAAACATTATTATCTTAGTTTTAATAAATACTGTGGTTTTATCTCCATATTGTCATAAAAATGAATCAAATAGTTTGTATCATAAACAGGTATTTCCATTCATTGACAAGAGGGGAAAATCTAGATAGGTACATAGTTGAATATATGAATAGCATACATTTCTCTAAGGAAATTCTATGCTGATGGCTTTTTAAACTATAATGAAGGCATACACTTTTTTTTTCTGTTTTTTTAAAGAAGCAAATGGAGCTAAAGGTAGTACGCAAGAGAGAAGCACAAAATCATTATATTCTGTACACATTCTTTAGTTAATTAATAAACTGACATAAAATATGAATCAAAAGCAAATAGGCAGATTATATAGGCATTTCTCTCCTCAACTCAGTATTTTGTTTAGTCTTCCTTAATAGGAAATTCTTCCTTCATCAGAAAGGTTTGCTTTAGGTTTAGGTATTATGAAAAATAAAACAGGTATAATTTAAAATTTCAACATGCCACACTCAAAATCTGATATGCTCACCAAACTAATGAATTAGAGTTGTGGAGTAATAGGTGAAAAATATTGATGGAACAAATACACTTGCCTTTTTATCTATTATACAAACTTAAAAAAATTTTAGTGATATGTAATTTAGATACAATAAATGACTGTTTTAAGTGTATGGCTCTATTACTTTTAAAAAAGGTATACACCCTTGTACACATAATCAATATATAGAACATTTTATTATCCCAAAAGGTTCCCTGTGTCTCTTGGCTGCCTACCCACTCATTTCTACCTTGACTCTGGACAACCACTGAGCTCCTTTATGTCATCACAGATTAGTTTGCATTTCCTAGAGTTTCATGGGAATGGAATCATAATCTACATATTCACTTGTGTCTGATTTCTTTTGCTCAGCATATTGTTTTTGAAATTAATTCTGTTGTATTTATAGCAGTAATTTGGTCTTTTTTATTGATGAGTAGATTTGTATCACATGACTCTACCATAGTTCATTTATCTCCTCTTGATGAAACCTTTTTCTACATAGTACATTGTTTTGGGCTATTATGAATAAAACTGCTATGGACATTTGTGTACAAGTCTTTGTGTGGGCATATACTTTCATTTCCCTTTGAAACATCTAGGAATAGAACTGCTGAGTTGCATGGTATGTTTAATAATATAAGAAACTGTGAAACTATTTCCCAAAGTTGATGTGATTTTACATTCTGATTAGCAATATTTGAGAATATTAGCCTTTCTACAACCTTCCCAAAGTTTGGTATTGCCTTATTTTAGCCACTGTAGTTGTGTATAATATTCATTAGAGTTTGAATTGCATTTCCCTGATGACTGATAACATCTTTTTATATATTTACTGACTATTCATACACCTTTGGGGAAATGTCTGTTTAAATCTTCTGGTTTTTTTCTTTTTTTTTTTTTGTCTTTTTTGTCCTTTTAGGGCCGCACCCCCGGCATATGGAGGGTCCCAAGTTAGGGGTCTAATTGGAGCTGTAGCTGCTGGCCTACACCACAATCACAGCAAGCCGGATCCGAGCTGTGTCTGTGACCTACACCACAGCTCACAGCAATGCCGATCCTTAACCCACTGAGCAGCGAGGTCATGGATCGAAACTGCAACCTCATGGTTCCTAATCGGATTCGTTTCTGCTGCGCCACCGACGGGAACTCCTGCTCATTTTTAAATTGTCTTCTTATTGTGGAGTAGTAAGAATTCTTGATATATTCTGAATACAAGCCCTTTTTTAGATCTAAATATTGAGAATATTATCTTCCAATCAGCTGTTCCTTTTCTTAACAGTGTCTTTTGAAAAGAAGTTACTAATTTTGATGAAATCTAATATATCAATTTTTACTTTGGGGGTCAGAACTGCTTTTTTGTTTTTGCAGTATTGGTAATCTGTATCAGTCAAGGAATTTGTTCATTACTTCTAAATTATATTATCATAAATTAATTCATAATATTATTTTGTTATCTTTCCAATATCTTTAGAATTGGTAGTAATAACTTTTTTTCATATAGGACATTGGTACCTTAAGTCTTTTCTCTCTCTCTTGAGTCAGGTTGGAGGTTTATCAATTTTACTGATCTTTTAAAAAGCCAGAATATACTCCCATTAATTTTCTCAATTGTTTGTATGTTTTCTATTTTACTAATTTATATCATCTCTATTATTTGTTCTACTTATATTAGGTTTAATTTACTTGTCTTTAGTTTCATAAGATAGAAGCTTTGATTTTTGATTTTTAGATCTTTGTTCTTTTTTAGCAACTACATTTAAAGCTATATATTTCTCTCTGGACACTGTTTTAGTTACCTCTTACAAATTTTGATATTTTATTTGCATTTTCATTCAGTTAAAACTTTTTTTTCTGATTTTCCATGTGATTTTTTTCTTTAAACTGTGAGTTATTTGGAAGTATGTTACTTAATTTTCAAATATTTGTGAACTTTCCATTGTTTTTTTTGCCTTCTTTTTTCTTTTTTTCCTTATTAATCCCTAATTTCTCTTGTGATCAGAGAAATACTCTGATGATTGCATGATACAATACTTTTAAATTTATTAGGATTTCTTTTGATCCAGAATATGATCTATCTTGGTGACTTCTTCTGTAGTATAGTATATGACCTGTATGTTGCATATACACTAGAAAAGAATGTATATTCTGCTGGTGTTCTGTAATTGCCAATTTGTTGAGTTAATTGATAGTATTATTCAAGTCTTTTACATCTTTAATAAATTTTTATTTAACCTATCTTCTGAAATACTGAAAGAAGAGTGCTGTAGTTGCTATTATAACTGTTATTTTGCCACGTGAATTTTTCCATCTTTCCTTTAGGTTCTGGTTTTGCTCGATGCAACTTAAAGCTCTGTAATTGGGTGCATCCACACTGAGGATGGTGGTTACTATATCTCTGGTAATAGTTCTTATCTGGAAGTTCACTTTGAAATTAATATCGCTCCTTAGATTTTCTCATGATTAATGTTTATATATACACCTTCCATCTCATTTCTTCTTACCTGTGCCTTTATATTTCAAGTGTGTTTCCTTTAGACAGCATATGGCCGAGAGCCTTGGTTTTATTTTGTTTTTGATATAGTCTGATAACTTCTGCAGTTTATTAAGAGTTTAAATGGACATTTAATATAATTATTTTGAAGATATTTAAAAATGAGGGAAAAAACCTTTAAAATTTACCTATATATTTATCATTTCTGTTGTTCTTTCCTTTGTATTGATCCAAAATTTTAACTTTTTTTCCTTTTTCATGAAGAACTTTATAATTTCTTATAGTTTGCTTATGATTAATTATGTCAGGTTTTGCTTGTCTCTCACTTTTGAAGAATAGTTTTAATTGAACAGAAATTTACATGTTGACAGATTTTGCTTTTCCTTCAGCACTTTAAATATTTTATTCTATTATCTTCTGGTTTGCATTGTTTCCAATAAGAAATCTGCTATTACCTGATGTTTTTCCTCTGTGTATGATGTTTCTTTTGTTCCCCTTCTGGTTGCTTTTAAGATCTTTTTATTTTCACTATTACTTTTCAGTAATTTGATTATAATATACCTCGATGTGCTTAAAATCTTGGATGTATGGTTTATAGTTTTTATCGATTTGGAAAAACTTCAGTCATTTAAAAAATTAATTTTCCTGCTTCCTTCACCCATTTTTTGGGAGTTCACATGCACATCTATCTATTCAAGTGCTGGATACTATCTGCTAGTCACATTACCTCTTTGGATTCTGCTTCTTTGTTTCTTTCTTTTTCTTTTTTTGTCTTTTTGCCATTTCTTGGGCCGCTTCTGCGGCATATGGAGATTCCCAGGCTAGGGGTTGAATCAGAGCTGTAGCCACCAGCCTATGCCAGAACCACAGCAACGCAGGATCTGAGCCGCGTCTGCAACCTACACCACAGCTCACAGCCACGCCGGATTGTTAACCCACTGAGCAAGGGCAGGGATCGAACCCGCAACCTCATGGTTCCTAGTCGGATTCGTTAACCACTGCGCCACAACGGGAACTCCCTCTTTTTTTTTTTTAAAATTAAGGTACATTTGACATACAACATTATATTAGTTTCAAGTATACAATGCAATAAATTCAATATTTGGGTATATTGTGAAGTGAATACCATAATAACTCCAGTTAATAGCAATCACCATACATAGTTGCAGAATTTTTTCTTGTGAAGAGAATTTTTAAGATTTACTCTCTTAGCAACTTTCAAATACGCAGTACAGTGTTATTACAGTTGCCATGCTGTATATTACATCACCAGGACTTACTTATTTCATAACTGAAAATTTGTACTTTTGACTCTCCATCAATTTCCACCCATTTAATAATCTGTTCTCTAGATCTATGAGTTTTTCTCTCTTGATTCCATATAAGTGAGATTATATGGTATTTTTCTTTCTCTACATGAGTTATTTAATTTAGCATAATGCATTCAAAGTCCAATTATCTTGCTGCAAATGGCAAGATGTTTATGGCTGAATATTTCATTGTATATACACATATGTGTATATGTATGTGTGTATATACCACAGCTTCTTTATCCGTTCTGGATTTAAAATTTTTTTCTCTTGCTTATGGGTTACATTTTCCTGTTTCTTAATGCATATATTAACTTCTTAATGGATACCGGGCATCGCAAATTTAACATTGTTCATTCCTGAATGTTTTTTGTCTTCCTTAGAAATGTTAAATATTATTGCAGGCAGTTAAAATACTTATAGATCAGCCTTTTCTTTTTTTTTTCGTCTTTTTAGGGCCACACCCACAGCATATGGAGGTTCTCAGGCTAGAGGTCAAATCAGAGCTGTAGTTGCTGGCCTACACCACAGCCACAGCAACGCTGGATCCAAGCCACATCTGCAACCTACACACAGCCCATGGCAACACTGGATCCTTACTTAACTCACTGAGCGAGGCCAGGGATCAAACCTGCATCCTCATGGATACTAGTCAGGTTTGTTAACTGCTGAGCCACAACAGGAACTCCAGCCTTTTCTTTTTGAGGCTGTTTTTTAAGCTTTGTTAGGGATAGACTAGCACTACTACTATGGCATTATTTTTCTGAAATTTCTATTGAATACCCTCAAATATTCAATGAGAGCTTGCCATTTCACTGACAGGAACTTAAATATTTCTTATATCTGGGTGAACTCCGTAAATTTTTCAACTTACTGTACTTCTGGATTTTATTTGACAAGCCTTGAGGAGTCTTCTTTTTGTTTTACCTTATGCATTTGTGACTCAGTATTCATCAGTAGACTCAAGTGGATACCTATCCAGATTGCTGGAGCTCTTCTTTGCCATAGCTGCCTCTTCTCTGGTTGTCTGTCTAGCAAATTTTAGCACCTCAGCCTCCATGACCTCTGGTTATATTTTCTTAACTCAGTGAGACCACTGTCATCTACTTAGGTTGCTTCTCCTTTTAGTGTGATCCAGAAAGCACCCCTAGGAAGAAAGCTGAGACTATCACTGGGCCCATCTTATTTGTTTTTCTTTTCATAGGGGCCAAACTTCCCTACTATCTGTTTTAACAATGTCTGAACACAGTTGCCTTATACATTTTCTTTTTCTTCAGTTTTCTGTTATTAAAAAAAAATGATAGGTATGGCAAGATTTCAGTTACTCCATCATGACTAGAAGCAGAAATCCAGTAACTTTTTTTTTAATGCTGTAAGAACAAAAAACTCTCCCAAGATGTTTGTCAAGCAGGTCAGAGATGAAATACATTTGCCTTTATATTCTGGTTTATGTGTTTTAAAAATTAAATGTATATATTATATTTATAATATTGTAATAGAGATATTAACTTATATATTAGAACCCATAAATTTAAATATATAAGAATAATTTACCTTCGCAGTTATTTAATGGATACTTACATTTTTCTATATTTTTCATCTTGAATTGTGTGTACTTTTTAAAGTGAATTCTCTGGTTACTGTTCTCTCTACACAGCAGAACAACCAGTGAATGTTTTACAAATAGAAGTTTTAAAAAATGTATCTAAAGGTATTTGAATTATTTGAATGTAATTAGATGATAGATTTTTATGTTTAATTTTAGTTTTCTTGAATTATACTGCTATGAGAGGGATGGGAAACTGCATTGTTTTCTACAACTTGGCCTCAAATTTTCACTTCATAATGAATATTAGATTTAAAGAATCTTAGGGATAATGAGAGAGTTCAACATAATAACTGGATTATATCAACTTTAACTTGGATTAGTATATGACACAATAGTTTATGTTTATAAACCTGAATATTATATTTTATTTTTAGGTTCAAATCAAGCCACTCATATAATGAGACATAGGTACTTAGTGTAAAAAAAATATAACTAAATAGAGAAAACCAATTATTTTCTAGTATGGTTGGATCTAAATGGAAAAATCATGTGCAGATATACACATATACATCAAATGGCTAAGCAAATTTCCAGGGCATTCTTATTACTGCTGGTGTGTTGAGTCTTAGTTTTACCCTTTTTTTCTTTATCTATGGAATAATAGCTCATGATAGAATTCTCCAGTATACCTATAAACTTTTTTCTGTGACGCAAAAGCTTTATATAATCCCATTTTGATAGTTTTGTAGAACCAAGTCATTATTGGCATAAAGATATTATGTGTGGAATGGTAGATAGTATCTCACCTCCCCAATTAACTAGAGTGTTTTCTCTTTTCTTAAAACTAATCACCGGCAGGAAAACAAGTTTTTCCTAAAGCAATAAAATATTATTGCAATAAAAGATATTATGTGGAATGTAGATGTATCTCACTCTCCCCAATTAACTAGAGTGTTTTCTCTTTTCTTAAAATAATCACCGGCAGGAAACAAGTATTTTTCCTAAAGCAATAAAAATAGTCTAGTGCCACATTTTAAAAGAAAGCAGAAAGACTGGAGGAGGGAGGGAAGGAAGGAAGGGAAGAAAAGAAAGAAGAAGAGAAAGAAGAAGAAAAGAAAGACAAAGGAAGAGAAGGGGAGAAAAGGACGAGAAAAACAAGAGAAAGAAAGATTAAGAAAGAAAGATAAGATAGAAGTCAGAAAGAAAGATTAAGAATTAAAAGAAAGAGAGAAAGAAGACTAAGAAAGATTAGATAATGAGAAGCAATAGACAGAATAGAATAGAAAGAAATAAGAGAGTGAGTCGATGTAATATAGAAAGAGAATAGAACGACAGCTACAATGCACGCAAACTGGAAATAAGTGTTTAGAAGACTCAGATTAAGAAAAGATATGATAGTCAATTCAATTAGTAGCTAGGTAGGATATAAAGAAACGGGATGATAACCGGTTTTAAGTGAGAAAGAAAAAAGTGAATAGAGGAATCGGAATTCAAAAATCAAGAAGTACAAAAGAAAGAAACGACGAGGGAAGGAAGGAAGAAAATGACGGAGAAATGAAAGAAAGAAAGATTTGAAAGAAAGAAGAAAAAGAAAGAAAGAAAGAAAGAAAAAGAAAGAAAAAAAAAGGAAAAAAGAAAGAAAGAAAGAAAGAAAGAAAAGAAAGAAGAAGGAAGGAAGGAAGGAAGGGAAGGAAGGAAGGAAAGGAAGGAAGGAAGGAAGGAAGGAAGGAAAGAAAGAAAGAAAGAAAGAAAGAAAGAAAGAAAGAAAGAAAGAAAGAAAGAAAGAAAGAAAGAAAAGGAAAGAAAAAGAGGAAAGAAAGAAGGAAAGAAAAAGACAGGAAGAAAAACTTCCGATAACCCTCTGATTTAAGTATTAGAGATTGGGTATAGAGCAAGTAAAGAACTGAGTTTTCTTTAATTTAAAATAGTTCACATGATAAACATTACTATGTATTTCACTTAATCCTCACAAGCAGTAAGGATTTCTAAGTGGTGAACATGTTAAACTTCAGTGCACTTAAAAATTCTTTATTGCAGCTAAGTTTAAAGATGGAGATTTTGTTTTCTTTTTAAAAAAGCGTGTATGATAATATATATACGTATTTTTTCTATACAGGTGTATAAATAATTGAAAACAAACTTTTTTCTTTTCTTTGTTACCAATGCCACTAAAATTGACAACCATTACAAAGTATTCACTAGCAGTACTAACATTTGCAATCATAGAGTGGTTAGGACTGTGTTTGCTCTAAGAGATTGTCTCTCTGGAATGAATTTTTCTAACTTTTCCAGTGGGCCCCGCTTTCATTTCTTTCTGAATATAATGCTATTTTTGTGTTAGTAACAAGACTTAACTTGAATTTGCAGAAGATCTTGAGTTATTTAAATATAATGTTATTTGCCTTTGCAATCTTCCGAAAATAAAAACAGCAAGGCATACATATGAAAAGTAAATTTTAAATACAGTGAGCAGTAAACTGAACCTTTTTAAGTTTCATAAATAAAGTTTATCTAAGCACATTTAATTAGTCAATATGTTAACATTTAAAAATCGACTTTCTGGATCTATTTTTAAACTTGTATGTAATCTAAGTTTGATGCTCTTTTTTTAAGCTTTAAAAATCCATCATGCTTTTGTCAACAGTTGCTTAGTATCAGCAAGGTTAACTTTGGTAGTTCCACAGTATGATTTAAAAAAAAAATTAACATTAAAACATCTTTAGCTCAGAGCAGAATTAAGTTTTGTTCGTCTCTTTTTCTCTGTCTTTTTTTTTCTTTTTTTTCGTCTTTTCTTTCTTTTTCTTTCTTTTAGTTTGATTGCTTGTACTTAATGTACAATCTCCTTCCGCATTACTTCTTGTAATTCATTCCTGACTTGCTTCCTTAGTCATAGTGTAGGTCCCTTCCTTCTTGCTTTCCTTCCTCCTTCTTGCTTACTGCCTTCTCCTCCTTCCTTCCTTCCTTCTTTTCTTTCTCTCTCTCTCTTTCTTGGGACACACCCACAGCATATGGAGGTTCGCAGGCTAGGGGTCAAATCAGAGCTATAGCTGCCAGCCTATGCTGCAGACACAGCAACATGGGAACCAAGCCGCATCTGTGACCTACACCATAGCTCATGGCAACCCCAGATATTTAATCCACTGAGCGAGGCCAAAGATTGAACCCATGTCCTCATGGATGCTAGTCAGATTTGTTTTCGCTGAGCCATCATGGGAACTCCCAGAATATTTTCTTATTCCAAAGAATATACTTTTGAAATGATGCTAATTACTATTACTCCATTATAGCGTAAAGGGCAGTCACTTGGCATAATGTCACAGGGAAAGAAATTTTGGTCAATGACGGGGGAAAAATATATATACATACATATATACACTCCATTATAGCGTAAAGGGCAATCACTTGGCATAATGTCACAGGGAAAGAAATTTTGGTCAATGACGGGGGAAAAATATATATACATACATATATACACACACACATAAATATGTATGTGTGTGCATATGTATGCATTTATATATATGAAATATTATCTTACATTAGCAGTGTGATATTTATATCTACCTATCACTTCTCTCTCTACATATATATGTGTATATTGTATATATAAATGTAATGTAATCTAATCTTCCCCATTCTAATCTGGCCTCAGCTTGAAATAGAAAATAATCATTATTAATAAATTACAGACACATTTTTATACCAGTAAAAGTGAGCTGCAAGTCTTAATTCCTGAATCACAAGACCCATGTCACTCTGGTTTTATGTTTGTAGTTCCCTGAGGTCAAGAAAGACCTTTAGTGTCTTTCCTTCACAGAAAGAATCAGATTTGAGAGAATATAATACCCATATATTTAATCTCATTATCTCTACAATTTCCTATAATTGTTTTCTTTGCCTTATTCTTAAATGTTTGAAAGACATCGATTTTTTGTGATATTATTTTATCCAAAGAGATAACAAAAGAGAAATCTACTTACAGCCAATCAACATGACACAAATTGAAAAGATTTTCTCTGAATTGGTGTTAGGAGACACATTGCCGAATCCTACACTTGTTAAGCTGCTGAAGGTAAAATAAAGTGCTGTGACGTATTTGTCTTTAATGGATGGTCCTGAACTTGAATCACTGTCATTGTAACGTTTCCCAATTTGTTGTCCTAAGGAATCCAACCATCCGATTTTGTCAGTCAGGTATGGCCTTTCTACATTCCCAATCGCATACCAAATGCAAGCCAGCCAGTGAGCAATCAGGGCAAATATGCACATTAAGAGCATTAGAACGGCAGCCCCATATTCTGAATATCGATCAAGTTTCCGGGCCACTCTCACAAGACGAAGGAGTCGAGCTGTCTTCAAAAGACCAATTAATGTTGTTGTCTGTGGAAATAAATGAGCATGGTCAGAAACTGTTGGTAAACAATTCAATGTATGTTCCTGTGAAAGAAAGTAAGTGGAAACAGGTTGTAACAACATGGTAGCACTGAAGATAACTATATATTTGAGTTAGGTGTTAAGGTTTGTTGTTTTTTTTTTTAATACTTGCTTTGGAAAGTACGTTGAAAGTGTATGGTATGTTAATTCAGTATCTTGGCATTTAAGACTTATGGAACAGAGACTCTGCCTGGTTCCACACTTTAACCAAGTGCCTGGCACATGATAGGTACTCAGTAAATCATTCATTCACTGACAAACATTCCAGTGCATTACTAGTGTGCCCAGCAAGTGGTACACACACTGGGATTACAGTGTTGAACAAACAGACATGGTAACTTTTTTCTTTTCTTTTCTTTTCCTTTTTTTTGTCTTTTTTTTTCTGCCTTTTTAGGGCCACATCTGCAGCATATGGAGGTTCCCAGGTTAGGGGTCTAATCGGAGCTGTTGCTGCCAGCCTATACCACAGCCACAGCAATGCCAGATCCAAGCTGCCTCTGCGACCCAGACCACAGCTCACAACAATGTCAGATCCTCAACCCACTGAGCAAGGCCAGGGATCAAACCCGCAACTTCATGGTTCCTAGTTGGATTCGATTCCGCTGCACCATGACAGGAACTCAGGTAACTTTTTATAATAGAAAAAAGACCTTTATTTCCTAGACCAAGTTTCTTTTATCATGAACAGAAATAAAGTCTACTCTCTACTGGGAGAGATATTTTTAAAATGAATAAGAGGCTCATTCCAGAGAGGGAAAAGTGTGATAATGATAATAAAAAGGAGTGATATGATAGAAGATATTCAGGGGCTTGGGTTGGGATGGGAACCACTTTAGAAAGGAAGGCCACAGAAAGTCTTGCTGAGGAACTGATGTTAGAATTTAGAAGGATTCGAATAATCAGAAGAAGCCCATCAAGCAGATAACTGGGAAACTCATTGGATGATGGCATGCATGAATTAGGTACTACATTTAATTTATTTTTTCTTCCTAAGTGTGTTGAATTGACAAATTGTTTCTTGATACCCCAACAATATTATGTATTTTGCTTTGGGGTAACTAATTGCATGGTTATTACTGACCAGGTATCTAATGATAAGACACTTATGTATAATAACAGGATACTTAACTGGTTGTTTGGATTTGAAATCTGATAAGTACAAATTACAAGTTCATTTCTTAGGTTTCCTAAATAATGTCAACTATAAGTACTATATAATTCACAGGGCATATAATTATTCCATAGTTACATGGTATTTACAAATCAATTATTGAGTCATTTTATGTGTTCATTGTTGGTGTTTATTTCACAAAGCACATCCATCTGCGTTTAAACACTTATGTTTTAATTAAGAAATAGCACATGGTATAACTATCACTCTATATCTTTATATTATCAATTTGGTCACAAAACAGCTCTAGATATTAAGAAAATGTTTTCCTTAAAATTCCATAAGTGTTACAGTTTTTTTTTCCTTGTGCCAGAGTGGTCCCAAGGGAAGGGGAGATCCCCCTGAATTATTTTCAATTAGTATTGGAATCCTCTAAAGATGAGAGGAGCTTGTGTGGTCGAGATATGCTTGTCACAATTGGATTCTGGTCTTTGCTCATTGGGGGATGGGTGGAGAGGTGGATTTTCTCTGTTTCCAATGCTGAGATATTATTTTTCAGGGTTTAATAAGGGAAAGTATTTTTTTTAATTTCCCCAATAATTTTTTTTTTCTACTGTACAGTATGGTGACCCAGTTACACATACACATATACATTCTTTTTTCTCATATTATCATGCTCCATTATACGTGCCTAGACATCGTTCCCAGTGCTACACAGCAGGAATAAAGGAAAGTGTTTTTTTTATCACAAATTTAAAATATCTCTTCAATGAATAAGTGGTGAGTTTGAGTATGAGGTGGTTCCATGGGAGAAAATTCAACTTTCCACTATTTGTATCATCAATGTTTTGACTTTGTAGTTCTGTGTTAGAACTTTGGAAAAATCTTAGGAACAAACTTAGGTTTGGATTCTGATTCTATACCAGTGTGTCACCTTGGATGAGTTACTTATTTAATCTCTAAGTGTCAATTTCTTCATCTGTAAATGGGCATAGTAATGTCTCATTACAGGGCTGTAGGTAATACCCAGTAAAAGGTAACTGTTTTTGTTTGTTTGTTTGAATATCTCATATGCTTTCATTCCCATCACTTAGAAGGGAATTTATGTTGTAAGAAGTGTGAATAGAGCTACACATTTTACAAATGTACTACTTTGATATCTAGAATTCCAAATGTAGGCTTTTCAACATTGGCCTTGAATTCAGCCTTCACAGGAAACTGCAGAGATTTTAAAGACAGGAACATCATCTAGATGCATTGACTGCTCAGACTCTGGTAACGGACATCATCCAAGTTCAACCTAGTTAACTCTGTTTCTACACTTCACAGCTTAGGTTTGCATGTTTATTTTCCTTCTAGCTTTGTTATCTATTTACTCATGCTGAGAAATCAGAAATATTTGAGGGTTATTGATCAAAACTGCATTTCTTAGCAACAATATTTCTTTCTGAACCTCAAAATGAATGTAATGACATTTCTAGGTATCTGGCTAATGAAATGAAATGCTTCAAAACAAATGAGCAGTTTTAATAACATACTGTGATAAAAAGTACTAACGATTTTCTGGCTGCAAAGATGGTAGAGAAAAATGATATCATGGAAAGAAAAGGAATCAAATTTGCTGTTTATGCCACTCTCCTTTTTGCCCTCCCCCACACCCCCAAGAAATTTCTGGTGTTTCTTCTAGAGTTATGTCAAAATGAAGTAAAATCTAGATGATAGTAAAGTTCTCTACAAAGATATATATAACATATAATAACACACAACATCTTTTCTGGACCAAAAATGCTTAAGAAATAAGACACATGATGAAGTCTCCAGTTAGCTGATATAAAATAGCTGCAGAAGGAGGACCAGAAGGAGAAAGAGAGGGAAACGGTGAGGGGGAGGTGGGGGAGAGAGAGAGAGAGCTGGGGTCGGGGGAGAGATTACTTTCATTTGCATCATAGGATGAGTGCATACTGAATTCAACAGTCAAAGCCATTCTTTTAAGATTCTAAAACATGTACCCAAGCATAACCACATATGCTCGTTTGACAGTGTAACAAATGACTTGGCCTTATTTCTGTTGTTATCAATATGGTGGTAACAGGCCTGGACATTCTTTCTTAGTTACAGTTGTGTACAGCACATCTTAGATAGTAAGATGTAGATGACACTTAGGCTTGTGACAAGGCTTTTCTCTTTAAATAGCTCTTTAAAGATTTAAGGCATTTTGCTCCAGGTTACACAATAGAGAGATGTGATTGCAGCAAATTTTCAGAAAAGGTAGACTTAAAAAATAATCAATTTCCTCTTTCCGACTTGTTGAAGACTATTAGTTATCATTGTTGAATTCAATGGACTATCTTTGCATTATCTCGTATTATCTGCAAGTCAAAAGTGGGACCAACAATTACCTTATAATGGTATTAACATCAGAATTTGAGAAGAATATTTTCAGAATGTGTAGTTATCGCACAGCCTGTCTAATTCCATGTATTATCCAGACATATTATGAAAATCTAGCTTTGTGGGTTTTTTTTTAACTTTTGAAAACAGAAATAAAACTATCCTTAAACTAATGACAACAATTTTAAAAATAGTACAGGTAAAGAATTTCCTCTTAGATGTTACCTCTTGAACGTTTCTCTGATATTAGAAAAATACTGTCTGTTTACTGTTACATTTGGTAGAGACTGAAAAGGCATAAAGTCTCACTAGAGGTAAATATGATCATTACGATGAAATATAAGGAAACCATGATAGTACATAAGATCTAGAAAGAGGTGAGCTATCTTGCCGTAGAGTGAAGCAAGGTCCATTGTCTCCTAGTCCTGCCCATGAATATATAGCACAGGAGATACACTAATCTCTATCTAACAAGGAGATTCGTCACCTCATCAGTGTCCATGCCATTTCAAAATTCAACTCCTTCACTGTGACCGAATAACATTTCAAACTCTTTTTGCCTGAATGCCACAATAAAGAAATCTACTGAAGACTTTTATTTTGTCAGAATTTTTTAAAAATGTAAAATGACTCTTCCTCTGGAAATTTAATTCTTCAAATTTCTGAGTGGCAGATGAATATCATCCAATTTCAAATTTTAAAAAATGTACCCAAATCCATAGTTTATTAAAGCCCTAGACAATTTTTAAGAATGAAGCAAAAGTTAGTATCCTCTATTAAGTATGACTTCCTTAACTAAAGCTTATGTTAAAAATATATACTCTAAACAATATATTAGGTAGAGACCCAGACCCAAGAAAACTGTTATTTTTTTTTACTAGACATTTCCCAATATTTCAGGCACTACTCTCTCAATGTAAGTGGAATTCTTTTTGAAGAGCTGAAATTAGAATAGATAATTTTTTTCAGTAGTAAACAACTCAAGAAAAAGTTTGGCTATAGTTAAAAACTGAGAAACTATCATCAGTAAGAGAAAACCTTACTGTTAAGAATTTTTCAAATGATTTTTGAAAAATAATTTTTGGTACAATCACTATGGAAAACAGTATGGAGGTTCCTCAGAAAACTAAATATAGAATTACCATATGACCCAGCAATCCCACTCCTGGGCATATAGCCAGACAAAACTTTCATTGAAAAAGATACATGCACCTCTATGTTCATTGCAGCACCATTTACAATAGCTAAGACATGGAAAAAACTTAAATGTCCATTGACAGATGAATGGATTAAGAATATATTGTATATATACACAATAGAATACTACTCAGCCATAAAAAAGAACAAAATAATGCCATATACAGGAACATGGATGGAACTAGAGACTCTCATAATAATTGAAGTAAGTCAGAAAGAGAAAGATAAATACCATAATATATGACTTATATCTGAAATCTAATATATGGCACAAACGAACCTATCTACAGAAAAGAAACAAACTGATGGACATGGAGAACAGACCTGTGATTACTAATGTGGAGGGGGAAGGAGTGGGGTGGACAGGGAGTTTAGGGTTGGTAGATGTAAACTATTGCATTTGGAATGGATAAACAATGAGATACAGCTGTATGGCACCAGGGGTCTATGTCTCATCACTTGTGATGGAACATGATGGATGATAATGTGAGTAAAAGAATGTGTTTATATATGAGTATATGTGTGTATGACTGGGACGCTTTTCTGGACAGCAGAAACTGATAGAACATTGTAAATCAACTATAAAAAAATAAAAAATTTCTTTTTAGTAAGCATTTTCAAAAATCGTACATTTAAAGTATTTTATTTCAGAGTTCCCGTCATGGCTCAGTGGTTAATGAATCTGACTAGGAACCATGAGGTTGCAGGTTCGATCCCTGGCCTTGCTCAGTAGGGTAAGGATCCGGCATTGCCATGAGCTGTGGTGTAGGTCGCAGATGCAGCTCGGATCTGGTGTTGCTGTGGGCTGTGGCGTAGGCCAACAGCTATAACTCTGATTAGACCCCCTAACCTGGGAACCTCCATATGCTGCGGGTGTGGCTCTAAAGGACAAAAAAAAAAAAAAAGTATTTTATTTCAAAGGTTTACTCTCTTAAATCTCTGCCTATAGTAACTAGATAGAATTATTCTACTATATAAATGAAGAAATATAACTATGTGATCTTTGGTTTTGCCTATAGGGTTGCTAGAATGAATTGTCATTGAAACTTTCTTCTTAATCCATTTTCTGTCCTGCTTGTCAAGTAATATTTGGGTACAAATGGGGAAAAAGGAATACTTGGTAATAAATTTCATAACTCCTCACTTTTGTTTTAGATTTCATTTCTGTTCTAAGCTCTGGTGCTTGTATACATTATTCAATAAATTACTCAATAAAACTCAATTATACTGAAACTAGTCTCTAGATTTTTGTTCAGCCTGAGTCACACTATTTAAATATTTCTAAAGACATATTCACTAATACAATCAAAGAGCTTTATTTTGAGTGTGTAAAAATCCTCTAGGGGAATCATCTAGCTTATTCTTTCTTTATACCAAATATAACAAATTCTTCCACAAACTGGCTTTAAAGAGATTTTACAACTCCCAACATTTAACAGCCTTTAGTGTGAAACACTTTTATTTTTATTTTGTTTCATAATTAACATTCCATTTTGCGGCAATTTAATCTCACTTTTTCTTTAGTTATAGTAACATGGAAAACTGGTCATCAAATGATTCTAAATAATAGTAGGCAAATGTTACAGTAAACAAACAATTATGAACATTGTTATATTTTTAAAATTGGAATTTGACTTTTTCTGAGAAACATTTAACCAAATATTGTACCTTATGACATATTTAGCAAATTTTAGTCAGCAGATCATATATAAATAATGAATATGGAATCAACTTAATGCAAAATAATTTTTGGTGGAATATCATTTTTCCTTAGTTTAAAAATTATTCCACTGTGGAGCCTGTGTCTTTCACTTGTGACACTACAGATTTTTGGAGATATGACCAAGAGCCTCAAATACATGCTGGTGGAAAATTTTGCTTAATTCCCAAGAATTATCTAATGGGAGACATACTTACTTTATGTATAGACACACACACATGCGCACACATACATATATATATATATATATATATATTCAGGCTTTCAAAATATTCTGTAATTTAAATTTGAACATGAGTATGTCTAATGTTTTAGAAATTCATTTCCAACAAACTAATGACAACTATTGTAGAGATCAAGTTCAGAAAGAATGTGGACAAGATGATCAGAGTTTCTATACAGAGGCCTGCTAAGTTTTTCCTTGTCTCCATTGCATGATCCATCTATCAGACTAACGAAGCAAATTTATCTATTTGAGCAGAAACCCCTCTTTTTTGTCAAAGGCCTTGCCTGTATTCACAATTCATGAAAAATAACAGTGAAGTGTGAAAGGAGAGAGGTTAACAAAGCAAGTAATTAAAAGAATACTACTAATTTTCAGGGAAGGAAGTTTACTGAAGCATGTAACTAAACAGAGTGCTCTAGATTCTAATGACTAATAGCTCTGAAAGTAAAATTTGCCACAAAGAAGCAAAATATGAAAAAATCTGAGGCAGATAATGAGAAGTTGATTTTCTGGAGACTGAACCAATAATATTGTTCCTTTGCATCAATGATATTGAGGTAATTTGCTGTGATGGCATGATGTTTGATGATACAAAAATTAAACACAAAGAATCTTTTCCTTGATCTGTTCAGATGCTATTAGCATCAGGAAGATATTAATGACAGAGGCAAGCCCAGTTATTGCCACTATTCATTTTCAATGACAGCAGATCTTGTGGCATTTGTATTCTATGTGGTATATAGGACAGCTATTTCAGTCTACATTTATAGTTACCAAGTCACAGTGTGTCTAGGTATCTCAATGTTAATATATGCATACACACACACACACACACACATATATAAAAGCATATACATATATATTCAAGCCTTATATTAAAATGCAAATATAGAGAAAACTAACAATATGCAGTTTAATATTGAATTTATTGTTGTTGTTGTTGTTGTTTTTGTCTTTTTGCCATTTCTAGGGCCGCTCCCGGGGCATATGGAGGTTCCCAAGCTAGGGGTCTAATTGGAGCTGTAGCCTCCAGCCTACACTAGAGCCACAGCAATGTGGGATCCGAGCCGCATTTGCAACCTACACCACAGCTCAAGGTACCACCAGATCCTTAACCCACTGAGCAAGGCCAGGGATCGAACCTGCAACCTCATGGTACCTAGTCGGATTCATTAACCACTCAGCCACGATGGGAACTCCTTAAATTTATTGTTTAAATGTGGACATCCTCATTATCACTAGGTGCAAGCATCCGTTAACTTCATTATATCTTTTCATGTGGACAAGACTGAAACATTTATATATTCAACTAGGTATTTTATTATGAACTTTATTTTTCCTTTATATTAAACATGGACATTATATATTATTTTTGTGAAATTATGTTTGTAAGAATGTTACATTGTCTATGACTTTTATAGAACAGTGGCAGACAGGGTTGTTATAAAATATTTGTTCCCATGGTTCTGATAGGGACTGGAAACTAACACTTTATAGCTCTATGCCTCTAACTAGCGTGACCTTTGTACCTGGAAAACTTACACTGGTAATCAGTAACTTCCCCTTCCAAGCTCACATGTCGTCTTATACACAGTACAGTTAGGGCTGTTATTAGGTACTCTTAACTGCTCATCTACTGCTCTTGGTCCAGACTGCAAGCTTCCAGAAAGTGGGGTCTTTAGCTCACTCTTTTCTCTAAACTCAGGGTCTAGTACATTGGCATTTAGAAGGTTCCCAATAAACGCTAATTGAAAGAATCTATTTAAGGAGGTTAACCATAGTCTTTTCTGGAAATAGCAAAACAAATTAGGTCAATTCTTATTAAAATTTATAGAAAATGTACTTGAAATAATAATCAATAAAGCAGAAAAAATAAAGCTACTCTTTTTATAGTGAGATAGATACTCTGAGTCTTAGCCTATTTTGCTATTAAATCTTGAGGGTCTCTGAGACTCTTAAGCACCTCCATGAAATCCCAGTTTGAAAAACATTGGACTAGATCATCCCTCATCAGAGTTACTGCTAGCTTAATGATCTTAGAAATTATTTAATTTGGGGTCAAAAATCCAAAGTTATTTTTTTTTCATATTCATATGATGAAACGTCCCAAATTAGCCCATTTGAATGTAAGATCCCTTCTCTTTCTCTTTTTTTGTGTGTGTGCATGTTTTTAGGACCACACCTGTGGCATATGGAAGTTCCCAGGCTAGGGGTTGAATTAGAGCTGCAGCTATGCTATGGATGGCATGATGTTTGATGATACCAAAATTAAGAATAATTTTAATTTTTATGCCACAGCCACAGGAATGTCAGATCCAAGCTGTGTCTGTGACTACACCACAGCTCATGGCAATGTGGGATCTTTAATCCACTGAGCAAGGCCATGAATTGAACACACATCCTCATGGATACTAGTTGGATTTGTTACCACTGAGCCACAATGAGAACTCCGAGATCTCTTTCTATGGGAACACTTCTTTTTTCTATTTTTGTCAGAATCAAAATGAATGCTGAATATTTTTTAAGCTCTTATAACATGATATATATTTTCGGAGAAATTTTATTCTGAAAAACCACAACATCCTGAAAAGCCTCACTATAGTTACATAGTATAATTTGTATATAAAAGGGGTTTCATCATTGTCATTCTTTTAATTACTCAGTGAATTTTATTACATTTACAGTTGTACAATGATCATCATGACCTGATTTTATAGCATTTCCATCCCAAACCCCCAGCCCATCCCCTCACCCCCCAACCTGTGTCCTTTGGAAACTATAAGTTTTTCAAAGTCTGTGAGTCAGCATCTGTTTTGCAAAGAAGTTCAGTCTGTCCTTTTTTCAGATTCCACATGTAAGTGATAACATATGATGTTAGTTCTCACTGTCTGACTGACTTCACTTAGCATGATAATTTCTAGGTCCATCCATTTTGCTAACAATGCTGGTATTTCATTCCTTTTAATGGCTGAGTAATACTCCATTGTGTATATGTAATACATCTTTATCCACTCCTCTGTCAATGGACATTTAGGTTGTTTCCATTTCTTGGCCATTGTATATAGTGCTGCAATGACCACTGGAGTACAGTATCTTTTGGAGTCATGGTTTTCTCTGGATAGATGCCCAGGATTGGGATTCCTGGATCAAATAGTACTATTTTGAATTTTCTGAGGAATCTCCATACTGTTTTCCACAGTGGTTGCATCAACTTACATTCCCACCAACAGTTTAATAGGGTTCCCTTTTCTCTACACCCTCTCCAGCATTTTTTGTTTGTAGACTTTTTGATGATGGCCATTATGGCTGGTGTAAGGTAGTACCTTATAGTGGTTTTGATTTGCGTTTCTCTAATAATGAGTGATGTTGAACATCTTTTCATGTGTTTTTTGGCCATCTGTATGTCTTCTTTGGAGAATTGTCTGTTTAGATCTTCTGCCCATTTTTTGATGGAGTTGTTTATTTTTGATATTGAGCTGCGGGAAGTGTTTATAAATTTTGGAGATGAATCCCTTGTCAGTCGCTTCATTTGCAAATATTTTCTCCTATTCTGTGGGTTGTCTTTTCGTTTTGTTTAGGGTTTCCTTTGCTGTGCAGAAACTTTTAAGTTTAATTAGGTCCCATTTGTTTATTTTTGTTTTTATTGTCATTACTCTAGGGGGTGGATCTGAGAAGATACTGATGTGGTTTATGTTGGAGATGTTTGGCCTATGTTTTCTTCTAAGGGTTTTCTAGTGTCTGGTTTTACATTCAGGACTTTAATCCATTTTGAGTTTATTTTTGTGTACGGTGTTTGGAAGTGTTCTAATTTCATTCTTTCCCATGTGGCTGTCCAGTTTTCCAGGCACCACTCATTGAAGGGGCTGTCTTTTCTCCATTGTATATTCTTGCCTCCTTTGTCATAGATGAGTTGACTGTAGGTGTGTGGGTTTAATTCTGGGCTTTCTATCCTGTTCCACTCTTCTACATTTCTGTCTTTGTGCCACTGCCGTATGGTTTTGATGACTGTAGCTTTGTAGTATAGTCTGAAGTCAGGGTTCCCAATTCCTCCAGCTCCATTTTTTCTCAGGATGACTTTGATTATTCCAGGTCTTTTGCACTTCCATACAGACTTTAAGGTATTTTGTTCTAGTTCTGTGTAAAATGTCCTTGGTAATTTGATAGGGATTGCTTTGAATCTGTAGACTGCCTTGGGTAGTAGAGTCATTTTGATAATATTGACTCTTCAATCTAAGAGTATGGTATGTCTTTCCATCTGTTTGTACCATCTTTGATTTTTTTTTATCAGTGTACTTTTCAGAGTGCAGGTCTTTTGTCTCTTTAGGTAGATTTATTTCTAAGTATTTTATTCTTTTTGATGCACTGCTAAATGGGATTGTTTCCCTAATTTCACTTTCTGATCTTTCATTGTTAGTATATAGAATGCAGTTGATTTCTGTATATTAATTTTGTATCCTGCAACTTTGCCAAATTCATGGATGAGCTCTAACTGTTTTCTGGTAGCATCTTCATGATTTTTTAGGTATAGTATCATGTCATCTGCAAATAGTGATAGTTTTACTTCTTCCTTTCCAATTTGGATTCTTTTACTTTTTCTTCTCTGATTGCCATGGCTAGGACTTCCACAACTATGTCAAATAGTAGCGGTAAGAGTAGACCTCCTTGTCTCATTCCTGATTTCAGCAGGAATTCTTTCAGCTTTTCACCATTGAGAATGATGTTAGCTGTGAGCTTGTCATATATGGCCTTTATTATGTTGAGATAGGTTCCCTCTATGCCCACTTTCTGAAGGGTTTTTTATCAGAAATAGGTGTTGAATTTTGTCAAAGTCTTTTTCTGCATCTATTGAGAGAATCATATGGTTTTTACCCTTCAATTTGTTAATGTGGTGTATCACATTGATTGATTTGCAGATATTGAAGGACCCTTGCATTCCTGGGATAAATCCCACTTGATCATGATGTACAATCCTTTTAATGTCTTGTTGGATTCAGTTTGCTAGTATTTTGTTGAGGATTTTTGCATCTATGTTCATCAGTGATATTGGCCTATAATTTTTTTCTTTTTGTGCTATCTTTGTCTGGTTTTGGTATCAGGGTGATGGTGGCCTCATAGAATGAGTTTGGGAGGGTTCCTTCCTCTACAACTTTTTAGAATAGTTTCAGAAGGATCAGTGTTAGCTTGTCTCTAAATGATAGAATTTGCCTGTGAAGCCATCTGGTCCCCTGGACTTTTGTTTGTTCAAGTTTTTTAATCACAGTTTCAATTTCAGTACTTGTGATGGGTCCATTCATCTTTTCTATTTCATCTTGGTTTAGTCTTGGAAGATTGTACTTTTCTAAGAATTAGTCCATTTCTTCTAGGTTTTCCATTTTATTGGCATATAGTTGCATGTAGTATTCTCTTATGATTCTCTGTATTTCTGTGATGTCCGCTGTATCTTCTTTTTTATTTCTAATTTTATTGACTCAAGTCCTCTCTTTTTTTTCTTGATGACTATGGCTAAGGGTTTATCAATTTTGTTGATCTTTTCAAAGAACCAGCTTTTAGTTTCATTGATCTCGTCTATGGTTTTCCTCATTTCTATTTCATTGATTTCTGCTCTGATCATTATGATTACTTTCCTTCTGCTAACTTTAGGTCTTGTCTGTTCTCACTCTAGCTGCTTTAGATGTAAAATTTGGTTGTTTATTTGAGCTTTTTCTTGTTTCCTGAGGTACGCTTGCATTGCTATTAACTTTCCTCTTAGAACTGCTTTTGCAGCATCCCATAGGTTTTGGAGTGTTGTATCTTTGTTGTCATTTGCTTCTACGTATTTTTAAATTTCCTCTTCGATTTCTTCAGTGATCCATTGGTTGTTGAGTAGCTTGTTGTTTGGTCTCTATGTGTTTTTGTTTTTTACAGTTTTTTTTTTCTTATTGTTGATTTCCAGTCATATAGTGTTGTGGTCAGAAAAGATGCTTGATAAGATTTCAATTTTCTTAAAGTTACCAAGGCTTGATTTGTGGCCCAGGATGTGATCAATCCTAGACAATGTTCCATGTGCACTTGAGAAGAATGTGTATTCTGTTGATTTTGGATGGAATGTCCTATAAATATCTATTAAGTCCATCCGATCTAATGCTTCATTCAGGACCTGAGTTTCCTTATTGATTTTCTGTCTGGATGATCTGTCCATTGCTGTAAGTGGGGTGTTAAAGTCCCCTGCTATTGTGTTATTGTCAATTTCTCCTTTTAAGGTTGTTAGCACTTTCCTTATATATTGAGGTGATCCTATGTTGGGTGCATATATATTTACAATTGTCATATCTTCTTGGATTGATTCTTTGATCATTATGTAATGTCCTTCCTTGTCTCTTAAAATATACTTCATTTTAAGGTCTATTTTGTCTGATATGAGTATTGCTACTCCAGTGCTTCTGATTCCCATTTGCATGGAATTATTTTCTTCCATCCTCTCACTTTCAATTTGTATGTGTCCCTAGAAGTGAAATGGGTCTCTTGAAGACAGCATATATATGGGTCTTGTTTTTGTATCCATTCAGCCAGTCTATGTCTTTTGGTTGGGGCATTTAGTCCATTAACATTTAAGGTAATTCTTGATATGTATGTTCTTATTGCCATTTTATTAGTTACTTTGGATTTGTTTTTGTTGCTCTTTTTTCTTCCCTTCTTCTCTTGTTCTCTCCTCTTGTGGTTTGATGACTATATTTAGTGTTGTATTTGCATTGATTTTTCTTATATGTGTGTGTATCTATTGTAGATTTTTGGTTTGCAGTTATTCTGTAGTTTTGATATAAGAGTCTACATATATATGAGGTTGTTTTAAGTTGTTGGTCACTTAATTGCATCTCCAGTGTCCTGCATTTGTACCCTCCTCTTCTCAAAATTTCTGATTTTGGTAGCATATTTATGTGTGGATGATTTTCTACATTTACTGTGTATGCCTTTACTGGTGATCCTTGTTATTTGTAGTATTTTTGTTTCTAGATGTGGTCTTTTCTTTTCTGCCTAGAGAAGTTCCTTTAGTATTTGTTGTAAAGCTCGTTTAGTGCTGAATTCACTTAGCTTTGCTTGTCTGTAAAGCTTTTGATTTCTCCTTCAAATATGAATGAAAGCCTAGCTGGGTAAAGTAACCTTGGTTGGAGGTTTTTTCTTTTCATCACATTAAGTATATCATGCCATTCCCTTCTGGCCTGCAGAGTTTCTGCAGAAAATTCTGCTGATAACCTCGTCAGGGTTCCCTTGTATGTTATTTGTTTCTTTTCCCTACCTGCTTATAATATTTTCTCTGTCTTTAATTTTGGTCAGTTTGATTAATACATGTCTTGGGGTGTTCCTCCTTTGGTTTACTTTATATGGTATTCATTGTGCTTCCTGGATTTGAGTGAGTGATTCCTTTTTGCATGTTAGGGAAGTTTTCGGCCATTATCTATTCAACTACTTTTTTCTGTCCCCTTGTCTCTCTCTTGTCCTTCTTGCACCCCTATAATACGGATGTTGGTGTGTTTAACATGGTCCCAGAGTTCTCCTAGACTGTCTTCATTTCTTTTCAATCATTTTTCTCTTTTCTGTTCTGCATCAGTGATTTCCACTAGTCTGACTTCCACCTTGCTTATTCCTTCTTCTGCCTCCTGTGTTCTGCTGTTAGCTGCTTCTAATGAATTTTTTATTTCAGTTACTGTATTTTGCCTTTCTGCTTGCTTAAGTTTTAAATATTGTATTTCTTTGCTCAGTGTTTGCTGTAAATTATCAATCTTTGCCTCCAGTCTATTTCAGTGTACTACATTATCTTCACTATCACCTATCTAAAGTTTTTTTCCTGGAGGCTGATAATCTCCAGATCACTTAGCTCTCTTTCTGGGTTTTTTTCATGCTCCCTTGTCTGAGTTATAGTTCTCTACCTTTTCATTTTACAGGTTTTTGATGTGGTCTTTTTGCAGACAATAGAGTTGTAGCCTCTCTTACTTCTGAGGTCTGCCCCCCTTGTGGCTGAAGTTGGTAAGAGGGCTTGCTTTAGGCTTCCTGAGAGGAGGTACTGGTGCCTGCCCACTGGTAGGTGGAGCTGGTTCTTATCCCTCTGGTGGGTGGGGCTTTGTCTCTTGTTGAGATTAGAGGTGGCTGTATGCCTGGGGGTTTTTAGGCACCCTGTTTACTGATGGGTGGTGCTGTGATCCCACCTGGATTACTGTTTGGCCTGGGGCTTCTCAGTGCTGATGGGTGGGGCCAGATTTTCCCAAATGGCCACCTGTAGAAGAACAGGTACTGATGAATATTCCCAAGACCTTTGTCTCCAATGTCCTTCCCTCACAATGAGCCACAGTCAGCCCCTGTTTTCCCAGGAGATCCTCCAAGAACTGCAGTCATGTCTGACCCAGATTCCTATGGAGTCTCTGCTTTGCCCTGGGACCCAGTGCACATGAAAGTCTGTGTGTGCCTTTCAAGAATGGGCTCTCTGTTTCCCCCAGTCCCATGGCACTCCTGTGCACAAGCCCCACTGGCCTTCAATTCCAGATGCTCCAGGGACTCTTTTTCCCAGTGCCAGATCCCCAGGCATGGGGACCTGACATGGGGCTCAGAACTCTCACTTCTGTGGTGAGTGTCTCTGATGCAGTTACTTTCCAGTCTGTGGGCTGCCCACCCGGTAGGTATAGGGTTGCTTATTAGGGTATCTTTTTTGAAAGTTTCCAGTCCATTTGGTTGAAGATTGTTCAGCATTTGGTTGTAATTTTTTTTTTTTTTTAATGAGAGAAGGTGAGCTCCAGTCCTCCACTGTCATTCTTGAAAAGTGTATCAAATAGTACAATCCATCACAGGTCTTGTTACTCTTCATAGCTGACCAGCCCAATATCTGATTCCTTACACTTCTTCCAGACCCACCTTTCCATTTGTTGTCCTTGATATGAACATACTATCCACTACCACATATCCCAAGCTCTTGTGCTTTCCAACACGATTGCTGTCCTTATAACATTTCTTTTATCTCTTTTCTTCAGAATTTGTAGCTGCAACTAGCTAATCTAATAACTATGATATGATAATAGACACTCAATAAATCTCTGTTGAATAAGTAATTAAGATATTTATGGATTAATGTGGTAATCTATAACTTTTTAAAGAAAGACTTCATTAAGAAACAGCAACTTTAATCCAAAGGGATGTGAAGGAGAAAGAAGTAACTTTTGGTAAGCAACAACTATGTACCTGGTATTGGGCTTATCTCTTCATGTATGCTCTTTTATTTTTAAAGATCCCAAGGACCTGTCTCTCACCATTTTCCAGAAAAAGAAATGAAGTCTTATATGAGTTAAATACCTTGCTTAAATATAGCAAGTAAGTAGCACAGAGGTGAATCAAACCCAGGTCACCTCATCTGACTCCAAAGCCAGGACCTTTCCCATATCAAATCACATCTTAAAAAAAGAGTAAAGAGCAGCTTTAGAAATATAGGGGAATCTAGGAAATGATATCAGAATAAAGAAGTGGCATTGCTGCCTTCTCTGAGGCAAACTTCACCTTTTCCTTGGTGTGACATGAGAAAGGTGGTCCAGACAGCATTTTTTTTCCAAGGCTATTTCAATCTATACTAATTTGAATCATGTAAATTTTCTCTTGCTTAAGCTCACTTGAAGTTCCATCTGAAATAATGATTATCTGAGTTACATATTTTAATAAATTTCATTATTTTCAAGTGAGAAAGTAACTGAGGCTGAATGAATCAAATGCTATATCTTAGAAATTACCCTAGAATAATCAATATATTCTAGTACTAACTGGTTTGATTATTATTAAGTATCAGTAAATCAACTCCCCCTAATAATCTTATTTGTCTATTTATTTGTTTACCCACTCTTTTATTTCGCTAAGCTTAAATCTAATTTTCTGTTAGTGTATATAGTTTAAAATTTCAGAGTGAGGTTTTTACTCTATTGTTTATCAATAAGAATGTATCTGGTGTAATTACATGGATTCACCCATTGTAAGAAACTCATAAAGATAAATATTGATAAAGAAATATTTCACTTCTTGCCTTTTAATTAAAAAAACAAAGTTAGGAGTTATCTAACATTAAAAATTCAACTACTTTAATAGCAGCTGATTTTTTAAGTATTTTGCTAAGAGTTTTACGTATGTTATCTCAATAGAGTCTCAATTTAAAAATGAACTTAAGAGGAGAAAGAATTATTATCATCCTTACAGATGAGGAGAGCCAAGTTTGAGACTTTGTCTAAGGTTGGCAGAATCCAGGAAGAATAGATTGTTCCATTGCCCTGCTTTTAATTCATCCACAGTTTGGCGGGCGTGTTATGTAGGAGAGAATTTACCTCAAAACCTACTGTTCCCCTTGGCAGAGGAGATTCTCTTGTCCACAAGCCTTAATTAGTCAGGGAGCAACCATCCACAGACAGTATTTATGATACTTGATCTCCTCTTAAAAAAAAAAAAAAAGGATGGTGAGGGATTCTTTGGTTGAAAAGGGGCCTAGATTTTAAAAATTCAACACATCAAAGTTATCTTCTCAATCTAATCCCTTACAACTCCTTTCACACTTTCTAGAAATTTTTTCTGTTATAGAATCCAGGAAACTTATTTACAAAGAATTAGTGCCAGAATTTAGGAGAATTTACCTTGTTTTAGAGACCCCTTTGAGAAGAATCTGATTAAAATTATGGACTTTCTACTTACAAAATGCACTATTATGTATACTTGTCAGATTTCCTTAAAGTTTCAAACATTATGAAATACTGGGAACACAAGAATTATTTTCCAACCTAGATATTATTTTTTTAAAAAAAGAGTTTTGAACAAGACATTTCAGAAAATGCCTCTTCCACATAATCTGAACATAAAACAAGTACCTGCTGTCACAGATCACAATTATGAGTTAAGAAAGAAAGAGGCATCTTCATCTTTGATAATTTTATATACATAAAGTTAATATGTAGAAATTTTACATCCTAGGAATGTACTGTATACTATGAAACACTTGTCTCAAAGTTTAATTTGTTGTTTAAAGGATAGTCTTTACTATCTCTAAGCAAAAATAGAATTGTGAATTATTTGCAGTGACAAAATGGTTCCATTTCATTTATAGCATTTCCAATTGAAAATGAATTTAGCTGTGAGATACAGAAAGTATAAGGCAACCACTTTTTTGCAGTTAAAATAGATTCACTTTTAATAATTTCAATCTTTCAGAAAATGAGATTCTTAAGCAGTTCTTACCTCATCAGAACCAGATCCAAAAATCAGCAAGTCAAAAGGAATTGCTGCAACCATGTCAATCAGGAACCAGCCTTTGAAGTAGTGTATTGCTATTTTGGCTGGATCACTTACCACTTCTTCATTCTGATTTACATATGTTGTTCTGAAGTTTATAAGAATGTCTATGATAAACATAATATCCACAATCAAGTCTACCACATTCAAAGGGCTGCAGGAATAGCCGCATTCTCGTCTTTTCTGTTCTTCTCTGTCATTGAGGAGAAAGGCTGCAGAGTAGGGAGTGAATATAGCCGTGTATATGACCAACAGCAGAATAAGCCAATCCCAGACAGCCTTGAAAGGACTGTAGTGCAATATTGTAAACTTGTTGATGCGTGGTGTCTGCAGTTTATATTCTGGCAGGACATCCGCTCCTAAAGAGAGAACCTGAACAGAGAAAAGAAAACCACACACTACATAAAAATGCCATTATTTAATCTCCAAAGCTGTAATAATATTAAGGCAATTATATAGCACAATATTTTAGAAAAATGAACAAAAACATGTAATTGCGAGGTATGTATGAGAAACACATTCATTTTAAGGAACCTGTATAAACCCTATTTGACCCCAGAAAACTTCATTGGTATTCCTTGATAAATATAATTTTCACTGAAAAATAATGAATATTGTCACTGAGATACTAAGGAATGGTTATAGGTTCCTTTGGAACATACGACTTTTCAGAAATAAAAATATATAGCTTTTTTAAAAAAATCATAGAATCAGTTTGATACAAGAGAAATTCAATTTTCAAACCTAAGAAATGATTGGCTGTAATGAATAGAAAGTCTACTTGGATCCATGGTCACATTTAATTTACATATATTTAATTTATAATTAAACTTTGATAAACTCGTCATTCAAATCTTTAATGAAAATTTTCCCACCTATAAATCTGTTTTTTTTTTTGTCTTTTGTCTTTTTGTTGCTGTTGTTGTTGTTGTTGCTATTTCTTGGGCAGCTCCCGCGGCATATGGAGGTTCCCAGGCTAGGGGTTGTATCGGAGCTGTAGCCACCGGCCTACGCCAGAGCCACAGTAACGCGGGATCCGAGCCGCGTCTGCAACCTACACCACAGCTCACGGCAACGCCGGATCGTTAACCCACTGAGCAAGGGCAGGGACCGAACCCGCAACCTCATGGTTCCTAGTCGGATTCGTTAACCACTGCGCCACGACGGGAACTCCTAAATCTGTTTTTAACATTAGAAAAAAGGGGACATGCGATTAAAATAAATACAAGGAGTATTGTTCCTAAAAGGCTGAAGGAGTATTTTATATTCTAGGACAAATTTACTGACACTCGAACTTTTTCATCACATTTAGAGAACTGTGTAGAGAGAATGGTACAAGGAGATGTGCAGAATATAGATCTGGAGAAGTTTCAAGATTCTCAGCCACCAAGGGGTACTTAAACTCTAAGATTTATTCTAGTTAATAAAGCATTGGGGAGACTATAATAGTTTGCCTTTTAGTTCCTCGTTTATCTGAAAAAATGAGAGCTAAACTTCACTGTGACCCTACTCAGTAGAAAACTTGATGACTCTGTGATTTTAGATCAAGTTTCAAGAACAAAAGTCAAACAAAAAGGTTATCTAGCTACTCAGGAAATGTAATTAGCCTTAATGGTGGTTTTAAAGAATTAAAAATTTTTGATGGCTCCACAAATGGCACTTTGAGGCATGTACTGAGGGAAAGATAGGATGTACTCTTATGAATACCTTGCATATGTGCAATGGCCCTATTTCAAAGTCAATTTTACTAAGTAAATTTTCTTAGACTAGGTTTTTCTAAATATAGCTAATATGTTATTAACTTTGCAGCGTGGATCTCAGGCAATCTTCCGTTGCTTAGTCAGAGCATATTATTTCTGATTTTTTGGTAAAACAATGGATATAGATTTTTAACTTGATTATAATAATAAATTATTTTAGGCAAATTTCAATGTTAAACCTTATTTTCATCATTGTATACCATACTTTTTTTCACATATAAGTTATCATTCCTATTTTGAAAAGAACTTGACATTAAATAACCCTAAATGAGATACAACATAATTTTTAAATATAACCATAGCCCAGTTAAAATAGGCAAATTTTAGATAAGAGCTAAACTGATTTAACTAGTTTTTGAAAAAAATAATAAAGAACTGAGAGTACAGCTGAGAGTAAATTTGAACTACTATTAAATGGTGGAAAAGGAATTTTATTTTAAGTTACTATAAGAAATGATAGGAATTAATTATTAGTAAAAAAGAACACTGGAAAATAAGAGGTTTCACTGTTTACGAAATTACCTATATGTACATCTAACTCCCAATATACAAATAAGAATAATATTTGGATAATCTGTCAACTGATAAGTGCAGAGTAATAGAACTCTAATTTGCTATGCTTAGTATAGAAAACAGTATATGGTATTTTGGTCTGGAAGGAATGGAAGATCTTACAAGGTATCATTTTGTAATGTCCCTTTCTCAAAAACCAGGGACTACTCAGTATGTAGAAAGTAAAATCCAAAAACCTTATTTTGACTTTCAAAGTCATCTAAAATATGGACCAGTCTATCTTTTCATTTCCTTGTCCCATTAGATTCCTCCATGCCCTCACCATACTCTGCAAAACGTGGCTAAAATTTTTGAGATCTTCCCAAATCCCTGAAGTCACAAATTTCTCTCATTAAAAAAAAAGGGTGGGGTATATAATCATACAAAGGGAAGAAAAAAAAAGTTATTTTTAAATGTAGGGATAAAGTCTGAGCTTGCTTTCTGATTAAGTTTCATGCTTCTGATTCCAATCTGAACACTTGCTTTAGCAGAAGTATAAATGCAAATGCATCCAGCACCTTGGAGTTACTCTTGAGAAGTAAAAACTGTGGGAGGAACTCTTCATTCCACATGTGCAAACAAATATTTTACATTTAGATACCTGCTGCGCTGAGAGTGGAGGCTGAAAAATTGGGAAGACACTGTCCCTGACATAACAGAGTTTTTTGTCTATTGGGAGAGAGACGTGCAAAAAATGGGAGACTTGTTGAGGTCCACTCAATTCCCGGAGTTGATAGTGGTGCTGACTGGGGTGCGGGGGGCAGTTTTCATAAAACACTTTCAGGAGAAGATGGCACTTGAATTGAGACTCCGAATAGAAAGTAGTTGAAGCAGATTAAGTTGAAGTGGTAAGGCCATCACAGGCAGAGGAAACAGGATGAACAAAGGTAGGGATGCATAAAATGTGTTGTGTGTTGAGGAATTAAAGCTGCCTTATATTGCAGATGGATAAAATCCAAGGAAGGAGTTGTGAAGGATGTCAGTAGAAGACCTAATGTGATGTGATAGGGATCTCAGGCTTTCTCCTTTAGGTTAGAGTTTCTCACATATGAATAAAACACAGATTCCTTCTCAAGGGAAAGATGCTTAGGGCAGAAAACCAATGATGATTACATTACTGTTATTTGTAATGTTATATAAATATGTATAAAAATAAAACCAGGTTAAATTTTCTTATGCTCACACCTCTTAATATGACTCTTGTGGGTTGAATTGTGTACCCCAAAAAGATGCATTGATGTCCTAATCCCTGGTACATATGAGGGTGACCTCATTTGGAAATAGGGTCTTTGTAGATGTAGTCAAGTAAAGATGAGGTCATAGGAGATTGGGGTGGGATCTGCTGCAATAACTGGAGTCATTGTAAAAATAGGGAAATTTGGATCCAGAGATACAAAAACACACAGAGAGGATGTGATGTGACAATGAAGCCAGATAGAGATGCAAATCATGAAACACCAGGCAGCCACCAGAACCTAGAACCTAGAAGAAAAGCATGGAGCAAATTCTCCCTCAGAGACTCCAGAAGGAACCAACCTTGCCAATATATTGACTTTGAACTGCTAGGCTCCAGCATTGTGAGAGAGCAAGCTTTTATTGTTTTAAGCCACTCATTTTGTGGTATTTTGTTAGGGTAGCCCTAGTGAATTACTACAATGACAAATAATGAAAACAAATGAATTACAAAAATATTTACAAAACCAGTGAATTCACACTATTATCACTAATTCAATATTTGACATATCTGTTGAGTCAAAACAGACTGAACTTTGGCCATAATGTGTAGTTTGATCTAGCTGGTAAAATATCTGTCTCTATTCTAAATGCAATACTTTTTTTTTTTTTTTTTGCAAAAGGATGTAGTCAAAACAGAATTACAAACTTCAATGATCTTATTGCTGTGTGAGGATATTATAATCTAAGCCTTAATTCAAATGTTGCTCCTACTAGGCTTCAAAAACCCATTTAAGTGGTATTACTTGATACTCTAAAAGTTTTTATTTCCTTGGAGTTGATTTTAACTTTGAAGCGTTACTGAATTCTATGTAATATCTAATCAAATTATCTCTAGAACCAGGATCAGAAATGTAGTTCATTTGTTAATGTCCATCATATCTATTGATACTGAATCCTTGAAATTTGGCATGTGCAACAATGGAGTGTGTTTTAATAATGCATTTGTAGTAACTGGTATAGTACAAAATGTTTTGATATAAGTTCTTAAACTTCTTCATGGCTATATCTGTGTTATATGGTCACTCAATTTTGTTCTGAATTTTACTAACCAAGTGACTTCAAAAACTTTTATTCATCATATAGCATGCTTTGGTATCATGAAGTCTCATAAATCCAAATGCCATCAGAGGTACCAGAATCAGGTAGATGACAGTACTCTGTTATTAAGTGATTATGTTATTGATTCAGAAGATTATTATATTATTTTAAGTTTTTACCAAGAGATAGGAATTTTTAATATTTTCCAGGAGAACTCAGGGCCCTTGAGAATATTCCTTTTTGCGGACATTAGTTTGAGAATTGCTATGGGTTACTAGGCAAGAAGGTCAAGGTGGCCAAGTTAGTTTTAAGAAATGCATCTGGCAGTGGAATGGAGGAGAAACCAAAGAGGGATAGGACTAAAGGCTGACAGGTCAGTTAATACTTTGGTACCAAGAAACACAGATGAATGAACAGAGATAAGGAAATCCTGTACTAGGAACCAGGTGGTAGAGGTAGAGAGGAGAAGCATATTTCAGAAATAAATTCATCTCAGGGTCTAAGAATGAAGAATGGAGAAACATTTAAAAATTTTTTTATTATGGTTGATTTACAATGTTCTGTCAATTTCTGCTGTATAGCAAAGTGACCCAGCCATACATATATATACATTCTATTTCTCATGTTATCTTCCATCATGTTCCATTACAAGTGATTGGATATAGTTCCCTGCGCTATACAGCAGGGCCCATTTATTTCTTTGTGATTCTAATAATGATTCTTATTAGAGCCAATCATCATAGTACTTTTTGAAGGCTCAACTCAGTTTGGAATAAGAGAAAGAGTCTTAGAGTTTAAATTTGAAGACATGGGTTTAAATTTTGGATACAATTTTTCTGGTAAATCATTTAATCTCTTTGGATCTTTTTCTTCTCATCTGTGTGATAAGGATAGTAATCTTTGACCAAATCACCTCTCTATACAGAGCTACCATATCATATGAGATACTTTCTATAAAAGTAGCTGATAAAGTGGGAAATACCTACATAAAGTAATTTTTATTATTTTTCATTGTTCTATGGTTATTTGTTTAAATCCTGAATTGAACAAACCAAATACAACCGAAACATATGAAGCAGTTGAATAAAGTTGAATACTTACTGGACATCGATAATATTAAGGAATTGTTTCTGTTATCTACTCCTTAAAATAAACTAAGCTGAAACATAGTGGTTTAAAACAACAGCCATGTTATTATTCATGATTATTTGTATGAGAAATTTAGACAAGTCTTGGCTGGACCATTCTTCTGTTCTATAGTGTCAGCTGGGGTCACTCAGTAATAATTGGTTGGTGGCTGAGCTTGTGTGGAGAATCCAAAAAGGGTTCTCTCACAGGTCTAGTATCTTGGTGGGAATAATTGGAAGGTTGGGTTCACTCAAGATTCTGGAACAAACGCCTCTCTCTCTGTCTCTCTCTGTATACATATATAGGTATATGTGTATATACATGTGCATATATACACATATACACATATATATTATAATATGGTAATTATATATAATATCATATTATATAACATATAATATACATGTTTCCCCATATAGTCTTTCCTTTCCATGGAGTTTCTATATATGGTTTCTTTAACAAAAAGGGCAGTAAGACATCTTATGTGGAGGTTTAGTACTCCCAAGGGAGAAACGGAAATATCTATCCTCTTAAAGCCTACGACTAGAACTAGTATAGCATTACTTCTGCTATATTCTACTGGCCAAAGCAGTCATAAGATAGCCTTGATTCAAGAAAGTCGGAAACCAGTCTTTACCTTTTGATAGGGGAATGACAGGAGTGTGGAAAGAAGGAATCAATTATGGCCATTTTTGAGATAAGCTATCACAGAAATTATTGACATGTTGGTTTTGTGTATGATAATAATATTGTGTTTAAGTTTTTAAAAATAGTCTTAACTGTTTAGGAATACATAATGAAATATTTGTGGATGAAATGCTATAATATTTGGAGTCTGCTCTAATAAAATTCCAGATTGAAAGAAGGGAAAGGTGAGAGAAAATCTAGCTATATGCAACAACATTAGAAGTATGTTGATTTTTATTGAAACTGGGTGATTGGTATATACCATTCTATTTTTACAATATGTTTAAATTATTCACAATATTTAAAAAAATAATCATAAAGCCTCGGTCAGAAACACCTACAATATGAGGATGGGTCTACACACATCATGGGGTCTCACTCCTACCAGATTTGAGTTGGTTCCTTTTAGGCAAGTTAGGACTCCTTCCTTCTGCTACAGAAGGTTTATTCTGCTCTCTGCACATCTACTTCCTATGATGTTGACCTTCATTTGCTCACACAGACTGCATACAGTCCCAACTTTTCCCAGCCTTGAACTATTTCCGTATAAATTTATGTCACATTGGTGGCTGGGACAAATCATATCATAAAAAGATAGTTGGACTAAGTCTGCAGATGCCCATTCCTCTGTGTGTACTTAGCTACACTGCTCATCAGGTTAGATTAAAATAAAGCCACTTTTCAAGACTCATCGGGTTAAGCCTCTCATTAAATTACTCTTACTTTATTAGCATTTTATATTCAAACCTCAAACTTTCATTCTGGATTGACATAAGAAGCATGTTTTTGCTTTCTTTCCCCATAAAGCTAAATATAATGTTTATGTTGTTTAACATCATTTTTGTTAATATTTGCATTATATATGTGTTTATAATTCATTTCTAGAAAAAATGATCTCTCAAATTAAAATGATTCATATCTTTTCTTTTTAAAAAAATGATAATGAGGAGTTCCTGTTGTGGCTCAGTGGAAACAAATCTGACAAAGCATCCATGAGGACACAGGTTCGATCCCTGGCCTTGCTCAGTGGGTTAAAGATGTTGCTGTGAGCTGTGGTGTAGGTCACAGAGGTGGCTCAGATCCTGCATTGCTGTGGCTGTGGTGTAGGCTGGCAGCTGTAACTGATTCGACCCCTAGTCTGGGAACTTCCATGTGCCTCAGGTGCAGCCCTAAAAAGACCAAAAACAAACAAAAAAATGATAATGAGTTACTTCATTACTTCTAGTCTTTTTTAATCTTGCAAAAAACTACATGAATTTAGAATTTCAGAATGATTATTTCTTTTTCCTTACAGATTGTTTTAATTGTCTTATTTCCATCTTAATGTTCTAGATGCCTATAGTTTTTATATCTCATCTTTTTTTTTTTTTTTTTGGCTGTGCCCATGGCATGTGGAAGTTCCTGGGCCATGGTCAGGGATCAAACCCGCACCACAGCAGTGACCTGAGCTGCTGCAGTGACAATGCCAAATCCTTAACCTGCTGTGCCACAAGGGAACTCCACCGCATACTTCTTTGGATTTGGATAAATGTATGAATCATAGGTCCCTAACAAGTTAAAATTAATCATGGCAGTTCTTAGGAGCCATTCTGTTGAAATGAAATATGAGATAGGTAAATATTTGTTTTAAAAACATAAATAGGATTCTAAGGGGCCAATGACTTGAAAAGAAAAAGTCTGCTACACAGTTTATTACATTTTGTTGAGAGCCAACTTCTCCCACACATCTGAGAAATAACACACTTTAGAACGATAAAACACGATTAATTGAACCATTATAAGGATTTTCTTTTAAGAGAAAAAGAAAAGAGGGGAAGAAACCTCGCTGCATTAAAAAGGGGAACTCCATGGTCTCCAGAAAGACACTTCTAATTTCTTTCCTCAAACCACCAATTAAATGTACAGTTTAATACAGCCTAAAATATGGTTTTCTTTACCAAATACAGTTTTTCTTCTTGCTAGCACATTACTATTTGTTTAACCTTGAACAGTAAAGTGTTATATAAAACCAAAATCTTTATAGGAAATAGCACTATTTATTCAATGAAGATCTACTGTGAAAATTTTGTGCGAACACCAGGATTAATAACTACTCTTCTCTTTTGAAAAGTGCAATAGGGAACGATTAAGCCTTCCAAAAGATTATACAGTACTTTTGGCAGCTGTTAAACGCCATGCTGAGGTGTTGGTAGAGACTGCTCATCTGTTATTTATCCTTTACTCAGGACTTGCAGTTAACTAATAGGCTAGCTGTATTTTTATCTATCAAAAGAGTAGTCAGTGACAAAGTGCATCAGATAGATTATGTAGCATCAGAAAAGATTTACGCTCTCTTGGCTTTTCAGCATTTTATTTGAGAAATAAAGCAAAACTTGAGTTAATTTTCACTGTAACAGCCAGCCACACTGATGATTACCCAGGTATATAAATTAAAAAATGAAAATATTCATACAATAAATCAAATATGTAGCATAGGAACATTTTTTAAATAGATAAAATATTAAAATTAGGTAGTAGAATCACTGAAGCATTCTGTACTCAAATAATTTTCGAAGGTTTTAAGTAGACAGTGATTTATACGTGTAAGAGTGTATGTGTACACACATATGCCTTTGTGTTTGAGTGTTGGATTGAGCCAGGAAGATTGTATGAATTTGTGAAAATAAAAGTCATCTAGCTAAATATCAGGTTTAGTGTTTTATATTTTCTGTATATATTCATATGAAAAATATCTGCTTCCCAAAATATGTATGATTCTCAGACTATGAAAGAAATAGGTTAGATAATATCTTAGGCATTTATAATACTCTTAAATTACTTCAAATATATCCATAATAAAATTGTAGGTTCTTCCAGAACCATAACCCCCCCTTAATTTCCATGCCAATGGCTAGCAGCACAGTGGCCCTTGGTTCTGGCTCTGTATTCAAATTATTCTGAACCAGCCCCATGCCTGTGCCATGCTGCTCTGAGTTGTTTCAGGTATCACCTTGTTCCTGACACCAGATGCTTTCTGGCCTAATGTTTGCTTCCTTGGCTCTCCTTTTTCCTTTCTCATGCAAACTATACGCATGCTCTCTTCTTTCCATTTCCTTTATTTTTGTTTTTAAATTAACCTAATTTAAGAAAAAATGGAAATGAGGAAAAGGAACACTTAGCACTCTAGTTCAAAACCACAGATGAACAAAGAACAAGCTTAGAGATCAAGGGGAGAAATAAAGCATTTAGATGGGAGAATCTCAGAAAAGTATGTGCCAGGTACTAATAGGAGGAAGTGCCTAGGAGACAGAAGGTTTGGAACTTGATATCAAATCCTTGAGAAGCAGTGGCTAAAGTTCTGGAAAGTGGACTCACTTGCCAGGAGAGTGTAAAGGGAGAAATAACTAAAATATGGGATGGAGAAAAAAGTAAGGCAATATTCCTGGGTCCTAGCACTTTACCTGGATATACATAGTAAGCACCCAAAATAGTTGAATGGGCATGTTTGTAGCTTAAAAAAAAAAAAAAAAACAGACAATGGAAATGGCAACACAGAAAATTCATGAGAGAAAGGATTACGATAGAAACAGCTGCTGTCACCAAAATTTGTTGTACTCTCTTCCATAGAGTAGAGTTGTTGCTAGAATGTGTCTGTCCAGCCAAGAATACATGACTCAGCCCCATCTGCATCTAGCTATGGCCATGTGTCTGATGGGTGGCATTTCTTGGCCAAAACCTTCAAGAAGCAGGTATGCCTTTTCCTGTTTTCTCTTTCTATTTCTATAGCATAGAGCTAAATGCTTCCAAGGCTCCAGATTCTTAAGTCTTATGGGATAGGGGAGCCTCCAAATGTAGGTAACTGGGATCATTAGATTAACAAGAGGAGGAACTCACTCATTGCACAGGAATACTAGCTTCTGCTATTACTTGAGCCCAAAGTATAATATTGGAATAAGCCACAGTGATACAAAGATTTACGAGTTCTAGATGCTAGCATTTCCCTAACTTGGATCTTTAAGAAGACAAAGACCTCAAGTGGGCAGGAGAGAAACATCAAGTTCACAGCATATCTCACCTCTTCCCTCTGTTCTCCCTTGAGGTTTAGCTCCATCAAGTCACATCACCGGTGTTAACAATGACAGTGTGTCAACTTATAAAAGACATACAACAGAGCCTCTTCTAAATCCAGCTAAACCACATGAACCAGGACACTCATCAGTTTGGTTCACAAACTGGTAAAAAAACAAGCGGTAAAAAACAAAAACAAAAAAACCCCACAAAGGAACAGATATGCTCATGCCCACTTTGCTCACTCAGGTTCTTTCTGCCCAGGTATCCCCAACATCACTAGCACCAAAACGAAGACAAGAGGGATGCTCCTTTAGGTAACAACTATGTGCTTCCTCCAACACTTCCTTCCTTAGGCAGGGGAAGTTCAAATTCATAGCTACAGCTGCCACCACTGCCATGGAGGAAAGGAGCTGAGCTGCCCACCTCAATGTTCTCTATCAACCCATTTTGACGCTTGTTCTTTTTTTTCCCCTTAAAACATGGTGTATTTGATGACACTGGACTCCTGAGAGAGTTCCTGCTCAGCTCCTCAATGCTATCTCTTGGAGAAAGAGGATAGTTAACACTGAGTTAGTTGCCAGGGCTAGTATTGAATTATGATATTCAGTTCTTGCAAGAGCTCTTTAAAATAAACATTATTATCTCTATTTTTATAGACAAGGGAATTGACTCAGAGGCTGAATAATTTATCTGAGGTCTCAAAGCCAACTATAGTATTACCAGTCATAATATCCCTTAGCTTTATCAAATGCTGTTATTTACTGAAGACTTGATGGTCATTATCACATTTAAATGTTACAATTTTACAGCAGAGGTACTTGTTATGAGTTCAGTTGTGTTGCCCCTAGTGTTAACTCCAGTACCTGTGAATGGGACCTTATCTGGAAATAGGGTCTTTGCAGAAGTAATCAAGATAAGATGAAGTGATACTGGTTTGAGGTGGGCCCCAATCCAATGCGACTGGTGTCCTTAGAAGAAGAGAAGAGACACAGAGACAGACACAGGAAGAATTCTGTGTGATGATGGAGGCAAAACTGGGAGTGTCTATAAGCCAAGAAACACTAAGATTGACAGCAACCAGGGAGCTAAGAGAAAGTAATAACACAGATTTTTCCCCTGAGACTTCAAAGAGAATATGCTCCTGCTAACACCTTGATTTGAGACTTTTAGCCTCCAGAACTATAAGAGAATAAATATCTGTTGTTGTTAACCCACCTAATTTGTGGTAATTTGTATGACAACCTAGGAAATTAAGACAGTGATTTTTCTGTTTGTTTGTTTAGGGCTGTACCTGTGGCCTATGGAAGTTTTAGGGCTAAGGGTTGAATTGGAGCTGCAGCTGCTGTTTTATGCCACTGCCACAACAATGTCAGATCTGAGCCACCTCTGTGTCCTACACCACAGCCCTTGGCAATGCCGGACCCTTAATCCACTGAGCAAGGCCAGGGATTGAACCTGCATCCTCATGGATACTAGTTAGGTTCATTACCCGCTAAACCACAATGGGAACTCCTATAACAGTGATATTGTTTATCACTCTACAGATGTGAAAACTGATACTAGCTAACTTCCCAGAGCTGTCTGATTCCATAGGGCCTGTGTTCTTATCTACAGCAGTATATCAGTATTTGATTCATTTTTCCATGGGGATAAAGTCTGTGTTTTCATTTGTTTGTTTGTTTTTTACTATACATACATTTTCACAAGAAGAAATTATGTTGTAAGGGTCTGTATGTGTTTATAAGTTATCAAAATGTCTTTAATAAAATCTTAGTCACCTTTGCCAGAATAGTGAATAAAGAGAATTATATAGAACCCTTTCTTGCCAAGAGCCTAAATGCCACATGTTTGGATGAACACACAGATATAGGACACAGGAAGGAAAAAACAGAAATGTTAGATGGTCATGAAGGGAACCAAAAATTAAAATAAAGATAATTTCATTCTATAAATCTATAATCTGTCAAATATTGTGGAACAAGCCATACTCCAGACTGAGATGGCCCTGTTACAATATCCCAGGTCTCTTGTAAACATTTCAAAGATCTCCCTGAGTATCAATCAGATTTATTAACAACAAAATGAGGACAGTGACATCTACCTTTTAGGCATTTGTAAGCTATAAGACAACAAACATAAAGTCCCACACATAACCCCTGTTTCACTATAAATACCAAATAAGTGAGTATGATTTTAGGTATATTTAACTTGAACAGCTCAAAATTAAATTATAAATAACATTCAGCATTAATTTTAATTATTGCCTGAACCCAGTTCCCTGATGTGACCCTTGGAGCAAGTCAATAATGCAAAGCTAGAGAGTTCCCATCATGGCGCAGTGGAAACGAATCCGACTAGGAACTGTGAGGTTGCGGGTTCGATCCCTGGCCTTGCTCAGTGGGTTAAGGATCCGGAGTTGCCATGAGCTATGGTGTAGGTCGCAGATGCATCTCAGCTCTGGTGTTGCTATGGGCTGTGGTGTAGGCCAGCAGCTATAGCTCCGATTAGACCCCCTAGCCTGGGAACCTCCACATGCCACAGGTGCGGCCCTAAAAAGACCAAAAAAAAAAAAATAATAATAATAATGCAAAGAGTGAGACAGCAGAAGACAGATGGTTGTGCCTATTGTTTATACATGTTTCCTGGTAAGAGAACACTTTTTCTTTATTTTTCAACATCTGTTAATGCTATATTGACCAGGCCATCCATAAGGTGGTAATTTTAAAAAATAAACAATTTTTTTTTAAGTGCTTAAACACTTATTTTTTTTTGTCTTTTTAGGGCCATGCCCACAGCATTCAGAGGGTCCTGGGCTAGGGGTCAAATGGGAGCTACAGCTGCTGGCCTATACCACAGCCACAGCAACGCCATATCTGAGATGCATCGGCAGTCTCCATCACAACTTGTGGCAATGTGGGATCCTTAAACGACTGAGTGAGGCCAGGGATTGAACCCACTTCCTCATGGATACTAGCCATGGATACTAGCCGGGTTCTTAATCTGCTTTGTCACAATGGGAACTCCTAAAGTGCTTAAACACTTTGAAAGGACCCAGTTTAAGCAAACAATAGGATATTTCCTCCTAAAGGATATGTCAAGGAACTAGGAGACATTGAGTTGGCTGGTTGGAATGCCTGTCATAAAGGGACTTGAACATCTAATGGGTGTTTGGAGAAAATTACACTTGAGTATCTGCAGAGAATATATGAATTTCTCTATTTTATTGCAAGTAATGAAACAGAACTTCTTAAAAAGGAATTCAGTACATATTTGTAGTATTCCTGTCAGTTTTAAATTTTGAGTATACTTTCCAAGGATCCTACAGAAATGCTATATACAGCAAAACCAGTATAGATGATCACTGGGATTCTGCTATTTTATTATTTTTCTTATTTACTCAGTTATACTATATTAGTGCAGCTTTACTGTGTTCATATCATCTACAGGTCAAGGCTTAATATACTTTAAGGAAAAAAATCAGAAACACTCTTCATAAAAATTTCAGGATAAAGTTATCATAAGGAGGATTTTTTTCTTTTTATTGTATCTATATGAGATGATGGATGTTGACTGAACCTATTGTGGTGATCATTTCACCATATATATAAATCAAAACATCATGTTAAATATTTTAAATAGTGATACATGTCAATTATTTCTCAATGAAACCAGAAAAAATTCTAGGATGATGGGGAAATATAGATGTGTATGTGTGTATGTAGAGGTGTATGTGTGTGTGTGTGTGTATATGTATATGTTTTTATATATATGCATATATATATAAAATGCAAGCACATAATAATCTATCACAGTGTATATTACCCTGTGATAGCTGGCTTTTTTGCAAACATCTCAAAATATTTTTAAAAATTTAAGATATATGGTGGTTATTTCTCAGAGAGTATGTGTTCATGTCTTTTTTGGATTTTCAAAGTCACCTAGGACCTATAATAGTTAAAAATCTTGACTTAAGACATGAACTTCTATGGGTCTCTGAATTCCACAGAAGTATAAACACATTCATAATATCAAGTGAGAAAGAATAACACAGAAAGGAGGCAAAAGAGAATGAGAAATGTTTAGAGAGAAAATGAAGCATAAATTAATGGGGGGGGGCACTAGTACTAGTAGGAACTGTGCTCAAAGTTAGAATGAGGTCAAAGACAGCATCTTGACTGAAGCACAAGTGAGCTGTTTCTCTATTACTGACAGAAATTTTCTGAGTACAGTTGGCCTTTGAACAATCCAGGGGTTAGGGACACCAACCCTGCTTCCAGTTGAAAATCTGTGTATAAATTATAGTTGGTCCTCTGAATCCATGGTTCCTCTGTATCCAAGGTTCTAACCAATGGCAGATTATGTATACTGTAGTATTTACTATTTTAAAAAAACTGCATATAAGTGGATCTGTGTGGTTCAAACCTGTGCTTTTCAAGGGTTAACTCTATTTATAAGATGAACTGGTCTACTAATTCTAAGCCTTTACTTTTAAATAACTTGGCTTCAAGGATGTTTTTTCATTCCTGCTAAATTTCCAAATGAGAAATACCTCCCTGTCAAGGTTGAGAATATCCATTTACTAAGTAGCCTTAGCAACCATGCATTACTACCAAATTTGCAATTGACAAGTCTTACTTGGTTGTGCCATCCTGATGATTAAGAGTCAGTTAAGAGTCTGTAACACCTGATTCTAATTGCAGGAATACACTGAAGTCACTTGCTTTAGTAACAAGTTCTTGGAAGGCCACCATTTGCCTCCTAGATTTGTTCTTTTTGGAGGTCTGACAAATTTTATTAGGGCCCCAGAAGAGCAATAAACAGAAAATGCTAGAATATCTATAGACAACTCAATACAACCGTAAGAAGTAAAACAAGATGCCTTTTATAGAATAAGGTGTTAAATCATCAATTTTTCTTTTATTTTTTTGTTCCTTCCTCCCTCTACCTGACCCCCACCCTGAATTCTTTCCCTCTTCCTTCCAGCTTCCCTTCCTCCCTACCTTTCTTCCAAAATGAAAAGTTTTAACAGAAGTCAAATTTCTACAGAGAGGAATTATGAATTAGTTCATAAAAATATTTTCTAGATTCTGAAGTACCTAATGGTCTTAACCATATTTGCTATTTTTATGCACTTTAAACCATCCCATATGCACTTCTGCCCACACGGCAAGTAGTCTGTTCCATGTTCAAATAACAAAACCAAAATGGCAACAAAAAAGGTGGAAAATAAAAAGCATTCTATAGTCTAAATTACTGAATAGACCTGCGCATTAAGAGAAGTTTTGAAAATGCTATTAAATTTTTAATTATGCTATATTATCTGTTCTTCCAGGAGAGGAAACAAACCAAATGTTCCACTGAAAGCCATGACAAACCTTGAAATTAAGTATGACTCTGATTCTATCATAGCTAAGAGAGATTAACACCTAAATGCTGGCTAGAAGGGGGTCAATGAGATAGCTTTCTTTCTTCAATAACCAACTATCAAAATATCTCTTTCAAAGTCATGAAGAGGAATCCTGGGTGAGTTAATTCAAGAAAATCACATGATTATGTATGTATGCATATATTTTTGCTTTTTAGGGCCGTACCCATGGCATATAGAAGCTCCCAGGGCAGGGGTCAAATCAGAGCTACAGCTGCCAGCCTACCCCACAGCCACAGCAATGCAGGTCCAAGCCTTGTTTGTGACCTCATCACAGCTCACGGCAATGCTGGACCCCCAACCCAGTGAGAGAGGCCACGGATAGAACCCGCATCCTCATAGATACAAGCCAGGTTTGTTTCTGCTGTGCCTCAACAGAATTCCCACATGTGATCTTTTAAGTGCATAACTTTAAAGCAATGGGCATGTGAATCATCTGAAATAAATGGAAAAAAATAAATTGGGCACTCTTGATTATTTAGAAGACTTGATGTAGAGGCATAATTTTGTAGCAGAGATTATTACAGTCCTATTTTTGTGCATCACCTCACAGGGATAACTTCCTAGGAAGTAATTTACCTTGATTCTAAAAGGTCTTGAATTACATTTTGCCTGATATAATACTTTATATCTCATTAGAAATTTTTGAAAAAAAACTACTAAGATATTTGACTCCTTTCTGTTTCTCCTGGGGAGAGGCATGAATCTGTCAACACCTAAATGAAACAAAAAAGATTATGCAAGTGACAAAGAACAAATAAAAATCAAGCCAGTTTATGCCTCCTGATGAAAAATATCACTTTCTTTATAATCTTTTCCCTAATAAATGTGTAATAATATGATTATGTCCATGCTTCAATTTCCTTGATTTTGTTCTGGCAGCTTTTACGTCTTACTGATAGATAAAATATGCCAGTTTTTTCAAATACAGCTAAAAACTATTACATTTTTTCTGTTGTTAGGGACACATATGAACAGCAAAAGACATATATTATGTCCTTTGAGACATTTTGCCACATTTTACATGGTAAACAGGGGCAATGTTCTTTAACATAACTCATAAATAACCATTAATACTAATTTTGCCTTATGATAAATTTGCTTAATTGTCTTATATATAAAAGAGTCAATAGATACAATTTAATATTGGCATCTCAAAACCTGGATTTCACAATCTGGTAAAATTAAAAAGGAATGGGGTGTATCACAGGATTTTCATATTTATATTTAATAAATTACAAATGTTAGGGAGAATAGCTATCTTTTTCTATCACCATAATTTCAAAAAATATGTTAAAATAAAAATATAAGGAAGGACAAATTCTTAGAATAAAAAGGAATTTTAAAAGAGTAAATTCAGTTTTTATGAAAACCTTATTATATTGTTTTATCTTTCTCATTTTGTTGTGGACAGTGCAAACCATATCATCTAGCAAGTACTGCTCTAGCAAGACCAGGGATCGAAAACACTTTCATAGAAATTATCTCAATTATAAAATACATGGGTTGGGTTAAGTGATTTCTAAAATCTCTTTCAGCCCTAACATACTCTAAGTATCTAATTGTTACTGTACTTTTTTGCACTGTAAATTACTTAACTAATTAAGAGTGGTTACTGTGTTGGTGATATTGAATTCAAGCTCTCTTGTGAGAGGGAAGATTTCCAAAATATAAATAGAGCTTTTTAAAACATAAGGATTTTATCCTATATACTTACTGGCAGGCATTTGCCTTGGAACAGCAGAACTTAACAGCAGCAGATCATTGAGTAACAGAGATTTCTGCCCAGATGTATTCTATGTTTAATACCACTTTCCTAGAGTGAAAGCCGCCTCAGAACAATGATTTTGATAGTAAAGATATTATTCTGTGCAGGGACAGTTAAGTGAATTATGCAAAGTAATGATGTTCTCTGTATTCTTGCTGAGGGTGCAGGTAGGACCTGACTATAGTTAACTGTATTTTAATATTATGCATTTACCCCAAATCCACTAAGTATCATGTAAATGTGCACACTGCTACACAGTCATGAATCTCTTTATCTCATTTTCATCTTTTTCTCTATGCATTTTAAAGTAGCAATGGATCCAGAGGAGGCATCTATTTTCCTAGATAACAGACTGGCTACCATTCAATTATTTTTCAAATCCATCCTCAATATTTCTCTCTATAGAGTGTTCCTTTGAACTAAGCTCAATCTCTGAAGGTAACGAGAATTTACCCAGTATTGCACAAAATCAAACTTACATTTCATTGGTGTGCTGTCTTATTTTTCTTTGTTTAATTAAATGCATCTACTTTGCGACCATAAGCTCTATGCGTGTGTGCGTATATTGATGTTGGCATGTTGACTAGAGTCTGAAAATAGCAAGAGAGACCCTACATGTTAAATGTGTTAGGAGATTCTTACTTAGTAATATTGTATCATGAAAGAAAACTCAGAAGGTATAGTAAAAATACATTTCTGTACTGCACCATACATGTTATAGATTAGAAATGATTAAATCTGTCTTAAAGCAAAGTGGCAGCTCAGGCTGTCATCCTGAACAGGTTCCTCATTCAATTTGAGGACTGGTGATGGGCTTTACATGATTGCTGCTTGGCAAAAATACTCAGAATTATCCAATTGCTAGTAAATTTTGGAAAAATTTAACTGGGCACTATACAGTATAAATTAGTTGTGGAATTAGGACAGATAATTCTAACATACTAAATATTGAAGAGTGGAGTTCCCGTCATGGTGCAGTGGTTAACGAATCCGACTAGGAACCATGAAGTTGCGGGTTCGGTCCCTGCCCTTGCTCAGTGGGTTAACGATCCGGCATTGCCGTGAGCTGTGGTGTAGGTTGCAGACGCGGCTCGGATCCTGCGTTGCTGTGGCTCTGGCGTAGGCCGGTGGCTACAGCTCCGATTCAACCCCTAGCCTGGGAACCTCCATATGCAGTGGGAGCGGCCCAAGAAATAGCAACAACAACAAAAAAAGACAAAAAAAAATATTGAAGAGAGTAATAATTAGCGATATTAAAGGGAGAAAGAATCACTTATAAATGAAGAGATGTGTTGCTTTATCAACCCTTGCTTATGTCTGCTCTTGAAGGAAAGAGGTGGATTACCATGACCAGCATGTCACTTTCCAATAATACTGTTTGACTTCAGAATGGATTTTAGTTCCTTCCTATGACAGCAGGAGGCTTTGTTCTGGGAAATCACAAAATAGTCAAAGAAAAACCATACAGCCTAAAGGAACCCACACTTACTGAAGGCTGGAAGGCTAAGTAAATTATCTATCTTTCGGGGAGAGTTTTGTCAGCAGAAGAAGTTATCATTTCATCACAGAGAAGCTGGAAGTGAGTCTGTCACCAAAGGTTGTGAAATTGATATGTCAATTTAATTCTAAGTTTAATCCACCATGCTTGATCAGCTGGTGACCTTGCACATCGACCCAGGAGCCGATGCTGTCAGCTGCTCAGGTGTTTTGGTGCTCACATCTCTTGATCCTCTTCATCTCAGAGTATACACCTTGGCAGTGGTGGGCTCAGCAGTGGCCCAATTTAAATGTGTTTGGTTATGAATCTTGGCAATTGTTTATCTTAAGTTGGAGGAGTCTGATAAACAGCTACTTAATACACTCCAAGTTTCAGTTAGAGAAGAAAAATTCAGCAGCAATCTTAAAGCAATAAAATAAGTGGGATGCCAAAATATAAATAAAAAGAACTGACAAGGGATTAATCTCCAAAATATACAAACACTTCCTGCAGCTCAATATCAAAAAAACAAACAACCCAATTAAAAAATGAGCAGAAGGTCTAAATAGACATTTCTCCAAAAAAGACATACGGATGGCCAAAAAACACACAAAAAGATGCTCAACATTACTACTTATTAGAGAAATGCAAATCAAAATTACTATCAGGTTAACACCTTACACCAGCCAGAATGGACATCATCCAAAAAGTCAACAAATAACAAATGCTGGAGAGGGTGTGGAGAAAAGGGAACTCTCTTACACTGTTGTTGGGAATCTATATTGATGCAACCACTATGGAAAACAGCATGGATGTTCCTCAGAAAACTAAAAAGAGAATTACTGCATGATCCAACAATCCCACTCCTGGACATCTATCCAAAGAAAACCATAAGGTGAAAAGATACATGAACCCCAATGTGCATTGCAGCACTGTTTACAATAGCCAAGACATGGAAGCAACCTAAGTGCTCACTAACAGAGGAATGGATAAAGAAGATATGGTACATACAATGGAATATTACTCAGCCATAAAAATAATGAAATAATGGCATTTGCAGCAACATGGATGGACCTAGAAACTATCATACTAAGTGAAGTTAGTCAGACAGTGAAAGACAAACATCTTATGATATCACCTATATGTAGAATCTAAAAAAGAAAAGATGCAAATGAACTTATTTGAAGAAGAGAAACAGAGTTTGAAAACTTATCATTGCTAAATGGGACTGGTAGGGGGGTGGGGAGGATGGACTTGGGGATCTTGGATTGGCATATGCACACTGAGGTATATGGAATGATTTGCCAGTGGGGACCTGCTGTACAGCACAGAGGACTCTACCCAGTACTATGTGATAATCTATGTCGGAAAAGAATCTGAAAGAGAACAGATATGTGTACATGTATGACTGGGTCATTTTTCTGTACAGCAAAAGTTATCACAACCTTGTAAACTACACCTCAGTAAAATTTCAAAAATGTTCTTATAAAATAAATACACACATATATATGTAAATAAAAATGCCAACCCATTTTGAACTTATGCCTTTGTCCTAAGGATATAAACGAATAAGCCAACACAACTGAAATTTGCACATCTCGTGTGCAGCTAGTTATTTCAAATTATGAAAGATTATCAACACAATGTCTTGGCAGAAGAATTTAATATCCTATTCATATATTTTGGACAAGCTATTTATTCTTTAGTATACTAAAGGTACTTGAAAAGTTAAGATGGCACATAATGACTAAATACTGCTATGAGATTTTATTTTGTATAGAAAAAGTAGTCTCATAGCCTCATAAAAAACAACACATTTGAGAGCAAAAGTATATTTTAATGTAACAGCTAAAATTTCAGGCAAGACTGACTGAGCCGTGACTATTTTTGACCCTGTGTCCGAAGTGCTATTAGAGATGGTCCTTACATTCAAGCTGCTCTTGAACTGACCCGGGGAATGACTGTGCAAAGTAATAATTTTGATAAAATGTGCCAAGGGCCAGCCCAGAAAGTTCATCAATAGCTGTGCGGCCATCTAGGGATGCTTGACAAGGGTGTTATTTGAGGAAATCTTGAAGGGTAACAGGGATTTTTTTTTTTTTTCCAGTTGGAAATGACATGCTTGTCAGGAAAAGGCCACAACAGTAGAATAGTCTGGAGATATGCTCATCAAGATCACTCAGCAGCACAAGGGCTGTGGTCCTTAAGGCTTTCTATGGATAAAGACTACCTGGAAAGCTTGTCAAAAGCTGATTTCTTCTTCTTTGCCCTCTGAGTCTAGGTGAGACTCAGGAATTTGAATATTAACAAGCACCTAGAGTGAATCCAAAGAAGCAAGCTCCTGGTATATAGTTTTGCTTCTGTGGAGGTGTGTATGGATTTGAGAATGGGCAGAAGAAGAAGGCTGGGGGTGGGGTGGAGAAGCATGTAGATGAAGAAGTCTATGGGGGAGCAGATTGTGTGAAGTTTTAAATGCCTATCTGAGGAGTTTGGCTTGTGAAGCAATGCAGTTATTATGAAGCTGCAGACTTCAAAATCCCAAATAACTTGAAGTCTGTGAAAGAAACATAGACTTTTATCTAAATTGTGTCTTAAGAGCTGTAAATGAAGAGAAGTATGTTCTTTGATCTAAATAACTCTTAACAGAAGGCCAGTCAGGAGGCTTTTTCAGGAATCCAGATCAGAGATGATGGTGGCCTGGAGAGGCAGTGTTAGAGGGGGATAGAGGGAAGGGGCAGGTTTAGAATACACTTTAGAGATTTGGAAGCTAGGACGTACTCATAGATTGCAAAGGGTGATAAAAAGGAGAAGAGTTAATACAATGCTCTACCTCTAAGGAAACTACCAAACAAACACTCATTTGGGCAGTAGTCTCTTCAAAGCCATAGCTAAAAATAACTTGTGGAACCAGGATAAAGGGATGAGTAAGTGTGGGTGAGAATATCATCAAAAAACAGAGAACGAGGAATTCCCGTTGTGGCACAGCAGAAACGAATCTGACTAATATCCATGAGGAGGTGAGTTCAATCCCTGGCGTTGCTCAGTGGGTTAAGGATCCTGTGTTGCTGTGGTTGCGGTGTAGGCTGGCAGCTGTGGCTCTGATTCTACCCCTAGCCTGGGAACTTTCATATGCCACAGGTGCAACCCTTAAAAAAAATTAACTAAAAAAAAAAGAAAAGGAGAAAAAAAGACATTGTATCAGAAATCCCTTAAATTACTCACTCATTAAATTATTCACATGCATTGGGAACCTACTCTATGTCTGTCACTGAAATAGGTATAGATGTTAGAAATAAAAGGTTCATTTCTCCTTTAGAGGAACTCACATTTCGTTAGGACCACAGAGAAATAAACTATGAAAATAGTGTAATAAGTAGCATAACAGAGATAAGCATGAGAGCTGAGGGAATACAAGAATGGCCACCTAACCCAGAGGTATATGTGTGTGTTTGTGTATGTGTGTGTGTGTGTGTGTGTTTCCTAGAGGAAAGCTGAATGATTTGAGTATTTAAGCATAAATGGAAGTTCTTCAGATAAAGGATAATGAGAAAAACTTCTTCAAGCAAAGGAAACAGCCTTGCAAGAGGCCAAAAAAGCCTCTACACCATAAGTTGCTATAGTTAAGCACACTACATAGTTTGAAATGGCTTCAGATAATCTGAGGAGTTTATAATCGCAACTAGTCTTACTGAGGTTTTACTATGTTCCAGGCACTGTGCCAGGGGCTGAAAAAGGATTATTTTAATTTAATTCTCACAGTAATACTATAAAGCAGGTATCATTATTGTTTCAGGTTTCTATGAGGAAATTAAAGCTCAAGGGTATAAAACTGATGACTTGCCCAAGGATATAAAACCGATAAATTGTATAGCCAGGATTAGAACCCAGGCAGCCTGGTTTTACATGACCTTAGAGATCATCTAATATTGCCTTTATGCTCTGTATATAAAAGGTCTTGTATGTCCCATTAAGAAGCTTAGACATGCTCCTGAGGACAATTAGCAGTTTTTAGATGACATGTCAAGATTTGCAGTTTTTAAAGACCACTTTGCCATAGCAAGGATACTCTGATTGGAAGGGATCAAAATTAGGCTCGGAGACTAATCAGAGGTGGTAGTTATAATTTCAGAGAGAAATGCTGAGTCTTTGAATTAGAATAGTCCCTAAGTGTGGTAAGGCACATCTATGCTGGCCTCTAGTGACTTCTGTCTCCTAGTTAATTAGGGTCTTTATAAAATCCCTTCCCTTTGAGTGTAGTCTGGACAAATTGACTTGCTTCAAATGGACAGAATATGGAAGATGGGATAAGCTGCCACTTTCAATATTAGGTTATAAAGAGGCCGTGGCTCCACAATGCAGTTGCTCTCTCACTCTCTCTTGGACTGCTGCTCTTGAGGAGGCCAGCCATCACTGTGTGAGGTAGCCTTGTGGGGAGACCACATGGTGACCTCAGAAAATCTCCTGAGACCAGTCATCAGCCTCCCTAGTTTGGAAGTGAGCTTGGAAGCAGAGCCCTCCCTAGTTCAGCTCTGAGATGCCTGTAGCCATGACTGTCACCTTACTGCAGCCTCCTGAAATACCCTGAGCAGAACCACTTACCTAAGCCTCTCCTTAATTCCTGACCCTCAGACATGATGAGATAACAAATGCTTGTTGTTTTCACCACTAAGGTTTTGTAATTTGTTTCTTGGCAAAAGATAACAGTTGAAAACACTCATCCTAATCATCATATATCCAGAGGCCCCTGGAGACACTTGGTATATATGAGGCAGGGTGACACTGTTTAATGATGCCATTTGTGTAGAGAAGACTATGTAGGAGGATTTTTCCATAAGGATGTTACTGCCTCTAATTGACAGTAAAATTCCGATGAATTCAAATTAACCTTATAATAATCTGGTTTTGTCTACTTTTCTAACAAAATATATTTTTGGTATTTCCAGTATAATTTTGGAAGACATGATAGTGAACCCTTATGCCAGCTAGCATGGCGTGAAGTCACATAGTGGGGTTTTCATTCCCAGACTCCACCTGGATTGCACCTCACCCTGGATATCAAGCTAGTTCTTTTTTTTTTTTTGTCTTTTTGCTATTTCTTGGGCCGCTCCTGCGGCATATGGAGATTCCCAGGCTAGGGGTCGAATCGGAGCTGCAGCCACCGGCCTACGCCAGAGCCACAGCAACGCGGGATCCGAGCCGCATCTGCAACCTGCACCACAGCTCACGGCAATGCCGGATCGTTAACCCACTGAGCAAGGGCAGGGACCGAACCCACAACCTCATGGTTCCTAGTCGGATTCGTTAACCACTGCGCCACGACGGGAACTCCAATCAAGCTAGTTCTTTATGCCACATCTGGGTGTATAGAAGAAACCACAGGTGTTACGTATAGCTGTTATTGTAACACATACAGTACAGCCAAGTGACTACTGAAATAAGAGCACATGCTTTTTGATAAAGATGAGATTATTATGTACTCTTATAGCTGAAATTCATGAGTATATAGGATATTTATAACCCTTAAATAATGGCCTTTCATTACGTATTCTCCCCCAAATAGCTGACAAAGAAGAGGGCAAATTTAAAATGGAGTCCTTGAAGGCCCCCGCCCACCCGTGATGTGTACTTTCTCAGTCTCATGAGTCATGGGCTGTGTGCATACAGTTGGCTCAGATGAGCTGGCACCCTTGAAACTGCAGCAGCTGCACTAAACAATTACCAGGCTCTGACTGAGAAAATTTCCCATGGGGGACAAAGAGCCAGCTGGGCATTGCTGGTGCTTGTCTGGTGGACGCTTGTTAGTTTGTATGAGCACTGAAATTCCTAGGGCAGCAATCAATGGGTGAGATAATTCAGCTTAGAATACATTAACCCAGAAAACTGCAACTGGAGAAGACCCTTTTGTGGGGAGAACTCTTTGCCTTTAGCAAAGCAAATTGGCAAGTCTTGTCCTGAACATTTAGAACCAGGATGAAGCCTCTGAAGCTTGGCATCTCATTAAAGGAGTAGAGAGCCTATTACTGAAGTTCAATCTATCAGTCCTCTGCTTTCTCACTGCAACCTGCTGAAACAATGTCCTTAAACTTTCTGGTCAAAATTACACTGGAATTTTATACACAAAGCAAACTGCTAGGCTAATCTTCCAAGGCATATTCATTATATCAAAGGCTGTATCAAAATATTAATATTTGCCTGGATTACTCTCAGATAAGAATGCCTCAGAGCACTTTTAATACATTCAGTAATTCTGAAAAACTCATTATCTTGAAACTATCATTTACTTAGTTATGAAGACAGATGCTGAAATGAGGCTATTTTTATAGCATATTTTATATCTTTAATGTAATGTATATTTAAAATAAAGGTTATAAATCTTAAACTAATGAATGATTTCTTACCAGTTCATTTAAAATTATTTCTATTTTGCTAAGCTATATATCATTTGCTCTGTATCTTTAAAAGGACACATTCATTAGTGCATTTTATTATACATTTAAAACCTCTTTAAATACAACTAATTTTGGGATAATCTGAAACAGAGGTTAATGCCTATACCATCTTTAGTAAATGAGAATGGCAGAAAACACTATGTATTATTTCTTTATAAGCTGAAGAAAGAATAACTTTCCAGAGAATATTTGCAAATTTGAATCTTTAAAATGTAAAATCCGGTTGTTACCTCTAGTAGAAACATGGCTTCCCGGATATTAAAAGTGGTTATGCATATGATTAAGTTCCACATTTGCAATACAAGCTTTTAGTACAGCAATAAAAACGTGCATTGGTCATGAACAGGAGAGGCACCCCTGAATATCATTTCCATTTCATTTACCTCAGGAGTAAGGGAACAGGGCATCTAAGTCTCAGGCTAGCCATGTAAAGGTTGTCATTCACTAGCACCTATTAAAACTGTTTGTAAAGATAAATTCCCTAATTGCAAAGAAAAGAAAAATAAGTGAAAGAAAGGTGCCAAATTCTTGTCTGTGACTCTACAGTAATTAAGGGCAGTATCTTAAATGTTCAGGGCTTATGCTAATTCCTGATATTCTGCAGATTTTCTGGCCATGATATCTCTTCAGGGTTGGAAGTGCTCACCTCCCAGCTTGGACTCACTCAGCAGGAGACTGAGGCCCTGCAGGCATCACAAGCATTCAGAGCTTAACGAAGCCTTTGGAGAGTAAAGGAGTAGTGGGTACAAGAGGCAAAGCCAAGACCCAGGGTCTGTGGAGTACAAAGGGGCCTGGCAGCCTCACCAGCCACATTCTTATTCTTTTGGCTCTTTTTCCAGTTCCTGTTCTATCTTCTTCAACAGGCGGACTTGAGAAAAAAAGTCAACAGTGTCTTCCCTGTAGGCTTCATCGATAGAGTGGAGAAGGAAAGATTTTAAATGGAGGAAGTTTTATTTTATTTTTTTGCAGTTGGCCAGCCCTAAAAAAAATAGCCTGTCATTTCTGTCTTCACAAGGAATAATACTGACACACATAATGAAGCAAAAGTATTATAAACTCTATGCCAAGATATTTTGTCCTAATATTTCCTTATTTTGTCTCTTTATATCACTGGATGAAATATTGTCAGCTCTTAAAAGCCAAATGCCATAATAGATTTAGGAGGAAGCTTGGTAGAAATCTGGCTCCACCTTGCCTCCTCAAATATATGCCTATTTTTCTTAGCTAGCTAGCCAGCCAGCCTGCCAGCCAGCCAGCCATCAATCCATATGACATTTATTGAGTACCTACAATGTATCAGATACTGGGAAAATCAAGGTAAGCAAAAAAGACACAGACCCTGTCTTTCCTGAGTTTACATACGAGTGGGTGACCGCAGACACAAGTAACTAATTTGATTGCAATTGAGATACATGTAATAAGTGATAAAAGGAAGGCACTATGAGAGTGTGAAACTGGATAAATTTAACTTAGTCTGGTGGGAGTAGGGATAGTTAAGGAAGGCATATTGACAAAATGGTATTTAAGCTGAAATGGGCAAGGTATACGGTGGCACATAGAGTGAGACTAGAGACAGGTAGGGCTCACACACCTGGAATAACTGCCTTGCGCCTCTCAATCATTTCCTGAACCAAGGAATCTATGTTTCTCCCATAAGAAGCTATCTTCATCTCCCATTAATATCTCACTTCTTCTCAATTAGTTGTTCTTTTTGGGAGCTTCAGTGGTTTTCCCAAGTGGATTATAGTATTACAGAGTATCAGAGATGGAGGTGGGCCAACAGTTTATCCTGCAAGCAACTGTGACCTGCTTAAGGTCAGAGAGCATCATGTGTTACCTTAGTGGGGGACATCTTACAGATTTTATCTACTTGTTTGGTATACAAATTAAGTTTAATAAGAATTATTTGCTGTGAGCCACACAGGAAGTCCATAGTTAAATAAGAATTATTTGTAATTAGCACATCCATTCTGTGACCCTTCTAAAGTAACCCTTGAATGTGTATTTTGGTCTCTATTCTCATAGGCTAGATAGTTCCTTAAGTAATTTCACAAATTCTCCCCTCCACCCTACCTCAACCCACTTTAGAGAATGCACAAAACTATTTCGAAGCAGGTCATCATTTGAATTAATTCAAATTCAAAACTGCATAAGTCTGAATGAATTTGGTTTTTAAGACTTTATTACACATTGCAGTTCCCCATCTTCCAGTACAATACAAAGCCACTGAATCATGAGTCATTGCAATTTATGGTGTTAATTTAATTTCAATCCTGCTTGCCTTTGGTCTAAGATAGGCCCTCGGGCAGTTTAAGCTCCTGACCTACTTCAGAGTTTCTTTTATGCTCTGGAATTCAGCACATTTTATAGAGCAGGTAAACTCTAGAACAGGTCATTAATCACTGTAGCTCCCTGGGCTTTCCTGGTGCTTTTAAGAAGGAAGCAGGACTGATACAAATAAAACATGTGGGGAATTTTTATTCTGAAAGCTTCAGATCTGTTCACAGAAATCACGAGGGAGGGGAAAGAGGTAGTGTACTCTAAATTTAGGTAAGTGGAGATGACTCAATTACTGGAAAATGTTAACTTCCTCTAACAGGAGTGGGGAGATGAGGATCGAAAAGTCTTCTTTTAAATTATATAAAAGGTCATTCAGTAGCTTGAATTTATATATAATATTTATTGATAAATTGAATCTAAATTATTTCTCTTTTAAAACCAATGCTAATTATTTATTAACTAAAAGATACCCTTATACATCAATCAAAGATTTTGTGTTACAGGACTATCAGAACTGGAATTTCTGGCAAAGTAGAAAGCTTATGAATTTTACACATTCTTGTGGATTCCAAGCAAGCATATTTACTTTTTAATGAGAACAAAAGATCTGTATGCAAAGCACAACTCAAAATTCAGTTACACATACATCAACTAATAATATATATTTTGATCTTTGTTTAATTTTTTACAGATTAGATGAAATTTGTATGTATAGTCATGGGACAAATAAGCACTCCCAGGGCATGAAATTTGTATGTATAGTCATGGGACAAATAAGCACTCCCAGGGCATGAAATTTGAGGAAACTGTGAAGAACCCAAGATAAGGTGGTATGGAAAATAAAAACTATGAGGTCATAATGTCAACTGTTATGAGGGCAGAGTATATTCTGCATGCTCTCTTCTCAGTTTCACTGCTGGAACTTGGCCCAGCCTCATCCTCATGTCTATAGCACCCTCTATATTTTTCTAAACCTTGCTCATCATTCAGGGTCCAGAACAAGTCTTCTGTTTTCCATGAAGTTTCTTCTGACTCCATGGATAAAACCTTTATCTGAAGACTAATTTCAAATATAGTCTGGCCTCTACATGTTACCCTTTAATTATAAACAGCTCTGTAATGAATTTTCTAATTGTGTCATATGTTAGCGTCTCCCTACCTAGACTCGTCAGAGGAAGTCACTGTGGTCACTGCTTGTTCATAGCAGGTAGGCAGTGTTTTGTGTCATAGGTACTCAGTAAGTGATGTCTCCCAAGGACAGAGGCAGCAGAATTAAATTCAAGATGTAATATTGAGAAATCTCTGTGTGTGTGTTGTGAAAATTGTTCCTACTTGTATGATGACTGAGGTATAGACTGGAATTAGATCTTAAGAGCTGAATAAAAATATTTTTACCTACTTGGGGATACTTTTGGAGACATCTTAATAGAATTCCTACTAATGCTTTTTTCTATTAATTCCTGACTTCCCACTACTCTTAGAATGGAAATAAGTGCAGCCTGATCCTCAAGATAGAGGGATGGAATTTATTTTAATTTCTGCTTCATAACAATGTCATTTTAAATTTTCTTTGAAGGTATTGCAAATGGAACTTGATATTCTGTGAAGAATGATTTTGCCAAGGAGACCATGACTTCTCAAGGGTTTAAGGAAGCTATTTCAAGACCTTAGGAGAGGAAAGAAAATCTCTGGTTGAAGGCATAGGCTTTCGATTAAGGTATAAAAAATGAAGTTCTGATGAGCTAATATAAGAATTTTGTTAAAATCTAGGTTTATTGACTTTAAATAGCCACCTCTGTTGTGTGTATTTTTCTTAGTTTTCCTGACCAGTTATTATATTGCAAATTCAGGTCCAGACTATGGTAAACACAGGAAGCCCACCACATTTATAATTTAGTTTGAATCACTATTAATACCCATTCCTCAGGAGAAGCCTACTTTCCTGAACCCCTAATGCCTTTTGAGACTGAGGAAGGGGGGTGATTATGGCAAAGGAGGTTGGGTGGTACATGAAGGAGATAGAGTGGCAGGGAACTGGGGAGGATACAGATGGAACCAGAAGGCCTGATTCTTTTTTGGTTTTTGCTTTTTTTAGGGCCACACTCATAGCATATGGATGTTCCCAGGCTAGGGGTCAAATCTGAGCTATAGCTGCTGGCCTATGCCACAGCCACAGCAATGCAGGATCTGAGCCGCATCCGTGACCCACACTACAACGCACAGCAATGCCACATTCCTGACCCACTGAATGAATCGATGGACTGAACCCACAACCTCATGGATATTAGTCATATTCATTCTGCCGAGCCACAACAGGAACTCCAGAAGGCCTGATTCTTAAAACTATCTTTTCTTTCACCTGTTATCCCTTCACCTCCCTCCCCCATCAATAAAAGATTCCATCAATAAAAGATTCATTTGAGTTAATGAGTTTCTCTTTCAAGATGCAAATATATCCCAGTGAGAATAAAATTCTATTTTTCATGCAGCTTTTTATATGAAATACTCTAATCAAATTACCAACATGCAGAAAACATGGATTCTTATTACAATGAGAAGAACAGGGAATTTATTTCTAAACAAACTCCGTCTATCAGGAATATAATTTTGTATATTACTTTTGAACATATGGGTAGCCTATCTGATAGTCATCTATGATGGAGAAGGAGCATTATGGAGTGGGATAAAGGCCAAGTAGAAGGGCCTACCTTATACAGCAAGAAGATGCTAGGTTTAAAAATCTCTGCACTCATGTTTGTGTGTGCAGTGTACCCTACTGCCCGTGTCTCTAGCTGGCTGACATCGTCACCTTCTGGCCTTTTTCATGTTGTAGCGTAGGCACTGTCTCCTCTGTCTCCTCCAGACTAGGTCTGATGCCCCTTTTTTGCTCACAGAAACCCCCTCTCCAAAGTAGAAACTTCGTCACTCTCTGTTATGGGTTCTGTTAATCTTTCTGTCTTTGCTCACTTGACAAGATGGCAGGGATATGTCACCATTGTGACCAGACTTTTTCACACAGTGTCCTGTCAGAGTAGGTGCTCCATCTGAGTGCCTATAACAAGAAAGATATTATCCCTACTTAGATGCTAATGGGGGTCCAAGACAAAGAGGGATTGAACAATGCTGCTAGGAACATAAGCAGTAATAGGTGATGGTGGCTAGAATTTGAATCCAGGTAACATTTTCTTATCTTCACTTGGAAATTAATAGTATCAGAGTCTCAACACTTACAGTTCAGCCTAGACAGTCCCCCTCAAGGTGTGCTGTCCAGCACAGTGTCTCCCCATTATTTCGTGCCTCATTCCTCACTGTTAAAAAGGACAAAGTGTATAAAGGGGGAATACAATTAACTTTCATGTGCTTTATTTGACCTGCTTGGCACTTATTAGGAACACAAAATTGTTAAATGAATGGACATATGAGGTCCTTATTCCTTCTTATCAAAAAAGCATTACAAGAAATTAGAGTCTTCTTTTGTGTGTGCCAAGAGTGTTCCATATAAAATGACATTTTATCTAGTTTGATTACCAATTGATCAGTATGCTAGGTTCTTTGGGGCAACTTTTAAAAGATGCAATAAATCTTAGGTTTCAAGGTATAGTTAGGAAGATGAAAGAAATTCATATACTCACATACACACAAACTTATCTTTCTATCTATCTATCTATCTATCTATCTATCTATCTATCTATCTATCTATCTATCTATCTCATTTATCCATTTACCAGGAGATTCACAGCATCATGTAAATAAATTTTTTAGTTCTGTAAAAATAAACCAAGTATTCTCAGAGTTTAAAAATGGGGGAAGTCAATATAAACTGGGAAGCCTGACAAATTTACCTGGAGCAGAAATGGGTAGGGTTTGATATGCAGAGAAAAGGATGATAATACTGCAAACCTAGGAATCACTGAAAACAAACCTCCAGGTCTTGTCGTAAGCAGAACAAGTGAAAACTTAGAGGAGAGTTTTCCCAGAGCAGGCAGTATGTGCTTGTGCAGGTGAGAATACAAGAAGCAGGGAAGGCGAAAGCCACATAGTATAAGAAGGCTTTGAGGAGAGGAAATATTCAAACATCTTCTGCTCTGTGTGTGTGTGGGTGTGTGTGTGTATGTGTGTGTGTGCGTGTGCACGTGCATGCATACACATTTGCTTTCCAGGTTGACTCCAAAGAATACATTAAAGTGAGTTCATGTGGGTTCTAGTACAGAAAAGGAATTAACCCATTAAAATAAAGTTTGCTGTGACAGTTTTGGGAATTACTGTTTCAAACAAGTCCAGTACTTTTAAATAGCTACATTAAGCCCACAAGTTGAAGCAAATTGAGATGCGCAGCAGGTCACTCAGGTTAAGCATTAAGCCAAAGCAAGAGAAGAGAATGATATAATTGATGTCTGCTGCTTTCTACAGCTTCAAAACTTGGGAAATTGAATATTCTGCAGAAGCAGGTTCTCCCAGCCTTTATAGATTAATCAGGAATCTTTCCTTCCTCTAATGGAAACTACACTAAACTACTTTGAAGTTTTCCCTGCAAACTTCAAAGTCTATTTTAAATGTTTTCTGGAAAACAAACTGAATATCAAGTGCTGATTGATGTAATTATATCCCAACTATTAGCAGGTTAATTTTCACATGTTGTAACTGAAAATTCCTAAAAGTGTTATGTACTAGTAATTGTGCTCTAGGTTTATTCTCAAGAGTTGAGGATGAGGAAGGGCTTCTATTTATAAGGAATTAACTCTTCACAAGCTATGGAAATAAAAACAGAATGAAGAACAAATAACAAAGTATATTTCTGATCTTAATATGTTCTCAAATTTCCTTTTTGAATTTCATAGATTTTAAAACAGCTACTTTAATATTCCATATGAGTGGGAAATAGAGATGTGCATATTAACCACAACAAAAATATTTTTATGTCTTACATTAAAACAAATAATTTCAAAAATTTATGCTGTAACCACTTCAAATACTGTAGACAAGGGGCCATGCTAGCTAAATCATGTTTCACATTATTTCCTTCATCCAGGGGGCATGGATTTCTGTATTTTGCTATTTGGTCTTTTGATATGAATTTCAATTTTATATACAATGAAAGAGAGATTCTGCAATATGAATTACTGTTCTTGACAACATTTAAGAATTCTACTTTTCAATAGCAAAAACAATGGAAGTTCATTGTTTTTTGTTGCTTTTTTTATGTTCTTGTATATTGTGTCTCTTTCTGACAATTAGTATCAATTCTACATTTGAACTTGCTGGCACAAAAGTAGCAGTAAGATTCTTTTTTCCTGAGAATATTCTTGGAACAAAAAAGTAATAGCAGTCTAAATTTTAGTGACTTTGTTAAAAAAAGTTGTTTGCTTCCCCATGAAGTTAATTTTCTGTCCTAATCCTAAGGCAGATAATAGGCTATTCACATTCAAATGAGTAGCCTGCAGGAGTTCTCCTGTGAGGTGGCAGGTTAAAGATCTATCTTTGTCACTGCAGTGGCTTGGGTCCTTGCTGTGGTGTAGGTTCAATCCCTGGCACCCAGGAACTTCCATGTGCCACAGGTACAGCCAAAAAAAAAAAAAAAAAAAGAAAAAAAGAAAAAGTCCGCTGTTTGATTTCTTGGTTTTAACTAGTTATGAAAACTCTAGTTTCCTCTTCCATCCAAGTACTAACCAGGCCCAACCCTGTTTAGCTTTCAAGATCAGAAGAGATGGGGGCATGTTCAGGGTGGTATGGCCTAGACTCTAGTTTCTTCTGATAATGACTCTGTTTATATATCTTAAGCCATTTTTCTTGTGGAGAAGAGGGCTGAGGTTTGAAGGAGTTGAACTAGGGGGCTGATGGAATTCTGGGACTCTGACAGTTTAGATGAAAAGAAGATGCAGGAATTAAAACAGCCCTGTTTCTGAGTGGGAGTGCCAAGTGGGAAGGGCCCTGACTCTAAGCCTGGAAATGAAGGTTCTAGTCTTGGGTGTGAAGTTAACAATTTGTGGGATTCTGGATAATTCACTTAACTCAAAATTCCCTATAAAAATAAGAACTTGATGACCAGAATCAAGGAAAAGTTTAAGCACTTCTGGTAAAGGAAAACATAAAATAAATTGCAGAACTAGACCAAACTTTGTTTAGAGTGGCTGATCCTTTCAAGTCCTTCAACACACACACACACACACACACCCTTCAGAGAAAACTGATATATAAAGCCATGTAAGATGAAGCTGGGAGTTCCCATCGTGGCTCAGTGGTTAATGAATCTGACTGGGAACCATGAGGTGGTGGGTTCGATCCCTGGGTTTAGGATCCGGCATTGCCGTGAGCTGTGGTGTAGGTCGCAGACACAGTTCACATCTGGCGTTGCTGTGGCTCTGGCATAGGCCGGCAGCTACAGCTCCGATTAGACCCCTAGCCTGGGAAGCTCCATGTGCTGCTGATACAGCCATAGAAAAAGACAAAAAAAAAAAAAGATGAAGCTGGTCTGACTGAATTTGGGGTGGTGTGGAGGTCCAAATGCCTTATCCTGCTTATTGGGACCTAGTACTCTAAGGAACAAAAGTTTTAAAACTATTGGAACAACGGCATTAAGACAGTTTTAATTTTGTAAAAGAGATTTCCTTCAAAGGGGATATTTTTCTCTGTCACATTCTATTTTTCTTTATTGCTAAGTCAATACCACAGCAAAGAAATCAGACCACAATTGTCAGGATGAACCCTAATTTATCTAATGTGTAATAATGCCTTTCCTGGCAATTTGATATGCCAGAGAAGATGATTGCATGTAAATGATATAGGAACTGAAGATTCTGTGTCTCCGGTATTTTCCATGAACTTAACAAAGGGTGTTTGAAGATTCAGGATGGAACAAAAGTGTCTCCAAAGCGAGAGCCCATTGTTTAACTTTCCTGAACCTAAATTATTTTCCCCTATCTTAATGATTCTAAAGGAGTAGATTGGATTCAAAATGCAGACCATGAAATTGGATTGTTATGATCATTATACAACTACAGATGTGATAAATTCATTTGAGTAATTAAAAAAAAAAAAGAGTCAAAAAAAAAAAAGACCAGTTCAGGGCGGGAATCCAAATCTCCACTGCTCCATTTCAAGATGTCAGTTGAAAACTGATAGTGTTTCCTTAAAACTCAGATATCCTCCATTTTGAAATTAGTTTAATTATATATTTCACTCAGTAAATATTTGTGAATAACCTGTTGTATAGTGGGTACAGTGTCAGGAGGCACAGGCATAGAGGGGAACAAGATGGATGGGTCCATGCCCTGATGGAACTTGTTTTCTAATGCTGGTGATTGAGATGAGTGTGATGGAGGCAGTAAACAGGGTGATATGAGTAGGGAGTGGGGTAATAGGTGGTCCTTTCATATGCTTTAAGGTAGTCTAGCTTCTTACATATTTTTCAATAATATTGCCAGAATCAGTGATCATACATCTGCATTTGTAAGTTAAAACACAAAGCAAAGTAGGTACACAGAGTTGGTTTGACTGGAATTCAGGTCAAATCTTTATATTTTCTATACCAAAGCATATAATTAAATTTTGAAGTAAAAATTTTTGGGGTCATGGTGTTTGTAGATTGTGCCTGGTTTAGAAAATGCAATAAATGCATGTTTTTTGGCTACAATATTGATTTGGTAGGACTTAAAAAATGTTAAAATTGTGAAAGTGAATATAATGCAGAATGATAGCATTTGTGGATAGAACAGATTTAACAGATAATTTAGTTCAGCCCCTTATTTAATGGATAGGAAAATGATTACGAAGGAGGTAAAGTGAATTACAAAAGGATATACAGGTAGTCTGAATTTATGTTGTTTACAATACATCCATGGTGGTTAAGAGAAACTTCCTTGCATTTATTATTTATTTAGATCAAAGGTGATAAAAATATTAAGGTAGAGCTGTGTAGGGCGTGAGTTTTGGAGTCAAACAGACTTGGAATTAAATATGGCAGCTGCTCAGTTGACTATGCATATGACCCTGGGCAAGCTATATAATATTTCTTAGGCTCAGTCTCCTTATTGGAAAAGTTGGAAAATTAGATTTAGGGTTAAAGTTAGAGTTAGGGCTAGCTTGTTCTAGAGTTCAATAATCAGTAGGAGTTATTGTTAACCATGGACATACAATCGAAGGTGTTGAGAGGAGTATCATGTCTTAGAATGGAGGCTAGAAAAGAGAATCTTTTGATAGAAAAAGTTCACTCTGTTAACTGAATTATCTATGAGCAAATACTGTAGGCAAAAGTAAAAAGACTTCTCACTAATCGTTGGGCTTGCTGAGTGATCAGAGGAAATTTCTTTGCTTGGATATCTACAGAACTCTCTTCTTCAGATATCTAATCACACGTCACCATCTCAGTGAAGACTTTATGGACACCTAATTTAAAATGAAAATTTCTTTCCCTCTTTCTGCTTTATATTTCTCTATGGCACTTAATACTGCCTCATATATGTAATTGTTTTCTTCACTTTTTTAATAGTCTCATGCAAATTTCATGAGTCCTAAAGGAGTGCTTGGCATATCATAGGTGGTCAACAAACACTTGCTGAATGATTGAATTATCCCTCCCTGAACAATTAAAAAGGAAGACTATAAATCTCAAAAAAAAAAATGCAGGAAAGGAAAAACCCCAGAAAAACAGCTAAGCAAGGAGGAGATTCTTAGCCTCCAGAAAAAAGACTTTAGACTGTTGATGCTGAAGATGATGCAAGACATTGGAAATAAACTGGAGGCAAAGATGGATAACTTACAGGAAACTCTGACCAAAAAGATAGAAGATATAAAACTTAAGAAGAGATGCAAAATACAGTAACTGAAATAAAAAATTCACTAGAAGCAGCTAACAGCAGAATACAGGAGGCAGAAGAACAAATAAGCGAGGTGGAGGACAGATTAGTGGAAATTACAGATGCAGAATGGAAAAGAGAAAAAAGATTGAAAGCAAATGAAGAGAGTCTCAGAGAACTCTGGGACAATGTTAAATGCACTAACGTCTGTATTATAGGGGTGCCAGAAGGAGAAGAGAGAGAGAAGGGGACAGAAAAAATATTCCAAGAGATAACAGCCGAAAACTTCCCTAACATGGGAAAGGAATCACTCACTCAAATCCAGGAAGCACAACGAGTACCATATAAAATAAACCCAAGGAGGAACACCCCGAGACACATACTAATCAAACTGACCAAAATTAAAGACAAAGAGAAAATCTTGAAAGCAGCTAGGGAAAAGAATCAAAAAACATACAAGGGAACCCCAATAAGGTTATTGGCAGATTTTTCAACAGAAATTCTGCAGGCCAGAAGGGAGTGGCATGATATAATTAACACGGTGATGAAGGAAAAAACCTCCAACCAAGACTTTTGCCTTTTCTAGGGCCTCTTCCAGTGGCATATGTACATTCCCAGGCTAGGGGTCGAATCAGAGCTACAGCTGCCAGCCTATGCCAGAGCCACAGCAACACAGGATCCGAGCCGTGTCTGCAACCTACACCACAGCTCATGGCAATGCCAGATCCTTAACCCACTGAGCAAGGCCAGGGACTGGACCCGCAACCTCATGGTTCCTAGTTGGATTCGTTAACCACTGCGCCACAATGGGAACTCTGATATAAAGCACCTTTTCCGACCACAACGCTATACGACTGGAAATCAAAAAGAAAAAAACTGCAAAAAACCATAAACACGTGGAGACTAAACAACATGCTACTAAACAACCAATGGATCACTGAAGAAATCACACAGGAAATTAAAAAATACCTGGCAGCAATTGACAACAAAGATACAACACTCCAAAACCTATGGGATGCAGCAAAAGCTGTTCTAAGATGAAAGTTTATAGCAATACAAGCCCACCTCAGGAAATAAGAAAAAGCTCAAATAAACAAGGTAACTTTACATCTAAAGCAGCTCAAGAGAGAAGAACAGACAAGACCTAAAGTTAGTAGAAGGAAAGAAATCATAAAGATCAGAGCAGAAATCAATGAAATAGAAACAAAGAAAACCATAGAAAAGATCAATGAAACCAAAAGCTGGTTCTTTGTAAAGATCAACAAAATTGATAGACCCTTAGCCAGACTTATCAAGCAAAAAAGAGAGAGGGCTCAAATCAATAAAATTAGAAATGAAAAAGGAGAAGTAACAACGGACATCACAGAAATATAAAGGATGATAAGAGACTACTATATGTAACCATATGCCAATAAAATGGAAAACCTAGAAGAAATGGACAAATTCTTAGAAAAGTACAATCTTCCAAGACTAAACCAACATGAAATAGAAAAGATGAATGGACTCATCACAAGAACTGAAATTGAAACTGTGATTAAAAAAATTCCAACAAACAAAAGTCCAGGACCAGATGGCTTCACAGGCAAATTCTACCAAACATTTAGAGAAGAGCTAACACCTCTCCTTCTGAAACTATTTCAAAAAATTGCAGAAGGAGGGATACTCCCAAACTCATTCTATGAGGCCACCGTCACCCTGGTACCAAAACCAGACAAAGACTCCACAAAAAAAGAAAACTACAGGCCAATTTCACTGATGAACATCGATGCAAAAATCCTCAACAAAATCCTAGCAAACCACATCCAACAATACATTAAAAGGATTGTACATCATGATCAAGTGGGATTTATCCAGGAAAAGGAAAGGAGAAGTCTTTCTTTACTAGAAACAAAAGTAGACTGGTAGGATCTGACAATGGTTAAAAAAAAATGAGAGGGCATGAGAGGTAATAGAGTAGTCAATTACGGAAGTAATTCGAGTGCCTGCAGGTAGGAAAATTTAGGTATCTGAAATCATTCTTTTCCAATACCAACCCACGAATAATGGATATAGCTCTGGGCATAATTTACAAATGACAGCTTATCACCTGAAACAGGATTGTATAACTCAATTGACAGCTGCCAGTCAATCAAGAAACATCTCTAGAATATTTCTATTAACATTTTTTTCCCTTTTTGACTTACGTTGCTCATTCTCACCTAGTGTTGCTGCCATGACCTGAAGTTAAGCTTGTGTTTCTAATAATGGTATGGCGGTTTCTCAGTTTGACTTTTTACTTCAAATGACAGAAGGATCAACAGGCACCAGAAACTACATCTGACTGCAGACCATTTAAAAAAATATATTTTCTGCCACATCTGATAAGGTGAATGGAGACACCAATGGGAAACAGAGAAGCCAAGGAAGTGTGGAAAAAAGCATAGGCCTGTGCCCTGGTTCTCACACCACAGGCCTCACTGTTAAAGTTACATTCTTAGTGCCACCAATCTCAGGGCACTTGGATAAGGGTCAGAAAAAGAGTGCTCTCCATTCTCAGCTCTGTGGCCAGCTTTAGCTACATCACTCTCAGAATAAAGACTTAGACACTTTTTAAGTGTGACCTTGCATCCCACATTTTTCTATTTTTATCTGATTCTAAAGGAACAGCTTCAAAATACAGATGTATTTGATGCAGACATACTTAAAACAGAAAAGGAATTAACACGGTATTTAAAAGAGAGAAGGAAATATATGTGGTATTTTTTTCCAGCTCTTCTAAACCGAGTTCTATACTTGGTACATGGTTACACAGTTGGAAGAAAAACCAAAGTGGACTTCATTAAAACAAACACGAAAAATGTACCTCCTATTATGTACTGCCTTCTTCCCACCACTATTAACTCATGACTATTTTAACTTCTTTCTTTAAAAGTTTTAAAATTTCTTTTCTTAAAAATTTTATTGGACTATAGATAACTCACAAAGTTGTGTAAAAGTTTCAAAATTTCTAACACATCGATGTTTGAATTGAACATATAATGCTCACAGTTATCTGTGAAAAACATTTTGTTAGGCTTAGTATTTCCTAAAGAATCCTTCAAAAATGATTTCCTCAGGATGTCAGTAGATGTTAAATAAAAAAAAAGGTAATTGATGAATTCTGTCATCAAAAATGTTTGAGAAGTGTTGGGTAAAGTAGTTTTTTCATTTTTCTTTAATTTAGGCTGTTTCAGAACTTTTAAGGTGTTAATTTGCCAGGTTAATTTATTGGGGAAGCAGATATTATTTGACTAAGAAAACTTTTCTTCTAGGAAACAATTGTGAGAACTGTGTTTTAAAGAAGACACTTGAAGCTCTCTGGCTAAGACAAACTCTCTTGACATTGTTTCTTAGAGGATTTCCACAGGAATTCAATATGGCAGTAACTTTCCCTGGACTCAGTAGTTCTGCAGAAAAAGTAAGTCTGTCTCTCTACTATGAATTGTGTAAATAAGCATTAACATGCCTTTATTTAAAACATAAATATATTGTAATGAAAACATGACAAGAATAGATAACTGAAGTAGTTAGCTTATTAAGAAGTCTATGGAAAGAGCGACAATGTATAATAATAATGATGAAGAAATATAAAAACTAGGTCTCTCCTGGGTTCTCTTTTCAGCTCTAACTTTACAGGCAGAATGGAAGACTGAGCTACAACCACCATGTTTCCCAAATTGCCTGATCTTAATAAGGTGGGAGTAGAGGCTCTAAATGAAATGGGAATTGTTAAAAATTCACAATCCTCAGGCTCCATTGAAACTTACTGAATTTGCAAGTTGTAGGAGGACAGAGAGAGAGAGAGAGAGTGAGAGAGAGGAAGGGGGTGGGGAAGGTGGGAGGGAGAGAAAGGGAGTTAGTTCCAGATGATTCCATCTGTCAAGAAGCTTAAAAAAAAAAGGAAGAAGACATTTAAGTTTCCTTTACATTTTAAAATTCAGTGAAGATTAACTGCTTTATAATGAACTCTTTTGGAGCAATTGAGTTTTAGAGGGCTTATTATCTAACTACATATTTTCCATTATGAATGTGGTTAGCACAATACTGAGAAGTAGAGCTACAGGGAAAAATATATTATCCACAATTTCACCACCAAGGTAACAATGGGGATGTTTATTTTATTTTACTTTCACATTTGGGAATGGGTATGTTTATTTTGTTTTACTTTCATATTTGGTATTTCCTTCAAATTAGAATCCATGGTCAAATTCACTTCTTAAATCAACATTATAAGACCTTGGGTTGCTTGGGTATGTGAAAATGCCATGTCTGCTCTGAATTTCCATACTGGATAAAAATCCTTTACTTAATTCTCATCCTATGAAACATAAAACATTTACTGCTTCTGCCCACTCTCATTAGGCAACTCACCTTGAACTATGTTTCTTCGAACACTTAGACAATGAGCAAAGGAGCAAAGGAACTCTCTTTCCAGAGTTTGACTTTAACCCAAAGCTATACTGACTAGTGGAATAAAAACTAAACCATCTTGGCAACAGATAACTGCAATCTTTGTCTTGGTTACCATAGCAACCAGTCTACTGCTATGTATGCTAAGCTAAATTATTTTTACCTGTCTCTTCTGACCACTGGTATTTTATTTCTTTATTTCAAACATCTATTTTCAACCTGGTTTCTTTGGCTGACAGAACTTTTAAAGGAAGAAGGTATTTTTCCTCCTTTCATTTAAAAATGACTGATGAGCATACAAAACTAAAGAGGTGCTTTTTAAAAGCAATTATACGTAAATGGTTGCTTTACAAGCTATGATTCATAGTCAATGGCTACAAGGGATGTTATTCTTTCATTATCTACAATACAGAGGGACTTTTGAGCTAATTGTGGTGTTTAAAACTGAAATGAAATTTTATTTTAATTTAGAATACATCTGCAAGTGATGAATTTTGATATACATATAGTAATTAGTGAAAATAGAAAATTGTTGTTAACTTTTTTTCTTTATTTGTCTTTTGTCTTTTTAGGGCTATACCCTAAATGTCTAAAAGGCAAATAGGGGTTCCCAGGCTAGGATTTGAATCAGAGCTGTAGCTGCGGGCTTACACCACAGCCACAGCAACGTGGGATGGGATCCAAGCCATATCTGCGACCTACATCACAGCTCCCTCCAGTGCTGGATCCTTAACCTACTGAGCAAGGCCAGGGATGGAGCCCACATCCTAATGGATACTAGTCGGGTTCATTAACCACTGAGCATGGCAGGAACTCCAAAACTTGATGTTACTTTTTAAAATTACACTTTTTTCAAATAATGAACACCCTTAGTTTATATGTAATAATGTGTACAGCAAACAACATGCTTGCAGTAGTCAATGGCTACTTAAGTGTCTATAGTTACACTTTTTATCTTTTTCTCATCATTGACTAGATTATATAATATATTTACTTGCCTGGGGAGAGCTAGAAAACATAATCCAGGACTGCAAAGATCAAAACTTTGTGTTCAATCAAAGTCTCCTAAAGGCAAGGACATTGACATACATTTTCCTATTACTGTTGTACATAACACCTTGACTATATCTAGTCAGCACTCACAAATATTGAATCCATAATTATCCAGATAAATGTGCTTTACTCCTACTTGCAATATCTACATATATTGTTTTTTCATTTCAGTTTGCATATATAGATATAGACCAAATCCAGAATATGGAAAAAACATTGGATGGTGACTTCTATTTTGCTGAACCAAGTTTGATGGTATCCTGTAAATAAGATAATAGATGCAAAACTAATGTCATATTAAATTGGAAGTGTTCAGATGCAATTTTTGGACTCCTGTGTTGCATTTCAAATTTGATTTGGAATTTTGTGATTGTTACTACTTCTGGCAGTTCAAGTTGGTCTGTTTAGTTTTACTGAGGTTTTGCATGATACCTATATTAATTTAGGCAAAAAAATGAAGTTTAGGAAAATATTTAAATCATACTGTAGAATGGTGAATTTTGTTTTTTGTAATTGCAACAGTGAAGAATCTATGAAGCTTTATAAAAGTATCTGTTTAAAAATAGACTTTACAATTAAGTGTTGTTTTTAATTCATGACTGTGATATTGCGATGTGTAATAAGAAATAAATATTTGGTCTTAGTCCCCACTCCTGGCACACAGTTCTTAAATCTTTGGAATTTCCTAAGGGCAGAGAGAGAAAAGGTTCTTTTTTTAATGTCAATGTGGTGACTTTTGGAAAGCTTCTAAGTCATCTAAAGATGGGGTTTAGATATAAACAGAGTAACCAATCACATGATTAGAGGGATGGAACTTTGTGTCCCACTCCTGACTTCCAGGGAGAGAAGAAGGGCTGGAGGTTGAATCCACAGACAATAGCTAAAGAATTGATCAATCATGCTTATGTATGAAGGCTCAATGAAAAGCTTAAAAGGAGGGGGTTCAGAGAGCTTCCAGGTTGGCACAACAGAACTCCTCCTGGTACCACCATTCTGGGCCCCCAAACCACAAGGTTATAAGCTCCTTCATCAGAAACTCGCCCTATGTGTCTCTTCTTCTGGCTATTGATTTGTATCCTTTAATATCCTTTGTAATAAATTGGTTGTCTAGTGAGTAAATGAGTTTCCTGAGTTCTCTGAGTCTCTAGCAAGTTAATCTAACTGAGGAAGGGGGTCATGAGAATCTACAATTTATAGCTAGTTGGTTAGAAACACGGGTGACAACCGAACTTGTAATTGACATCTGAAGTAGAGGGCAGTTTTGAAGAACTGAGCCCTTAATCTGTGGCATCTGATGTCGTCTCTGTGCAGATACTGTGTCAGAATTGAGTTGAAATGTAGAATAGCCAGCTAGTGTCAGAAACTGAATTGGAATCAGTATTAAAATGACATTACTGAAAAGTATTTTTAATTTGTAGTTGTGTTTGGAAGATATTTTTTCATACTGTCATGGAAGAAAGTTGAGGACTAGGTTTATCCAATTTGAGGGAAACTAGAAAGGATTAAGAAATGTTGTACTATTAAGCCTGAAATGATATATAATTTTTTAGCCTTACTGAGGTATAATTTTTATATACAAATTGCATACATTTATAATTTTAAACATTAGCTAATAATATGAAGTTAATGCTATCTCTCCATTATAAATCTATCTCCATTTCTAAAGAAGTACTGAATTACAAATATCATTTTAGATATCTGTAAAAAGTAAGTATAAATTGAGAGTCATTTAATCAAATGAAGAGATAATAAGCATATTTACAATGGACAAAGTTCAGTGGAAAAATTAATCTGTATACTTTGAGCTCTTTATGTCAGTAATTATCAGAGAAATTTTGCTTTTCCAGCAACCAAGTGGCATGTCACCAACAAAAAGCAAAACCTCCATCCTAATAAAAAATTAACTTAAGAGAACTGGGATATGAACTTAAACAAGATAACGCATCCCATTAAGGATGGTTTTATTTGGCTTTTTGAGGACTTTGAGGAGTTTTAGAGAAAATACACCACTTTCTCTTCCTTATTTCTGCAGATATACTTTTCTAATAAGTTACACTAAACTTTTGGATTATGATGTTTTCCATACAGCCAAATGTTACAAGTATTTCCCAATGTCATGCTAATTTCCGAGTAGATTTAGGGGACATATAGGAAAACAAAATAGAATTAAAGAGGATGTGTTTTAGAGATTAAAAACTACTTTTAGAATCAGATGACCTCAGTCTGAAGGCTACTTTCACCATTTACTGTGTGACCTAGGCACGTTGCTTCCTTCTAAGCTCGTTTCTTCCTCTATGAAACAGAGATGGTAATAATAGTATTGACTTACAGGGCTGTTATGCGGATTAAAATTGAAAATCTGTTAAACTGCTTATCATTGAGCCTGGCAAATAATAAATGCTCAATCAATGTCAGCTGTTATTAAATCTATCACAATTCTATTTTCCTGCCAATAAGATACTTAAATAAATCCCAAATAATGGGAATCTATTTTAGGTCTAAAATTCTATGTAGATTTCAAAATTATATGGCCGCTTAAACATTCAGAAATTTCTTTCTTGTAACCTCAGTCTCTTTGTGATTACTCCCCAAACTAATTTTGAACATTTTCCTTAGCAAAGCTATGGTAAACTGTAGTTGTGGACTAGTAGTCATTCTTCCTCATCATACGTCTTTCTCTCTCTCTCTCTCTTTTTTTTTTTTGGCTTTTTAAGGCCACGCCCACAGCAAGCATATGGAAGTTCCCAGGATAGGGGTTGAATTGGAGCTGCAGCTGCCAGCCTACACCACAGCCACAGAAATAAGGGATCCGAGCGAGCTGTGTCTGTGACCTATACCAGAGCTTATGGCCATGCTGGATCTCCAACCCACTGAATGAGGCCAGGGATGGAACCTGCATCCTCATGGATACCAGTCAGATTCATTTCTGCTGAGCCACAACGGGAACTCCCATTTTTTAAATAAGATCACAATATGAGTTTTTATTAAGTTCAGCAGATTATTTTTTTTAAGTAATAAAGTAATAAGTTGCAGAAGTAATTGCTCATAATTTGGCCAGTACTGTATATAAAGGAAACTCAAACTACCTTTAGTTTCATAATATGATCTGGTAGCATGTATTATATTAGCACTTGCAAATGCTATTAGTATATCTTGTTGTATCATGTTTCTTCAAGTAATTAATAATCCCCTGAATGTTGGTACTAGGTTTTATACTTCTATGTCTCTAGTGCCTACACAGCACACAATGTGCATTTATTAAGTGTGTGTGTGTGTGCGCGCACGTGTGTGTGTGTGTGTGTGTGTGTGTGTGTGTGTGTATGTGTGTGATGCTAGAAGTCTGAATTTCTGTCTTTGTTTTGGAAATTGGCCACTGTTATTTTGCTCTCCCTCCTTGGAGCCTCTCCTCCCCTACCTCATTCTTCTGATGTGGTCCTCAGTCAAGGGGCTACACTTCTTCCACCACAAGGATGAGCACAGGACTCAAATTGGCCAATCAGACTCCACTTTCTTGGGAAATGATATTGACACTTGTAGAGAGAAAGCCCTTCCCCAAGATCACCAAATCTGAGCATTAAGAGAATTAAGACAGGAGAGTCTAAGGACCTTGCTTCTATCAGATTGGAGTCAAGTCAATACAGAAGGAAGCAAGACTGAAAGAAGAGAATGTCATCAGCTGTTCAAACAATGACTTTGTCCACAGTCCAAAGCAGATCTGCCCCTACCCTACACTTTTCAGCTATGTAACCTTATACACTGACCCTGTATCTTTTCACTTTTTGCTTAAAGTGGTTTCAGTTGGGCTTCTGTTACCTGCATTCTATTACATCATTGATTGATAGAGTCTCATGTGACTGGCCAACAAATATTTTGAATCCACACTGCTGTCTTCTTAAACCTTTTGACATTCTTATGCATTGTAGGAAGAGTGACTTTGTACAAAATTTGTAAAAGCTGAATATGACAACAAAATGACGCATTTTATGCTAAAACTTAGTATAACATTTGAACTAGAATTAGTTTCAGAAATAGTGATATCATACAAGAGTACAAAAGTTTGGTTTACTTTTATTTAAAAGGGAGCAGATATAGACAAGAATTTGATTCTTAACTGAGAACCATAGTTACATGGTGAAAAGCAGATTTTTGTTCTTTACCCACTCAACTTTTCTTCCAATTAATTATTTTCTCTCTACTACTCCACTGGAATTTGGTAGGAATTAGCCAGGCAAGGCTCCGCTTCCCCAAAGTGGGCCCTACTATACATCAGCCTGTACCAGGTGGACTGTAGTTAAGAAAAAAAATTCACCACTTGTGAGAGTTATTCTCTATTTCCTTCAATGAACAAGGAAGGTCAGATGGAATATGACACAAAGAATTGATGAATTCAGAAGTGTGGCCTCTAAGACCGATAGATAAAAGGAATCTCTGGACTTAAAACAACTGTAAGAATCAGAATCTTGCCAAGGGAAGAATCTGGAAGGCAAGCATTTCCTTTGCGGATTTTTTTACTCATGCTTAACTTTATCCAATACCTTTGGTAATCTATTTCTGAGTCTTTTAAGATTCTTGTAGCTATGTATTATGCAACACTCTAGTAATACATATGCGTCATGCTTCATTCATTCATTGGTACTCATAGTTCCCTTAGTGAGCCCCATTCCAGATTCTAATTCACAATTTCATAAAATTCTCAAGTTTCAAAACTCATCTAAGAGTTTGTATTTCTCAATCACTACCCTAAACTCCCAATATAGGCAAGGCTCCCTTTCCTAGCATCCTCAGCCCTCTGAGTTTACCTGTAGTGTAATAATTCACACTGTATCAAAATTCTTATGTACTATATTTGTCCATCTATCTCCCTCACTTCTTGAAGGCAGAGAATTCGCCTTTTCACATGAATTCCCAGAACCTAATACTACTGCTATTTCCTGACAAAGTTAGATAGAAGGATCCTACAGCAATGGTAAGGAGGGCAGGGGTAAGTCATACAAGAATATTAATAAACAGAATAGTGGCTGACATCACTTGTCATGTACATAGCACTATGATAAACACTTTTCCATACACCATTCTATTTTATTCTTTTATCAACACTAAGAAATCAGTTTTTACATCACTAAAACTTTCCTCAATGTCACACAATAAATGATACTTGTCACACGATAAATGACTTAGCCAGAGTTAATGCACATATGCATATGACTCTGTTACACTGTTCAACTACTACCAGTTTGATAAGCAACCTTCTAGATCCATCTTAAATGTCCCATCTCATCTATTTTTCTTCTCAGAAAATCCCCCCCTTAAAGTATAATTACTTTCCCCCTAACTTGTGTTCCTGTATTTTTGGTCACTATGACTTCATTCGGGGTATTTGTATAAATGTTTCCTTTCTCCCCAGGCTCAGCAAGTCTCTAGTGCAGATGCCACCTCTCTCCATGCATGCATCACCCTTTCCTGGCACAGTAGACCTGCCAAATATGGCTGGATGGGGAGGGCCCTGTAGTGAACCAAGCTCATGAAAACTTGCAGAGATCAAACTGGGCTGCCTACGGGCCTTAAGGTGTGTTTTCTTTGGCCTGAAAAAGCATTTTGAATTAGTTTTTCAATTTTCAGAAATTAAGAGTTTAGCTTAAATTCTGGATTTCCAGATTCTTTTTAAAATTGGAAGATTTAAAAACATTGGTCAAGCCCTCCTGCATGACCACAGTTGGCTGGAGCTGAGTGGCAGCCATCTGCCCTGGGGGCAGGGGGAGCACTGTGCTCTACAAGTCGGGAGGTCAGGTCACTGTAGCCCCCACCACACCTTTTGCAGTGCCACCACTGCTTTACTCACAAATGCTACTGGCAGGGCCCTGACCCCAACGTCCGCAAACGGTCTTATGGGCAATATCTATAATCTCCTACTTTTTATATATCCATAGGATGATTATGGTCTACAAATAATATGACTTTTAAGGTTAAAAACAATTGCAAGTAAAATTCAAAGTTATTAAGACAGTGCCAATACCATACAAATAACGGTAGGCTATTCATTTACTACTGTTTAGTTTACTAAGAAAAACAAAATACAAGAGTAAAAATCCTTGAAATCCTCATTACCATATAATGTCAAAATATATATATTCAGGGTTGGCATGTATAATTTCTCATCTTAAATAAATAGAGACTACTCAGGTCTATTTATACCCAACTCACAGTCATACATAGCTATTTCAGCTCACATGTAAGACACTATTTACACACTACTGTAGTGTTGTTTGTAGTGATTACAGTTACAAAATTTATTAATATAAAATATTCAATGCCTAGGATAGATATTGGGGTCAAATTTACCTTCATATTGTGACAGTTTATAAAAAGATTTGGTAAGCAAATACACAAGGTTAAATTGTTAAAAAAAAAAAAGCAAACCCAAAACAAAAAACTGTTTACTTGACACAAATTTTAGAGTCATGAATTTCTGACAATATAAGTGCACACTAAGCAAAAGCTAGGTACTGCTTAGGTGGGTATTCTAATAAAATAAGTACAAATCATTTCTCTCTATTCTTAAAGCAGGACTCTTGCTAGATAGCAACTTTTCACCCTAGTTCAATGTACAATATTTGTTTAAAAACAATAAAATATTGTTCCAGTGGAACATACTGTTTTACTCTCACTTTTCATCAACTAACACAGCTCTTTTCCCCAAGCTCACTGACTTATATCTGACTCTACTTAGTAATGTAAGTGCAAGAAAGGAGGCCACAAATTAAGAGCAAATTCCAACTAGTAACTTCAACCTTCAATCGACATATCCATTATATAAAAAAACATGCTTTAATAATGCAAGAGTTGGAAACAAAATAATAAACGCCCAAACATGATGAATAGCAGGTTAACCACCTCTGCAACAAAGGGAACATAAAAATCAAGCTTGCCCATTTTTGCTTAATTTTGTAATAGATAAAATCATAGTCTGTAGTTTTATTTATCTATTACATTAGAGGGACACCCAACATCTGAAGATAAATTAGAGTGCACAGAAATGGCTTACCTCTCTTAATAGGAGAAAGAATGAGTTTTATGGGGCAGAAAATTACCTTAAAAACAGTTAAAATTGATAGTAAAATTGTGTCCTACCTGGGTAACTTTCTCTGTCACATTGTGTGTTCGATCTTTAACTTTGGGTGCAATAATGGTTTTATCTGAAGAAGGAGGGGATGTGTTCTTTTTTTCAGCTTTGACATCTGAAAAATTCAGAGTGAGCTGTGGAATCTTGTTAATGGTGCTGTATTTGTTGAGGTTTGAATCCGACGTGGATCCCAGGAGGCTTGACTTGATATGATTAAAAGGCCCTAAAAAAATTGGAAAGTATTTGTAAAGACAGTATCAGGAAAATAGAGTAAGAAAGAGATGGTCTTGAATGACCTGTTAGTAATCCACAACCATTGTGACCCTGATTTAGTTGTGACTAAATGCAGCTGGGAAACACCTGAACACAGGGTTTAGGGTCATGTCCACCACATGGAGCAGGCATATACGTATCCAAGGATAAGATGGGGTCCTAGGTGGGTACCCAGAGAGCAGATAGCAGTTTTATCAGTTAACTGGCTTCTTTCCTTAAAGGCTGGAATGGAAGAAAGGACTCCACTCCCTATTTATTGGCTAAATTCTACCTTCGAAGTTTCTCAAGAATTTCTTTTTGTAATTTAGAAACTATTCAGGGAAGGACTTGCCTATGGTTAAAATCATGTCGGCCATGAAATTTCTGAATGGCTACCTAGTCTGCTCCAGTTTGTATTACTCTCCTCACCGTGCCATGACAAGTGACAAGCCAGTTGGGTTCTTCTATGAACTGTATGGGATGCTTCATAGAGATTCTGGAAGAGTTAAGTCCAGACGGAGGAATTTCAGGTAAGGTTGAGAAGGGCAAATGTCATTTTTATGTGCATTGTGTGGGCTATATTGAAAACTCTATGATTCTATGTGGGATTTAAAAATCTTTCTTTTTTTCCCTTTTATTTAGATTTAAGGCTGACTACTTCTTGAGGGTAAAACACATAGCAGAAGAATGCTTTGGTAAACATAACTTACAAGTGAAGTGACCATAGCTAGGTGGCAAGACCTGTCTGGGATTGAGAGTATCTGGTTGCTTTTTTGTTTGTTTGTTTTTTAGGGGTGCGCCCATGGCATACGTAGCCTGGGAACCAAGCTAGTGGTCAAATCGGAGCTACAGCTGCCGTCCTACGCCACAGCCATAGCCGTGATGGATCTGAGCTGCACTTGCAACCTATATCACAGTTCGTGGCCATGTGGGATTTCCAACCCACCCAGCAAGGCCAGGGATCAAACTTGTATCCTCATGGGTCTTAGTCTGATTTGTTTCCACTGCACCACAATGGGACCCCCCCCACCGCCCCGCTTTTTTAATCATGCTCTGCATTAGATATCTTGAAATTATTCTGAAAGTTTGAAATTATCCTTGGAATAATTATTATGAAATTATTTTCTTGGAAGTTTGTACCCTTTCACCAACTTTGACCATTTCTTAAATTCATTTCTTACAAAGACAATTTGGCATGGTGCCAAGACTCTAGGCCATAGTCTCGGCCAAGACCAATGGGTTGAGGATATATACATTGAGCAGCTACATCTTCTTTTGAGATGAACCTACTGTCTGTTGCTTATGGAGAGTCGAGTGCTCCACAGAATTTCCTACACAATCAGTAATGTTACTTATACCATTATGTAGCTCTTAAAAATTAGCATCAGAAAGAGTTTTATAAAAAAATCCTGAGCCCACTAGTGCTACGTAGCCATTAACTTTCTGCTTCAAGAGGGTTTAAAACACACAAACTGCATAAATGCACTTGGTGGTCAGCACATTATGCCTTATGCTATTTTTTCCCTTGTTCAGAATGAAACTAAAACATTTTGGATATCGAAATGTGCTTTATGTACCTAGTGAGGTATAAACTCTTGAAAATTAAATTTGTAGATTGTGTAGTTTGGACCACAATGATCAACTCAGGTCAAATACAGTCCAAGGGGGGGAAAAAATGCCCATCACTCACTTCATATTCCCCCAGAGAAAAATCACACTATTTTTGTTTATAAAAGTTTATATTTGGTTATTATAAAAGATTGAAATGGTTTTAAGAGACTGTTTATCTATATAGCAAACCCTGTGTTTCTTGAAGTACATTTCTATTCATTCCCTCAGTTTTATCCATGATGATGATGACCAAGTCCATCTAGATAAAAAATATCTTTAAGCTCTCTGGGCATTTATTGCCCAGTATGTTGTCATTTGAATATAGAGTCTCATTCTCTTTTCTATTTATACAAGAAGAGAAGTAAGAGCCCAAAGTTATCAAATTAATCTAGCCTTCAGAGAGGTCTCTGAGAAACTCCATTTTTGGGAAAACTCTCCTATATACACCACTAATTTATTATTATAACATCCTAGTGTTTCCTTTTTTTTTGTATCATTCCATAGCTACTTTCTAGATCTTTATCTTAATATTTAAATTTTGTAAAATAGTCTAGGACTTCAGGACTGTCTTTTTCCCAATTCAAATGTCATATTTTCACTCCTTAGTTAATTTTACTGCCCGCAGGGATACTAACAGAAGATTACAGAACACTGAGCTAAAGTATAGACTTATATTTCCAACTCATAAGCCCACTTTTCAGTTCTCATTCTCTATTATCCTTCTATATGTTGGGTTTTGGTAGCAGACTGCAGAGTTGCTTTAAAAAAATCAGGTAAAAATATGGATTATCTGTTGATATTAAGGCAGAACAGTAATATGGGCACTATTATATATGCTTTGACTGTCCTTGTGACCAGTTCAAATAAACTCCACTGGGTTGGCTGCATTGATAAGCCAGTGGTTTCAAGTGTGACAGCACTTCACCCAAGGGGCATGTGTAGGGGCATATTTGTTTGTCACAGGAATGAGAAGTGTCTATTCCTTCGCCCTGAAAAGTTGACCTTATGTCCCAATGGGCAATTATGCAGGTGAAAAGCCCATTTACAATATCTGAGTCTTGAACTTGTTTCACAAATAAAGAATACAATGTACTTTTAACATATTAGTATACGCTGACTTTTCAGAACTTCAATGTAGAATGAAGATTTTTACATTGTTTTGCTCAGAATTTAATCAAAAGTTGTTCAACATTTTGGAAAACCAAATCACTCATAGCTACACTACCTGCGCTGTTTGAATAGCCAAAACAAGATTTCAGATTTCAAGTTATAGTCTGTGTTTATAGCTCTCATGCACAAATGTGTAAGCAAAGATATTTGTCTTTTTTTTTTTTTTTAGAAAGAGTGTTGGAACTAAATATTATTAAATTGCAGATAATTATAGGAATCACACTAAAGATCATTAATAAAATCTCTTTAAATGTATTTCATATTACTGTTCTCCTATATATGTAAAAGGACGAATGATACAATGAAAATAAATACATATTAGTTTTTAGATAAAAAATAAACACTCAAAATCATTTGTCTTAGGACTGCCAGTAGCTTTCTGGTCTCACTTTAATAACTTCCTAGAGGTCCACCACAATGTCTCCATAATGTCTTTTCTTTTTTTTTTAATTGAAGTATAGTTGATTTAGAATTAGTTTCAGGTGTAACAACACAGTAAGTCAATATTTTTATAGACTATACTCCATTTAAAGTTACTACAAAATAAAAGCTATATTTCTCTTTGTCATATAATATATTCTTGTTGCTTATTTATTTTATACATAGTTTTATACATGTCAACTTCATCCTTATCTTGCCCCTGCCCCCCTTCCTTCTCTCCACTGGTAACCACTAGTTTGTTCTCTATTATCTCTGTTCTCCATGTTTTAACTGACATTTCTTCTTCTAATCCATTCCTTATGAAGATGTCTGATCTGCAAGGTCTATTTTAAGTACTGGAGGATAAATATATGTTACGACATTTTTAGTGGGATTTCTTTTCTCCTGTGCAATGCATTACTTTTGCATGTTATCACATAGGGAATCATTTTGACATTACACTTAAAAGCAAAGACTAGTTTACTTAGACAAATATCACACTTCCTCATTTTTTCCCAATTGATTTTGGTATTATTCTTAACTTAATTTTTTTTCTCTCTTTTTTTAGAGCCACATCCACAGCATATGGAAGTTCCCAAGCTAGGGGTCATGTTGGAGCTGTAGCAGCCAGCCTAAGCCATAACCTCGGCAATGCCAGATCCAGGTGCATCTGTGGCCTACATCAGAGCTCATGGCAATGCTGGATCCTTAACCCACTGAGTAAGGCCAGAGATCGAACCTACATCCTCATGGATACTAGTCAGATTCATTTCCACTGAGCCACGATGGAAATTCTTAATTTTGATTATTTCCTACATTAAAAATTATATATAAATAAGTCTTATCTGTTATTATTTATTCCAATAGTGGCTTTTACTTTGCTATCCACCCATATTCCTGCTCTATCATTTAGCCAGTAGTTTTATGGACTAGTTATTTTTTTAATGCTCCTAAAGCCATTTTTTTTCTTATGCCTGATTATCACATTGTCTTCTAGTATAGTTATATTTGAACATTAATATATTCAGAGAATATTTTATTATAAACTGATTTATTTTATTTCTTTATATTATAGTTAAGGAACCATGTTAATCTTTTAGAAATAGGTTAAATCATCTTGAATGTCATTTCAGAATAGTAAAATGAGTATTGCAGAAAGTTGAAATAAAGGGACATTAGTCTGATAAGGCTGAGAAACCCCTGGCCAATGCACGTCATACTAAGATTTGGCCTTAGAATATTACAACTTCATTACCATCTGTATTTTAGCTTCTCTTATTTACTAGTGCAAAATCTTTACTGTTACGCTAATTTTTTAATGCTAAGTTTTCTTTTAAAACTACATTTAAAGAATTCATCAGAACTTAAAATTACTTAAAATAATCCATGCATGTTTAGATAAGACATTTAAAATCTATTTCATCCTGTATAACAAAGATCATTATGCTCTTTTCCACTGATTTTGAAGCAGATGTTTATATGCAGGAATCTGTTAGTGTCTGCAAAAGAATCAACGTCAGCTTAGGTTTCTCTGAAATCTATCTAAATTCTAACGAAGATAATTTCCTACACTTAATTAGGAAAGGTATTAGTAATACCCTCCTTTTACCAGTTGCAACCCATGCAAACCAAATATGAGGCCAAAAGGGAATAAGAATCAAGGACCAGAAATTAGAATGCAAGCTTTCCTACCTCCTAGGTCTATATTCTGAGAGGCCTTTGTTGAGGATTTAAAGGTGAAAGGCAGCCTCCCTGAGAGTGATCATAAATGGATGGCATTTAAAATTCTAATGAAAGTAAAGAGAATAACCTGGAAAACAAAGTAAATGAATTTAAAGAAAATAAATGGGCAGAAATAAAGGGAAATAATAGATTCAATAGAAAAGAATGTAAAGCTCAAAAGTATTTAGGAGGACTTGATATTCTTTAGAGAAACATTTGCAAAATGGATGACCAGATTAAATTTTCCACTATACTAGTAGAAGATGGAAAACAGGTGACGAAGAAGACTAAACCAATGGCTGGATTAAGCTCTAATATAAGTATTTGATTAGGTATAAAATAGGCCAGGTTCCAGCCACAAAGAAATATCTTGCATTTAAAGATCAAGACAGAGGCTAAAGCAACAACTGGGAAGAATTTTAGATTAAAGGTATTTAAAATTTTTATGATGAGGTTATTTGAATTTATCATGAGTTACAAGATACTAAAGGAGAATATATTTCTCTTTTAAGTGGTGCTAGAAATATAGTTAAGGACATCTGATACATTTTTAGAAGAATAATACTCCTGAGAGTCAAATGGGACAGAAGAGAAGGAAATCAAAAAGATTAAGGTTGTTTTCAAATCATCAGGTCTTTATACAATATTTCTTAGCACATGAGTTTATTTGGCTAAAGTTTAATAAAACCTGAACTGCGGATGTGTCTTAACATTAAAGAAAATGCAAATGCAGTGTTTAGTAATTGGATTTTGTGAAGGATCACAGTCAATAAGCATAAGGTAACCAGTTTAACTTTAGAAAAATATATAAGAATTAACTACCAAATTACTTCTAATCTATATTCATATTATTCGTTTCAGTGCATGACATAGACTTTACAGAAGAAAACCGTCACCATGGAAAGTCAATTTGCAGATTCTTAGATCACAAATACTTGGTAAGGGCCAATGTAGCATATGAGATACAAGCTGTTATCAGATCAGTTGATTTCCGTTGTATGTCTGATAGGTTTTATGACTAGAGATGAGGTGAAAGTTGTAATAAATCTTGAGGATAATTTTGTTTCTGACTCATATGCCAGATTCATAGACAAGTTGGAAATTGAACATACCACTATCAGAGGGATACCTGGGACAATGAAGAGATGGGAAGCAAAGAGGGGTAAAATTATATTAATGACTTGTTTACTAAGCAGGGTAAGTGGGGTTAATTTTTATGATGACTTGGAAAGCAGAATAAACAGAAAACCACTAGGATTAAGTTCACCTCTCACATTTTAGAGAAATTGTTTAAAAATATGATGTGAATACACACACATTAAAAATGGCATACACAATTTATTTGAATTATCTTTTTCACTCTGACAATGTGTTACACTTTTAGATCTCTGAAGTTAAGAGAATTTATTAAAGAGAAAGGCGATCTTAAGAAAGGAGGTGAAATGAAAATTATTCTATTTTAGCAGAAAAGGCTGAGTACAAATTTGCTTTTTTATACTGTGATGTTACATCAAGAACAGAAATAACCAGCTAGTATCACTGTCCACTCAGGACAGATGAAGGGAAAAAAATTACATTTTAGCCAGAAAGATTTGTTAGCTCTTTGAAAAACAAATAGTAATACAGATTTTCTAAGAAAGTTAAAGGATAGGATCCTCTAGAGATAAAGATGCTTCTACTACCTGTGCAAGAGATTTAGCCAATGCTCTTGTCTAAAGGGAATAAACTAGATGACCTTGAAAGATCTTCCAAATATATTTCTAAGTCATTTATTTTATTTTGTTAAAGAATTCTTTTTTGGTTGAGTTAGATATTAAAAAAAAAACCTGTAATTATGTATTTGCATACAAAGAAGGGTAGAAATTTGTTTTTTAATTTAAAAAATGTTCATTCAAATGTGGTTTAGAAACAAGGTCAAAAAATTTAAAAACCACACTTAATGTATTATTTTATATCTAATAAGTATATTACTTTCTCTGTGAAAGTCTCAATGAGCCTGACACAAATATTTTTTAAATAGTTTTCAAAATCAGAGTCTGAACAAATAATAAAGACTTTGCAGGGCACTTAAATTGCACGTTATATCTAATTTAGGAGCTTAACTTTATAAATATTAATATATGAAAACTTTCTACAATGGTTTAGAGTTTCCTAATCCCAAATTCTGACTTTTATGGTTCATTTTTATTCAAAGACTACTGCTTTAAAAAATGGAGGACTGATGATAAAAGGTTGGAGATCAAATGGATTAGTTTTTAATAAAAAATTAAATTAATGTAGTTTGAACGGAAACTATGTGAACTACCAGTCCGGATGATCAGAAAGCTCAATTTTCTATTTATGGAGGAAAAATTAGATTTATTTTTTACTACATTTAAAGAACGCTGGAAAATTAATGTCTAATGATTCAATTTATTGCTAATTACTAAATGCTAAATCCAGTCTTATTTCACACAGGCCAGTTGGCGAGGGTGTCTGCATTCTGTTTCTTGAGGTGATGTTTTGACTTATATCAATTCAAATCACTACCTACAGCTGACATTAATTTGCTCCCTTTTAGAAATCTCAGCGGACAGGACAAGTACAGAATAATCATGTGCATGAAGTGCCATCCTGCTGTTGGAGGTCTCCTGCATAGACACTTTTTGAAGTGCTTGCAAAATAAAGTTGGGATGGGGAGAAGCTGCCACAAATTTTCTTGTTTTCAAATTACCTTGGGATGACAACCAGAAAACCTCCTTAATCTCTAGTGCTCTTAATGCTTAACCACCACCAGCTCTGAATTAGTTAGGGAAGCACTTGAGAAATCAATATACAAAACTTCACAGTGATCAGAGAAGCAGTGACATACGGAAGAGGCCAAAACAGTGAATTCTAAGTAATGATGTTTACTGGTGGAGACGTGTCCATGCAACACACATGCATAAATGAGTCACTGTCATCATATGCACGACCACAGCAGCATGCATGGCCTATGTTAAAGGACTAAGCCCCCACAGTTTCCAATTATTTGAGATTCACATGATTATATTTTGTGATTGTTTGTATCTACTACAATATAGTAGAAATACTGAAGCCAATTTCAAAGTTTTAGTCAAATCCAGATTTATCCAGAGGTATTGCCCAGTTAAATATTACCCTACAGTAACTGTAGGTCATGCTAGTGATTTCAGACTTGTATAGGACACAATCAAAAAAAATGTAATAGAGAAAAATAGAAAATGACTATCATGCATATACATTTTACTACCACAGTAAGCTTAAAACCATACCCCCTGCCATCCAGGAACGTGAAACTAGTTTTAAGGAAACAAAAGAGGAACAAGTGAAGTGATGCTGTCATATAGCACTTTGCTTATTTTATCTAAACTTGTACTCAAAAAGATTCTTTTTTTTTTTTTTTTTTGGTTGTAATAGACTTATGTGCCTCTCTCACACTGGAATATATTTAGCTTAATGTTTGCTTCTTTCCAAATTATTTAAATAGTTAGGAAGTCTTCATTATCCACCTAGGCTTACACTTGGAGGAAAAAGGAGTTCATAGTCATTTTGGTGACAACGTTGAGAAAGGAACAATGTCTCCACCAAAATCAAGCCATGATGTCTCCACCAGGCACCTGGACTCGCTAAGGGCAGCATGATGTTGCATTGAACAGGGCATACAGCAGGCAAGTTAACATGCCGAGTCAAGGGTCAATCTGAGCATCAGATGATGAAAGCCGAGTTCATACATTACCTTTAACATTGCGACCATTGTCTGTTTTGAGCACGTAAGCAAAAAAGGAGAGAAATATAAAAAGAAGACTAAAATTCTGTTATATGCATTGAACAACCTCTGTAACAATAACTGAGAAAACAGGATGTAAGGATTGAAAATTGATCTTTGAAGTTAATATTTTGTACTATTTAACCAAGTAAAATGCATATCCTAAAAATACCGTCTGCCATCACAAGCCTCTGTGTTCAAATATGTGAAACATCTATCTCGCTTAATTTAAATGCATTCCATGACACAGATTTTATAATTATGACTGTTTGGAGAAAGCCATACCCAGCTGCCTGCAGCTGTGATAAAAACCTTCAACCTTGTCAGAAGTCAATTTTAGTGTTGCTTCAGCCACCACTTACAAAGAAAAACTGCACAGCATTTTGAATGTTAAGTAATGTTTTTAATAGAATTTAACCTAATATGTTAATCAAAAATAAAAAAAGTTTAATGGGAGTTCCCAGAGTTCCCATTGTTGCTCAGAGGAAAAGAACCCAACTAGTATCCATGAGGATGAGGGTTCGATCCCTGGCCTCGCTCTCGCTGAGTGGGTTCAGGATCTGACATTGCCGCAAGCTGCAATGTACAATGTAGATTGCAGACATGGCTTGGATCTGGTGTTGCTGTGGCTGTGGTGTAGGCTGGCAGATGCAGCTCTCATTCAGTCCCTAGCCTGGGAACTCCCAGATGCTATAGGTGAGGCCCTAAAAAAAATAAAAAATAAAAAAAAGAAAGTTTGAGACAATTGTTTACCTTAATAAACCAACTTGCATTGTTAACATTGTTAATCATGATTTGTTAACTGTCCCTCCCACAAATGTTCTTCAATATTTACTTTGAAAATACCCAACAGTGCTCAAAGAGCCATTCTTGGGCAAAAATAATTATAAGAGATCAGTGAAAGATTTGACTACTTGAAGGTAATGTGAAATTTTAAAATTTATGTTGTCCACAATGCATTCAGTGCAATACCTTAAATATTTAGGAAATTCATTTATATTAAAATAGGTTGTTTGAAAATCTCATAATGGTGTTTTCAGATTTATTTTGAGATTATACATCTGATTCTTTGTTGCATATATGCTACTAACAAAATATTCATTACTAGTTTTCAAACAAGCTTAATATAAATGAAGTCGTATGAAAACTGTTCCAAATATATCCAAGATTTGAAATATTTTTCAACATTTGTTGACATAGGTGCTAATGCTGTTCACATTTAAAATCTTGGGATATATCATAATTGTTTCAAATATCACAACCAAAGCAATTTCAATAGTGGGTATATTGAATTGCTAGTATAGACATTGCCTTGGACAGAGATGAGCAAATAAAATTGTGACCTTACATGTTGATACTCTGCCCTCTTTGAGGGACCATAACTAGCAAATAGACTTAATGGAAGAGACCTTGATTACACAGAATTAATTATCTCCATCAGAAGCTGGGTCCAACAATCATTACTAAAGTAATAACTGCTTGCAAGTAGTTAGAAATTATAACTCTACTCATCAACCTGGAAACCACATGTAAAGATCGGCAAATTCCAAAAACCAAAATGCCCCCAAGTTACATTATATGGTTAATGCTGCTTTGACATTCTGAGGCACAGCATGTGGTATGTGTGCTGATGATTGCTGAGATCTGCTTGTTATTCCTCCATGACAATATAAATGCAGAAATTAGAGCAAGCATTTGGAGTCTTGTAGCAGTTTGACAGAGTAATTTTGTAATTTTACATCTTTTGAATTTAATAATACAAGAATTGGAGTTTATATTTTGTATGTCTACTTTTTTTTAAATTTCATTTTCTTAGTAGTGCATTTGTATTGTATTTACAAATGTATTGGTATGTAATGGATCAGGAAAAAAAAATTTCTGGTCCTTCACCACAAACAATTTGAGAATTACGGTTTTAAGGTACTTGATAATGTAGATTAAATGAAAAGATAATGAAAAATATTACACACTAATATATTCAAAAATTATTTAAAGTTCTATAAAGATAGCCTACATTGGAGGGAAATTTTTCTTGAGTGAAAAGACAAAAATCTGAGTTCAAAACCTGGTGCATGTAGGATTTAACCCGTTAACCAGTCACATAGATTCATAAAATCAATTTTAAAAGTTTTCCATCTTTCTTTACCAGTGGCTCAGTTTCTCAAGCATATTAAGTTGTACGGCTTTAGGAAAGGCAGTTTCTCCTATGCTAATTAGTGATTTTGTAGCTAAAATTGCTCTAACACTGAAGTACAAAATACCCTCTGAATACCAAATTTATCAGTTGGTAGCCAAATGTTGACTTTAGCATCTTGCAAGAAAGTGATACAGTTTTTGAAAATAACAGAGCTTGGGTAGGAGAAGAAATTTGAGGATGATCTCAACACTGAGTGTCCACAAATAGAACCTGTACCAAGAAACTCCAAATATTAACACATCCTTTCCCATGATTGTATCAGTGACTGTGTACTAAATGGAGACCACATAAAATTGAAAACAATAAAGTTAAATCGTGAAACCTGATCTAACCTTACCAAACATCACTGTCAAAACAGGCTAAATTTCCACCATGCACGGACTATGTTATCATTTAATACTGTTTCTGAATGTAAATTGTAAAATTTGAACCCTAACTCAGGTTCTAGGCAATATGGCCAATCTCTGAAAAGTCAGTATGCTTCCAAAAGATGACTACACTAACTGGACTAACTAAAATATATGCTCATCATTCAAATTACCATATTGGATGTACTATTGTTCACCCATAGGACTTGTTGCTAAAAAGATAAAATTTCAGAGGTTTCATTTAGTCAGGAGACATTGAGTATGTCTTGCCCAGATGGGACAGAGGCTTAGATGTGATTCAGTTTGAAAATTGTCTTTGACTTTATTTCTCTTTTTCTTTTTGACATTCTTTGGACTCTGGATTAAAATGGATGTGCTAATTGCTCTTCTACCATAATAGTTTATCAAATCTATCTTATAGAAAACTGTTCCTTTTTTTCTGAGATACTGATTTATCTCTCTGAATTTTTTCCTACCAATTCATTTTCTTTCACCTTTTCTGCCTTCTCTACTTCCCTGTGACCTTTAAATAACCTCCCCACCAATACTACCACATGATTCAATGAATACCACCACAAGATTCAATGCTAAGATTTTGGTTTAAATTTCAGAGCTAAGATTTTGGTTTAAATTTCAGAGTTATGGAACAGATAACGCATTATTTCCTGATATATGTGGTTCTAGAACATAACTCATAAGCACAGTTCTCTCAATGTCACACCAATATTTTTTGAGTTCCTGGCATGAAACAGGCAACTGTGCTGGAGACCAAGCCTGTGGAGCCAAGTATGCCAGACCTCCTGTGCTAGAGAAGATCTCAGCAACATAATTATTTGTTTGTGTATGTAGTAGGAATGAAAGACATATAATGTGGAAAAAATGTAGAATGTAATAAATCCTACAATATATCTAAACATTACTTTGCACACTCAGGTGTGAAACCATTTAATTATTCTGGTTTAGGAAGGGGAAAGAGTAGTAGTGTCAGAAGGGACAAAGTAGGGAAAAGCATTCCTGGTAGAACAAATGAAAGAAGTGAGAGAAAATGTGTGACCCATTTTTTTTTGGAGAAGACGATTAACTTTGTGCAGGTGTAGATTGAATACATAGTAGGGAAGGAAATCTTTCAGGGACAAGAAATGAAGCCTCAAAAATAACTGTGGTTGGCTGGAAAAGTGCCTCATACCCTACACTAAGGAGCCCCAAGATCAAGACTTACATTTTAAACTGTCAGCAGTATGGGTAATGATGGGCGCTCACAGGAATAAATACCCCAGGAGGGACAGTGAGCCTCTCAGGAACCCAAATCTATAGAAAAGTGAGACTAATGTATCCACTCAATGGGTGCTCTGAATCATGGACCTCCCTGGAGAAGGTTCAGGGACTCAACAGACCCCTATAGCAAAGTTCCATTCAGAGAGAGTGAAGAAGAAAGGCATCACATGGATGGATTATGGAATAAGGAGACTGGTCCTATGTTTCAAAGGCAGCTCTGGCATTCTGCAACCTTGGACTATTTATTTATTTCATATACCTAAGCCTTAGTTTCCTCATCTATAAAATGGGGCTTAATAACAGATCTTAACTCATAGGGTTTTTATGAGAATTAAATGAGTTAATGTGTGTCAAGCACTTACATTGCCTCACACGTGTAAATACTCAACAAATGTTATTCATTATCATGTTAATGATGAAATGTTTTTGTCATTGCCTTTTAAGCATCCCTAAATTTCATCGCTGGCTAATACGGAAATACGACTGTGAAGAGGCCAGAGAGAAATAAATGCATTTTGATTTTGCATCTCAAGTTGATTTTGGTTGAGCCTCTTCCCTCTGCTTACCCCCTAGTTTATAGCTTTCTGATCACTCAGGATTATCGCATTTCATACACCTCTTCCCTTGGAAAGAGTTGGTCAATAATACAGTTCTGTGATGGCACATCATTCTTTTTCCCCAATTCTTCACCATTTACTAAATGTAACACAGTTAATCATGCTTGTGATGAGTGTTATCACTTAGATCTTATACTAAGCACTAATCAACACTCCATAAAGTAAGCAGATATTAGTGATCATTCTGCCTGTGAAACATAGATTAAAGAAGCCAGAAGAAACCAAATTATGTACTAGGGCTCAAAGAGAAAATCAGTAACAACTCTGAGTGTAGAACTCATATTTTTCATAGGTTGTACTCACATTTCTTCTCTAAAGGTAAAGGGATTAATGTCAAAATTGAAAACAACAGAGAAGAAAAATGCAAACATACCTTCACTGGCATGTCGGTCTCTAAATACATTCTTAGGGTGGACATTGAATCCTTCTATGTCATGAACTGATGAAGCTCTCCGTATACTGCAGATGCTTTCCTTTGATCTGGAATGAGTTAACTGGGAACTTGATTGCAGCATGTCAGGGTAGAGACGGTCCCATTGCCTTTTGGGAGAGGAATGGTCAAGAGGTCCGGATATATTCACCAGGGGTGAGCATTTGCTGGGTTGTATCAAGGCTTTTGTATCATCTGCTTCTGAGGGGCTGCAGCTTTCTTTTGTAGGAGACTTAAAGTGTTTCATGGCTACTGAATCATCACTGTGTTTAGATGAATCGATTACTACCACATCGGGGTCTTCTTGTGGTAAGGACTGCTTTCTGTAAGTGAGAACTCTCAAACCAGGGAACTTGAACCCAAAAAGTTTCCCTACAAATGAAGACAGGAAAGGGCACTGTTATAAGTCAAAGGCCATATCCTTAAAACAAACAAAACATTTTTGACTTCTATTTAAATATCATGTGAAAAGTTCTTAATCAATACTCAGGTTATTTGCAGTTGGAATGAGGTATTTGTAGGAAACTTCTCTGAGGCCAGTATGAATTATTTTATGAGTTTTAAGAAAATTATGAAATAATTTTATCATATTTCTGATGGTTAGATATACTCCAGTGACATAAAAGCATTATTTGGATGACACAGTTTTTGTTTTAATAACATGAAAAATACTATATATCCTTTTCATGTTTATTTTTATCTTTTTGTTCTTTATGGCCACACCTGTGGCAAATGGAAGTTCCCAGGCTAGGGGTCCAATCGGAGCTGAAGCTGCCAGCCTACACCACAGCAACAGCAGTGTGGGATCCAAGCCACATCTGTGATCTATGCTGCAGCTCACATTAATGCTGGATCCTTAACTCACTGAGTGAGGCCAGGGATCAGACCCGCATCCTCATGTATACTAGTCAGGTTCATTACCATTGAGTCACAACAGGAAGTCCTATATATCCATTTTTTTAAAGAAAAACTAAAGGTTGGAGCACAGTTTAAAAAGGGAAAGGATACCATGTATAAAAAGGGCAAACACAGGAAAGATTATTGCGGGTGTATGTGGGTATGTGGGGGGATGTTACCGTATTGGAAATGCTAGGAATGGAATGAGGTGGGGGTAAGGAGTTGGCCTGCATATCTGGAAGGTTTGTATTGGATAATACTGTTAATCAAGTGTGGATGGGAAAAGTGGAGTCAAATGTGTATAAAATGGTCCTCATTCTGTTTGGGGTTCTTGAAAAGCTTTTGGTTTCAGAAAGAGATGTAAACATAAGAATTTCTTTTTCCTGATTTTTTTTTTTTTTGTTCCAAAAATCTAAGAATATGGCATGGAATGTTACACATATCTCAGAGTGGATGATGCTTAGAAGGTCAACTAAAATAAACATTAAAAGGTAGAGATGAAAAATTAAAATATTAGCTATCAAACACAAACTTAGTGGTGGTAAAAAAATGCAAATTAAATTAAGAGAATATCATTTCCCACTCTTTGGCAGCAAATGAAAAAAAGAAGCATAACATCTAATCCTGGCAAAGAACTCTGGGAAACATTCTGATGCTTTGCTGGTGGAATTGCAAATTGTTACAGATTCTTTGGAAAGTCATCTTATAGTATCTATTAAAGGGAAAAATACACTTTTCAAATGACTCAGTAATCAAATTATAGGATACTACAAAGGCACAAAAACTAGATACAACCTTAATATCCATTACAAGAATAGTTGGATAAACTATGGTACTTTCACACTCTGGAATCTTATGATATTTTTTAAGAAATAATAAATATGTATATTTTTTAGTGGAAGGTTATTCTAATGCAGTTTTATGTGAAAAGGCAAGTTTCAACTTCATGCGCCTATGGTAATATTATTTCATTAAAAATAATAAATCCTTGGGGAGTTCCCATCGTAGCTCAGTGGTTAATGAATCCGACTAGGAACCATGAGGTTGCAGGTTTGATCCCTGCCCTTGCTCAGTGGGTTAAGTATCCGGAGTTGCTGTGAGCTGTGGTGTAGGTCGCAGATGCAGCTGGGATCCCGTGTTGCTCTGGTGTAGGCCGGCGGCTACAGCTCTGATTGGACCCCTAGCCTGGGAACCTCCATATGCCCCGGGAGTGGCCCAAGAAATGGCAAAAAGACAAAAAAAAAAGTGAAAAAAAAACTAAAAAAAATAATAAAATCTTATATTTTCCTACATAAGTTGTATGGCTATAGAGAAAGACATGGAAGAGCCCAGTTCAAAATTTAACACTGATTGGCTAAGTGGGTTTGGAAGTATGGAAAGTAAAATATATTGCATTCTTTTTGTATATCTCCATTGTTTGAGCATGCATTCTTTTATAAATTAAGAAACAATATAAAAAGGTAAAACTTCTACCCCTAGAAGAAACAAAAAAAGAAAGAATTCAAACAATACTGTGATTCAAAGCTTTTCTAAGTATTGTGTTTAAGAAAAAGCAGATTCTAATTTCTATTACCAGCACAGCAGCCTAGGTCCACATCACCCCATGACTTAGCAATAACATGCTGTGCTTCAAGTCAGTTAGTAGGTGTATCTGGGCTATAGTATTATCTACCGTCACATATTCTTTAGGTGTTATGTTCATCACTATCTTTAATATACGTATTACGAACTTTTTCTCAATGCATTGAGGATTCTTTTAAAATATGGAAGTATACTCTAAAAACTGGTGAAATTTTCTGCATTATATTTGAGTATCTCTTCCAAAAGACGGTCTTATCTACATACATAATTTCAATCCTATCTTTAGTCCAATATAACTCAAGGCTAGATCTATTTTCTTAGCTCCAAATCTGCATTTAATTATTTTTTTATTTTTGTCTTTTTTAGGGCTGCACCCAAGGCATGTGGAAGTTTCCAGGTTAGGGGTCAAACTGGAGCTGGAGTTGCTGGCCTATTCCACAGCCACAGCAATGTGGGATCTAAGCCACATCTATGACTTACACGACAGCTCGTGGCAACACTGGATCCTAAACCCACTGAGTGAGGCCAGGGATCAAACCCACCTCCTCATGGGCACTAGTCAGGTTTGGTACAGCTGAGACGCAACAGGAACTCCCAAATCTGAATGTGAAATGGCCTTATCAACATATTTACTTAGAAGTCTTAAAGACACCTCAAAAGTCTCATAGCAAACCAGATCTCATGATCTATCCCTCCAAATCCAGCCTTTTTCTTTGGTCAGTAAATGGCATCACAGTCCATCTAGTTGTAAAGCCTGAGACTTGAGGGCCATTCTAGTAGTTACTGTTCTCTCTCACTTCCATCCCCCATATCTAATTAATGCACTATGGTCGTTTCACCTCCTGAATCTTTAATGTTTTCACTTCTGTTATCTCCACTGCTCTCAGCTTCGTCTAAGCTACTATCATGGTTCACCTGATTTCTTGCAATAGGATGCTAATCATCTTCCACAATTGCAGCATATTTGTGGAAGCACTTTTAAAAATGATTTAAAAAACCCCACAAAACCTAACTTATGATCACATAAAACTATTGTTTTAATCTTCTACTGTTCCCAGTAAAAGTGGTAGTAAAAAATGGAAATTAAAGTAAGAGATTATCATTTCCCACTCTTTGGCAGCAAATGAGAAAAAACTTCCTGCTTTGGGCATGAAGACAACACTAGCTCAACTATCTGCTGCTTAATTTCTTCTCCTTGCTCTCTGGTATCCAGCCATATGGACTTTTTAATTCCTCTAGAGGCCTGTGCTTTTTAGAGATTCAGTACTTCTTGTTTTTGATACATTTTACTCTTCCTACTTAGTACCTCTTTTAGGTTTTAGCTCCAAAGTCGTTTCTGTGGGAACCTTTTCCTTCCTTCTGAACTAGATTAGCATCCCCTTCATAATTTTCACAAGAACTAGTAGTTATACACTTGCTGATTTTCTGATTAACATTTCTCTCCCTCAGTGGACTGCAGGCAGGGCTCCTGTCTATTTTGCTCACCAAATCACAGTTCTAACAGAATGTCCAAATAATAAATGTATTTCCACTAGCAGATTCTAAACTAACAATGTGCTTCTATTTTGACTGTGGAAAAACTAAAATATTTAATTTGTTCTGACCAAATTGATTAGAGAATCTTAACCTCCTGGAATGTATTTACCCATATTTACCAAAAAATGGTTAATCCCAGTAGCTGATGGAAATGGTGAACTCTGTACTATGCCATATTTATCTGATACAATACCTATTGTAAATATTACCTTTTTAATTGTTACCATCCTAATTGTAGAGTATATACAAAAGAGTTTTCAAACTGCATCATCTAGTGAATTTTATGTAAAATACCCATTGCAGAAACTTAGAAATAAGAAGCCTAATTTCTTATTGTAAGCTTTCATTTATGTGCTAGTGTTTAACAGTGGTAAATATAATTGAAATAGAATTTGCCTTTGCAAAAAAGACCTGACACAGTGCACAAAAGACCTGACACAGTGCACAAACTCCAAGTATGTTAAAAATTAAACTCTGGATTAATAAAACGTAGATGAAAGTAATAAATGGGTGCATATACAATTAAATAACAGTGCGTCACAGTAACTATTTTGCAAGCATTCTTACATAATTCTACTAATAACTTTTATATGGTCAAGTAAATTGCCAAGTTAAAGATCAGTGAACTGCATCAAAGTCATTTGATTCATTTTTAATGTACCTGGAATTGAGTTATAAATCAGTTTACAAATCAATTCTGCAAGCTTATTACAATGCACTGAGGTCAATGCCTACTTTTATTCATTTTTCATCAGTTACATTGCCCTCCTCCTTTAAAAACAATTCACTGCCTTTCGCAAATTAATGACTGCACAAGACATTTAGTTTGCTCCGACAGTTTAGTCATATCCAAGGTGGTACAGATGGTCTTTTCTGCATCACTAGGTTAACATGACCATGTTATATTGCATTACAGATTTAGTTGTCTAACTGCAATTCATCCGGAAAGAATACACATTGAGAATTTTGCTCAATGTAGCACTTTCAGGCATGAAATACAAAATGTAGATGAATATAATCCTGTTATGATTCTTAAAAACCACCCTTATCAGTTGTCTCTGTATTTTACTGTATTTACTTTCTAACTTGAATAATTAAAATAGATACTACTTAGCTTATTATCTACTAAAATTTTCAATAAATCTGAAATAAGAACAACAGACTAAGGGTTTCTTTTTAACACATTTTTACACATTCCCCAAAATAAGCATAAATACTGATAAACTTACATGAATATAATTTTGCTTAAATGCATCATTTTCACTTGGGAGATAGTTTCTAACACACATGAACTTATAATTAACTACCACTATACTGTCTTCCTCAGGACATGCCACTTCTACGAAGTTGCTGAATTCAAGTTTGGAAGCTGTATCTTCATGCACCTTGTGTTACACTTAACTAGGAGCTTTTTATGCCTCAACCAAGGAGGCACACAGTGTCTCTCAAATTTAAAAAGCCCAGAATTATGACTTCAATCCATGCAAAAATGTTAAATACTTGGCCCAAGGTCAAATAGGAAATCAGGATAAAGTCAGAATAAAACAGCAGTTTCCTTGATTTAATTCCAGTTTTATCCAAGCTTTGGTGTTTTCTCGGGCCATAAATATCCACATGAGAATCTAATGAGAATCATAAATCTTTCCTCCAAATAAATGTAGATAAATGCATACACACATTTTTTTTTAATGATTTCAGAAGCTGAATAACAAAGTCCTTCTCCTCCAACCCAAACCCTTCCATTATCCTCCCTTAGGATCCCCTAGGTTTAGTTGACTCTTAATCCTCCTTTCAGTTGTGAGTTTCTTTGCATAAATATTTGTGCTAATCACATTTCTCACAAAATTATAATGATCACAACTATATTTCTACCCCTATCTCCTGTGGTAATGGGACTTCAGAAAATGTTTTACCAAACTTTTTCAATTGAGAAGACCTCATCAATCTGAATTCTCTCTCTCTCTCTCTGTCTTCTCTGGGGCTGATTCTTATCTACCAGAGTTTGGAAGAAAACTGTCGTGATAATTATTACATGAAATAATTTTATACTTTAAGAATATACCCAGGAACATCATAAACTGTAGTAGTTCTTGCAGAAAACCAAATATTTCTGAAAAATTCTCCATAATTTTACTATTAAAATTGAGTTAAATATAAATTGGAAACATTTTACTCTTGCTTGGTTCTGCTTAGCTGAATAATAAACTGAAAAGTAGAGGAGATCCTGTCATGACTCAGTGGAAACAAATCTGACTAGCATCCATAAGGACGAAGGTTCGATCCTTGGCCTCGCTCAGTGGGTTAAGTATCTGGTGTTGCCATGAGCTGTGGTGTAGGTTGCAGATGCCTCTCAGATCTGGCATTGCTATGGCTATGGTGTAGGCTGGCAGCTGTAGCTCCAATTTGACCCCTGGCCTGGGACACTCCATATGCCACAGTTGCAGCCCTAAAATAAATATATATATATATATATATAATATATATATATATATATAACAAATTTAATTTTGAGCAGTCATGCAAACCAGAGAATACAGTGGGCTAAGGAGAGGACACATGTATCTGTGTGTGAGGGGGATGTTGTGAAGGCCATGAGCAGAGATATTTCCCCTCACAAAGGATTAGGGGTGATGGGAGGTATCTTAGATCGTATATCTGAAAACAGACTAGGCAATATAAGAGTTTCAGGGAAATACTTTCAGGAAATAAGCCTACAAGGAAAAGAGGAAGACAGGATTGGCCACAGAAAGTTAAACTGTTATGAACATGAAGCTAAAGCTTCAGCCAGTCCTCCTGCAAACTGTGGAGCTGGGCTAGCCCTTCACAATTATGCCACGATGAAGTCAAAGCATCTGGCTTTTGTCTCCCTATGGCAGCCAGTCACTGGGTCCAGCACCCTATGGGAAGAGCCATAACCTTGGATAAGGCAGCTCCCTGCCTTTGACTACAATTCCCAGTGAGGGGTGGAGGTGTGTTCCTGCAGTGGCCAATATCTCCAGCAGCTGTCCCTACCCTGAGGAAGGTGTCTGAGGGACAGTGCCTATGGTACAGATGATGAAGATTAGCCAGTTTGGGGCCTGAAAAAAATTATGTTCTGAATAAGTCTACTATGAGGCAAAATAAGAAGGTATGAATTAATATCAATGAACCTTTCTGTAATCAGGGTATTCACAAGTCTGACATTTAAATTGGAAGCCTTAAAATCACTGTGGGACTTTTCTCCAACCAAATAGCTCTGGATGTGCAGAGAAATTTAATTTTAATCTCTGAGTCAGGGAGAGCAACAGATCAAATTTGATGGGAGAAACAGGGAAGATAATTGACATATTTGACTTTTCTTTTTAGGAAGAAATTTCCATAGAGGCACTTGGCAAGGAGAAGTCTTCCTTACTGACTGTGTAGGAAGTATAAAATGATGCCCATGGGCTGCTAGAGGAATACATAATATTGTCAAAGAAGGCAACAGCTAGCAGTTAGACTGGGAAAAAGAATCTTTCAGTGTGAACTCGGTACTGACCTGGCTAACCTGATTAGCCAGTGACAAATGGGGCAGTGAGGCCATGTAGTTCTGAGGTTAGTGACCACAAAAGATCACCAGGGAGTCCATCGACCTAGTAAACCTGAAGCTAAATTTGGGATCCTTTGAAGAAGCAGGTGGTCAGTATTGCCTCAAAAAACTGACTCCTGGGACATTTCCTAGGGCAAGAGATACCAGAGAGAAAGCTACATCTTACAATAAAGCAGTAAGTGTAGGGCCAAACAGGTCGAAGCAATGCATATATTGACTCAATATACTGTATACACATGTGCAGAGATCAGGGGAAGTTACTGCTGTAGCTGGGATGAGAGCAACCACATGGGCTGCAGCAGCAGCAGAGAATTTCTGGAAGAAGTTCACAAATGTTGATGATGTCTGAGACACTGCTTCCAAACTAGCTGGGTCATCATGAGAGCAAAGCAGCAGAAAACACAGATTTAGAACAAGGGAGATAAGGCAGAAAACAGGAGAGGGTGGGGGACTGCTTTTAGACATTCAAGGTTAAAATCCCTCCACGAGAGACATTGGAAATGAAAGCAAACACATTGATATTATATGTACATTATTAGGTTTCCATTTCTCTGTGATAACTGCTTAATAAATCAATGTATGATTTACAATGTTATCATTTTTTTTCTCTCTGATAGAATTCTTTCTTTTCCAAATGCCAAGTTAAGGAGTCCATTCATACTGTGTGAAAGTAATGACATAGCTGGGGTGACCAAGTAGTTGTTACGCTGAAGGGACTCTCTTGATGGAGTATTACAAACACAAATGGTACAGACACCAGTTGCCCACATGCCATAGGAATAGGGACTGCCCTTGATTTGGTTGTTGCTAGACAGCAAATTCTTCCAAATAGTGTGCTCATGGGGACTCTGATATGGATGTGCTGATTTAGCCCATCATTAACATTCATTGCTAACAAAAGGATAAAGTGTGTTTTTTTCAACTACCTGTCATTTTCTTCATCTTAAAAAAAACATATTTTGCCAAAATCCTAGGGGGGAAACATGATATAAAGTTGATTGCAACTCATGACTGAATTTTTCCTGGAATTCTTTCAGCAACTATGTCACGGTTCCTTTTTCTGTATCAAATTTAATCTTTAAAAAGAGGAGACTTCCAAATGCATGATAATAGTAAACATTAGTTATGTTGTAAAACCTTTAATTAAATTCATCTGAATAATAGATTGTTTCTACCATAATGCTTGCTGAGTGGGAAACTCTATATTACTACTGCAGCTCTTCATCTTTGAATTAAAGAATGACTTTCAGCTCCAATGGAGAAGAGTAGAAACATTGTGAAGACACTTTTATAAACCAGCTATACATAAAATGTCTTTGTTCCTTAGTTTGAGGTCTGAATACTGAGATACAAATTTGAGGGAATAATGTAGCTATTCAGACAAATATATATTTTATGTGTCAGTTACTCAGAATATTGAGTCCAAAAGCATATGAATACATTTTTAGTGGCTTAAATTAGCTAGATAATTGCCTAAATTACAAACTTTATTTTGTCCATATAGACTTTGCTTCAGTCGAAGCTTTTAGAGTAATTCAAACTTTTATTTTAGTAAGCATAAAAGTAAAAATTTTGATTTGGGAACTATAATTTTAATCATTTCAAAGATAATGGAATCCCCTTTATAATGCCTTAATGAAATTAAATTTAAAAAGTTCACTTTTGAAAATAACTGAAAATAAAAGAACACAGAATTTATCTTTACTTTCAGCTTCACTTAAAATTTATCTTTATGGTTTTATCTAAATATTAATTAACTTAGGAGTTCTCAAACTTCAGTGCATATCAGAATGGCCAGAAGGGATTGTCAAAACATAGATTGCTAAATTTCTTTCTCAATCAGTTGTTGTGGTGTAAGGCCTAAGAATTTGCATTTCAAGAATGTTACAAGATGATGCTGATGGCCTCACTCATGGAAAAATCACTGACTAATGTTCATTCAGTTGGGAAAAAAAACAGAACTTAATTACTTAGTATAAAAATATCATATTAATTTATATATTCTACAAATATTATTGGGTACTTACTATTTGCAAAATGTTAGGGATATGGAAGAAAATACAACATCCCTGCTATGAACTAGAGCTTAAATGTTCCTGGCTACTTTAAATAACATAGGTTTCTTCAGTTTTCCACAGCTCTCATCCCTCTTGCTCTCTATTTTTATTCCTGGTCTTGTTTAGTCATTTATGTTTCTTGTCTACTAAGCAAAGACATGTGACCAGTGTGGTTGTAGAGATAGCTATGTGGTATCATGATGTCACAGGAGCAAGAACAGGTAAATTTGTCTGGGTGAATTGGGAACTCTCCATAGTTAAACAGTCTTTTGGAGAAGGTGTGCTAGAGAAATAAAAGCATCTACTATAACGGCTTATTTCTCTAGCATATATGTTATACAAACAAAGAGGTATAAAATGTATGGTCTTTTTCAAAAACCACCACTGAAATATGAGATGTGACAGCAATGGGTTGGAGGGGGTGCTACTTGTGATGGGAGATGAGGCTAAAGAGGTATCTGAGCCCAGAACATTGGTCTTTTGCTTAATGCACAAGGCTTTGGAGTTTTATACCTTCAGGCAATAGAGGACCATTATAAAGGATATAAAGAGTGATGTACAGTAGTATGACATGTGATTGTGAGGAAAAGGAACTTAAAGCAGAGATACCAATTGTGAGATCATTGTATCAGTCCAAGAAATATGTGCTATGAACCTGAGTAGGCAATTACAGTGGGCTGTGTGAGAGATTTATTTACTGGGTATGCTTGAGAGAATCTGACCATTCTTTGGTTGCTAAAAGAGATAATTAGGGAGAAGGAGATGGATGGAATATTTTATCAAATAAAATATTCTGGATGGAATATTTTATCAAATAAAATTTTGGAAAGATGGAAGTCTTTGGAGAAATCTGGAGATGGAAAGACAAATCTTAGCTTGAAAATGCTAAATTTCTAGAAATGCTAAAATCTTCCCCAATATATTTCCCAGTAGGAAGTTGGATATATGAAGGTTTAAGTCATGAGAAAAGTCTAGAGAGAGGTGTGTTTGGAGATAGTGATTGAAAGTGGTTTGTTTCCTATAGGTCATGGATAAGTTTGCCCTAGCAGAGTGTTGAGAAGATGACTAAGAAGAGAACATTAAGAGCAGCTTCTAGGGGATAAATGAACAGAGTTTAAGAATTTCTTGTCTAAGGGGAACAAGAAAATGGTACTAAAATAATTGTCAAAGTGATAAAAAGCGGAAAATGAGTATGGGGTCATGGAACATTAAAGGATGGAGAGAAGGAAATGGAATTTAGCACGGTACTTTCATACTAGGGGGCAATGTTGGGGGCACAATATAGAGAGCTTATTACAGTGAGCAGAGGAAGAAAGGAAATAAGGGAGACAATGAATAGGTGTGGAAAATCCAAGGAGAGACAAGTAACAAAAGCAAAGAAAGCCACATACAAACAATATGGGGAGGTGAAGACTGTGGCAATCTGGAGAGTACATATCCCATCTAATGCTGTGCCCAGTATTCTGTTCTAGCTTACTGCAAACATGTGGCCAGATACTTATAACTTATATTTGGGGATATGAGCTTAAGTTCCACATTTATGGTTGCCCAAACTGACTCTGGTTTTAAGACATGTTAAGGACCTAAAATGGACTTACTTTCTGTTGGGTTACATATTGCTAAATCAAGAATTTTTTGTTTAAGGTTTGCCCAATCTCTCTCAAGAAATTTTTAACAAATTAAAATGTATTTGTGTGTCTGTGTGAACCAGACTGGTTATCCTAGATTTCTGCTGTAAAATAGAAGAAATATAAAATTTAAATATACTTGTCAATAATTTAAAATGAAACTTTAATATAAATAAAAGTCTCGTAAACTTGACAATTAGCTTTGAAATGAATAGTGTAAACAAGAACACATAAGCTGGTTATCTTCCATGTTGTGTAAACATTTCATAGCAACAGATATTAGAGCAGAAGAAAAAGGGAACATATTTTCCCGTCGCTGTTAGTTTCTTTAGATGTGCCCCCCTTTTAGTTCGTAGGAAAAGTAGAATTTTCTCATACACTCAGTATCATTTCCATTTTTCAGACTGCAGAGTTTAAACCACCAGTGATAGTATCTTTTATTTGGTATTTATATTTATTATGTAGTAATTCATTGACTCAATTGTGCAGTATTTATTAATTTGATAGTTAACTTATTAATTTGATAGACCTATCAGAATAATAATCTTTCATGTACTTGCTTCATTCCAGAAGACAGAATGTGACTGGCCCTATAGCTTCGACAGAGATTAAGTTTGTGAAAAATTAGTTCTTTCCAGAGAAAGCTGCTCACATTTGCTGCGCTGTGTTCCTGACCCAGAACTAGATATTTGTACTGAGAATTGATCCACCTTTTAATTCAATATAGGTCTCTAGGTTTCCAGTATTTACTCAGCCTAATTTATCATAGTCCTTTTTTTCATGACGCATCTCTTCTATTGTGTGTGTGTGGGTTTTGTTTTGTTTTTTGTTTTTTAGGGTCACACCTGTGGCACATGGAGGGTCCCAGGCTAGGGGTCTAATCGGAGCTACAGTTGCCAGCCTATGCCACAGCCACAGACACTCCATATCTGAGCCAGGTCTGCGACCTACACCACAGCTCATGGCAACACTGGATTCCCCAACCCACTGAGCAAGGCCAGGGATCTAACCCACAACCTCATGGTTCCTAGTCGGATTCATTTCAACTGTGCCATGATGGGAACTCCTTCTTTTGTGTATTTAGTCCCTTTTCTGTTACTTAATTTTCTCAACTTAATACTTCAGTTTTTTTCATCTAGGTTTCTTATTGTCACTTCTTATTTTTTTTTTTCCTTTACTTTTCCTACATTCCAGGAGAGGCAGTTAAATTTTTAGAAACCTATGTCTTCTTAAATAGAGTTGCCTTTTTTCCATTACTTTCACTTAAATCTCAAAACTAAGGGCATGCATATGCTGCCCTCCTTGACATACACACTTACGCACACACATACACACACCCCTCATTTAGACAAGAAATTAAGCATTTTGAAGATTAAGATGTTTCTGCAAAAAGGGATGTAGCAAAAGTTGACTTTCTTTTATTTCCTTATTGGTTTGTTTGTTTTAGTGGCTACCAATGTAATGACAATGTTTGAAATAGCCAATATCATTATCTTACACAGGTCATAAAATTATACTTTAAGAAAAAAAGAAGGTTGCTAAAGAACATAAATGATATAAAGTAGAAATTGGATAGCATCAGAAGCTACCAAATATAACTTGTTTCTGTCTAACTTTTCTGCTTGATTTAACAATCAACTCTTCAAAAATTGACACCAAGAGAAATTTAGAGCATATAATGATGGAAGGTATAATCAAAGCCAATATAATAATTGTAAATAACAGGCCTTTGTAATGCTCTAGAAACCGTTTTATCTGCATATTTGTATTCTCTCCAACAGTTCCCTGTCTGAGTGGCAGCTGCAGTGTAGGGAAACCACTCATGTTCACATAATAAGAAACACTCTCAAATGAATTTTCTATGACTTGCATGAGAGATGCTATTTTAATCAAAGTATAAAGTTGCATAGATTATGTATGATACCCTGGGCGTCTACTGTATAGATTATCTTCCATTCAAGAAATCAGAGTTTCAATTATCTGTTTGTAATCAGTTTGAAATGAATATATTATTTTTTTAAAAAAATCTCCCTTTTTGCCATACTGCTTATATGCTACTCCCTAGCCAATTTGATGGACCATGAAAGACAACTATTCTTGGGGAGAAATGAAGAATTTTTTGAAGATAACAAAGAAGCAAAACTAGGTTTCCCCCCAAAGAAGTTATCTTATTGAAGTTCAGGACCAAATACAGGCTGACATTACCTAAAGGATACTCCCTCAGGAATCATTCAATAATGACTAAATTTGTCACTATTGAATATAAATAAATACATTATATATAAAGAAAATATAAAGAAATCAAAAGCAGTCATCAGTTTTAAGGAGCAAGTTTGATCTTTTAATAGTTTTTTAAATAGTAGTTCAATTTTGTTTCTAAACATGTCACCTGGGAGACTGACATATTGGAGGTTTTGATAGACTTTTCCACAAGTGTAATACTGCTCAGAGTAAAATATTCATAATATATGAATTATAACATGAACATATTTGTTCCAATATTGCCTTAACAGGATAATACCTAAGGAAGTAACTGATACTACGAAAAAATTTCAGCTGTGTACATTTGATTTAGTATTAGTTTAGGTTTACAACATAGACTTTTGGACTATTTTTATGTATATTTTGATATATGATTTATATATAGTATAACAAAGTTTCATGATAAGGCATCCAGCTTCCCACAGACAATAACAGTAACTTAAATTTTCATTTCCTCATTGACTCTCTCAAAAACCCTGGAAATCAATAGGGAGGCAAGCAAAAACACCCATAAACTATGCCTAAAGAGTAACTAGAGAAAGAGACATTACAAACATCAATTTACATGTATTCAGGGAAATAAATGCCCAAGACCAGCAGATTAACAAAGAATACTCTGTAATAGTTAGGCAGAAACTAAGAGGAAAAAACATAGGTACAAAAGTCTCCTTAGAGTGATGGAACATATATCAAATAGGATTTACTCTCAGAAAATGAGTGATTCACACTGATTAAGAAATAGAGAACTTCTGTGACCTTAATGGACAATGAATTGACTATTAAAAAGATAACAGAAAATGGCTAGAAATGTGCTAAGACCCCAGACATTAGCCTTGGAAAAGCAGTACTTCTTGGAGAGCTGGAGGGATCCTCAAAGGTGGAATTGAAGATTCCCTGGGAAATAAGGAAGTGATGAATATAAAGTCCCCTTACTGATATATAATAATATAGAATAATTGGAAGACAAAAACACAATCCAACAAACAACAAAAACAGGCAGTGACATATAAAGAACAAGCAAGCCCTCCACAAATGCCTCAAATTTACAAACTCCTTGCAATGTATGAATGAGCCTTTGAACTAAAAAAAATCTTAAAAGGCACTCAAACAAGACCTATTTCCTTTGCACATCACCAGGTTTCTTGCTAGTAATGGCACATAAAAGTCTGTCATAAATAGTTATAAATAAGAAAACTAATATTTGTAAAAAGATATCATAAGGGAAAAACAGGAAATGGGAATAAAAACATATTTTGCAGATAAAAGTGTGCTAAATATCAAGTTATGAAATAGAAGAGATATATAATACCCCCAAAAAATTTAGAACATTTTAAACCAGTAATTAAAGATAAGAAATAAAATTATAAATTAGGAATTCCAAAACATAGAATAAAAACTGGACAAATAAGAAAATACAAAGCAAGAACTGAAAGAATACAGGTAATAAATTCAGGAAAGAAGAAGATAAAATAATCTAAAAAAAAATCGTGTGTTACAAGCAAACCATAAGAACAAAGGTTAGAGATGAAAGAAACTAAGAAAATGAAATAGCATAAAGAGAGGAAAAAGAAGGGAGAATGTGATGGATATGAAAGATAGGCAAAGAAGGTCCAACATCCATATTAATTTGAGTCCCTGAAGAAGACAAACCAGAAGAAATAAAATAAATATTAAAAATTATAATTCAGTAAAATTTCCTGAAATAAAATATGAATTGCTGTATATATGAAAAAGCCCCATCATATATCTGGGAAAACTGATTAAGAACATCAAATCCAGACATATGCAAGCAAAAATTTTAGACTTTAAAAGTCTATCTTGGTTTGAAAGAGGAATATCAAAACCTGCTATTATTAGCTTATTTCTGAATTTTTTGAAACTTGGAAAAATATCAAAATCACTTACAAAGGGCAGACAAGTAGGTTGGCATCAGATTCCTCATTGGCAACATTTGATGCAAGAAAAGACTGGAACACTGTCTATAAAGTTCACAGGGTAATAAAATGTGGGCCAACTATGTTATATCTACCCAGGCTGTCCTTCAAGTGTGAAGGCTATAGAAAAATAGTATTGAACATAAAAGAACTTTCCAAATATTTTATTCATGAACATTTTTTAAAGAAGATGAACTTTATCCAAAAAGTTTTTTTGGGGGGGAAATTTTGGCAAAAGAGAAATAGTGAGTATCAAATATATTTCACTAGAAATGTAAGGCCAAAACAAAAGTGAGAAGTATGTAAATTATATCCTCTGAGATGGGAGAAATACTAAAACCAAACAAAATGGAAGATGAAGAAATTACAAAATAACCTCAGAGTGCCTCACTGGTAAAAACTGAGAGTCAAATGATATAATTTAAACTGACACACTGAATAGTAGAAGACTAAGTGTACTTAGGAGTGCAAAGATAAGCATTAAAACATAATATTAACTAAAATTGCATGGTAGAAAGGGAAGGAAAAAAGAGCTAATTTTATTGTTGCTCATAGTATGGAATCAAAATATAGTATTTGAGGAAGAGGAGAGATTAAGGATATCATATAAAATTTCCTGGTGGGATCAAGATGGCAGAGGAGTTAATATATGGTGCATACCTTCTCCCCAAACACATCAAACAAACCCATCTACATGTAAAATGACTGGCATAGAGCACATACTGAATGCTGGCAGAAGACCTTAAACCTCCAAAAAGGACAAAAAACCCTCCACATAACAGGGTACAACAAAAGGAAAAAAAAAGTAATTGGGACTGGACCAGCACTCCTGATAGTTAGCTGTGAAACAGAAAAGGATTCTGCTCCCTGGAAGGCCACCAACTGACAGGGAAATCAGCTGGGGCAGGGGTCGAACCTTAAAGCCTCAGAGAAAAGCACATCAGCTGGATGGAGGAGGGAAAAGCAGAGAGAGACACACAGACCATTTGTATCATGGGTGGGACATGCAGGATGAGACAATCTGGCAGATGCTGGATGCTGAGACTCAGCCTTCTGATGTCAGTTCTGGGGATAGAACTAGGGTTGGCTGTGTGGAGGCAGACTTAGGGGCTTGGGAGCAGTGCACCACAGGTTGGGGAGCAGAGCACCACAGCTGAGGGAGTGTGGGAGGAGGCCTTGGCCTACAGGAGAAGGAAGTCATCACTGCTGGGAAAGGTGAGAAAAGGAGGGGCAGAACCACCATAGGAATATCTTTCTCTGTGCATGGGCATGTGGGCTCTCAGGTGGTAGAGTGCCTCTTGCATGGACTATGGGCAGCAGGAGCAAACCACCCCTGTCAGCTCAGACTCTAGGGGTGGGAACAGCCCGCCACTACCAGGGATCCATGAATAGTCACCACCTGAAGCCCCAGTCACCTCAGTAGTTGCTACTGAGGAGGGCACTGCAACCAAACACCACCCATTGCCTTCACTCCCCTGGGAACATACACGCCCTGCTTTTGCCACTGCTAAAGGCTCTGGGCACTGCCTACACCTCCCTTAGGGTCACTGCCACTTCCCAGGGCCCTGCAATCAGGAGCAGCCTGTGCCATTCCCTGAGGTCCTCACCAGCAACCAGGCACTGGCTAAAGGACCTGCTCATTGCCTCCATCTCTCTGGAAGCAAGTGCAGGTTGTACATTGGCATATATCCTACCAAGGGGATAACACTGAAGAAAGAGACAGCAAACATCCAAACCAAACGCAACCCTCACGCCAAAACAGAAAGTTTGTATAGTAAGCCCTCACAGGCTACCTAGAGGCACTCTCCCATATAAACAACCCTCTAAGATTAAAGTAGATACTTGTTTTCCCTAAACTCACAGAATAAGAAAAAAAAAAAATGAAGAAGCTCTGGAACCATTCCCACCTAAAAGAACAGGAGAATTCCTCTTAAGGAGCAAACAATGAAATGAACCTCTGAAGTCTAACAGATACTGAGTTCAGAACAGAGATAGTGAAAATGCTAAAGGCATTAAGAATGGATATGAACAATAATGCAGATCACTTTATAAAGGAACTAGAAATCATAAGGAGGAGCCAAAAATAATTGGAAAATTCATTTGCAGAGACACAAGCTGAGTTCAAGGCATTGAAGAGCATAATGAATGATGCAGAGGAACAAATAAGTGACTTGGAAGATAGAATAATGGAAATCACCCAATCAAGACAGCAGAGAGAAAACTAAATGAAAAAACTAAATAAAAAAATGTCAAAAGTTAAAGATAAGAAGAGGATTCTAGAGGCAGCAAGGGAAAAACAAACAGATAACTAAGGGAACCACCATAAAGATATCAGCTGATTTCTCTACAGAAAGTAGCAAGATATATTCAAAGTTCTAAAAGAGAAAAATTTGCAGCCTAGAATACTCTACCCAGCAAGATTACTATTTAAAATAGGAGATATAAAGAATTTCTCCAACAAAAACTAAAAGAATACAGCAATACTAAACCCATTTTAAAAGAAATATTGAAAAGACTTCTCTAAATAGGAAAGAAGTATGAAGATATAGATGAGGAAATCACATTGGAAAGTAATCACTTAAATAAGCCAGTATACAGATCCAAAAGGAAAAAACAAACAAACAAAAAACCATTTGTAAAAACTACAATAAACACAAGGAACAGCCAAAGGTTAAATATGAAGATGTGAAAAAGGACATTAAAATCATAAAATGTGGGGAAGGAAAGTAAGAAAATCAGGACTCTTATTTTTTAAGAATGTGTTTGAACCTATATGACTATCAGGCTGAAGCAAGCAGATATAGGAAGGGGTTAACATACTTGAAACACAGGGCAATCACAAATTAAAACTAAATAATACATTCACAAATATAAAAAGAAAAGGACACAAGCATAAAATAAAATCATCCAACCATAAAACAAATATACAAAGGAAAAACATAGACTCAACTGGAAAACAAGGTTTAAAATGGCAATAAATACATATTTATCAATAATTACCTTAAATGTCAATGGACTGAATGCTCCAGTCAAAAGCAGTAAAGTGGCAGATTGGTTAAAAAAAAAAAACATAAGAGCCTACAATGTGCTACCTACAAGAAACTCACCTTAGGGCAAAGAATACATACAAATTGAAAGTGAGAGGATGGAAAGAGATATTTCATGAGAATGGAAATGACAGGAAAGCGGGAGTTGCAATCTCATATCAGACAAAATAGACTTTAAAACAAAGAAAGACAAAGAGGAGTTCCCACTGTGGCTTAGTGGAAATGAATGTGACTAGCATCCATGAGGACACAGGTTCAATTCCTGGCCTCACTCAGTGGGTTAAGGATCCGGCATGCCATGAGCTGTGGTGTAGGTTGCAGATGCAGCTTGGATCTGGCTTTCATGTGGCTGTGGTATAGGTCGGCAGGTACAGTTCTGATTTGACTCCTAGCCTGGGAACATCCATATGCCATGGGTACAGCCCTAAAAAGACAAAAAAGACAGACAGACTGACAGACAGAAAGACAGACAGACAGACAAACAAAGGAGGGCACAAGGATCAATTTCAGAAAAGGATATTACTCTTGTTAATATATATGCCCCAGATACAGGAGCACCCAAAGGCATACCACAAATACTAACTGAAATAAAAGGAGAAATTGATGGCAAAACAATAAGAGGAGGAGATTTTTTACACCCCACTGATATCAATGGACAGATCCTCTACATGGAAAATCAATAAGGCAACACAGATCCTAAATGACACAATAGAACAGTTAGACTTAATTGATATCTTCAAGACATTACATACACAAAACCCAAAAATATACATTCTTTTCAAGTGCACATGGAATATTCTCAAGGATTGACCACATACTAGAGCACAAAACTAACTTCAAGAAATTTAAGAGTATAGAAATTATTTTGAGCGTCTTCTCTGACCACAATGGAATGAAACCAGAAATCAACTACAGGAAAAGAAATGAGAAAAAACTGACTACCTGACCACTAAACAACACGCTTACCAAAATACCACTGAATCAATGAGGAAATCAAAAGGGAAATTAAAAAATACCTAGAGACAAATGATAATGAAAACACAATCATTCAAAATCTATGGGATGATACAAAAACAGTTCTTAGAGGGAAGTTCATAGTGATACAGGCCTTCCTCAAAAAGGAAGAAAAATCTCAAATCAACAACATAACCTACCACCTAAATGAATTGGAGAAAGAGAAAGTTTCGGTCGTGGCGCAGTGGTTAACAAATCCGACTAGGAACCATGAGGTTGCAGGTTCAGTCCCTGCCCCTGCTCAGTGGGTTAACGATCCGGCATTGCCGTGAGCTGGGGTATAGGTTGCAGACGTGGCTCGGATCCCGAGTTGCTGTGGCTCTGGCGTAGGCCAGTGGCTACAGCTCCAATTCGACCCCTAGCCTGGGAATCTCCATATGCCACAGGAGTGGCCCAAAAAATAGCAAAAAGACCAAAAAAAAAAAAAAGAATTAGAAAAAGAGGAACAAACAAGACCTAGAGTCAGCAGAAGCAAGGAAATAATAAAGATCAGAGACAGGAAACCAATAAATGAGATTTAAAAAAAAATTAAATCAATAAAACCAAGAGCTAGTTCTTTGAAAGGGTAAACAAAATTGACAAACCTCTGGTCAGACTCACCAAGAAGAAGAGAGAGAACTAAAATAAAATAAGAAAAACGAAAAGGAGGAATCTCAGTGGATACTGAAGAAATACAAAAAAAGCATAAGAGAATACTATGAACAATAATATGCCAACAAATTTGACAACCTAGAATACATGGATAACTTTCTAGAGACATACAGCCCACCAAAACTGAATCAAGAAGAAACAGATCATTGGAACAGACGTATCACTTAGAAATGAAACTGAATAAATAATAAAAACACTCCCTACAAACAAAAGTTCAGGACAAGATGGCTTCACAGGTAAAATCTACCAAACATATACCCATCCTTCTTAAAACTTTTCCAAAAGATTGAAGAAGGAATACTCCCAAAGATATTCTATAGTGCCACCATCACCCTAATAATAAAACCAAAGATACTACCAAAAAAGAAAATTATAGGCAAATATGTTTGATAAATTTAGATGCAAATATTCTCAACAAAATTTTAGCCAACTTAATCCAACAACACATAAAAAAAAGATCATATACTATGGCCAAGTGGGATTCATACCAAGTTCACAAGGATAGTTCAACATACACAAATCAATCAACATCATACACCACATTAACAAAAGAAAAGTTAAAAACCACATGATCATCTCAATAGATGTAGAAAAAGCATTTGACAAAATCCAACATCAATTCATGATAAAAATTCTTACCAAAAGTGGGTATAGAGGGAATATACCTTAACATAATAAAAGCCATTTATGACAAACCAAAGCCAATATAATACTCAATGGAGAAAAGCTGAAAGAGTTCATGCTAAAATCTGGAATGGGACAGGGATGCCCACTCTCACCACTTTCATTCAACATAGGATTGAAGTCGTAGCCACAGCAATCAGGCAAAATAAATAAATAAATGAAAGGTATCCAGATTGGAAGAGAAGAGATAAAATTGTTACTTTATGGAGATGATATGTTAGTACATATAGAAAACCCTAAGGATTCCACACAAAAACTAAGAACTGATCAATGAATTCAGCAAAGTCACAGGATACAAGATTAACATTCAGAAATTGGTTGCATTTCTGTACACTAACAATGAAATTTTAGAAAAGGAATATAAAAATACAATATCTTTTAAAATCACATCCAAAAACATCAAATACCTAGGAATAAACTGACTAAGGAGGTAAAAAACTTATATGCTGAGAACTATAAAACATTAATCAAGGAAATTAAAGGGGATCCAAAGAAATTGAAAGATATTCCATGCTCCTGGATTGGAAGAATTAATATCATTAAAATAGCCATCTACAGATTTAATGTAATCCCTATCAAATCACCCATGACATTTTTCACAGAACTGGAACAAACAATCCAAAAATTTATATGGAATCAGAAAAGATCTAGAATTGCCAAAGCAATCCCAAGGGGGAAAAAAAACCAAGCAGGAGGCATAAATTCCCATAGTTCAGACAATATTATAAAGCTACAGTAATCAAGATATTGTGGCACTGGTACAAAAATAGACATATGGACCAATGGAACAGAATGGAGAGCCCAGAAATATACTCAGACACCTACGGTCAATTAATCTTCCACAGTGGAGGCAAGAGTATAACATGGGAAGAGGCAGTCTCTTCAGCTAGCGGTGCTGGGAAAACTGGACAGCTGCATGTAAATCACTGAAATTAGAACACACCCTCACACCACGCACAAAAATAAACTCAAAATGGATTAAAGACTTAAACATAAAACAAGATACCATCAAACTCCTAGAAGAGAACACAGGCAAAACATTCTCTGACATCTGTACAAATTTTTCTTAGGTCAGTCTCCCAAGGCAAAAGAAATAAAAACAAAAAGTAATGGGACCCAATCAAACTTGCATGGTTTTGCATAGCAAAAGAAACACTGAAGATATGAAAAGACAACTTATGAAATGGGAGAAAATAGTTGCAAACTATGCAATAGACAAGGCTTACTCACCAAACTATAGAAACAATTTATACAACTTAACAGCAAAAACCCAAACAACCCAATTGAAAAAAGGCAGAAAACCTAAATAGACATTTCTCCAAAGAAGACATATGAATGGCACATGTAAAAATGATCAACATCACTAATTATCAGAGAAACGAAAATAAAAATTACACCTCACACCCACTCAACATCTAATAATGGCCATCATTATTATATGAGTTCTTTTAATCTAAGACATATCTAAAGGACAGAAAATTAGAAGACTTAAACATAATAACAAAGTCAAAATTTCAAAATATCTAACAATTCTTCTATCCTAATGTTCTTGAATATCACCTTCTTTACATGATCATATAGGTCATTCATGAAAATTGATCAACTAATAAACCACAAGGCAAATTTGGTAAATTACAAAGAGTAAAGTACAGACATCATTTTCCAAATAACAAATGCTAGAGAGGGTGTGAGGAAAAGGGAACTCTCCTGCATGGTTGGTGGGAATGTAAATTGGTACAATCACTATGGAAAACAGTATGGAGGTACCTCAGAAAACTAAATATAAAACTACCATATGATCCAGCAATCCCACTCCTGGGCATGCACCTGTACAAAACTTTCATTCAAAAAGATACATGCATCACTATGTTCATTGCAGCACTGTTCGCAATAGCCAAGACATGGAAACAACCTAAATGTCCATCAACAGATGAATGGATTAAGAAGATGTGCTACATAAACACAATGGAATACTACTCAGCCATAAAAAGGAACAGAGTAATGCCATTTGCAGTAACATGGATGGAAGTAAAGATTCTCATATTAAGTGAAGTAATTTGAAAGACAAATACCATATGATATCACTTATATGTGGAATCTAAAATATGCAAAGATGAACCTATCTACCGAAGAGAAACAGACTCACAGACATGGAGAGCAGACTTGTGGTTGTCAAGGGGAGAGGGAGGGATGGACTGGGATTTGGGGGTTAGCAGATACAAACTATTCCATTTAGAATGGATTAGCAATGAGGTCCTGCTGTGTAGCACAGGGAACTATATCCAATTTGTTGTGATAGAACATGATAGATGATAATATGAGAAAAAGAATGTGTATATATATATATATATATATATACATACAACTGGGTCACTTTGTTGTACATCAGAATTTGGCAGAATATTGCAAATCAACTATAATAAAAAATAAAAAAGTTATTCTAAAGATAACTATTAGGAAAAAAACCCCACAAACATTCCCAAATACCAAACTGAAAGCAAAAAGAAGATAAAACAAACCAAAATAACACAGTAAAAAATTTGCAAAGAAAAATATAATGAAATATTTTAGAGTATATTTAACATAGAATATGTTAATACTAAGAAAAAAGATATTAATTATATCAATAAATGTAAATACCTGCCAATTAAAGGCAAGAGTTATTTTTTCTTATAGAAAACAGGAAAACAATTCCACAATGTATAAAAAAAGGTTCAACTAGTACAAATGAAGATGAAAAGGTGGTTAAATATATATCAAAAAAAAGGAACAAGAAAAAATTTGCGTCATGATTTAAGACACAGTATAATTTAGATGAAAATTATTAAATAAAAAATATATCTAAAAAGTGCTTTATATTGTTACTGCAATAATATAAAGTGATTTATATGACTATCTATGAAATATGAATATTTATGAAATAAGACAGCAGCAATATTCATAAAACAGAAATTAAAAGAAATATAAGAAAAAATAGAAGTACCCTAAAAATAGAAGACTTTATTATAAAGTTCTTTTAATCTAAGACATATCTAAAGGACAGAAAATTAGAAGACTTAAACATAATAACAAAGTCAAAATTTCAAAATATCTAACAATTCTTCTATCCTAATGTTCTTGAATATCACCTTCTTTACATGATCATATAGGTCATTCATGAAAATTGATCAAATAATAAACCACAAGGCAAATTTGGTAAATTACAAAGAGTAAAGTACAGACATCATTTTCCAAGCATAGGACAATAAAGCAAGAATTTACTAAAATAATAACAATACTTAAAAAGTACCTTTCCTATTGGAAAATGAAAAACTCTGCATAAAACAACTCAAGTTATAAAGTAAGATAACATGCATATTATTTTCTAGGAAAAAAATATAGTGAAAATACTACAATACATATCTGAATTCACAGGGTACAGCTTATACAATGCTTAGAGAAAATAATGTAATCTTAAAATCTACATAAAAAAATGAAAGAATGAAAATTAATCAAGTTTATTGAGAAGGGGCAACAAAGTAAGCTGATGAAAACAATGAATAAAAATAAAAGCAAAATTTTGTGAGTTTCAAAAGTAATAGAATTAACCAATAAAATTTAGCTCTTTAGAGAAAAAAGCATTAATGAATTATAAAATTTAAATGGTGAAAACAAAAATAAAAGAACCGAGAGGAGTTCCCACTGTGGTGCAACAGGGTCAGCAACATCTCTGCAGCACCAGGACACAGGTTTGATCTCTGGCCCAGCACAGTGGGTTAAAGGATCCAGCATTGTCATAGCTGTGATGCAGGTTGCAACTGTGGCTTGGACCTGATCCCTGGCCAAGGAACGTCATATGCCATGGGGTAGCCAAATTTTTTTACAAAATCTACATGAAATGAATAATTTTTCAAGAAATAAAATTTTGCAAAACTGATACTAGTTGAACTGGGTAACTTGAATAATAGTCCAATTTCTGGAGGAAGAGAAATTGTCAAAAAGCTACTCCACAAATACCAAATACATGCCAGGTTTAGACGATTTTAGAGGGAAATTATTCTTAACTTTTTTTTTTTTTTTTAGGGTGCACACGTGGCACATGGGGATCCCAGGCCAGGGGTCCAATCAGAGCTACAGCTGCCGGCCTACACCACAGCCAGGGCAACACCAGATCCGAGGTACATCTGTGACGAACACCACAGCTCATGGCAACGCTAGATGTTTAACCCACTGAGCAAGGCCAGGGATCAAATCCACAACCTCATGGTTCCTAGTCAGATTCATTTCCACTGTGTCATGATGGGAACTCCATATCTTTAACTTTTAAAGTCCATAATCCCCAAACTATTTAAATGGTTATGTAGCATAGAAAATAGAGGAGAAACTCCACATTATTTTTCGAAGTAATTATAATTTTAATAAGCCAAATGAAATTGCATATATGCACTCAAAAATTACATATAAGGTTCCATCATGAATATTGATGCAAAATCCTAAATTAATTTTAGGTGAAGAGAAGTCAATATTACAAGATGAAATACATCAGGTACAAATGTGGTTCCTTCCAGGGATGTAAGAATGGTTTCATGTTAGTAATTCCATGAATCAAATTTACCATAAAAAAAGGGAAACAGAATAGCACACTCATTTCTACAGATGCTGAAAAGGCAATTTAAAATTTCAACCTAATCTTAATAAATACAAGTCAATGGAAGCTTGCATAAAATTATAAAAACACATTCCACTCAACCACATGACATCATTTGAATTAATAGGAAACAGTGGTGGCACTCACACAAATATCAGGAATAAGGCATGATGTTCACCATCAATTTCTTTTTAATAATACATTGGAGGTAATAGCCAGCATTAGACAAAAGAAAACTGTTACATGTATAAGAATTAGAAAGGAAAGTAATCTCTGTTTGATATTATAGAACACTTGAAAAACTCAGAACAATGTATAAGCCATTGCAAACTAAGAAAACTCACTAAGATACTAGACCACGAAATTAACATACTCAGAAACAAATCGGTAGCCTTAAAAATTATCATAATATATGATGAATGAGAAGATCCTTTTTTTTTGTCTTTTTTGTTGTTGTTGTTATTGTTGTTGCTATTTCTTGGGCCGCTCCCACGGCATATGGAGGTTCCCAGGCTAGGGGTTGAATCGGAGCTGTAGCCACCGGCCTACGCCAGAGCCACAGCAACGCCGGATCGTTAACCCACTGAGCAAGGGCAGGGACCGAACCCACAACCTCATGGTTCCTAGTCGGATTCGTTAACCACTGTGCCACGACGGGAACTCCGAGAAGATCCTTTTTATGATAGCAGCAACAAAAAAGGTTAAATGCCAAGTAACAAAGTAAACAGTATGGAAAAATTTAAAACACTCCAAAGACACAATAATCAGATTTAAAAATGTAAATATATATACATATTCTTGTATAGAATGACAACATCATGAAGATGTTAATTTTCATCAAATTAATTTATGAAATTAATCTGATTCAATAAAAGTATGTTTTTTTTTAATCCAGACAAGTTGTTTCTAATGTCTCTATGGAATATTCAGCAAAAAGTAACCTCAAACCCTGAAAATTAGGATTAAAAGGAGCATGTCATATAAATTAATTGTATACTTAAAACAGAGTGATTCTAAATGACATATAGACCAATAGAACAGACTAGAAAGTCAAAAATATAATCAAGCACATAAGAAAGTTAGTATGTGATAAAACTGGCATCTCATATTACTGGTAAAAAATAGACTTTCTAATCATTGATGCCAGAACCACTGGAAAACCATTGATAGAATGATAAATTAAACCTATATCTCTTGCACTGTAAACCAAGCTATATTTAAAATGGATCAGAAATTCTCAAAAATAAATTCTATAAAAAAATGAATTTATTTGCAACCTTGGAATGATGAAAGCTTTTCTAATTATGACTCAAAAACTCAGAATCAACAAAGGAAAAGGTTGATAGACTTGGCCACATTACAAAAAAAAAAAAAAAAAGAGGCTTCATGTAACCAAAACCAGGCAAAAGATAAAAGAATTTGCTGGGGAAGCAATTTGTCACTTTCTCCACTATTTAAAAAAAAAAGACAAAAACAAATAGAAGAAACTGACAATCAATGGAAAAAGATGTCCACAGTGCTTAAATACATAAACCTCTCTCATAACAAGAGAAATGTTAATTAAAACTAACTAAAAGGAACTGAGATACTACTCACCTATCATGACAAAAAAAAAAAAAAGACTGAAAGACTGACTCGCTGTTAGCAAGGCTTTGGAGGAAAGTTCTAATACACTGTTGGTATTAGTGTAAAACGGTTCAAACCACAAGTAGGGGAGTTTGGCAGTATCTAAAAAGATTACAGATTCATTACTTTTTAGACTCAGGAATACCACTTACAGAACCATACCCTGAAGATACTTTTGTCCAAGAATATGCATATGCACACATGAAGATACACAGGCACAATTCATTCTGGCATTATTTATAGTAATGCCAGAAACAGTCTAAATGTCCATCAGTAGGGGACCAGTTGAATTACCTATGACATAACCCAATCACATGGCTTTGAAAGCAGCTGATCAATTCTGTAAGGCACTGATGGGAAACATCATCTATGGCTTTTTAATATATACATAATCATTTTACTTAAAATGAAAACATATTTTGAGAACTAAATACAATGAAGCCTGTATTAAAATTAGTACAGTAGCAGAATATCAAGAGCATTATGAATATACAGTCTTTTACTTACGGTTTACAGTTTTGACTGGTAATATTGGGTTTACCCTCTCTGGGGAAGTAGCATTTTCTTCATCTGTCACATATTCAAAATTAATGATGAACATCATAGCCACGCCCTCTTGGTTCTTCACTGGAATTATGTGAGTGTTACAAATGAAAGTGGACCCTGAGGAGATAAAAAATGAGGGTTAGGTAAAAAAATGCCATTATTTTTGAAATGTTGTAATATTAAAATTCTAACAAATCTCTGTAGAATTTTCTCTCTTCAATGATCACTGAAATTCAGTTAAAATTTGATTTTCATATTTTATTGCACATATATTTACATAAAAAATCACAGATTTTGCCGGAAAGACTTTATAGGCAATTTCAAGTATTACATTACGAAAAAACAGAATATCAAATCTCATTTGTTTTATATCTGTCACTTTAATAAAAAAGACACATTCTTTAATTTTCTAGAATTAACTCAGCCTTTCCTATATATGTTAATTCTGAATCTATAGGAAATACCTATGTATAAATAATGAAAATAACTCATTTTGTGTCAGTTTGATTTTAGCAAGTTATTTCCTTTTTATTTGTTCATTTCTTGGACATAAAATAGTAAATTATTGACTCTTGTCTTAAATATGTCCTAAAGATTCTTTCTTTTTTTGTGTGTAAAATTCACAATGCCTAAATTACAATGATTTTGTTTGGTCTGTATTCTGTTAGAAAACAAGAACAAAATTTTTGTCTATATTATGTTAATTTGATCCCTTCAGCCAAGAAGATGATATTCTTTTAAAGGTAAAATTACAGGGCTAGTGAGATATATTTTATTAAAACAGCCTGGAAATGAACAAAGGAATGCCTCAGTTTACAACTAATCATTGCTATTCTTCTTGGAACAGAAAACCTAAGATCCAGGATTAGGAGAATACAGTGAAGAAGTCAATTTCTTTTTAAAGCAGCTGACTACTGAAATTCTTAGGCCTGCCTTCTAGAGCCAAGTATTCCCTCAGAGAAGTTTCCTTACTCCTTTACCCTCTGAATACTTTCTTTAGTTGTGGTGATAGAAATTTCAGAGGTTAGGGATTTATTTGGATTAAAAAAATACTGTATTTTTAAAATGTAAGAAGTTCAGGAAGATTTTTTTCAATCGTTTAGGCAATAGAAAGTATTTTCGTTTCTCCTTTCCTTCCTCCCTTCCTTTCTAACAATTCACTGATACCATCTTGAATCTTGAGGAGAAGGATGGTTCAATGTAGAGGCAGGATCAGGTGGAGAGCAAGATGTGTCTGGCATGAAACTTCAGAGTGAGAGGTCAGAAAATGAGAGTGTCAACAGCAAAGACTAGGGGTCCCCAGGAAAAATAAGATGGCATCTAGGTGATAAGATAAAAAGGTCTAACCTCTTTTTTATTTAGTCTCATTTCACTTCCTTATAGTGTGCTGCATGCAGAGGTCTTGCATGTAACTTGATGGATTAGAGTTCCTCCCACAGAACTGCTGTGTCCATCACCCAACAGTGGGTTCTGCCATCTCAGGGAGCTGTGAACACCACCCTGTGCCTGTGTCTGTCCCTCCAGAACTCTGCCCCTCCCTCAGAGAAGAGAATGCTATAAAGGAGCCCCACCAATCGCCTAACCTGTGGTCTGGGAGAGCAGATGCTCTAGAATTTGAGCTCACACCTCTACATTCTGTGATCAAAGAATAAAGCTTTCCTTTGCTTCTGAGTTGAACTTAGTCTCCTTCTTTCCTCTTGAAGGACACCAGGTGGGGCAGGAGGACCTTTGTTGGAGAATGAGTTAGGAGGGTCTTTGCTAACAAGAGGACCCTGAGAGGATGGGGAGGGGGCAATAGGAGCCCCAACATCTACAATGGACTATGGGTGTTAATATTCCAAAATGGTGTTCAATGCATGCTCTATTAAAAACAAAGTAAAGAAAACTTTCCTTTTTTCTCATCCCTGAAACTTGGCTCCTGCTGCCAGAGCTGAGAACAAAGGCTATTGTTAATATTGCTATAGATTGAGACATCTGAGACATCGCATGTTGAAGGCTTCTTGAGGGTGGAGGCCCTGAAGAGCTAATTATTATTTACGGCATTATTTCTATGGGTTAATGTGTTCCAATTTCTGAGAACTGATTTACAAATACACTTTTAGAACATGTAGTCTTTGTAAGTTAGGGATACCTTTATGCTAGTTATGGTTCAGATTTTAAGTGTGAATAAGCCTCCCAATTTGAAGTGTAGAAGACTTTATTCATAATTTTGCTTTATTCTATAGAAATGGCCCTAGTTTTGCAGCTATTGGAAAGTATAAGAATGACATGTTGCACATTCACAGTCTTCCGTTACATCTTCAATTCATTTAATAAAATAGCTAGAGCAGTTGCCATAGTTTCCATGGTAACAAACAGGATGACTTTAGTAAACAGAAAATAAGCAATTTAAAACTGTTCCATTAGAACTAAAAATAGAATTGCTTCGGGGCAGAAATCATGATACAAAATGGTTAAACAGAGAGTCTAGAGGAGATGCTAGAAACAGCCATTATGTATTTTGCTAATGAACCAAAATATATATTGATTTTGCCACTTAAAATGACATTTCCTGGATCATTTAGGGTATCATTGTAAATTCACATATTTGTTACTTAGTTTCAAATCTTTCAACATTTAGGTTTACTGCTGATTGTACAATAAAATATATAGCACAGATTTTTGAGAAATCAATAAATAAAAGATGTAGGGATAGAGATCTAATAGGTTTGTAATAGAGCAGAGCGATTTTGCTTTCAGTAATAAGGGACAAAATCCTGTCTTTCAACACTAATACTTGTACATTTACTGTCTAGTGCAAGAAATCATAAAGTTATAGTGCCTTATAAGTTTGGCTACATGCATTGGCTCCATAGCATATTGAGTAAGTGCAATTAATCTGGGATTTACTGCCCACTATCATTGTTCCCTTCATGTTTCTATAAAGCAATATATCTCCCCTAAAGTCAACGGAAGATTCACATTTACATTTTTTTCTCTTTTAGTTTTTGGATTTAATGCCTCCATCAATCTTGCATAGACTTCTGGAAAGCAGATATTGAAAGGAGATGCAGGGAATTTATAAAAGAAGAATCAAATACATTTTAGTGAAAAAATATTTTAGCTTACATAAAGCTACAAACTCCAAGTCTTGTAAAAAAAATATTTTTGTAAAGTAGCATTACCCTAAGAAGTCATTACTATTATACTCCTAAATATTTTTCTTGAATACAACAGTGGAAGCAAGCATAATGGAAGCATAACCCAGCAAACACTCATCTAGCAATGAAGACAAAAATAGACACATTTAATAATGTGTAAATAAGAGAACTAAAAAAAACACCTAGAAATAAAAAGTTCAGGTCTAATTGAAATGAATCTGGTATACAAATGAAATTAACAATGTTTTTAAAGAAGCAGCTTATTTGCAATAGCATTACCCAATAATTATAAAATTATACATGCAATTATACTAATATCAGTTAGACTCAGGTTCATTTCCATGTTTTGTCTCCTGATTGAAAACATTCTCAAAGTGGGGAAGACTGATTAGAAGAAACAACGTTCATTTTAATAAAATGCCTACAATGTTCATTTTTAACTGTAGCCACTGAGCAAGCAAACTCAGGGTAAGCTGAATAATTACTCATTTATTAATAAACTCCTAGTTGGGAGTTCCCATCGTGGCTCAGTGGTTAACAAATCCGACTAGGAACCATGAGGTTGTGGGTTCAATCCCTGCCCTTGCTCAGTGGGTTAAGGATCCGGCATTGCCGTGAGCTGTGGTATAGGTTGCAGATGAGGTTCGGATCCCGTGTTGCTGTGGCTCTGGTGTAGGCCAGCAGCTACAGCTCCGATTCGACCCCTAGCCTGGGAACCTCCATATGCCATGGGAGCGGCCCTAGAAATGGCAAAAAGACAAAAAAAAAACAAAAACAAAAACAAAAAAACCACTCCTAGCTGCACTTAGAAATGAAATACCAAGACTCCTCCCTTTGAGCTGCTTTAAAGATGTTTATTTCCTATGGATTGTACTCATGGGGTATCCTTACCTCAAAATCAGAAAATGTATAGTGAGCACCTAATATTGGATCAAGCACCATCCTGAATTCTCAGATGGTAATGAGAGGAACAGCAGTGAAAAAAAAAAAATCAAGTTTCTGAATTTACAAAATTTATATCCTACTGGGGAAGAAATAATTTAACGAACTTGTAAGTATTTAATGTATCAAGTAAAAATAAGTACAATGAGGCAAAAAATGCAGACCAAGGTGATAGATAATAACAGTGGTGAAAGAATGTTTCTCTTATGGAATGACATGTAAGCAAACACATTTAGGAAGTGGTGGGGTGGGCCCTGTTCCTCTGTGGATGAAGATTCAATCCAGCCGAGAAAACTGTCAGCATAAAAGCCTTTAGGTCGAAGCATGGTTGTAAGCTCAATGAAGAGCATGAAAGCCAGTGTGACTGATACAGTGTTTGCGGTCATGGTGTAGGATAGGGTTGGACAGTAGGTAAAGTCAAAAGAGAAGCAAATAACCACACCTTGTAGATTGTGGGGAAAGAATAAAGAGTAGGAGGTTGAAACTGGCTTCCCATTGCCTTTGGATCTGAAATAGGTTGGGAATTGTAATTTTACAATTGAGACCATTTTCAAAACAAAAATAAAAGACTTTATTATCTAGGAGTGACCTAATAAAGGGAGGATCTGCCAAACCCCATCCAAATCAGTGGTGAATTACTCTGGTGAATAAAGTTTAATGGGATAATGAAAGAAACACATAAACTGCATTTTGTTCACAGTCTGAGCCTCATTTTATTCAACAGAACTCATACATATGCAAACCTCTTAGGACAGTACCTGGGGCAAAACCTCAGTACTGTGAGCTATTATTTTTGCCTCTTGTTGGAGGGTCTCCAGTGGGGCAAGTTAATGCTCAAGTTTCTCTCTGTAATTTCCTTAAACCTTTTACCATTCTTGGAACCACAAGCTATATTATTTGTTTGTATTTACGGGCACTAAGTGGAGATTATGCCTCTCTGAGCTGACAGGTGTAGTGAATTCCTCAGAGTTTTAAATTCCTTTCTTTCTAGTAGACTGGGGGGCTCTTTGAAGATTAGGAAAAAAAAAAATTATAGACCTGGCCTAGAAGAAAAACAAAACAGCAATCTCTGGATATAAAAGCCTTATCAAAGAGGCAGCATTGTTTATCTTGAATTGAAAAGCCTATTAGAAAATCAAAAAAACTCCAAAAAACAAAAGTTGAAAAATTAAAAAGTCCAAAAAACCCCCTAAAATCCAGAACCAGCTGGCTTCACAGGCAAATCTGATCAAATATTTAGAGGAAAGTTGACACCTATTTTTCTGAAAATCTTCCAAAAAAATTGCAAAAGAAGTAACACTCTCAAGCTCAGCCTATGAGGCCACCATCCCTCCCCCCTCCCCCCACCCTTTTTTTCTTTTTTTTTAGGGCCACACTTGTGGTATGTGGATGTTCCCAGGCTAGGGGTCTAATTGGACCTACACCACAGCCACTGCAACGTGGGATCCAAGTTGTGTCTGTGACCTACACCACAGCTCACAGCAACGCCGGATCCCTGACCCACTGAGTGAGACCAGGGATGGAACCTGCATCCTCATGGATACTAGTTGGATTCGTTTTGGCTGCACCACAACTGGAACTCCCTCATTTGGTTATTTTTTAACAGATGTTATATTACTCTACTTATGATAAGAAAACACTACAGAGACTTCATCTTCATTCATAATTTACTCTCAAAATTCATCCCCAGGTTTGAAGAATAAAAGAGAAGTGAAACATTCCATTTTAAAGCATATTTATAACTAGGTTATAAGCTCCCCAAAGCCAAGATATTATCAATCCATGCATATAGGCTCAACACATAATGGGAAATCAATAAATATTTGCCAAATTAATAATGACTCCTTTTACCTGTCCTTTAAGGTGGGATAGCTCATGGAAATCTGTCCACAGGATAAGACCCTTGAGCCCAGCCAGAGCAGCATTTCTGACTATGGTGGGTCTTAATAAGATAACTTTTGAGTTAGAAGGACCCTTGGATTCTAAGTTTGACAAGTTATTTAGCTTCTCTGTGTTCTGACATTTTCTCTGGAGACTTAGGACAATAGTGTTTAAAGTCTGAGCAGTAGGAGTTCCCATTGTGGCGCAGTGGAAACAAATTTGACTAGTACCCAAGAGGATGCAGGTTTGATCCCTGGCTCCCTCAGTAGGTTAAAGATCTGGTGTTGCCATGAGCTGTGGTGTAGGTTGCAGAAGTGACTTGCATCCTGCGTTGCTGTGTCTGTGGCATAGGCCGGAAGCTGTAGCTCCAATTCAACCCCTAGCATGGGAACTTCCATATGCTGCAGGTATGGCCATAAAAAGTGAAAAAAAAAAAGTCTGAGCAGTAAATGAGAGGATGCATTTTGAGAATGGTGACTAGCACATAATAGATACTCAATAAATGGTAGTTCATGGGAATGGAACATTTTAATATAATATGGTGGATGTAGAAACTGGGTATCCCTAGTGTTACTCTCATTAGAGTTCAGGAAATGCTGGCCTAAGTTTTAAGGCACAGCAGGAATAAACTTGGAGAAGAAGGACGTTCTATGGAGAAGAAACCCATACACAACTCAAAACAATTTCACTTTAACAACTGCTTTTTAGAAGCCACTATGTGCCAGGTACTGACTGTCCTAAGTACTAAAGCAGGAAACAAACAAAACAGACTCAAATCTTTGCTATTGTGTAGTTTAAAGTCCAGTGGAGTTGCAGGAGATAGAAATACATATGTAAAATACATAGTAGATTAAATGGTGATAGCACAGTATCTAGACTACCATGAAGAAAATAAAAGGGATAGGGAATGGCAGGAGCAGGGAAAAGTTTCTAACTCAGTAGAGTGAGAAAGCCCTCTCTGAGAAGGTCACATTTGAATAAAGAATTGAGGGAGATGAGAAGTGATTCATGAGAATATCTAGGAAAAGAGAAAACAATACAAATAAAGGCACTGTTATGGATAGAATTGTGCCCTCCAAAATTCAGAAGTTGAAGCCCTTACACCCAGTGTGGCTATATTTGGAGACAGGGCCTACAAAGATGTAATTAAGATTAAATGAGGACATAATGGTGGGGCCTAATCCAACAGGACCAATGTTCTTATAAGAAGAGGAAAAGATACCAGGAGTCTGCCCACACAAAAGAAAGGCCATGTGGGAGTTCCCATTATGGCTCCGTGATAATGAACCTGACTAGCATCCATGAGGATGCAAGTTTGATCCCTGGCCCTGCTCAGTGGGTTAAGGATCCGGTGTTGCCCTGAGCTGTGGTGTAGATCACAAATGTGGTGTGGATCCTGTGTTGTTATGGCTGTGATGTAGGCCAGCAGCTGTGGCTCTGATTCGACCCCTAGCCTGGTAACTTCCATATGCTGCAGGTGTGGCCTTAAAAAGGAAGGGAAAAATGGGCAAAAGACCTGAATGGACATTTCTCCAAAGAAGATATACAGGTGGCAAACAAGCACATGAAAAATGCTCAACATCACTGATTAGTAGAGAAATAAAAATCAAAACCACCTCACACCTGTCAGAATGGCCATCATTAACAAGTCAACAAATTACAAAATGCTAGAGAGGGTTTAGAAGAAAGGGAACCCTCCTACATGGTTGGTGGGAATGTAAGTTGGTACAACCACCATGGAAAATAGCATGGAGGCGCCTCAGAAAACTAAATATAGAGTTATCATATGACCCAGCAATCCCACTCCTGGGCATATATCTGGACAAAACTTTCATTGAAAAACACATATGCACCCACATATTCATTGCAGCACTCTTCACAATGGCCAAGACATGAAACAACCTAAATGTCCATCAAAAGATGAATGGATTAAGAAGAAGTGGTATATATACACAATGGAATACTACTCAGCCATAAAAAGGACAAAATAATGCCACTTGCAGCAACATGGATGGAACTAGAGACTCTCATACTAAGTGAAATAAGTCAGAAAGAGAAAGACAAATACCATATGATATCACATATATCTGGAATCGAATATACAGCATAAACAAACCTTTCCACAGAAAAGAAACTTATGGATTTGGAGAACAGCCTTATAGTTGCCAAAGGGGAGGAGGAGGGAGTGTGATGGACTGGGATGCAGGTTAGTAGATGTAAACTATTGCATTTGGAGTGGATAAGCAATGAGATCCTGCTGTATAGCACAGGGAACTATGTCTAGTCACTTGTGATGGAACATGGAGGATACTGTGAGAAAAACAACATATGTATATACATGTATGGCTGGGTTACTTTACTGTACAGTAGATATTGACAAAACACTGTAAATCAACTATAATGGAAAAATTAAAATCACAAAATAAAAAAATAAATAAGAATAATGGGAAAGCACTAAAAAAAAACCCCACAAAAAATGGAAAATCAAAAAGAAGTAAGGTCATGGGAGGACACAATGGGAAGCTTGTCACTATAAACCAAGAAAAGAGTTATTACCAGAAACAAATCCTGCTTGTATCTTGATCTTGGACTTTGAGCCTTCAGAACTGTGAGGAAATAATTTTATGTTATTTAAGCTACCCAGTCTGCAGTGCTTTGTTATGGCAGCCTGAACTGACTAAGATGCCCTGAGGCTGGAGCATGCAGGGCAGGGAGCATGTCTGCTAAAACAGACTAAGCTGAGGGGAAACTGCTAAGAAATCAGGATCAGAGAAGTAACTGGGTAGGGGAGTGGGCTGGGAGTAGAGAGTGGCCAAGGCAGCAAGTCTTGTGGGCATTGCAACGACTTGGGCTGACCATATGAAGGCATTGGATGGATTGAGAAAGGGAAGTGATAGGTTCTGGTCACTGGAAAGACATGGACATGTGGAACATTTTAGGTTGTTAAGTACCTAGGTTTAGATAAACTAAAAGTATACTAGAGCATAGAGGTTGAACTGAGAAGTGATGGACAAGGCTTGAGCAGTAGGTGGTCATGTTCTGATGGCCTTCTATGTTCTTGAAATTCAGTTTTTCATGTTGGGGATGCCATGCTTGTTTTAAGCATGAAGTTATCTTTAGAAGAAGTATTTTAATGTACAGACTGAGAACATGGGCTGTTTTAGGTCCTTGGTGATGTGTTAGAGGAGTAATTTGAAAAGGTAGAGGAGCTATTTGAAGAGACAGAAGGCACATTTAGAAAGATTACTTAATAACTTTTATACAATATCATATCAATAAGAATAAATGGAATAGGTAGTTCCACTGAGCCCATACTGACTGTTTGGCCTTGTGGACTGGGTCACACTTGACTGTGGGAGGCAAGCCTTCCAGTACTGGCCCATTCTTTTGTTTCACCAGTTATCTGCTTAAATCTGGAGGAGTCTAGTGAAAACATAGAGGAACTCATGTGACCCAATAAAAACACTTTATACAGAAGCATTATTAACAAAAAGACTGAGCTGTACCTCTGATAATACATTAGGTCTAAAGAAACAACCTTATCATAATAGCCACCAACATGCATAGATTTAACATAACAATCATAATTAAATCATAACAATTGTGAACATATTTAAGTAGTTGAGGTACTTGATAGAGTAATATGGGACTAGAAGTACTCCTTTTAAATATCCAGGAGAGATTTCATACACACACACACGTACAAACACACACACATATATATGCACATATATGTATGTATGCATATATATAAACAACTTTTATTTGAAAAATGAAGAACTAGCCTAATGTACACAAACCTGGTTGTCATGATCATGTTCTGTGTGGTAGTACTAGCACTGTCCGAGATGTGAATAGCATGAATTATTTATATTTAATTTTTTTTTGTTTTTTTTGTTTTTTGTCTTTTGTCTTTTTTGTTATTGTTGTTGTTGCTATTTCTTGGGCCGCTCCCGCGGCATATGGAGGTTCCCAGGCTAGGAGTTGAATCGGAGCTGCAGCCGCCGGCCTACGCCAGAGCCACAGCAACGCGGGATCCGAGCCGCGTCTGCAACCTACACCACAGCTCACAGCAACGCCGGATCGTTAACCCACTGAGCAAGGGCAGGGACCGAACCCGCAACCTCATGGTTCCTAGTCGGATTCGTTAACCACTGCGCCACGACGGGAACTCCTATATTTAATTTTTTAATATTATTTAAAACAATTCTAAAGCCAGAAAATGTTGAGGCAGTACCAGCAAACAGTGAGTGGTAAATTCCTTGGATATGTAGCTCTGTGTAGTCCCTGGAATTGGGCAGACTGGCCTCTGCTATTTGCTAAGCAACCTTGGGCAGATTACTTAATCTCTCCAAGATTTAGATTCCTCACCTATAAAATGAGGAAATGAAGAGAGAGTAACCCACTTTACAGTGTTGTTGGGAAGGTGATATCAGACAATATATGTAAAGTACTTAGCATGGAGCCTGATGTGTAGAAAGTGAGCAGTAAATAAGCGTTATTGCTATTAAGTGGGGTGAAAAAAAATAGTTTCTCAACTTGAAATAGCGGTTAAACTTCCCTCAAAGGTTTGATGATGAAATCAAGTCATCTAACTCTTATGGAACTTCAGAGATAAATTCATCAGCTTAATCCCCTTGTCTGTAGAGGAGAAAGTGCATCAAACAGCAATTTGAACAGAATGAGAGCTTAGAAGAGGGGAGATTCTTTTATCTTATAGTATCTTAAAATGTTTCCTTAACTTTGTAGTAATGTTCTCAGTTTCTTTCCTATATTTTTTCTGTCCCTGTGGACTGTCCTATTGTCTGCAAAAAGTATATTATGTACTGGAGTTCCCTTGTGGCACAGTGGCTTAAGGATCTGGTGTTGTCACTTGCAGCGACTTGGGTTGAAACTGTGAAATGGGTTCCATCCCTGGCCCAGGAACTTCCACATGCCACAGATGCAGCCAAAAACAAATCAACTACAGTAACAACAACAAAAAGTATACTACGTACTAGGTAACTTTTGTGATAGCAGAACTCTGCCCCTTTTAACAAGCTCCATAGGATATGGAATTTGATATATAGTAGTTATGTGTGAAATAATTTTTATTTCTGGATTTGCTCTAGGAATTCAATGATCAATATTTGAAAGCACATTTTAGGATGAAAGGTAATAATAACGGTTAACATCCTTTGGCTGCCAGACACTGTTCTAATGGTTTTGAACTCAGACCTTTCCAGCTTTCACTCTTTCTCCTACATCCATTTTTCTAAACAGTGAGATGTTAATTGATATTACTGGAAAAGGCCTTCGGTGAATGATCCAGTAGAAGATACTCAATGTGTATTATTGTGTTAGAAGTTTTGAGAAGTTCTGTAAAAACAAGTATATATTTACTTTGATTAAAGTGCAACACTTCCCAAATTAATTTCACTCTGAAATTCTACTTTATTTCAATAACATCCAGCTCCTTAGAATGCCATTGGAAAACACTGAATTGTGTCAGCTTTCTCTGAGTTTTAAAGACATCATTCTGGAATTCCCACTGTGGCTCAGCAGTTAATGAACCCAACTAATTTCCACGAGGATGCAGGTTTGATCCCTGGCCCCACTCAGTGGGTTAAGGATCTGGCATTGCCCTGAACTTTGGTATAGGTTGCAGATGCAGCTTGGATCTGGCATTGCTATGGCTGTGGCATAGGCCGCAGCTCCAATTCGACCCCTAGCCTGAGAACCTCCATATGCCCCAGGTTTGGCCCTAAAAAGCAAAAAATAAAAACAAAAAAATAAAGACATCCTTCTCAGAGGAAGGGAGTAAATATCATAGGATTCCTAGGTGCTTATTGGAGAGGGAGGAACTATAGCGGTCAAGAGCCTTAAGTAGGAAGAGAAAGAGAATAGCAAAGGCCAGTGTTACCTACTCAATGTATTTTGCCTGGTGTTGGCCCTGATCTGAGCTCTTAGAAACCCAACTAAATAGCACTGGCATAACTGATCACATATATTGCAACAATGATTTTTCCCATAAGCTAGAAGGTTACCACTAAATAAAAAATGATACAGAGTTTCGCAAACCAGGTCCGGTTCATACTATTTGACAGAGATCAGGTTTTAAAGTACGAAAGCCCTTGGTCAATAATCCATTCCTATTCTGCACGAGATATTGCATGAGATAACTGACATCTGTGAGGAAATACCTTCACTCTGTTTCCTTGGGAAGTCTTTCCTCTTAATTTTCAGAATGTGAACATATGTGAACCTATAATTACTTGTTGACTCTCCTTTCTACTGATCCATTCCCTGTTAACATTAATGCTCGGCTGTTAGATTCTCATCATACTCATAAATGACTGCTGAAAGAAAGCAAGTTCAACTGTCTTTTTCTACTTGATAAGCCACTGAGAAATTATTTGGGAATTGAAATAAGGAAGAAAAATTCTTACACCTTGTCTGACTCATAAATTAGATTGTCTCTTAAGATGTACTATTATGATTACCCACTTCCCAGCCTTGGTTCCTGTTTAATTTTTGAGCTTTTGGGGTTGAATTAGTGCATTGGAACGTAGGAGTATTAGAATAAGCTGAGGATGATTTACAGTCAAATCAGGTCTACTTTGTAATCAGGAACTTTGGGACATATTAGCGCCAAGTTTTAAATATTTCGTGGTTTTTACACCCAAGTAAATATTTATTTGGTTCAAACTTTTTTTTTTATAAGACATATGTCCATGTTACCAAACTTTTGATATATTGTGGGGCTGCATTCTTAAGGCCTGTGAGGCCTGTAGTTGCCCAGTTTAAGAGCCTGGAGTCAGTGACAGAGACACCAATGGTTTAATGGATGGGGGAGCTTACATGTCTGAACTAAGGTCCTGGAGTGACACCCCACTGTGTGCAGCTGACTGGTGGGCAGGATGTGGCAGCAAACTTCACTCTTGTGGATCAGGGGAAATTGCCAGTTATGGGGGAATTGATGTCAGGTTGGCTCATTAGATACCAGGGAAACCAGGGAGGGGCATGCCCCTAACCACCTGTTTACCAATGAGGGTCCTTCTCAGGTACTGGCAATTATCCATTAGATAATTTTCTTCCCTTTCTGAACATGAAGGCAAAAATATGACTAATGCAATAACTTTTCATAAATCTAGACCTCAAATCGCAGAACTAGAATTTAACATCCACTGAAACATAATATTGTCTCCCTAAAATTATTCTCATCTCCACTAAACACAGCCAAATCAAGACTAATTTGTTGGCAAAACAAGTCTAGTCAATTGATTATATGGGCTCCTCCAAACTGGCTGTGGTGGAATGCCACATAAGGAGTTTCAGACTGAATTCCCCAAAGGCATTTTAAGGCCAGGAGAACCATGCAAAGGCTTGCCATCAGGCTCCAACCTCAGTAGATTCTCTTCCAGAATCCCTGAAATATCAAGATTTCTGCACAGCCCAGGAGGCAGTCTTTTCCATTTACCTGATAGGGCTGCTTGGAACTCAAGAGTTTTCAGTTTCTGGAGCAATTAGGCACAGGGAAAAGTATAATGTTTCAATTCTATCAAGAAGTGTAATTTACCAAATTGCTCTAAAGTCCCAAGTAACTTGAGGGGAAGGCCTTCCCTATATCTGGAAAACACAGATCAAAACCAGTAATATTCCAGACAAAAAATCCAATAAACATAATCACATTCAGCAGTTCACTCAGTAACTAATCTTTTGCTAACTTTTTACAAAGTTGTTAGGGAACCAATGACCACAACTGCCTGCCTAGGCCAGACAAGATAACTGCTTGCATGAGTTGTCTCACAATGGGAGGCCCCAGCAAGGAACAGGGCACTGTCTGGGAAACTAACCAGGAGAATTCAGGTGGGGTCAAAAAAAAGGGAGGAGATGCCAGCCTGTAATTGTCTTGTAAAACTAACTGGAAGAATTTAGGAAGGGCCAATAATGGGAGGAGACAACCAGCCTCTCAGAATTCTTCGAGCTAGACTCCATCTTGGCTGAGAGATGCATCCACCACCAGGGAGGGCCCTGAGCCAGAATTAAATGGGCCATTGTTCTCCCACTCTCCTGGCAGCCTCCATGCATCAGGGACAACTGCCCTAGGATTACCCCTCAACTTTCAGGATACCCCTGCAACTCCTGGGCCCCACATGTTAGTGGATGTCCCTCACAACTTTCCATTCCCTGCCCTGCATTGCCCAAAAACTTTGTGCTCACAGGAGTGTCCTTGGTCTACTGACTGGCTCTACCAATTGCTGGGATACACCCTGCAGACCTACAAGGCCTGTACTTGCTCAGCCTGAAGACTGAAGAAAAAGCCCAGAGTCAGTGACAGAGACACCAACAGTTTAATGGATGAAGGAGCTTACATGTCTGAAGCAAGGTCCTGGAGTGATACCCTGCTGCATGTGGCTGACTGCGGGTAGGATATGGCAGGACATGGCAGCAGCAAGCAGTCTTAACTCTCGAGAGAGAGGGGAAATTTACGGTTTTGATGTCAGGTTGGCTTATTAGTTACCAGGGAAACCAGGGAGGGGCATGCCCCTTACCACCACCCCTTTGATCAGAACAATCACCAGCTGGGGCCTGGGGCTAGTATGTAAGAAGGTCAGTCACAGAGTAGGGTAGAGGTGAAGCAGTCATTCATTGGGCAGGGTGTATACAGAGAGGAAGAGAAGAGCCATCTTGAGTGGCCTAATCCTACATATATCTAAAGGAAGCCCATTCCACCAAACTTCCATTTATTCAGGAAACCTTGTTAACACTGAACTAACTGAATTGACTCAGCCTATGAGCAAATCTGTACATCACAGTGGTATGTACACACCACTGTCAAGGTCAAACACAATTAGAAACCTGAGGTCAGGCACCGCCATTCAAATGTCATTGCTGACTAGAGCTGTACAAAGCCATATTCCTGCATATGCCTGGTATGCTCTGTGCATGGTGTACCCGTGGCTGTTGAAAGGAATTATATATTATTTGCTCTCACTGTGTTTGCACAGACCTTGAGGGGGATTAAAATTAGGCTCTGTCTGAGACAAAAGTGATAGAAGCAGAAAAAATTGAAATTAAAGGTATTTCTCTAGGTAATTTCACCCTCCCTTCTTATAACAAAAATATCTATCCTGTTTGACCATTGTAACTTGTGATTTTCATTTTTATTTATTTTTTTTTAATGCCTAGGCTATTGTTACAGAATAGCAGAAGGAGCAGAAAGGATGTCGTGTCCTGGAAACTAGTGAAAACGGGGCTTTTCTTCCTCACTGGCAGTGTTAGTGGGGAATACCCTCTCCCGGGCTTTGACACCAGGCTTTGGGGCATGTTGCTATACAGATGTTCTCTGATCTCAAAGACTGCCAGAGGCATGGACCCACAGCAGACACCTTATGGAGGGATTGCTTTGCAATGGTTTTCAGCTTACCCTGGATATATTTTTCCAAATTCAGTTGAACAGCAAGATAGAGAGATGTTCTATTTAAAATTCACCGAGACCACACTTCTTGTGGCTTTAGTATTTTACCCATACCAGGATTCACGACCTAGCCTCATGCCTTTTCAAGGTAACAGAGTAGTGATTTCCATGGTCCAGCTATTTGCTGAGACCACACAGGTAGAAATGGGATGGGACAGTCTGAGCGATGCACACAGCAACATATTTATCTGAGGGGCGGGATGTACTTGCTGTGTCCATGAGAAAGTGTGTAACCTAAAGGTTAAGTATAAAGCTTCTGTATCAGATTGTTAGGGGTTGATTCCTGGGTCTGCCAGTTCGAAATGCTTGAACTTAAAGTTACTTAACTGCTCTGACACTTAGATTTCCTATTTGTGAAATCTGGATGATGATGTTACCTATTTCATGGAATTGTTGTGAAGATCAAATGCGCCAATGTCTGCGAAAAATTTATTTATTTATTTATTTATTTTTTTGTCTTTTTGCTATTTCTTTGGGCTGCTCCCACGGCATATGGAGGTTCCCAGGCTAGGGGTCCAATCGGAGCTGTAGCCGCCGGCCTACGCCAGAGCCACAGCAACGCGGGATCCGAGCCGCGTCTGCAACCTACACCACAGCTCACGGCAACGCCAGATCGTTAACCCACTGAGCAAGAGCAGGGATAGAACCCGCAATCTCATGGTTCCTAGTCGGATTCGTTAACCACTGCGCCAAGATGGGAATTCCTCTGCAAAAAATTTAAAACACTGCCCTGTATACTGAAAAAAAGTGTCAGCTCTTATTATCATAAAGAGATGATCAAAGCATAATTTTGAGTCCTGCAGCCATTGACTGAAAGATAAAACAATCATTTTTATAAGTTGAAGGAGGGGGACAAAATATGCATGTAATATACCAATTTCCCTTACGTGCAACTAACTGACCACCTACACTCTGTATTTCCAGTCCTTCTGGCTTCTAACTTTACAATTTCCTCCCCAGACCTTGCCTCTAATTTGCCTCTTGTCCTAAATCTCTTCTGTGTCTTATCTTCTATGAAAACTTACCAGTCCATATATTTAAATAAAGGTCTTTTCTAAGCCCTTGCTGACAGAGATACCTGGGGCTTAATTTCCACATAAATCTCAACTCTGGTGTTTGAAACTTTTTGGCAGATAAACCCTCTGCTCTTTGGCTTTCCCCCGACTAGAAATATGTTGGGCATAAAAGCCGGGGTTAATTCCATCAGCTGAAGGTTAAGCCGTTAGCTTCTCTAAATAGGAACCTCCATCTAAATGTCAATGACTTTTTCCTTTTGCCTGATGACTTTGAAGCTGATTAGTGTTTCTGTATGTCAACATGTTACCTCTCTTAGTTAATCTAAACCCACTTGATAGGAGCTTCCTGGAGACAAAGCCCTCTATCAGAGAAGTTTCTCTAAAGATAGAAATTTCAGGCACTGTGGTGAGCCAATGGTAGAGATGTTTTGATGGCAATGGAGACTTTTATTGTCCCTCAAATGGTGAAGAAGGACTGAAAAAAATATTGGATTAAACACACTGGTGAGACTTCAATAGGCATTATAAAACTACTAGCAGGGTTGGTCTATCATGTATTACATTTGAGAAGAAATTCAAACTTTCAAGATGAAAAGAATTTATTTCCTAGATTTATTTCTTTTACTGTCATTGTGAATTTCTAGGGACAAAGAAAATGGGCAAATTATATACCATTAATGCAAACAGGAACAAGGAAGGAACCAACAATGAGTCATCTAGTAACACTGCTGAAAAAGACAGTAAGAAGGCCCTATTCCAAAATTTTGATTGACAGAAATATCAATTAACACCATTGATATTCTTTAACGCTGCTCCTTCTAAGAACTGCACCTGAGAAGCAATCATGTATTTCAAAGTGTCTTTGGGTGGATTTTATGGAAAGCTTCTCAGAGAGGTGTCAAATTGCATCTTAATGGAGAAAGCATAAATATTTCCAGACTCATTTCAGAAGCCATGGTGATAGGGAATACTTGGCAAGATACTTAGACAGCAAATGGTATTTGAAAGCCCAGCTGAACAATGGCATATTTGGCTCCTAAGCCACATCCTTTCTAACAAGGCATTGAGAAGGGGGTGTAAGTGGTCTTGGTGTTTCTGCTGGGTTCATCAGTTTTTCCTTCCAAGCTTACTCTCCATCCTTCTCCTCCTGCTCAGAATGAAGGGAAGATGCTGAGAGGACTCCCTTATCCTCTGGATTCCAGTTGGGTTTTAGCCAGTGGGGACTTCCAGCAAGAAATTCCCAAGAAATTCCACCAATTCCACCAAGAAATATGGGTTGCAGAGGGTTGGATGCATCCCTCACCAATTTTCCATTCCTGGCAGCCCTCAGCATAAGCTCTATCTTGGGACTCCAGTAATGCTCACTCCCCAGCTTGTCCCTTCTAATGGTTCTCTACTGTTACTGAGTCCGGGACACTGAACCATTCTTTATTGCACTTTTATAAATGATTATTTCATTAACTCTTCAAATTACCTGATTTGAAAGTTCAAAGCATATTTGAATACAGATTCATGCAGGATAAAAATACTACCAGACAAGGGAAGTTAAGTGGAAGCTTATTAAGCAGACATTCCATCTTTAAGGAATAAAGATGTAACAAAATACTGGGATAATGAGGATACCTTAAACAAGACAAAGAGAACCTTAAAAATTAGGCCAGGTAATAGTAAGGCCTAATATTTGTCCCCATATAGATTGGCAGAAATTGTAATCATGACAAAATGTGAGTGTCGGTTATTTGGATAAGATGAATGACTTTTCAAGATTAAATTCCTTTAGAACTTCAAGGGGGATGAAATATAACAGATTTAGTTCTGTACAGTGGTAAGAAGAGTGGCATATTGCTAAGTGGTAATAGCATGATCAAATTCAACACTTAATGAAAACAAAGCAAACTAAAAATATCCATCGAAAGGAAGGTGCTTAATGATAGAAAACAAAGAAATAGCTAAAACTGATAGAATATTTAAAGCATTTTTTTAAAAAAAACTACCCATTAATATCCCTTTAAGTCACTTAAAAGCACCACAATGTATTTCAAAGAAAGTAATTTGACCACAAGTCCTACATGACTAAGTGGCAAGACTATAAACTTTAATGAAGAAAACAAAAAATTAAGACTCTTTTCCAAAGTGAAGAAATTGTGAAAAAGAATTAGGGAACCTAGTAAGAGTCAAATGTCAAGTGTAAAAAATTAAGATAAAATAATTTGAGGGACATTTGCAAAGAATTTCTAAACAATTAAGTTACTGGACGATTAAACAAAAAAAGATCCACTGGGGAACAAATTTGATCCCCGAAATTCTACTCACTGTAGAAAAGGAAACTCACATAAAAATTCTACTAGATATGGAGGCGTTCTAGAAGCGCATTATATAACTAGAATGCATTAAATGTGTTGTCCAAAAACAATATAAATAAATCACTCCCCATATCAATATTTAAAGTATTCAAGGTGTGGTGCTGGTGCCTGAAATATATTATTTATTATTTTGATGATTAATTTGCTGGTCAATGTGATTCCCACGGTAAGCATGTCAAAAGCAATCAACAGATTAGGGCTCTTCCATGCCAGGCAAAGTACTGAGAATAGTAGTAAATTATAGGACACTAAAACCCTGTTGAGAATAATGTGTTGGTGGAAAGGTAACATTTTTGTGTAAGGCAAAATGTGGTCTCTTGGCGGTTTTTGACTTTAAATAAAAAACCAAGGAGAACCAAAATGAAAAGAAAATAGAAATAAAGCAAAGGAAAAGGAGAGAAATTGTTAGCTGACTCCTCTGGACCTCACACTGTGGTAAGAATTTTAACACATCTATTAAAGAAGAACAGTGTTCCAGAGGTGGGAATTACTGTCTCCATCTTACACAGGGAGACAGATTAAAAGAGCTCCATAAGTACATCACTAGCTGGCTAAGGTCCAATGGCTGTTTTCTAAAAAGCCTGTTAATATTTAAATAATTCTAAATGAATTACTTACATTAAAAAATAATTAACAGAGATTTTAATTTACCAGAGATTTTAGATGGTTATAAAAATTGAATCTTAGTCTAATTTGGACAGTATTTTTCAAAGTTAAGAAGCTGATTCAAAAAAAAGAAAAGGGAGTTCCTGTCATGGCTCAGTGGAAACGAATCCTGTGTTGCCGTGAGCTGTGGTGTAGGTCACAGATGCGGCTCAGATCTTACATCGCTGTGGCTGTGGCTATGGCTCTGATTCAATCCCTAGCCTGGGAACCAACATATGCTGTGGGTACAGCCCTAAAAAGACAAAAAAAAAAAAAAAAAAGGAGAGAGAGAAAGAAAAAAAAAGAGAATCAAACATTTCTGTGTCTAGGACTTAACATTGTTTGGTAGATAGAATTCTAAGCTGATCCCCCAGATTTTCTGCCTCTGGTATGCACACCCTGCGTGATTCTAGTCACAGTACATATGATGGGTTTAACTCACAATTCATTTCTGTCCTACAGCAGAGTTGACTTTAAGAAAAGGGAGATTATCCAGTTAAGTCTAATGTAATCATTTGGAACATTTAAAACAGTTTCTTCTGGTCACAGAAGGGGAAGTCTGACTGCTGGCCTAGAATAAAGCAAACTCCCATGTTTGAACTGCTGAGACCAGAAGCCCCTAGAAGCTAAATGTGGCACTGAACCAACAGGTAAAAGGATAACAGGGATGCAATCCTACAACCACAGGAAATGAATTCTGACATCCACCAGTGATTTTGAAAAAGACCTGAGCTGGGGTGAGAATGCAGCCCGGGATGATAGCTTAATTTCAGCCTCCTAAGACCCTGAGCAGAGAATCCAGCCACACCATACCATGCCCAGGCTTCTGACCTCTAAATCCATGAGCTAATATGTGGGCATTGTTTTTAAAAGCTGCTAATTTGTAGTATTTTATCAGGCAGCTATAGGAAACTAATACACAGCAGAAATTACTTCTGGAATATGTCTCATCTGCTATTTTTACAAAAGTTCAGGTGGCCAAACATTAAAATTATAGGAAGTTTGTGTATATAGTAGAATTTTGACCCATGGGGAATGCATTGAATGGAGAGCATGTTGGGTTGACGGTGTGAAATGGCAGAAAAAGTTTTAGTGTGGGTTTTAAGGCAGGGCATTCTAGGAAGAATTAAGCTAGACGATATTTGTGAGATAATGGATTACTCTCAACCAGCAATTATGATTCATTAAAGAGCTACAGTGAGCATGTTCATTGCTCCCCATAAACAAAGGCTCAGCATGCTACTGTTGAGAAGACCAACAATATTTCTGAGCATCCTCAGGAAAGGTGTTGGAAACTAACTAGAAACAAAAGGTCTGTAAAAACTATAAGGTAAAACATTTCCTAGAATAATGTGAAGAATTATCCGTCTTAACAAGACATCAGAAAGTGCATAAATGATAGACAAGGTCCCAGATGTGCAATGAGCAACATTTTAATGAGCAACAGGCCAAACTTTCTGAGGACATACATCTTACAAATATACCCCTTACCTTAAGAATTAAAGATTAAGGAAGGTTTATAAAAACAAATGAATAAAACTACTGCATAGTTGGCAAGAATCTGAAAGTCCAGTTAGCAGGAAGCACTGTTTCTTTCCCTTTCCAGATGTTTCCTTTCATGTCCAGGAAGTTAGGTTAGTTTGATACTTCTAACCCCTCTCCATCCCTTTGGTAATCTTGCCTTGGGAAGGTAGGGTGATTTATCTGGTTGGCAGAATTGGGACAATTTGTTGGGCATGCTTGACTCAGCTCTTCTTTTTACTTCTTAAGAATTAGCCTGATTAAAGAGTGCACATTTTCTTTTCTGCATGTCTCTAACTGGGTAGAGAAGGCTGTTTCATTCTGGGGTTTAATATTAGGATGTTTAAACCTCCCCAAAATATAACCAGTAAATGCCATTCTAAACTTTATTTATTTATTTTTGAGAAAGAAAGGTGAAGTTTTACTCCAGGAATTGTATTCTCTTATCTTATTTTTTTTCACTAAAGATCAGTGTTTGGTAGGGAAAGAGGTTCTATAATTGGGTCTCCTCAAAGGTCTTAACGAGAACAAGGTAGTTCCTCTGAACATTACACAAAGGAATTCTTAAAATTTAAACCAAAACTAAAACATAGTTTTATTCATAACTGACAGTATATTTAAGAAATGTGTTACTTTAAGACGTTATCCTGAAATTACAAAGGATATCAAGAAATGCTTAATGCATCTAATCATGACACATTTTAAAAGTATTGAGCCCCACATTTCTGAGGTCAGATAACTGGGTTATATAATTTTGTATAGTACACTGGTATATTTTAATTCATTTGCTCATTATTCATGCAATAGTCTAAAGCCATGTGTCATTTTTAACATTTGAAAAAAAAACTTCCAGCATTGGAAAGATTTATTATGTCAAAATATAAAGAATAAAAATCACCTTTAAGCCACGATATGGAAAATTCACAATCCTAATTCTCTTGTGTATGTTTCTTCATTCACTACAATTTTATAACCTGGGTGTTTAATTACTAAATTCTTGATGCAGGATGTGAATTTTACACTTCATAATTATTCCAGGAGTTGTTATAAGCACTATGGAACCAATGGAAAAGTATGACTAAGAGTAATTAACCTTTTAAACACAAATCTCCCTAACAAGACAGTGACAAAAGGAGGTCTAAAATGAAAACCCTGACTAATTGGCCATGTTAGACATCTCATTCTCATAGTTTCCTGGACCCAGCAATGAGGAATACATGTTGCTCTCATCTAGAAAACACAATTTAAGAACTGTCTCTTTTCTTTTTCTTTGCAGAAATCAAAGGAGTCAAGGGCAATTCCAAAGGGCTCTAATTACCCTTTTATATGAATCTCCTCAGCAATTTTAAAAGGATTTTGCACTTTACTACACCATTGTACACTGATAGTCTCTTTCACAGAATTCTCTTGTGTTATTCATGTATGAGTTAACTTCCCAATTTGAGTGTAAGATAAAATTATGCCATTCCTTTGATTTATATTTATTAAAACCACATAACCCCTCTGTGCATAAAGGTTTTTATTCAAGTTTAGTGAATAAACTTCCAATAGTAGGTCCTACCAGAAACTGCATAGCTATAATTCATAGTAGGGGCAGACCTAAAGTAACTATGTTGGTTGTGTTTGCTTACATACCACAGGTGTACTTCTTTATAAGGTTTAGGGAATATTGGGTTATCAGTGAATTAGGGATCCTGGATTCAAGAAACAAATCACAACATCCTTGGCATAGCTACAGAGATAGTTAAAAATCATTATTACAAAACTCAACAAAAGGAAGATGTAATTTACTCTGTACCTTTTGCACAATTTTGGAAGGATACAACTGGAATGAAACTTATGTGTGAACACAGAGGGAAATGAGTGATGATTACAAAGAGGTAGAAAATATAATTACATTTGTGCTCTCATCAGACTCTAGCACATTGTTACTAGCTAGTCATACTCTTCTTAAACTATATATACTTGGCTTTACTACTTTACTATGTACTGTGTATTACTTTTACATACTTTACTATGAAGAAATGAGCTATAGACGTCTTTGTCACAACATACTTCATGGAGAGTGTACTAGTTTCCTATTGATGCTACAACAAATTACCACAAACGTAGTAGCTTCTAACAACATAAATTAATTTTTTACAGTTCTGGAGGTCAGAAATCCAAAATGAGTTGTCAGGGCTGCATTCTGGAAGCTCAAGGGATGAATCTGTTTCTTTGTCTATTACAGATTCTAGACATCACCTGCATCTTTGGTTCATGGCCCCTTCCTCCATTTTCCTCCTTCCTTCCCTCCTTCTTTCCTTCATTCCTTCCTTCTTTCCTTTTCTTCCCTTCCTTCCTTTCTTTTCCTCTTTTTTTTCATCTTTCTCCACTTTCAAGCTAGTAAATATAACATTTCTAATCATCTTTACATCATCTTTCCTCCCTCTGCTTCTGGGGCCACATCACCTTCACTGATTGTGAAGTTCCTGACTCAATTTTAAAAGGACACTTGTGATTACATTGGGCCTGTGTGGAAAATCCAGAAAAATCTCCCCATTTCAAGATCCTTAAAACTTAATCACATCTGCAGAGTCCCTTTTGCAATGTATAATATATCTGCAGGTTCTGGGGTTTAGGGCATCGACCTCTTTCCAGGGACATTATTCAGCCTACCACACAGGATATAATTTATTTATATATCTTTGTCTATATGATGTCTAGAAAGAGAAGATTTTATACTACACTGAGAATCCACAAATTTCTGGTAAAATAATTTTATGTGTGCATCACATGTCTCCATGTAAAAGATTTATTGAGCGAAAGTTGCCAAAACAGCTAGGGGGTCAATGGGGAATCCAGAATAGGCAAAGGAGAGGTGCTTACAGGAGGCAACTTGGTTAGAAGGTGAGGGCTAGTAAACTTACTTCGGGACTATGTTTTTATAGTAAGTTTAATATTTTTGAACAATTTTTATGTTTATTTAGAGGAGTATTCAAGATGAAGGGCTGATGAAACTACTGGAGCCTAATTTTTCCCTTCCTCTCCTCCGTCAAGCCAAACCTCTTGGGTCTACTGCTGTTAGTGCCTGAATATCCTATTTGAAGAAGTGGAGAAGAAGAGATGAGACAGGCAGTTTGGTTCCACTGTGTGGAATTTTCTTGGGGTTGACACCAATTAAATAACTCACTCTCTCTGATATTTTATTTTAATCTTTATGTCAGTTTAGTGTTAGCATGCTAATACCTGTTTCATTCAATTTGTCATTATCTATGATTTGATATTTTTACTCAAATTCTGTTTTAAGATATTCACCATATATTTGGAACTTAGTCTTTGATTTGAATCTTATATGACATAATGAAATAAAGGTTCTCTTTATGACATGCTTAACTTATTGTAGCACCTGGATTCTTAAACTAAACTTGATTATTTGGGAGGCCTGATAATATCATGAGGATTTTAGGTTTTAGTATTTTCTAGTTTTTTTGTGGTCTTTATATATTTGTTTCAACAGCACTTTATTTGCATGATCTAATTGAGTAAAAAATTAAATACATATTAAGATAATTATTTTTCCAGTTTTGTTATTTATAGAATCCTATAAGATAATTTTAAAAATATTTATTTCAGTGTTTTATTACCAGCTCACATTGGGGAAAAAATCAAATAGAATTTTGGGTAGTTTTTACATATATTATTTCTTTTATAAATTAGAATACAATGTGGTATAAGAAAGGATGAGGCATATTTCTATGTACTGTTATAATACTATATCCATGCGATATAGTGAAGAGTTAAAACATTAGCTTGAAAACTAAACATTTATGATTCCATAAATTTTTGCTAAAAGTGTATCCATATAATTATGCATGCTTAGAATAAAAATCTGGAAGGAAACACATTTATATATCAAACTGTTACTAATTAAAACTAGCATATTGAATACATCTTATATTCTAGGCTCTGTTATAAACATTTTGTATGTATCATTTTATATAGCTCCATGACAAGCTATGAATTATTATTATCTCGATTTTGTAGATGAAACTGAATCACAGAGAGATGAAATAATTTGCCAAAGACACTTATCTAACACTATCTTTGGGATGTGAGTATTCAAATGACTCTTACCTCTACTTTGTTTACAGTCTATGCTGGAATTCTCAAATATAAGTGTGTATTATTTTTATAAAAAGGAATAAAAGTATTTTTCATTTGAAAAAAAAAGATCTTCATAAAAGAGGAAGTCAGTTGGGAACATCTGATTGCTATTTACTTGCTCTGATACATTATTTAAAATGTAAGAAAACTGATACTTGAAAACCTATTTTACTGAGTCTTCAAAATCCATTATTTTTTAAAATAAATTAAATTTAGATCCCGAAGTCCCCACACAAATAATTGAATAAAAAGTCAATGATGTTTTAAGTCTTTGCATACAAATTCCATCTTTTCCTAAAAACTAATTTTCACAGTAAGCTTCAAAACATTTGAAAATAATGTCTTCATATTAAAATTAGTTTACAGCATCAATATGATGGGATCCCTAAAGGATTTTAAAAATCATATTGGTTTTAGTAAAATTGACAATCACATTTGGAAAAATCATGTACGGATAGTGTTTTGGTTATCTAATGCTATATAAATAATTTATTATTATTTTGTGTGGTTAAGTTGAGTCAATTTGTTCAAGCTTAGGTTCCCTCATGCTGTTTCAGTTAAATTGCAGTTGCAGTCTTCTGAAGGCTAGCCAAGATGGTGCATTTCATGTGGCTGGCAGTGGAAGCTGGCTGATGGTTGGGAGCTTAAGTAGCGCTACTGGAAAGCTTATGTGGACCTTCTCCAAGTGGGTTGGGCTTCTCAGAGAATGTTGCCTTAGTTTCTAGAGGAAGCATTCCAAGAATGAGTGTTCTCTTGTGACCTTTACAAGGGGCAGAGAGAAGCTGCCTAGCCAATGAAAGGCTAAGCTGGGAACTAGGAGAGCATTATTTCTCTCATGTGCTATTGTTCACAGAGGCCATAGGGTCTACCTATATTCAAGGGAGTAGCAAGATAGGGTGCCACTTTTGATTGGACAGTGGAAAGATAGGAGATAAGGGAGGTATTGGTGCAGCTGTCTGGAAAAGGCCACCTGCTACAGTTGATTAAAAAGCAACCTTCATCTAGTCTCTGCAAAATATATTTGATGTAAAAAAAGTTATGTCATTGATAAGGAAAGGTTAAATTCCTGGATATATGGGTTTGGTTACCACAGGTGGATCTCTTCCCAACTGACAGTGATTATTATAAATAAAGCTGACTATGCCACTTTACATTTCTGACAGTTTTTTTCTGTTTCGTTTTTTTTTTCTTTCTTTTGATTATTGGTGATTAGGAAATGGAGGTATGCAGAGTATGAAAAATATGTTGGAAGTAAAGAGTGAATCCACAGAAAGAAATTTCTGGTCATACCATGAGATGTTTGAGGATAATTGCTTTTGATCTACAAAATTAACAATCAAGAGGGAAGATCATTCTTTCTACATAATTGTGGCAATATCATACATCTTGGTACCTTATAATTTATATTTCTTGTTTTGTTCCTATATCAAGCTCATTTTATGGATCAGTAACTTAAAAAATAAGTACGGTAAATGATGTCCTTAAACTCATACAGCCAGTAATGGAGAGTGAAACACAGTTCTGTCTTCAGGTGAAGAAACAAGAATGAGAAACAAGAAGAATGAGAAACAAGAATGAGAAACAAGAAGAATGAGAAACAAGAAACAAGAATGAGAAGTGGGTAGGAGCGAAGACAGTCATGTGATTTTGGGCAAAGAACTTGATCTTTTTAACTTGGAAAAGAAAAATGGAGATATTAATAACATTACCTTCCATGTATAGTTGATGGGAAGATTAAATAGAAAAGTATAATAAAGTCAAAGAGAGTGTTTGATAGATGTCACCTCATACTTCTATTACAACAATTATCATCAGTATTCCACAAAAAAGACAATTGGGTATAGGAGATAAAGCATGGAATCAGAATGACCTAGTTTTTATTTTTCAATGTAATTAGTAAAAATTTCTGTATTTTTATTTTAAGACAAAGTCACTTCATGAGAATACCTTTCTGACAGTAAAATTACCTAGGTAATTACTGCTGAACTTTGTCCATATATTAGTCACTTTTGGAAGACTACACTATGGATAAAGCAAATTCCCAAATCTCAGTAGCCTACTTCAAAAATTGCTTAGTTTTGCTGCTCCTATTAAATACAGACTAAGGCAGCTATGTGTTGTCTTTGGCTCTGTTGCCAGATCCTTCTTTATTCCAGGATCCAGGCTAAAGGGGCTGTCACTGTTCAGGGCACATTGTTCTCATGGCAGAGGAAAATGCACATAATGGCTCTTAGAGCTTTTGTTCAAATGTGATAAATGCCACTTACATTCATATTTCATGGTTGAGCTCAACATCAATGTGATAAGTATGCTTAATTCCTGTAACAGGAAGGTGATTAAAGAATTAGAAACAATAATACAGTCTATTAAAATCCAAGACAGGAATCATGTGATGGCTAAATTGAAAGTTCCTAGAGGTAAGTTCCTTTTACCCACTCCTTGTTCTTGTTTCTGAAATATTTTAAAGTATTCATTTCCTACTGCCTAGCACAGAACTTCATACACTATAGGTGCTCATTAAATATTTATAGGTTAATTCATGATATAGACAAAGATTAATACGTAGCAAACCCTTGCACTGTGATTCTTTATCTCCCCAAGCTCCAATTTAGAGAAGCAATGATTAAAATTTAAATTTCTGTTAACCTGGGTGTGTATTCAGATATACTCAGAAAATGAAGAAAATACCCCTTATATGATTGCAATCATAGTGAAAGAGGGCAAGGTATTACATGCAATTAGGTGAAGTTAAATAGTTCATTCATTCAACAAACTTTCTGTGTGCCAAGCACTGACACAAAGGTGTGTTTAAAGATGAGTAAGACTCAGGTACAGCCCTTGCCCTTGATGAACTGTACTGACACCCTAGCAAGTTCATAGTAAGTTTGATGGTGCAAAGTTTTGCAGATAATTTGTTGTTTTGATTTTAAATTCCCAAACTAGTGTGGGGGAAGTCTGTCTGTGTGTGGGTATATAATTATTTTAATGAATTTATTTTCTTTGACTAATAGTCTACCTAATTTAAAGAATATGGTAACTTTTTTTGAATGTTGTTAAAAATAGATAACACTGCATATGAATATGTATCAAAGAGCTCTTAAATCATGAGCAAAATTATCTTTATATTTGGGAAGCAACTATTTTAAAGTTGCATTGTACACAGGAGTTTGATTTCAACCTTCAAACTTGTAAAGAGAATTTTAAATTATATTGATAAGACATATGTATGTGCAGGAAGAATAACACGGAGTGCTTTAATTGGTGCTTTCTTCTGCAAAGAGACCATATTTAAGAATTTTCCTTTTCCTTTCTTAACATAACAAGACATATCTTAGCTACATACCCAAGAGTTATCCGGAGACTAATGAGGGTGTAGAGTGAATACTGGTGGAAACAAATAGAACATTTCAACCCTAACTTAAGCATTAAGACCCAGAGAATTTAAGGAACTAGATTCCAGAGTAATAGATAATTTCTAAAGAACTAAATTACAAGACCACATTTAAAGAGCTCTATATTAAAGAATACAAATGCATCATTTGAAGAAAAATCAACGTGAAAAGTCAGCTGTGAATTGAATATAAGTTGATAAATAAAATTAGAGTTTCTAAAATCTCTTCCTAATTAACAACTTGTTAGAGAGAACAGGTGGGTTTTTTTGATATTCAAATTGTTTAATATGTTATTAAAATTACAGAAGACATCTTAACTCCCTGGCAAAACAATTTTACATTTAAAAAGCATTCTTAAAATCAGCTTAGTGCTTTAAATGTGGGATCTTTTTATGTGGTAAATTAACATGACATTTCATTTTTACTGATTAAAAAATAACACAATGCTTTTTTAAAATTATAATTTGAGGTTATTTACTTAGGTTGATAGAGATGTCATTTGGGGAAGTTTATAAGAAGTGCCTTTAAAATAAATGTTTTTCCCCCTCATATATTACACAATAATTTTGGAAATAAATATAAAGAAGAGTCAGAACAGAAGTTCCCATTGTGGCTCAGCAGAAACAAATCTGACTAGCATCCATGAGGACCCAGGTTTGATCCCTGACCTTGCTCAGTGGGTTAAGGATCTGGCATTGCCCTGAGCTGTGGTGTAGTTTGCAGATGCAGCTCAGATCCCACATTGCTGTGGCCATTGGTGCAAGCCAGCAGCTATAACTCTGATTCACCCCCTAGCATGGGAACCTCCAGTATGCTGCAGGTTTGGCTCTAAAAAGACAAAAAAAAAGTAAAAACTAAGTTATTTATCCTCATGTATGCCCACGACCAAGTCAGGACAGTGCGGGGGTAATGATCTCAGGGACATTGGTAGTGAGCATGTCACCTGGGACTCTGCTCCATGGCAATGCACTGGGATTAGTTTTTCTCCTTACATGCCTGAGATGGGTCGTCTTCTTCCCAGTTGGTTTTCCCATCTCTCTACCAAATGGTAGTGTTCTTGATCTGAGTCACCTGCCTACTTTCTCTGGCAGTTTTGAAAAGATTTTAACTCTCTCTTCCCTCTTATCTCTTGTCCACCTCCTCCAGAACTATGAAACTCAGTTCTGGTGATGATCAGAAAAAACCCATTTTCTCCCTCTAGTTGCAATTATCCACTGCAGCATAAAGCACTGGGCCTTACACATACTGTGGGATATGGTACTAATGTCTGCTTTTGTTCCAAAATTAAAAATTTGAAAAAAAAATCAAACTATATTAATTAGAGAGTAAACAGATCACAAACTGCAATGTGGAAGATGTGGTTAAAAGTAAAATAAGTCTTTTAAAAATATTTACACAAATATGTATAGAATTTTATGTGTCTCACTTGTTACGTGTCATCAAATTTGGTGCTTTTTTTAAAAAAAATAAAGTTTGAAATTCTTATAAATCAAGCTCTGTTAAAAGAACCATTTTATAGATATTGTGAGGTCTTATGCATTATTTTAGGTAAGTTTTAGTCTTGCATATGGCCTAAAGTAAATAAGTAAAAGAGGCAAATAGTGTTGGGATAGGAAATTTACAAACAAGAATAAAAACAATTATGCAAGTATGCATTTGCTGGAATTCATACCCAACCTTGACTTTTTTCTTTTTGTTTTGATCTACTGAAAGAAGGTGCAAGGGAATAAGAATAAAGTGCATGAAGTTCTGATACAAACCTAAAATACAAAATAGTCTTTTCCTAAAACAGTTGTACAGTCTAAAAGAATAAATTGATGGTCTATAAGTGGGAAAGGCATAAAAGCCTTTTGACATCAAATGGTTTATATGTCTTAGAAACATAGCATTTAAGTATTTATCAGATTTTGGCTCCTCAATTAACAGATGAGGAATCCAAGTCAAAGAATTTAAGGAACTAGACTCCAGAGTAATGAACAATTTCTAAAGAATTCAATTATAAGAGTTCTATATTAAAGAATCTCAATGAATCATTTGGAGAAAAATCAATGTAAGAGTCAGCTGTGATTAATAATGGCAGAATTAATAATAAAGTGATTAATTATTCCAGAAGCTGGATAAAATGCTCTCAATATTTACTATTAATCTTAGCACTGATATAATTATCTGGAAAGTTATTGTATTTTAGAATGCTTAAAAGCAAGGATATAAAAAACAAAAGCTAATCTTTCTCTTAGTTTACCATTTCTTTTCTTTTTTTTTTTCTTTTTAGGGCCACACCCATGACATATGGAAGTTCCCAGGCTAGGGGTCGAATCAGAGCTGCAGCTACCTGCCTACACCACAGCCACAGCAAAGCAGGATCCAAGCCACATCTGCAGCCTACACCATACCTCACCGCAATGCTGGATCCCCAACCCAGTGAGCGAGCCCAGGGATCAAACCCAAATCCTCATGGATACAGTCGGATTTGTTTCTGCTGTGCCACAATGGGTACTCCAAATTTACCATTTCTATGACTTCACACTTTGCTACAAAGAAACCCATGACCACTTTATAACATCATTTCCAAGTTGCCAGACTGGTTCTTTTGAGTTATCATCATTGTCAGTCTTTTCTGTAACTGCTTTAAAATGGAGATTTCTTAAAAAGAACTAAATATGGAACAAGCATATGATCCAGCAATCCTACTCTCAGGCACATATCTGGAGAAAACCAAATTGTAATTTGAAAAGATACATGCACCCCAGTGTTCATTTTAGCACTATTTACAATAGTCAAGACACGGAAGTGACCTAAATGTCCATCAACAAAGGAATGCATAAACAAGATGTGATATATATATATATATATATATATATATAAACACACACACACATACACACAATGGAATACTACTCAGCTATAAAAAAGAACAAAATAATGCCATTTGCAACAACATGGATGGACCTAGAGATTATCATACTGAATAAAGACAGAGAAAGAGATCACTAATATGTGGAATCTAATAAAAATACAAAAGAGCTTATTCAGAAAACAGACACGGACTCAAAGATTTTGAAATCAAACTTATGGTTACCAAAGGGGAAATGTTGAGGGAAGGGATAAATTGGGAGGTTGGGATTGGCATATATACACTACTTATATACAAAACTGATAAATAACAAGGACCTGCTCTATAGCACAGAGAAATCTATTCAATACTCTGTGACAGCCTATCTATTCAATACTCTGTGACAGCCTATATGTGCATATATATATATATATATATATATATATATACACACATGTACACACATACACATATAAATGATTAACTCTGTTGTATACCTGAAACTAACACAATATTGTAAGTTAACTATACATGAATAAAATTTATTTCAAAAAATAAATTTGTTAATTAAAAAGAAAAAAAATGAAGCTTCATCGACTGCAATAAGAAAACAAGTGAGACCAATGAAATTATGATGATATATTTATATTGCTGTGGTAAGGTAGTCCATCAAAATGTGACTGCATGGACTGTACAGCTGAGTTATGGTTGCGTCTGTGTGGACAATGGCAGGCAAAGGGTGTGAGTGTGTAACTGAAGTGCATTTGTCATTATGATATTTAATAGATGGAGTTCCAATATATATGAAAAAAACTACAATGTAGAGTTGTATCACAGAAACATATTGGTTAACAAAACAGGATGGAACTGCTACCCACTGTGGGATTAGTTATAGCATTCTAAAATATTTGTTTTCCGACTTATAAACTTGACCTATATGTTTGTCTTTGATGAAGTTGATTTTCTTTGGGAGAAAACTCCAAAAAATGGTGAGGATGCCAAGTATCAGATTTATTCTTGCATTGCAACTAGTCAGAATATCATGTTCCCCAAATTCAATGACGTAAAGGCCAAATTGCCATGCCACAAAATTTATGAATCAAGGGACCAAGTTTTTCTCTGTGTTTGGAAGTTTATATTTCTAAGGCATTTCTTTGCTATTTTAAAGTTTCTTGTGAATGTAAGGCTCTGGTCTTGAGATGTCTATGCTAAAAGTTTTATTCACCTCCCTGCAACTGAGTTAATTTATAACCACAACAACAGAACATAGAGCAAACGTAGCACACCATTCTGACCTCAAGGAGAATTCAGGGGAGAGCAGAAACCATAGGTAGAAAGAGAAGGGCCCACTTAGCCAGGCTGGGAACATCTGGGAATCAGCATGTAGCTGGGTGACCAGCAACTAAGATTAAAAATGGGATAGATGGACAGAAGAGAATATATGTCATGCCCCAGCTCTGACTGTTTAACCTTTGTATAAGGTTGCCTGCAGTATTTAAGGTAGAAGTGTTATGCCTTTGAATTAGTGAAGTCAGTCAAGTATGAAAAAGAATTAGGTAGTTTTGGAACTCATAGTTTTAATGTCTACGTCATACTTCCAATACTGAGGAGCGCAAGATAAAAGTAACTTGATTTCATGAGCTGTTTGTTCTAAATACTTTTTGCTTTTTAGGGCAGTACCCATGGCATGTGGAAGTTCCCAGGCTAAGGGTTGAATCAGAGCTGCACTGCCGGCCTACGCCACAGCCACAGCAACAGCAACACCATATCCAAGCCACATCTGTGACCTACACTACAGCTCACATCAACACTAGGTCCTTGACCCACTGGGTGAAGGCAGAGATCGAACGTGCATCCTCACGGATATTAGTCAGATTCGTTTCCACTGAGCCAAAATGGGAATGTCAGAAATAATTTTATTTTACAAATACTTGTGATTTAAAAATACTGCAGAGTTACAGAAAATTAAAGGGGTTGTGATAAGATTTTTTAAAAGGTGACTCTTCAGGCAGTGGCTCATTCTCTTGGTTCATGCTTCCTGAAATAATTAGGTATGAGGCTATTTTTCTAGTATGTGAGGTTCCAGAAGGTGAAATGGAATGATTCTTATATAAAACCAGGGTAATCAGCCAGCTTCATATTTAAAATACAGAATTAGAATAATTTTTTACAATCTGAAAATACTGTTTCCACTGGCTGTTGAATTTTATAGCATCAAGTGTTTTGTTCAGTAGGTGATTTCTCTCAGATCTGTAAGACCAGCATTATACATCCAATTTATATTAAAAATCCATGATGTGAAATGTGCATGCTCCCCATTTCTTTTCCTTTAGGCACTTTCCTTTCCTTTTATTTATTTATATTTTTGTTGTAGCTGTTGCTTTTGCTATGAAGTAATTAATAGTAGTTGTAATTGCTGCTGAAAAGAATCAGCATCTCATTTTCTTGAAAACATTTTTAAAATTTTTAAGTGAAAATGAAAAGTTTGGCTTTGGATTGCAATACACAAAATTTTAATTACAATTTATTATTGATTTATAAATCTGAAAAATTTTATTAAAATATTGCTCACATATAATTAATGAGTTAGCTAATTGAAACAGGCTTTGGTTGTAAGGATGTGGGTTTCACAGTGTAGCAGACAGCTCCTTCAATGTGTGATTTGCTGTTGCACGAACACTGTATATATCTCTTACATGGAGTTTGGGCGTCCTGCCTAGTGCTCTGAACTGGCTCAGCTGCGGCTTTGGGGTGATTCCAGGCTGCTGCAGTGAAGGCAAAATATAAAAGAGTGGATATTTTTGGCATTAGCTACCCAGAAAAAAGAGGTCTGTCCTTAGCTTAGATGTCAGAATATGGGAGGCAGACTTGTCTCTTTCTGGGCCCTGCTCACTTGGACCGAGGCTTGAGAATGTGGAGAGTGTTGCCAGGTGGTCAGGAAAGGGTGGCCTCTGCCAAAGAGAAACAGCTTGCTGGGGAATCCCAAATAGCATGAGATCTTGTAAACTGGCTCTTCAATGTCCATGTTACTTTAGTTGTCTTGTCCATGATGCTGTTCCTGGGCCCTCAGCAAAGTCTGATTTAAATATTCAAACATAAACTTATCCCTTCTAGAATCTATCTTCCAGCTGGGTGTCCACACTTGTGCCTTCATAGCCCAGTGTGACCATGGTAATAGAGAAGAATGCCTGTCCTTGCACGAGGGGAGTTTCCTACTGCTATTGCTAACATTTGAGGATAAGGATAGAGCTTTGGTCTTCAAACTGTCACTTATCTGACTCAAAAACACAAGGTCACTTTTCATACAGTAACTCTTCTTGACGCTTGTAATTTAAGTGACTGCCGCTAAATGAAAGATGGCATATTCACTGAGTTTAAATGTGCAGTGATAAGCACCTCCCAGGCAAGGACAACTGACAAGGATTTGAGTTTGATCTCTGCTACATATTATCTGAGGAAACTTGCTTACTTTATCTGAGAACTCAGCTAATACTCCTTTGTGGGTGCTTTTCAGCATGCAATCATATAATGGCTTACATGGAAGTGCTAGACATATAAACAGTACCATTTAGTCAGCAGCAACTTATAATAGCTCTAAGGTATGCTGGCATTTACATTTTAATTACTCCATCTCATATTGTAATTTTTGATGAACGCAATATGGAAATTTACATACTCCTTTTCCAGGCAGTTTTATTTGCATGGCTTGGAATACAAGGTGATTATTTTTGTAGTTAATGGTAAATCTAGGATGAAATGGCATGTTTATCAGATTAAAAAAAAATGCCTTTGCAAAGACTCAACAACTTTCTGTGTTGTGTCCTTGAATTTCCAGATATGACTGCTTACCTACTATTTTTTAAAAAAAGGAGTAAAAACTGAGTTCAAAGTTTATAAAGTGCAAACTAGCAAAACTAACCCAGCATGCTGACTGTTAGATGAAAGCATATAATTAGAGTTTTGCAAATGAGATCCTTTTAGACGTTAAGAGGTGACTTCGTGGCATTGTCTCCTTATAAAGTGTCTGAATCTAAAAATCTGTGAAGTTAAAAAAATATTAATTCCTGTTTCTCTCTTCCCCTTAACAGTCTCTTGTACCTGGTGTTTACAACAATGATTTACTGTGGAATTATTTAAGAAATATATTTTCCTGGGAGTTCCTGTTGTGGCTCAGCGGTAACAAACCTGACTAGTATCCATGAGGACGTGGATTCAAGCCCTGGCCTCACTCAGTGGATTAAGGATCCAGCGTTGCTGTGAGCTGTGATGCAGGTCACAGATGCAGCTCGGATCTTTCACTGTTGCGGCTGTGGCACAGGCTGGCAGCTGCAGCTCTGATTTGACCCTTAGCCCCTGAACTTTCATATGCTGCAGATGCAGCCCTAAAAAAAAGAAATGAAAAAGAAATATATTTTCCCAATAAAACTCACAACTATTCTTATTGGAGATTTAGAAATTTATCTTGAATAAATATTTCATTTGCTAATAGCAAAAAACTATTAAAATTCAAAACTACTTTCTTTTAAAATTTAAAACATATATATTACATTTTTTTCTTCTACGTCCTCCTTTCCGCATACAATTTATTTTAAAACAATTATTACTCTATGTCTATTGCTTCTTTGATCCTGTTTTTCCACCTCCATTTTCACCTTTTTTTCCCCTTTAGTCTCCTTCCAGAATCACTATGTAGCATGGTTAGGACCTGTATTTTTTTCTATTTGATTTACAGATATGACCCAGAGAGTTTAAGTGACATGACCAAGGTTAAGGAACAAGGCAAAAATTTCACAGATGTTGAGTCTCAGTTAAAAGCATTAGCACAGATCTTGAAAGAGAATGTTATATTTGCAGAATTCTTCTCAATGAATTTTCTTAGCTCTGCCAACATGAAGCAGGCCATGCACCTCTGAGGAAATTGAGGTCTAGGGAGGTGAAAGAGAATTCACTAACCCCTAAAATTGCTTATATAATTGATCCGTTCTGCTTTTCCTTTTTGTAAAACCTTGGGAAGACCCTTTGTGGTAAGTTTAAGGAGTCATTTATACAGGTTATTGTCCTTCATTATAAATTGCAGAATATTTTATAAGTGACCTTGACCACTAATTCTTTGTAACATTAAGGATGAGAAGGATTATTGGTTTAGGATTAAGGAAGTACAACATAATACTTTTGCATCCATAAAATTACTACTCGATTCTACTTCCGAGATTCATTAAGAGCTAGATCCCCATTCGCTTTATTTTTAGCATCCCCAGATCAATATATCGTCTTCTGTACTGAACTTCTTATTCCATATTTGATGAACTCAGAAATTTTATAACAGCTCTTTCCACAGTCTCTCCAAAACCCCACCTGGTTAAAATAAGTTTAGCCTTAGGTTAAACATGTTATGGGGAGCGATTTTTATTTCTGAAGGCTAATTCAGCTCAGCGATGGATTAGTGATAGCCTATCCCCTTAACCTCCAAACTAATTTGTTTTTTGTTCTTAGCTTGGAATCATGCCCTCACTATTAATACTTCATACCAACAAGTAGGGGCCTCAATATGTCCATCTGTTAGACTGGCATAATGCCTGCCACTGCATCTAAGTATTGCCCCCAGGAATGAGTTTCAGCTTCCTTGCTTCAGTTGTTTTTTGGTTTTTGGTTTTGGGGTTTTTGTTTTTGTTTGCATTTGGTCTTTTCTTATAATGCCTAGACTAAAGTAACACAAGATATATTTCTTTCCTGTTCATCACTCATTGCTGTAACATGTGAAAATAAATTACTTTGTTCAGAAAAAAAAAAAACCAACAAACTAGCCCTATGGAACATCTCCATTACATGAGTTAGACAACATGGGCAATTTAAACAGATTTTAATTATTTAGTATACTCCTCCACTGGGAGATAATGTTTTACATACAAATGTTGGGAAAAATTAGTAGCATAAAAATAACTTGATAAAAGTACCAAAGGATGACAATTTCTACTGAATGGTAAAATGAGATGGAAAGGAAAAAGGTCAGCATTATGTTGCCATATGAAAGATCTCAGTGTGTCCTGTTAGTCATTTGTTAAATGGTGGTTCAGTGACCCTGATGCTATGGAGTGGAGACTTGTTCCCATGATTCTAAACACACATAGGACACTGCAAATCTGAAGTCAGTCCTTAGTCTTCCAAGATAATTGCAAGGGATGTGAAACTGTGTTTCAAAAATTTCATCCTCTGAAGAGTTTTCTTGATATATTTTAAGTTTGGGAGTGGAATAGTGGTTAAGAATGTACTGACACCTTGGATTCAAATATTAGCTTCTTTGTTCTAAGGTATTTGACCTTGGACAAATTACTGGGTCTTTTGTGCCTCTGTTTCCTCATCCATAAAATACAAGGATAATAAAGGGTTTGCAGGGAGAAATACAATAAAGGATATAAAGTGCTTACTATGCTAAATAATTAATATGTATTAGCTTATTATTTATTGCTTTAAGATATTATAGGTCATCTTCATCTATCTGGGAACCATGCCCTGCTTGGTTAATGCTCACAGTGGAGGACAGAATGTCTTTGAAAGACATTAACCTAAGAGGCCACTGCATTCTGGGAAGTCTACGAGCACCAACTCTTTCCTTCCTGAAAGAGGCTTCTGTTTTTTGTTATTCTGTGTTTTTCCTCTCTATCATGATCAGAACACTTACCTGGATTTATTATGTTTTCCAAATCTATTTTTCTGTAAAGCATGGTCACTCTGACCTCGTCCAATTTTATTTAGGGATAGTGTAATATTGTGAAACTTTCAGGTGCTCAGTAAAAGCTTCATAGGTATATTTTCAGCTCATTTATTTATAATACGATGAGAATAAGGCTTCCTCACAGACTAAGTTCCCTATGGTCTACTCTGTAGGCAAAACCAACCTGCCTAAATTGAACTAGCTGTCTTGAAAATATAATCATTAAGAACAGGAAGGAAAAATAAGAGATTGTTGATTTGCCACCTTAAGTTAACAACATCTATTCATTAATTCATTATTCATTTACTCAAGACTCATTTATCAAATACCTAATAAAGACCAGGTACTTTTTGCTTGAAGCTGCCAAGATAAGACAGTAATTGCTATTGAAGGGTTGTCATTCTAGTGAGCAAAAGTGAAGGTCAGGAAGAGATCAAATCTATGAACACCAGAATAATGTTTTTGTTTTAGCACAATTCATTTATGTGTGAAATAGAGGGGTACCCAAAGGAAAAATGAAACAGTTCTGGAGTTCTCATTGTGGTTCAGTGGTAACAAACCCCACTAGTAACTGTGAGGATGTGGGTTTAATCCCTGCTCAGTGGGTTAAGGATCTGGTGTTGCTGTAGGTTGCTGGCATTGCTGTGGCTGTGGTGTAGGCAGGCACCTGCAGCTTTGATTCGACCCCTAGCCTGGGAACTTCCATATACTGCACGTGAGGCCCTAAAAAGAAAAAAAAAAAAAAGAATTCTGTGTGTGTTAAAAACAAAAATTAAAAAAAAAAAAGTGAAACAATTCTATCTGGGTGGGTAAGTGCTGGGAATTGCCTTTATCATTCAAATAACTTTTGGGGAGACTAGTCTTAAAAGATGAGCAGGATTTGATCAGCTCAATAGGAGTGGGAGAATTCAGACATTCAAAGGATATAGTCTACTGATGACACATCAGTAGGATAATTTTTTCACTAAACAAAAGACAGAACTGTTATTAAAACTGTTTATGGCATGTACTCAAACATATGAGAAGACAAGATAACTGAAAAATACAGCATTCCTTGGGAGGAAGATGATAATTATAAAATTATCTCTTTGATGAAAGATGCTCTAAAATCCATCTGAAGTCAATACTTGGGAAACCTGGACAGCTACATGAAAATCAATGAAACCAGGACACACCCTCACACCATGCACCAAAATAAACTCAAAATGCCTGAAAGACTTAAATGTAAGACAAGACACCATCAAACTCCTGGAAAAGAATATAGGCAAAACATTCTCTGCCATCATTAATAAGTCCACAAATAACAAATGATGGAGGGAGTGTAGAGAAAACGGAACCCTCCTGCACTGTTGGTGGGAATGTAAGATGGTACAACCACTATGGAGAACAGTATGGAGGTGTCTTAGAAAACTATACATAGAACTACCATATGACCCCCATTCTTGGGCGTATATCCTGACAAAACTTTCCTTAAAAAAGACACATGCACCCGGATGTTCATTGCAGCACTATTCACAATAACCAAGACATGGAAACAACCTAAATGTCCATCAACAGATGACTGGATTAGGAAGATGTGGTATATATACACAATGGAATATTACTCAGCCATAAAAAAGAACAAAATAATGCCATTAGCAGCAACCTGGATGGAACTAGAGACTCTCACACTGACTGAAGTAAGTCAGAAAGAGAAAGACAAATACCATATGAGATCACTTATATCTGGAATCTAATATACAGCACAAATGAACCTTTCTGCAGAAAAGAAAATCTTGGACTTGGAGAATAGACTTTTGGTTGCCTAGGGAGAGGGGGAGGGAGTGGGATGGATTGGGAGCTTGGAATTAATGGATGCAAACTCTTACTTTTGGAATGGATTAACAATGAGATCCTGCTGTGTAGCACTGAGAAATATGTTTAATCATTTATGATGGAGCATGATAATGGGAGAAAAAAGAATGTATACATGCATGTGTAACCGGGTCACTATGCTGTACAGTAGAAAAAAAATTGTATTGGGGAAATGAGGTCCATGAAGTAAAGATATAATGTCAATTATATCACAATAAAACTGAAAGAATAAAAAACAAAAACAAAAACAAAAAATCTTTTTCTAGTAAAATTGGAATTTACAAATGGTTAGGGACAAATGATACAGGTCCTTTCAACCCACCCTCCCTCCCTTCTTCCTTTCCTCCCTTCCTTCCTTCCTGAATAACTCAGTCAAAAGCCATTAGGTGAGGCTAAGCAAGGGAGGCATCTATATACAATTAAGAGCTGGACTTGAATAAAAGTGAGAATAGTAGATGCTACCATTATGTATGTGTTAATGGTACCCTCCATGGTACTCTCCTATCCCCACCCTCAAGCTAAAAACAAGTATGGCCCAAGGGGAGCATCTGAGTGATTATGGTAGGAAATGCTGTAAGTCATACACACTATAAGTTTCACTTATTTATTTTTATTGTTGACCTCTCTTCTTTAGAATGTAAGCTTTACAGAAGTGTTTTTACTATGTTTTTCACTGGCTAGAATAGTACCTGGAACACAGTACAATCTTAATAAATAATTTTCACATTAAAAAGGAAAAGAATGATTTGCACAATACAAATGAATACAAAACATTTTCCTTTTAATATCTTTAAGGTATTAAATACTTTGCATAATTCCTATTTCTAGTTGATTAAATAACTGAAGAATTATAATAAAGCAAAGGTTAGTGATATTTTAATAAGCATTTTTTCTTTGTTCAGAATTTATTGTTGAATTGCATGTGAGCAGACTAAATGATTTAGGCATCTATGGGTCGAAGAATGAAGTCAGAGCTGTTAGTATAAAAAGAAAAAAAAATCTAAAGGTGTACAGGAAATATGTAAAGGAAAGAAGTCTAGCCAGAGGTAGTGAGAAGAATATAAATTTTTCAGCGATTTTATGAGAGTTATTTAAAATAGAATCAAATATAAATGGAGCTCAAACAGCATAAGAAATACTTATCTTTCTTAAAAAGTACATTTTTGGCTTCTGATAGTATTGTTACAGTTTTTCTCAGATGTTACTCATATGACATAAACATAACTGTAATTTAAAAAAAGCCATAACTTTGGGTTCTGAAAATAAGTGTCATAAAAATATAAATGTAGCCTAATAATTTTTAGATGAGCTCAATAAACTCTGAAACTAACCCCTTCAAAAGATATTGTGAAATGGTAGGGGGAAAAACTACATGAATTTTTTTTTTAATGGCCGCCCCTGTAGCATATGGAGGTTCCCAGGCCAGGGGTCGAATTGGAGCTGCCGGCCTACATCACAGCAACAGCAAAGCAGGATCCAAGCCACATCTGCCTATGCTGCAGTTTGTGGCAGCATTCGAGTCTTAACCCACAGAGCAAGGCCAGGGATCAAACTCACATTCTCACAGACACTATGTCGGGTTCTTAATCCACTGAGCCATAATGGGAACTCTAAAACTATATAAATTAACTCAAATATCTTAAATGGTATCATACATAGAAAAGTGAAAAGGAAAATTTTAGTAGTAGATGCAGGAATTCTGAAATCAAGACATGATCGGCTGAAAGACCTTCAAGGGTAGGCGTAATAGCTGTTCGTTGTAGCCTTATCTAGCCCCCCAGTGCCTGCAAAAGACAAGCTAAATAAATATTTCCCGAAGAAACAGACAAAAAATGAAAAAATCCATTTAATAGAGATTCAGTGGAGAGATTCAGTCTGAAAAACCTCAGAAAACAGCAATTACTTTGCATGAGAATTTACAACATTTTTATTATGTGTTCACAGAATTGTTATAATGCTTATTATTTTACTATGTCTCCAGAGAAGACTATTATTTTTTTCAGTCCACTAGATAGGTACAAGTATTTCTGCTACCTTTATTTTGTGTCTACATTGTAGAAATCTAAGTTAAAATGAGAAAAATTATTCTAGGCCCTAGGTTAGAAGAATTACTCAACACATTACCATGTTCAATAAGGTTAAAAAACTATTTTACAGATATACTGCTATATATTTAATTAGCAGGAAGTTTTTATGTTTCAACTTTTTTTTTTCTCTTTTTAGGGCCGTACCCATGGCATACGGAGGTTCCCAGGGTAGGGGTTGAATCGGAGGTATAGCTGCTAGCCTACGCCACAGCCACAGCAACGTCAGATCCGAGCCGCGTCTGTGACCTACACCACAGCTCATGGCAATACCAGATCCTTAACCCACTGAGCGAGGCCAGGGATGGAACCTGCAACCTCATGGTTCCTAGCTGGATTCATTTCTGCTGCGCCAAGACAGGAACTGATTTTTTTTTTTTACGTTTCAACTTTTAAGGAAAATGTAAAGAGATATTTGTATCATGGTTTAATACATATGCAAGTATATTGCTTCATATATCCACTGGGGAAAAAAAATGCCTGTGAGGAAGGGTTGCTATATAAATTATGAATATGTTATAAAAGGAGCAGAATAAGAATATTTGTAAATAATAATTTGTCATTTGTTCAAATTATCATCAAACTTCTTACTCCTAAGTGGGTAATTGTTTCCAGGAATTGGAAATTTGTCTTTAATATTGGTATTTAATTATCTTCAATCACATAGCTCACTGACTATCCATTGCATAAGTCTACAAAATACAGTTGTAGTTTGCATCTCTGTGGCATGGATATTTATTTATTTATTTATCTATTTATTTATTTTAGGGCTGTGGCACATGGAAGTTCTGGACTAGGGTTCGAATTAAAGCTGTAGCTGCCGGCTTACACCACAGCTATAGCAACACCAGATCTGAGCTATGTCTACAAACTACACTGCAGCTCAAGGCAACGTTGTGTCCTTAACCCACTGAGAGAAGCCTGGGATCAAACCTATGTCCTCATGGATATACTCAGGTTCGTTACTGCTGAACCATGATGGCAACTCCAATATTTATATTTTTCACCAGACACCACAAACTATACACACTAAAGATTAAGACATGTAAATGTTTAATACAGTGCAGATGTTACTGCTCGAGAGAGCTTCAGCTGTATGTTATGACTTTTCATTAGTCATTCTTCAGTTTGACAGAAGAGCCTGTCTCAACTCATTATTTCAGGGTTTAATAGTCTCTTTTTAATTTTAGCATATTTTTCAGTCTTAATTTCTTCTCTTTCTTAAAAAAAGGAAAAAAACTCAATCACATACCTGTTAGAAAGTTGGCTCAATAGAAATGTAATATTCTTTTATTATAGTCTCTTAATACAGTTGTATAAATGCACTTGAAATGTAGGCTATTTACTTAATAGATTATAATGACTTGCTGAAGCGATTAAGGGCAAAGTCCTTTGTTTTTCATTTGAGTATTTGATGTTATGAATGCTATGTGAACTGTCTGGAAGATAAATCCGCCAATACTTTAGTAGTGTTTATCCCTGGTTTTGGAATGAAAATATACAAAGCTGGAGTTGAAAGGAACCTGTGAACTCAGCCTTCAAGTGGGAACATGACAAGAACAAATCTGGGTGGTGGCCTGGAGGCCACAGTCAGTCCCAGCAGGTCCATAAAGCCTAGTCTTTGCAGACTCATGTTTTTTTTCTCTATTACAGTGTAATATCTCTGAGAGCTGGTTTTGGATTTTTGTCTTTTTTAATCCAAAGTGGTGATTTGGTTTAAGAATTTTTTTGAGAATAGTTAGGCTGAGTTTATAAAAGTAGAACATTAACTGTTGTTTCTGTTGTGGTCATGTAGTTTTCATGTAGAATATTAATGCTTGGGTAGATGAGAATAGTAAATATTGCATGTGTTAAACTTGGCATAGAACATTAAATGCCAGTGGAAGTGTTGGGCACGTGAGACTTCCATTCTCCCAATTTTCCGGTTACTATGGTAAAACAGGCAGGCATGGCCTCAGGACAGCCACGGCCCCCTCCTCTCTAGCTAAGTCAGTTGGCAGGCAGGCTTAGCCTGGGATCCAGAGCTGGGAATCTGACTGAGCGTGGGAGGTTTAGAGCTGTAAAGCCTTCTATTCAGGGACACAGGATCAAAACACATCTGCTGTGAGTTTACTCCTGACCTTGAAGATCAAGTAGAATAACTGGCCTTCTGCCTTATTCCTCAACTCTGTGGCCCTTTGCATGTTTACTCCTGCCTTCTTGTCTGATTTCCAGCCTTTGCAACTTGCTTTGCTCTCTACTCCTCCAGGATAGTCTCCTAAGGGAGACTTCTGCCTCTATCTACTGTCTGGGGTTCTGCTACTTGTAGACAGATGTGCCCAAGACTAACAGCCTCGGCCTGGAATTCCTAACACTGTGCTTTATTGCCTGTCAAGTCACTGTCTTAATTTCAGTTGGATCTCCTCTGCCAAATGACATCTAGGATGATCAGCCTTTGCCTCCGTTTCCTGCATGTTTTGTTCTATTACGATACTTCTCCCAACACCAGAAGCTGCATCTGATACCCTAGAGACTGACCTTCCCAGGGAACAGATAAAATTTCAGAGCTGGCCACTATCATCTGCGCCTTTCTTCTGCATGTAACTACACTGCCTGACAATATCCCAATGACATTTCCAAATATTTTCTTATGCCTTTTTAAAACAATAGTATTTATTTGTGAATTCACCAGGGGTACGATATTCTACCTTGAAACTAAGGGTATTATGCTTAAGTGGGTGGAAATATGAGAAATAACAATACTCAAAAAAATTTCCTGGAGTTTCCATTGTGGCTCAGCAGGTTAAGAACCCAACTTAGTGTCCGTAAGCCTTCACTCGGTGGGTTAAGGATCCGACATTGCCACAAGCTGCAGTGTAGCTCACAGATGCGCTACTGCTACAGCTAGGATCTGGTATGGCTGTGGCGTAGGCCCCAGCTGTAGCTCCAATTCAGCCCCTAAACCAGGAAATTCCATATGTCTCCAGTGCAGTTGTACAAAGGAAAAAAAATTCTTAAACCAAATCACTACCTTAGCTTAAAAAAATCTGAATCTAGCTCACAGAGATATTTTATTTTCTCAGCTATCCATAAAACTATAAAATTAATTTAAACCAAACAATTATTTTTTGAAGTTCTTGGAGCATTATGAATGATGTTACAGATAGCTGACTCACTGGCAGGAAATGGGGTTTTGCCATGCCTAAATGATTTTGAGAACCACATGATTTGAGTTGTATTTATAATTGAACCCACTGGATTTGAAAGAGGTATGAATTTGGCAAAAAGTGCTTTTTTTTCTAATAGCAACATCTATTCTTTGTATAAAGAGAGATCATGGCTGCACACCAAGTAACAGCTTTTTTTCTTTTTTTCTTTTTTTCCATAATTGATGTGAAGAATTCAAATTCTCTCATGGAATTTTCCCTGTGACTTTACTAACCATTGGTTTGTTAAATGTTTTTCTCTGACACTATTTGAGGTTAAGAATGAGGCATTCTGGAGGCAAAAAGGCAAGAAAAATTGCTGCTCCTTTAACTTCTTTTCAACTTTGCTTGAAACCAACTTTGCCATGTAAACTCTCTAGCTTCCCTTTGCTCAATCTATAAAATTGGGGGCTTGAGGATAGTGAGAAGGAAGGAGATGAAATGTCTTTTGGAATCAGGGAACTTAAAATGGAACCCATTCCTAATGTACCCTGTCGCTCGAAGGCAGAAAACAAGAAAACCTGGGACAAGCTGATTAAAATCAGCCACTTCTTTTTATCTAGTTTTAACCTTTTTCCATCTTTCCCTTAAATCTATTTTTTTCCTAAGTAATGTGCCTTACCCCACCTCCCTCAGAAGTCCACCACGGCCACAAAAATATTTGTAGTTTTTTTCCCTTTTGACAAGAGAGTATAAAGAAAAAAAAGTGGTGAATCATAGATTTTTTAGAGCTAGCAGGGACTATGTGGATGACCAAAAATATTGGAGATAAGAGGTAAGAAGTGATAAAGGAAAGAAAAGTTTAGCTTGAACTGGCTCTGGTAGGACTGGGAAGAACTGAGGCTCTTTTCAAGCAAAATACTGTGTTGTAATCTCTTCTGCAGTTTCCATCTTCGCTCTCCCTCACATAATGCCACATCAAATTATATTAACATCTTTAATTTCATAAACAGGGAAGAAAGCAAGGGTAGACTGTATTGAGAAACCAAAAGAGATTTCAAAGTTTGCTGCTCTGGAAACTTCTCCAGAAGCTGGCCTACTATGGGGGGGAGAAAAAGATGGGTCTTTGGTCAAAAGCCTTGAACTTTGGGCTTTGGACTCTGGACCCAGCTTTGCCATTTGTATGAATTTTCCTGAAACTTTAGCCAAGGCATTTAACCTAATTTCAATTACTTCTTTAAATAGAGGGAATATAGGTGTTCCTGCTGTGGTGCAACTGGATGGGCAGTATCGTTGTCACATTTGTGGCATAGGCTGCAAGTGCAGCTCAGGTCTGCGCCCTGGACTGAGAATTTCCATATGCTGCAGGTGCCACCAAAAAAGAAAAAATATATAGAGGGGATATAGCCTGTTCCTTTACTCACAGAGTTCTATTAATTTAGATAAGGAAGATTTCTAGGGAGAGAATTTTATAAACCATGTAACACTATGTCATGTAAAGTACTTCATTTATTTATTTATTTTCTCCTGGAGTAGACTTGCCCAATCCTTACTAAGATAGCATAATTTTATTTAAAAAAATACTTTTTCCCCCTAGAATTTTCTGCAAGTTCCTGATTAAATGAACGGAAAAAACCCTTCATATATTTATATTACTGGTGCCAGGTTCTTTCCACGTAGGCACTGCTATTTTCATTTTACAAATGAAGCAATAGAGCCTAACAAGGTTAAATCACCTGCCCACAGTCATAGAGCTCCTAAGTGGCTGAGCTAAAATATAATTCCAGTCTGCTTAAATCCAAAGTCTGTGATTCTTCCACTAGGACACTGGCCCATTTGGTTCCAAGGAAAATTGAGACAAGTCCCTATGATGTAATACTTACAAGGGTCAAATATGCTTTAGTGACCTGGGACATTCCATAGGAAAGTGTTTCAGTAGCATCTCTAAAACATGACACTCATTGGATATTCTCTTCTCCAGTCACCTTCACTGATTTATTTGGTGCTGACTCAGAACCTCTACCAGCACTGAGTGGAATCAAGATTGGGAACACACCAGAACAAAAGGCAGAGACTTTTTTAAAAAATATGAGGTAGATTTGAGCAAATATGTCAAGAAGGTGAGCATGTGTTTACTCTTGCCCGGGGTTCAATCTGAACCTTTTCTCTCTTTTAGGCCTTTTTCCTTTTTGATCTTTCCCTATCAGAGTGATTCTCATGAGACATCTGTTTTTAATTGTTTATATCTTAGTGGGAAGAAATTTAGTCGTTAAGCAAACTTGCCCTGGGAATATTCATTATCTATAATTTGGAGTGAAATAATTTGTTTCCAAATAGAAGAATATCATGAAGCAAAGAAAGCGGAGAGAGCTTTGGAGTAGTGAGTGTGTGTGTGTGTGTGTGTGTGTGTGTGTGTGTGTGTGTGTGTTCATTCATTTGTTGATTTGCTCATTCAATGAGTGCCTTCAGAATGCCAGGTCCTGACAAGATGAACAAAGTAGACATACTCCTGGTCTTCAAAGAGCTTAGAGTCAAGTAAGGAAGACAATAAATAATTACAAGTAAAACGTGAATGGATGCTATCAATGTCATGAGAAAATACTGACCTTGCAAGTCTAGAGTGTGTGTGTATGTATATATGCTTTTGTGTATGTGATTTCTGGAAAAACAGTGAACCCTTCAACACTAGCTTAGGCAACAGCAAAGGGGGAGGGATGAAAATAACATTTACTGAACAGTAACTTTATCTGGCAAATAAGTATTGAGCCAGGTGTTCAACATGTTATTTCAAGGTGTTTAAATATTCATATTTGTTTTGTGCTTTAAGCTTTTGAGTGTGTTCCACACATACACTGCCAGTCCTCACCAGGCCCCTGTAAAGGAGGTATTATCATTTCCAAGTCATAGAGGCTAATAATGTGTCTAATCAGTGTCAAAGCAGTCAGTGACACAGCCAGGGCTTCTGATCCCCAGGTTTGGGCTCCTGACAGGGTCTGCAGATCAATTCAGTGCCCAAGTATGGCATACAAGGTGGGGCATCACACCTGGGAGCTCAAGAAGCCAGGGCTGAAGCTTAGATGACGGTGAAAGAAGAAACTGCAGTACTTTGCCCACATAAGAGTTTTTCCTTGGGCTAACTCTGAAGATGGCACCCAGAGAGATTGCACTGTCCCATTCATAGCATAGGAACTAAGGGTTGGAATATATCCATTTGCACATGGAAAAAAAATAATTCCTGGTTGTGGAAGTGGGACCTACTTCCCTTAATAAGCATCCTTTGCTATCAGTTGGGAAAACAGAGTTCCCATGAGGATAGTCCTACCAAATTACTACTATTTCAGTTCTACTAAAAACAAAAATTAAGTTTTCATTCAGGCTTATGAGATTTTTACATAGTAAGGAAATTATTTTTATGTTGTATCTGCCTGTCTTCTGAAATACTTACACTTAGACTGATTGACTAATAAAATAATTCTATTTTTTAGTGGAATCCAGCCATAACACTGAAATAAATGTATGTCAAATTAATTTTTTCTGGGGTCACTTACAAGGCTTACGGGGGCTGTATGAATCCTTAAGAGCCATACAAATTATTTTAGCAGAAGCAAAGGCATTTCTCACTTGTGCTGACTGAGGAGGAATGAGGCTGAAGGGGGATTTCACTGCTTCTGAGTATGAAGATCATCACTCCCAAGAACCAGGATCACATATAACTGGTCACTTGACTCCTTTGTGGGCTTGAGCCATTCTTTACCCCTTCTTAGGAAATAGAACGAGAACATCAGTCTAAGTGTGTGTTTATTCAACTTTACTTCCTGTAGAGGGAGATGCAGTATTTCTTGGCTGATGGAAGTTTATGGAAAAAAACTAGTGAAATTACATTTCTAAGGAGGGAACATTCTCCCTGTTCCCATGTCAACATGAAAATTTGGTTTTCCTCAGTTTCAGTGAGCAGCTTAGAGACTTGTTAATCTCCCTCATGTCTGACTTCTCAATTGCAGCAGAAAAACCTGTAAGAATTCTTGCCCTTGGTGGTGCAGTAAAACAGTTGGTTGAGGGACAAGTTCAGAGATGCTGATGGATAAACTGCCCCTGCTCAGCTCACCCCTCACACACTATGCACATCTGAGACACGCACAGCCTTCCTGAAAGTCTATATAATGACAAGAGACGTCATTGTTTAAGGAGGAACGCTACCACAGCAGATATACAGTGGATAGAGGACATAATGGTAAACAGAAAATACGTTTTCTCCAGAAAAGTTAGCAACTGGAAAAGTGAAAAAGAAAAGATATACAGAGACAATGATTTCTTGTTTGTGAAATATTCTGGTAATTATTTATAAATGATTCTTTATGAAAAAATAGAATTTATTTTCTGTGGATGAAAAAAAAAAAAACAAAACACCTACATGAAGAACTGCTGCCATGTCACATAGTAGTTTTCCTGCATTCAAAGCAGACTTGACTAAAGGTCAGGTCACATGCACTCTTGGATTATTCTCTTCAAATATTCAGATAATACGACTCTGTGACCTTTGCCGGCTTATGTTACAGACACTGTAGCTCAAAGCCAGGAAAGTCTTTCTAAGGTATAGCTGAACTCTTGTTCTCTGGCAGTGCTAACATGTTTACATTATTTATGATTTACTGTTCTTGTCCATCACTTAGCAGTAGCATAAGCTGGGTTTTCAAACAAACAAAAAGTTACCAAGTGCCTATAAGGAATGAATGAATAAGATCCAGTTCCTATATTCCAAGAGGATATAATACTTCACATGAGTGATTTTTAAAATTAAAATTGGTATAAAAAGATCTAAAACATGGAAGAAGCTATTAACCTAAGAAGTGAACCTTGGGGTCACTACAAGAGTACAAAGGGGGAAGCTTCAAGGAAGAAGCCTTGATATTAGCACCAAGGTATCCCATTTCAGTCCCTCCCATTATAGTCCAATCCGCTCTATCGCTCAAGTCAAAATTCACCTCAATTTTATCTAATGCAACTCAACCCAAAGTTTTTTTTTTTTTTTTTTGGCTTAAACAACAAAAATTTATTTTCTCACAGTTAAAAGAGACTGGGAAGTCCAATAGCAAGGGATCTGCAGGATCACTTTCTGGTGAGGACTGTTTTCCTAACTTGTAGACAACCACTTTCTCACTGTGTCCTCTCATGGGGAGGAGGGAAGGGAGCTATCTGGTGTATCTTCTAATAAGGGTGCTAATTCTATTATGAAAGTTCCACCCTCATGATTTCAGTGAATCCCAATTAGCTCTTCCTGGCTTGTAGCGACCACCTTTTCACTGTGTCCTCCTGTTGCGGGCGGGGGATGTCAACCCAACAACTTTTAATTATAGGAGCTTTCGTGTGTTGCTGGAGAAAGGAGGTCCCCTCTGTGAATATCATAGACCTTGGAAGTGCATTGGATGCCTTGGGTGAGAAAAAGAGGACTTGCTAAGAGAAGTGATCCAAACATCTCACCATCAGAGATGATACTGGAGAATCTATTTTTTATTTTTTACTTTTTTGCTTTTTAGAGTGCACTGGTGGCACATCAATGTTCCCAGGCTAGGGGTTGAATTGGAGTTTCAGCTGCTGGCCTATGCCACACCCACAGCAACATGAGATCTGAGCCGCATCTGCGACCTACACCACAGCTCACGGCAATACCAGATCCTTAATCCACTGAGCAGGGCCAGGGATCAAACCTGCATCCACATGGATACTAGTCAGATTCGTTTCTGTTGAGCTATGAAGGGAACTCCCTGGAGAATCTCTTTTAGCAAAACAGTACCAAGGAGGATGAAAAGAGACTTTGTTGGGCATAGAAAGCAGAGAGCACAGCCTAAAGCAGAGCATCCTGTGGGCACCGATGAGCATAGAGAAGCAGCCTTAAAGATTCCTATATGGAAAGTATCTCAGGCTGCCAAGAGGCCTGGGTGATACTCTTACAGAGTAAAAAGAGAGTGGGACAAACGGATATTTTTGAAAAGGGTAAAATTTCTTATGTTGGCTGCACTTAATGGCAGTCATGGAGTTTTCATGAATACTGGTTTACTATAAGTAAAACTAAGGGAGAAAAGGGATATATAGCAATGTGATTTTCCTAATTTTTGAGGAATATGGAGTGATTATGATGGATAATGATGTGAGGCTTCAGCAAAACGAAATTTGGTAAATCCCTGCATTTTACAAGCAGAACTTCCATTTTTATTTCAAATAATAAAGTTGTATCCTTATATATGAAAAATTCAAGTCAACAGACAAAATAAACTCATATTTTAAAACTGTTTTGTTCTTTAAATTTCAATCTACTATGGTACACTGCACAACTTACTTTGCCAACTGCACTTCTGTATCTGTAAGTTATGGAAGAGACTTTAATATATCAAACAACAATGGATAGCTATTTTCAGAACTTCACGAAATAGATGAATGACTGAACAATACAACAATCACTTCTATAACAGCTTAGCAGAAATAGAATCATTTTATTGGATTGTTTTATTATATCCATTTCCAAGGTATTTGGTTCATGTTCTTTTAGAGGTGAGAGTTTCTTCTCTACTTTGTAAGAAGGGGCATTGCAGGTCATATCCCCTATTTGTCCTTTCTAGGACATGGAAAATTACTTTTTGCTTTATTGCAATTCTTGCAGTTTTTTTTTTTCTTAAAAAAATATATTTAAATGCAGATTTTTTTTTCCCTCAGGATGCAAATTTTATTTTACATAATGATATCTTGTTAGATTACTAGACTGATTGAAAATTCTTATTTATTTTGTTGAGTAATATATACAATTATTGGAAAAAAATGTAACACCAAATGCCAGGAGTAAAACTGTAATGTAATGTCATTTCTTAATTGATTGAAATTTAGTTTGATTTATAATTAAGAAAGCTGCAATAATTCAGAATGATACTCAAAACTTTTTTACTGCAAAGGGACCCACCTGACCTGAGAAATAAAAAGCAGTGATGATATGAGCTACACATTGTTAAAGAATAAACTGCTGTGTTGGAATCTTATTTGTTCTCCTCAGGCTTCTCATTTGAAGATGATAAGCACAGCATCTGATGGAAGGACTGGGGAGATCTCCATGTACAAGCCAGCTTGCAAAGCACAATGGGCTGGATAAACTAAAGGGCCATTTAGACAGGTCCTTTAAGGATGCACAATACCACCCTTTGGAGTTTGAAATTTATGAGAAAGGTGATTCTAAAAGGTCAAGATGATCTCTGCTGGCATAGGATGTAAGACTCCATTTGACTTTGCAGATAGTTAGCTGCCTACATAGTTGGTTGGTGGGGCAGGGAGTGGTAGGGTGAGATTTGCTGTCCTAAACAACCTGCCATTCTTTCTTAGGACTGAATAAGTTCTTTTAGAATCCCTTATTGAAATAATAAACCTGGGAGTTTCCTGGTGGTGCAGTGGGATAAGTATCCAGCAATGTCGTTGCTGTGTCTCAGGTTGCTGCTGTGGCGAAGGTTCAATCCCTGGCCTGGGAACTTCTGCATGCCTCAGGCATGGCCAAAAAATAATAATAATGATAAACCTGGAAAGCATTACCCTGAACTTTCTTATATGGTGTGATACTTTCGCATTTCACCCTTTAGTTAGGATTAGCAGGGATAAAGCATTGGACTGGTGGGAAGCTGCCTTAGAGAACCTCCTCTATTTCATGATTTGGTTGAAGCTTTCTGTTCTTTTACTTGTGGGACAAGGCTGGGAACGCACAGAGCCTTAACTCTGCAATCTAATTTTCAGTGACTCAGCTTCGAAGCCAGCCCTGCTGAAGGGGGTCTGGCTGAGTCACACTCTTTGTTCCTGGGCTCAGCTACTGTTTTGGCACTTGGGGGACAATTGCTCTTAAAGCTTTGGGGCAGATAAGGTCACTTCCTTCTTAGATTTAGAGCATAGCCTAGCAAATGATAACAAAACTTCAAACATTTGGACTCAAAGAGAAGGGACTTGACTCTGACGCTAATTAGCTGTGTGATCATGCACAATCTCCGAAGCCTCTCAAAACCTCATTTTCTTCCTCAGATCAAAGGAACTGCACGAGATTGCTCTATGATCATTGTCTTGGATATTAAATGACACCTGTATCTAGGAAGTAAAGCCAGCAACAACTCAATGGGAGCTTGCTATAATTGCTTGCTTATAATTATTCCCACACTAAGTAGCATTTTAAATGTTACTTTTTAGTTGCTTAGTAAGAGTGAGATATATATGATTTATTTTTTGGCATAGATAATGGAGACGACTTCTGCAGTAAATGCTAAATTCAAAATTACATTCCTGGCGTATTTTTGAAGTTTTAAAACATCCTAACTATTTAAACAAAGCTGACTAATAGCTGTAAATTGTTTGTAATTGGTTACTATATAGAGAAATGTTTGTTTCCCAGAACTTAAAGATGCTTCAGGTAGATGACCAGATGGTCAATAGCAAAAATAGTCTGATATTTGTTTGTTGTGAAGAGAAGATACAGATTTTCTACAGTAAAGAGACCAGGATTTTTCTACGGTACAGATATACATATAAATGATGTATATATACATGTATAAAGTATTCCTATACAAAAGAGACTATATATAAAGTATAGATGATGTTACAAGTAGTAAAAATCATTTTTCCTGATCCATGGCAAAATATCAGTCATATTTTAGGCCCAGCTACATTTCCCCCACTAATTTTGTCAGTTAAAAGCTTAAAATGGTTGAAAATCACTCTAAAATACTACCCTGATATCCTTGTTCTAAGCATAATGTTACAAACAGCAAGGATACTAAGTACAATGTTAAATAAAGTTTCTCAACTATGATTAATATGCTTGGTTTGTTTGTTTTTGGCCGTGCTCATGGCATGCAGAAGTTCTAGGGCCAGGGATTGAACCCTTACCACAGCAGTGATCCAAGCCACAGCAATGACAATGCAGATCCTTAACCTGCTCAGCCACCAGAGAACTCCCTAAGAGGCTTGTTTTTAAACAAGCAAAGAAAAAAAATTTAGTGAACCTTGCATTGCTGACCTAAAATACTTTCATCATAATAATATAGAAACCATACAAAGAGAAAAAAATAAGAATTAATTTCACAATTCTTAACACATTTGCAACCAAATGCATTTACAAGTTTAATACAAACAAAACTAAAAGCACAATCAAAATGAATATCAGTAATTACATATGATGGTTGGTGTTCTCCTGCTGGAAAAGACCAGCAGTAAGAATAAGACACTTGGAGTTCTTATGGCTCAGTAGAAATGAATCTGACTAGTATACTTGAGGATGCAGGTTCGATCCCTGGCCTCCTTCAGTGGGTTAAGGGTCTGGCATTGCTATAAGCTATGGTGTGGGTCAAGGACATGGCTCAGATCCTTCGTTGCTGTGGCTGTAGCATAGGCTGGTGGCTACAGCTCTGATTAAATCCCTAGCCTGGGAATTTCCATATGCCATGGGTGTGGCCCTAAAGAAGCCAAAAAACAAAAAAGAATAAGGTACTAATGTCTAAAAAAGGTATCATTAAAAATAAAGATTAGCACACTGTCTACCTGATGCAGATTCCTTTGTGGTATCACAACCATATAGGTACATAACTCATCCTTTGAAACCACTGGGGCAATATCTATTTCAGAAATCAAAGTCTTTCAGACTTTAGAAAAGGACAGGATCCAATAATCAAGCATATTAATATCTCTGCATAATAATATGCATACATATTCATAGTAAAACATATAAATAAAAAATTATAGGTGGCCTCACCCACGGCACTATACAGGTCAATTTTGCTAACAAATTAGTCAAAAGTATTTACTTTTTCTTTGGCTTTCAAAACTTACTGCATTTAGAATTGTGGAAATGTGCCTATAGGCCTCTACTATGTTGTGCAATGATTTACTTTGCATTCTGTAAAACCTTCCTTCATATAACATAATATGAGATTTTTTTTTTTTTTGGTCTTCATGGGATTGAAACATCATATTTATATTGTCAATTTCCATTATTTTTATATTAGCAACTTCAGTATGGTCAAAATAATTCCTGTTTTGCATCTGCTTATTCTTAAGAATATGTCCTTGAACTTCCAAGAGACTAAGACCCCAGTCTGAGAAATGAACCACGATGTAATACGTTTAAGAGCTGAGAAGGAAGACCTCAGATACCACCCAAGGTGGTTTAGCTCTTGAATTACCAAAAAGAGCTTGTTACAGAATGGTGAGCTCTGGTCTTGTCTTGTAACCTAAATCCTAGAAAAATGGTCAGGATGAAGGTATTCGAGAAAACATCACATGCTAGAACCCATCCTTTGGTCTTTACAAACATTATCTCATGGGGAAATTGAGAAATCTAGATCTCATAGTCACAGTGTTATAGCTCAGAGCCATTGCATTTTGTACTGTTTGGGAACTAACAGATGCTATTGAAAAATTAAGCTTTTACCCACCAACTGTGCTTCCAATTTGCTCCACACATGAGGAAATAAGACAATGGTATGAGCACAGGGCCTAGGGTTTACCCTAATTCTGTCTCATTTTATTTTTTTGGTTTAGCTTTGGGCAAGTTTCATTCCCTAATTCATCTCCAGTTGCTTAATCTATTGAACAAGGGTTGTACCTGTCTCACTAAGTGTTGCAGGATTTACTAAGAATGTGGATGTCAATGTAAGTGCTTTGTAAAAAAAAGAGATATGAGAATCTGGGAGAATGCTCATCAACCACCACGCTTCTGGGCAGCAGCAAAAACTAGCTCCTCTGGCTGGCCTGTGTGCTAGTGCTCCAGATGTTGATTTAACTGTTAAGAGTGGGCTTTTTCCTTGCTTTTTCCCTTCTTAACTTGTTCTCCTCAACCTGGGGATTTAAAAGTGACCAATTTGGAAACATAAAAATGAGGACCTTGAAGCATGTGTGTTTCTTGGTTTCTATTTTCTGAACATCTTTGCATTGTTTTTGTGCCTATATCTTCCTACTGGCAGATTATAAACTCTTTTGGCCAGGATCTGTTTGCTCTTTATTACCTTTCTCAGAGTCTCACTCTTGATCCATGCATGGCAAATTTCTTTTCACAGACCAACAGTTGAGTAATTATTTCAGTTTAATAAAATATAATAAAATGAAGCATATAAAAACTTTAAAAATGTAGCATATCTAAAAACCCACTTTTTCCAAACTTAGATCCATCTAATCACATTTAGAATTTTATCCTAATAATTCAGAATGGGAAGAAAATTAAATTTAAATTAATTCTTTGAGAATGATTAATAAAGCATTTCTAAAATATCCCCTAATATATGACTAAATAATAGTCTCTAGTGTAAATGGACACAACTGGATAAATGATTAAATAAAAGAGACAGAACTGAATAAAAGATTAAATAATGTACAATTTCTGTGCCATATTTTATTGATCAAAACTTAGAGCAAAAATTTTTAGGAACACTGTTAGATTAGTATTAAGTAGGTTAAAATTGTGTTGGAATTGGTCATGTTGGCAAGTCTTATCTATACTTTTTTAAAAGGAAGGAATTACATGTTTCATAGAGAAATGCAACAAAGTGTGAATTCATAAAGCCATAGAATGATTTTTGAAGAATCTCAGAATATTTAAAACAGTTTATCAGAATACAAAATAGATTTTTACACAATAAAAGCCTTCCTACTTATTTATTTAATTTTTGTTTTTTTTTGCCTTTTCTAGGGCCGCTTCCCTTGGCATATGGAGGTTCCCAGGCTAGGTGTCTAATCAGAGCTGTAGCCACCAGCCTACGCCAGAGCCACAGCAACGTGGGATCCGAGCCGTGTCTGCAGCCTACACCACAGCTCATGGGAACACCGGATCCTTAACCAACTGAGCAAGGTCAGGGATTGAACCTGCAACCTCATGGTTCCTAGTCGGATTCGTTAACCACTGTGCCACGACGGGAACTCCAAAGCCTTCCTATTTAAATAAACACTTAAACTCGCAGGATTTTCTTCCTATGTATTCATGATTGGATTAATATTACTATATCAAAGCATTATTCCTTTTTTAATTTGATAATTGTGGTAGACTGCAAAATATGGCCCTACATTCCTCCTGTCCTTACTACAAGGTGATATCCCTACTCTGCTCAACAAAGGGTGGAATCTCTTCCTACCTCACCCTCTTGAATCTGGGCTGCTCTTGAAACTTGCTTTCATTAACAGAATATTCAGGAGATGACACTATGCAACTTTGGGGATAAGACCTTAAAAGGCTTCATAGTGTCTGTTTTGTGCACCTAGAACTCTGAGAGCACCAGGCTCTGAAGAAGGTTGGGATGAGGAACTACATGGAGTGAAAGACCCGGCCTCCTCACCCATTCTAGCCATCCCAGTGGAACCTTCAGGCTTTAAAACCATGTTGGATTTCCCATTCCCAGTCAATTGATTTGATGACTGCAACATAGTGAGTAATGCCAGGCAAGTCTATCCAAAAAACTGTCCAGCTGTCCAGCTGAGCCCAACTACAGAATTGCAAGCAAATAAGTCATGCTTCCTTTAAGCCACCAAATTTGAGATGATGGAAATGTCTAAGTAACTGAGGAAGCAAATAACTGATATGTTGATAAAGGTTTCATTTTCCTCCTAAAAATAGAAAGTTGGACTTTGAAATCAACATAAAACAAGAGTTGTTGAAATTAAAGTAGAACAAGTTAAGGTGAAATTAGAAATTGAGTGATACATACGGATTTCTTAGTAAAAATTATTTTCACTGTCATAAACTCCCATTAAAATTTTAAAATGAAAATAATAAACACTGGTATCATCTTTATTTATCAAGTCATCTACACAATAAAAGCCTATTTGAGCATACCTATTTGAGCATATTTCTATCATTGCCATGACCAAGATTGAGTCAAGACTGTGTGTCCAACTTAAAATTTGATTTTTACATTATATGTACATTTTTTTTCTTTTCTATGGAAGAATAGTTTCGTGGCTTTTCATTTTAACTTCTACTCCTTAAATGTTACTTAATATTTACTTAATGTTACTTAATAATGTACATGAATTGTATCATGGTGTGGCTGTAAATTTTTGTCTTCGAATTATATATTTAGTTTTCTGCTTGTTTATTATGTTATTTACTTCATATTTATGAGTGATCTGCCAGTCCTACTGGAGAAACTTGTATAAGCTTCATCAAACACTTCAACTGCATTTGGTTTTTAGTTGGGAGATATTTTAAGCTTTAGATTTTTTTGGAGGGGGCCTGTCATTGAGATGTTAAAACCAAATAAAACTTTTAGAATACAGTGTAATAAGTTTTTCTTTAAAATACGTGTTTACCTCCTGCATTCCATATGACATGCACTCACAATAACTCCCTCTCCCCAGCTATCACAAGCTTACAGTGAAAGAACTAATAGCCAATTTTATTGAGAATCCTTTGTCCTTATAGCACTTAGATTTTATTTTATTTTCTGTTATTTAGTTTTTTTTTAATATAAGGTAGCAGAAGCACTAGCAAAACACATATATGCTGTGTCATCCATATACTCTTTGTGTTCTTGAGACTCTTTTTTCGTTTATATAGTTGCTTTTTCTAGCTTTATCCAGAAAAGACATTAGCATGTGTGCTGATAAACAGCAAATAAAAAAGTATATTTCTATGCTTCTTTTTGCACTGTAGTGACTGGTAATAACTTTGCAGTGTTCTAACATTTGCTTCTTTCCATGATATAGGTTTCCCTTCATTTGCATTGCCTTTGTATCCATGAGAGTCCAAACTCATTTAGCTATGTCTTTGTTTTTTCACACCCTGAGAACACATGATGAGTCGGTACATATAACAATACAGGATAGCACAGTAGAGATACATAGAAGTTCTACTGAATATATCAAAAAGAACATTTTCTAGGAAATAGCTTTACATCTGTAATTGCTGCTATGACAAGGAAACCAGTCATGCTATTGAATAGCAACAATGGAGTCAATGGCAAACCATCCCTTCTTCCTTCCACTGCTCCTGCACTGAACTATTCAAAGCCTATGGATAGACAAGGAAGGCACTGTCACATATATATCAGATGAAAAGAAGCATCAGTGATGACAACTCAATTCCCTCACCTTCTCACTTCTGAATATTACCCAAATTATGGTACTCGTCAGGGAAAAAAATTAAGAAACAGCACAAATGAATTTTAGCCATTTTTCTGAAATCAAAGACAATATATTTTTATGTTATCTTCACTCAGTAAGTAATTTCTATTTGATATAGATTCTGTAAGCTTCATTATCATATTTAATGTGAAGCCAGATCTAAATATTCATGAATTTATCACTATTCATTAACTGATTAATATGTTACTCTTACACCAATACCCTCCAAAATCAAAAGCTAGTTTTTTTTTTATCAGTTTGAGATATGTATAATAAATTTATGAACTTCTTTTTGAGGTCAAAGTTGGCTCTCTTATTCATTATTTCTTTGGAATATTCTAGATTCATTTATCCAATAACAATGACTTTTTTATCCTTTTGTCTCTCCCTTTGTGTTGTCAATAGCAGGTATAATTCTAAACCTGCATCACTATAGTTAAGGAGTAAAGCTTGCCTAACCAGGACCCATGTGATAGGCCATGTAGTTTTTTGATACCGTGCCTCACTCCAATCACACTTTCATGAGTAGATGAACTGTAGAGTTAATTTGGCTCCATAATTGTGGTCTAAATTCTTCACATTTGAACATGTAGTAAAGATTTCATTCCTGTTTACCTCACAAGGGTGATGTAGAAGTAACTGTAATAAGAATTCTAGGTGGAGAGTGGCAATGTAGCCATGGTGCCCTAGAACTTTCTGGGATAAACATCCCCCAGTGGAGACCATAAACCACATGAATCAGGAGAGTGGCAGGGAGGGTCCAAAAAGCAGACCTCATTATTTATTAAATAGAACTCCACATCCCAAGAAGGCAGTCTCTTCCGTGATTATCAAGAAGAGAGAATAGAACATTCCTCTCAGTAGCTTGAACGCATTACCATGAGTTTAGGATTAAGGTGTGTGTGTGTGTGTGTGCATGTGTGTGTGTGTGTGTGCACATGCACATGCGTGCATGCATGCATTTGTTTGTGTGACATGCATCATCAAGACTAGTGAATTTTAGTCATACAAGTAGAGCAAGTAAGAAAGTTCCCAAATCTGACATTTTAAAGAAATAGATCCAGAATATAGATTTAGCACTGAGGTTTCAAATTGCATTTTGTAGAGCGTGAAATTTCATATGGATAAATGTCTCAAGCATAATCGCAGGGTACACAGAGGAGATTGAAAGCTGGCTTGTCTTCCTCTTCCAGCAGAACAGCTCACCTCTTATTTATTTTATATATTGAGAGTTGAGGTTTCATATAAGTTTCTGCCTGAGAAATGATTCCAGTGATAAAGTAAGTTTTAAAACTATGAGTTTAACATAAGAAGAAACTATTTTCAGATTTCACATTTTTGATACAAAAGATAACAAGTAAGGATGATTTATAAAGGGCCATTACTTCTATTATTTACTGAGGTATATCCACAGGCATATAAAATCTATTAAATATGCAGGATGTTGCTGTTAAAATATTTGTACATTTAGGTAAGAACTGATACACTGAAGAATGAAGGAAGGGAAAATATGCAAAATAAGGGAGAAAACAACATATGTGATGTGGAAAGTTACAGTAGCTTATTCAATGCAGAACATATTAGGTGATAAAACCCTAGATGGGCACTAAATGTGTAGCTCTGGATGGAACTTGAGAGTAGAGGAGAGAAAGAAGATATTCAGTAATAGAACAAAAACACAGTTGGAGAAATACTGCATTTTAGAGACTTTTATGTAGAAATACACTGGAAGATAGTTTTTTTCTACCAAAATCAAAGTGATTTCGAAAGTTCCTAATCACAAGCATGGCATGAAAGAAGAAGACAGCTTGTACTAGGTGTTTATCCTAGTGCTTTTGAGTGGGTGGAGAGCTGCACCTCCTGAAGCTCTGCTAAGTGCAACAGCTGGGGAGAGGAAAGAATAAATGCAAATATTTTAAAAGCTGCAATGGGAGACAAAAACAGAAAAAGCCTTTGCAATTCACATTTTAGCTCTAACATAGGAAGGACTAGAGTTATTGAGATCTTAATGAATCAATGCCTAACCTGAAGTGGACTGGGAGGCAGTCCACAGGAAGGCAGGAAACTTAGGTCCAGGAAAAGAGTGCAAAGGAAGACAGGCAAGAAGCTATGTCTCTAGTCATGCTCATGCTCAAGGCAAACACTGACCATCTTTTTTTTTTGGCTGTGCCCATGGTATATGGAAATTCTTAGGCCAGAGGTTGAATCCATACCATAGCAGCAACCCAAGCTGCTTGTAGTGACAATGCTGGATTCTTAACCCACTGAGCCATAAGAGAACTCCAACACAAATCATTTTTATTCTTTTCCTACCATACAAATCATCAGCACAAAAGTCTCTGTCCAATCTATCAGCAGCAAGTGTTATAGGTTTATAATTACAGGTTATAATTCTAAAACATATACTAAATCCATCCATCCGTCTTCCTTCCCACTATCATTACTTTAGTGACTACCCACTGAAGCCTGGGTACTGTGATAGCCCCATTTCTATTCTTCCTGCCTTTAGCCTACCTTCCTCGCATGTTTGCCAGAGTAATTTTTAGAAATATGTAAACCAGAGCATATCACTAAAGTCCTCTGATGGCTTCTCAATAAACAAAGAATCAAATTCAAACTCCTGAACCTGGCTCGTAAGGACAATGATCTGGCCCTTGACTTCATATTAACCACTCTGTCCCCACTCACTGTATCAGCCACAATCAGTTTTCTGTTCCTGGAATGTGTCCAACCCCACTTCCTGCCAAGGGGCACGTGCTGGGCCCTCTCCTTTGAATGCATTTCCTTGACTCTTCAATAGCAGGCTCCATCTCCACCTTCAGGGCTCAATTAGAATTCCCTCCTCTCAGGAACATCTTTCTGGAACAACCGATCCACCTCCCCCAACAAGGTTATTTTCTTTATATAGCATTCAAGTTATTATCCACATAACAATTTTCTCAAATTATGCATTTCTTTTATTATTATTTATGGTCTGTATCTCACACTAAAATATAATTTCCTCAGGACAAGGATTCTCTTTCATATGCGTCTCTGCAGACCATATATCTGTGTCCAGCATATTACATGTATGTAACAAGAGCTTAATGATTATTTATTTAAAAAATAGATAATCTCTAGTCAACTCTAACAGTTCCTATTTCAGAATTCCACCTTTACAAAAGTCATTCCCCCCCCCCCCAATAAACAGCTGCATATATCTCATGGGAGACATAAAAAAGAAAAATAGAAACCACATATAGCATGAAAAGGAACTGCCAGTCTTCACAGTGGTGCAACTAACCCATAGGTTAGTGTTCATAAGCGGTTGAACGACTGACTCTCAGTGAGTCATCCAGTGACTTAGGTCTCATAGTTTTGTCATGTCACCATGTCAAAAATAGGTAACTCTAAGTACTCGGCTGTCACATAAAATCTACAGAATAGTTTACTATTTTAAAATTTAAGTTGAAATTGGAATTTTTTCATATTACAGAAGTAGTGAAGAATTTTTATTTTCATTTTTGAAATTTAATAGTTAATAGTTTTTTTTTCTCAATTAAGAATCAAAACAGGAGTTCCTGTTGTGGTGCAGCGGAAATGAATCCGACTAGGAACCATGAGGGTGCGGGTTCCATCCCTTGCCTCACTGAGTGGGTTAAGGACCCAGCATTGCTGTGAGCTGAGGTGTAGGTCACAGATGTGGCTCAGATGACGTGTTGCTGTGGCTGTGGCCTAGGCTGGTGGTTACAGCTCCGATTAGACCTGGGAACCTCCATATGCCCCGAGTATGGCCCTAAAAATACAAAAGGCAAAAAAAAAAAATCAAAACAGTTGTTATTCCTGTTAGCACTCCTTTTTTCTTCTATTTACAGACTAAACTCCTGGTTCCAGTGTTCTAAGGCAGCTGGTTACATATAACTTTCTGAGAAACCCATTAAAGACTTGTGAGTGTTGAGGTAATGGGGAAAGCCCTATGAACAATCAGTGGATTTTAGTTCATTTTCAGTTTTCCTTTTACTAGATTGACAGAAAGAGAGAGGGAAAGAAGGAGAAGGAGAGAGAGAGAGAGAGAGAGCGCGAGTGCCAGCCTTATCCTTTTCCCTTTAAAAAAAACACTGACAAAGAAACAGTTAAGAATAGTGTGAGAGGTTGGTGGGGTGATTCAAGTCTCCCACAGCTGAAAAGTTGCTTAATTCAGAGTTGTGCTGAGTTTCCTGATCTATTCCTAGTCTCCTGATAGACAAAGGTTTCACCCACAATCTGCAATCAGGACCAGAATTATATTAAGGCAAGGAGCCTGATGCGTTTGTAAGTACACAGGCAAGAAAAGAGCTGGAAGCCATCAGGGGCAGGGAGGACATTATTAAGTACTGGAGAGTCCAGCCTAATAAATATAGCCCCCAGGCATGTGTGGGGGAGAACAGAAGTGCAAGGAGCATTTTCATTTTATCAGGTCTTCTCTGTGACTCTTCTTCCCACAAAAATCTAGTGTGCTTTGGGAAAATGGATTCTTGGCTTAGGACGATGGACAGGCTTAGAAATTTAACAGCAAGAACAGGTATCAAGACTTAGATGACCTAACAGAGCCAAATGAAAGCTGTAAAAATTTGCTGCAGCTATAACTTGCAGTCTTTCCCTGCAGTGACCCTCAGAGTCTATTCACTTACTGGAAAATTTAACACTACTTTATATATCTGTGATATTACAATGATGTTCATGTGTGTGTATAAAATTGTTATTGTGTAACTCTAATTTATTTTACTGTATAACTCCAAATAATTTATAATTAACTTTATAATAAATTTATAATTTATAAATAAACTAATTTATTTATAAACTCTAATTTATTTATTTATTTGCCTTGTCAATTTTTTGTATCTTCTGTTGAGACAGTCAAGTTAATAAATGGAAAAGCTTCTTTCTTCTCAATATCAAAATATTGATATGTTTTTAACATCATATAAACTAATTTTTCATCAGAAGCATATCATGGCATTTTGAAAATTAAATGAGTATTTGTATTTCTTTCCTATTTTCTATGTTTAAAAACATTCCATTTTTATCCAAATCATTTAATTTACTAATAATCAACCACTTTAGGATACATTTAAAGGAACTGTATCATTGATATCCCTGTAAAAGCCCAAATATATTTTAGTTTCTGTGGGCCATATAAGGTCTCTGTCACTGCATAATCTTTTTTAAAAAAAATCCTTTAAAACATATAAAAATTATTCTTAGTTCTAGGGTCATATTAAAAATAGGCTGTAGACTGAATTTGGCCCATAGACCTTGATTTGCTGACCCTTGGCATAAGTAATGGAAATTATGCTTAAAAATTTGCTTTGCTACAATCAAATAGCATTTCTTTTCCTTCCCAGTATAATGGGGATAATAATGTAGGCAGACAGAATTGACAGGTATTTTTTATTTGGGGGAGATGGCTCACTTTGAGAGTAGGGATGTTAAACATTTCTAAATGCCCACAGTAATGTAGTCAATCTTAGTCTAGCCTAGTAAAATCTTAGAAAAAAAGTGACCCAATTTAACATTGGTAGCAAAATTTTTTTTGCTTCCAGAAAAGGCACTCTATATAATTCTGAAATGTCATTTTCAATACTGTTCTTTGGTTAAGTTGGAGTAGGTTGGCAGTGGAGAACTGCCACTTCTCATCTGAGATATGATTTTCCCTCTCTCTTTTTTTTTGCTCTGATTTCTGGCCAAATTTTCAGTCTTGGTAACTAATAACGACAATAATAGGTCTGTGTGCCTATTTGGCAGTTTTCAGTTTGGAGAGTTCTCACTTCTAAATGAAAATGAAGCTAATTTCTCTGTTTTTTTTTTTTGTTTCTAATAATTCTCCTCAAAGATTCAATCTCATAACCAAGGAGAGAGACTTGAATCAAATTATCTCCAATACAAACCAATTTATGTGTTTATTGACCCAATATATCCACGGCTAAGCACTCAGATATTGCACACTTTCATTCAAATATTGCATATGCTCATTCTAATGTTATCTTTCCTGTCTTGCACTTGTACTTGACTGGCTAATCCTGTGTATGAAGGAAGAAGAAAGGACTATGTCCTTAGATTGTGTTGAACAGGAAGTCCTGTCTTCCATGACCTACTGGGATATGGTCTTCTCTCATTTGGTGGCAGTTTTCTCTGGTTTTATAGCATTCATTTACTTCATCACTTTCCAAATTAGACTTGTACTTTGGTGAAGGCCTTGAGAATCAGGGGTGAGAGGGAGCATATCCCTATCACTGTCTTTCAGAAGAGAGTACTAGTTTATCTCACAGATATGCTAGTTTATAACCAGTGACTATTCCTTTTGGAACTACAGGCTTCATGCAATTGCTTCAGCCACTTTTAAATCTCTGTCTATCTCTTGCTTTCTCATATTCCATTCTTTCTCAACCCAAGCAAGATTTCTTACTGAGGGTAGACATGGAGAGGGGAAAAGGGCAAGGGAATGCAGCCAAACCAAATTAACATTTGTAAAATCTACTTTTCCCTACTATTGGAAATGGGAACATTTTTAGATATTCACTGATCAGATGTGTAATTTGTGATGAAACTGAAGTTAGAATTCTGTTGTGTGCTATTTCCCAGAGAACATTTCCACCTCTAAATCCCATTTTTAGCCGATCTCCAGCTTCTTTGTTCACTCAGTACCAGAATTCATGCTCTTCCTCCCTCTTTCTTCTTACTCCCATGGCATAGATACAGCCAGAACTACAGGTGCCCACATTTCTCTTGCAGTAAGCAAATTGCTGAAACCAACACTGTACCCACAAGTTAAACTGTTTAGAATCTAGCTGCCTGCTAATGAGGAATTTGGACAATTCCTTTAGAACATCTATGAGGTTAATATGGAAGTTACCATATAATTTTTCTTGTTTATCAGCTGAGGATACAGCAAAAAAGTAGGATCTTGCAAAAAAAGTGATTTTAATTTTGTGATAAATTAAGAACACAGTGAGAAAAATCCCTTTAATTTTACAAAGACTCATCTGAAGGAAGTTAGATGCAGATATAAACTATAGATATCTAAATGCATAAATAATCTTTTAAACTGCTAAAATTCAGTGCTACATATGGCAAAAAAAAAAATCCCTTTAGATATTTAAGAACTGTGGTATTGAAAAATAAAAGTATTTAAAATATGTATAGTGGAGTTCCCATCGTGGCTCAGTGGTTAACAAATCTGACTAGGAGCCATGAGGTTGTGGGTTTGATCCCTGGCCTTGGTCAGTGGGTGAAGAATCCGGCATTGCTGTGGCTGTGGTGTAGGCCGGTGACCACAGCTGGGATTAGACCCCTAGCCTGGGAACCTCCATATGCCATGGAATGGCCCTAGAAAAGGCAAAAAAAGACAAACAAACAAAAAAAGCTTCAAAAAAATATGTATAGCTATATATTTTAGGTGCATTTAAGCAAATTTAAAGATACTTTTACTGAGTGATTTGGTCTATTAAGAAATGTCACTGTGCACACTGAAGAGAACTGTGTGGCTATGATTTCAGGTATTCATAATTATTAAAGCTGTTGCTACATTAAACTTGCTTCATGAGATTAGGTCAAAAGTCTTTTCTAGCATTGAAGTTTCACAGATAATAAAGAATATTCCACACTGGTTTTTCTTGCTTTACATAATAGAGATATGATGAGGAATCAGCACTGCTAAGGAATATCACATACTCTTTGTGATGTTCTATATCAAATAATGTCAAAGATTTTAGAAAAGTTTTGAAAGAATTTTATAATTTCTCAATAGTTGAAATAATAATTTTGTAATCACTTATTCTGAAAGGTTATGTGACTCAAACTATTCTTATAAATTAACATTTCTTTAAGGGGAGATATTAAAAATCTACATAAATATTATACTCTTACAAGATCACAGAATCCTAGTTCTTTTGCACTGTTGAATTCAGGCGAAGCTATAAATTAACAGCCTAGGTTGACATCATCACTATGAAATAATGTTCCAAAATCAATTCAGAGTTCATAACATTCAAGATCTTTTATTTATGGCCTAAGTACTTTGCGATATTATTTAACATATTTTCTGTTCACTTCTCTTTGGATAGTGAACAGCTTTGTACTCTCAATACTCTCAACATAGCCAAATTCTTTTGTTAACATTTCCTAACTTTTTCTATTTTCGTTGTATTTATTTCTATCCTAGGTCTCTGATTCTTTTCCAGAGTTTCCAGGCTAATCTTAATTTATATACCTCATAAATTAATTTGGGTACTGTCACTTAATGACTAAGCTACATCAGTTAATTAACAAAAATATACACTATATTTATTCAAATATTTCATTATGCATCATGCTAACTTTCTATTCAGCAAAACAAAGCTGACCAAAGTACAGCTTACAACTCACTAGGCAATAACCAGCACCTGCTCAACTCCTCCTCTTCTAACTTGATTTGTACAGTCTAGGGTATCCTAAGTACATTGCTGCACAGTTGATTCTAGGGAACTGAATTTCATTTGCTTGTAATCATTTTTTAAGCTGTCAAGGTCATTTTTAATTCTAATCCTGTCTTTCAAGGTGCTCACCCATCCTTATGATGTGATGTACTTGGCAAATTTAATGACTACTCCCTCCAGCTCATAATCAATCACATACAGAGAATGTTAAAAGCACCTAGGTCTGCTCTCTGAAGAATATCACTTGGTAAGGGCTTAAGGGTAATGGTTCTACGTTGTGTTACTGTTAATTCTCATGATTTCCTTATTTCCCACACTGAGCCTCCAAGAAAGAAAATGACAAGTCTTGCCAAGTTAAGTGAGACAAATCACAGGAAAGTGATCATCTTAGTGGGTGTCTTCCCTTCGAGCACCCTACCTGAGTATTATTTCTTGGATAAACCAGATAATTTGAGGGTGAAAGATTTTTTTTTCTTTTTTTCAGCTGTACCCACAGTATATGGAAGTTCCCAGGCCAGGAATCAAATCCCAGCCACAGCTGCAACCCACACCACAGCTGCTGAAATGCTGGATCCTTAACCCACTATGTCACAGCAGGAGGTCTGAGGGCAGAAGATTTTTGCCTCTGCCAAATTTACTACTCTTTTGATTTGCAAGATAAGCAGCATGTTGCCTCATATTTAGGGAAACTTTATTTTGTCCACATGAAAATAACTGGTTTCAGTGACAACTCCCTAATGCTCTATTATATGTGCATAGGGTACAAATGATCATGTGAGCTTTTCAAATTGTCAGCTTTGTACCAAACAACTCTACCTATGTTTTGGCACAGACACTTGAGCAAAGGAGAGTAAAGATTTACTTCCTGTAAAGATCAATTTACTTTCAGGTGAGAGATTCAAGCTCAATTTACTTTCAAGTAAGAGATTCAAATATAGATTGAATCTCTCACCTAGCCACAAATTAATTCTGGGTCTCTGTTTCCTTCACTATAAAGTGAAAATTTGGACTAGGTGTGGTAGGTGGTTTTACCTGGAATACTAAAATTGACTGGAAGTGGCTGCCTTAAGTGCTCTCCTGCAAATTGTGAGCTGGATTCCATTTCCTGTGAAAGAATGTTCCATGGAGCAGTGATGTCTCCCATGAGGAGAGAGAGGGAAAAGATATTATGTATGCTATTTTATTGATGAAGGTAGGTGATTTTTAAAGTACCCTTTGGCTATAAGATTCAATGAGAACACAGATAATAGGGAAGAGAAAAAAGAAAAAGTAACTCATATTGTTCACATTAATACTCCTGAGAGAACACTACCTAGTTGGAGTTCTGCTCTTCCAGTTGGTTGGAGAAGAGAACTCTTGCTCCATATGATCAAGTTAAAGTTTGTGAGCTACCGGTGCTCAGTGGTTTGCAGATAAAAGGGCAAAAGTTATCAGTTGACCAGGGATCCGTGCATTTAGGATGACCATCTGAGTCTACCCTTCTAGGTTCTGGGAATTCAACTAACTTTTTTCATTAAAGTACATTGCATCTGATTTCCCAAATAAAAAAAAATATGTCCTGTTATTTTTTGGGGTGCTTTTAACATTTCTCAGGCTAAATATTTAAATCAGGGCACAAGTGACCTTTAGTGATCTTGTCATTATTCAATCTATACTGAAATGTCACATTCCCTAACGAACTACACAGATAGCCTCTTTAACTTTTTGTTTGGCCCTTCAGTGGTAAAGTTTATTATAGCCTGTCTTCTTTGAAGGTTAATAATTCATATAATTATCTGTCCAAATGAAGGAGGCACTCAGTTAGAACTAGTCAACTCTAAGTGTTGGACTTTATCAAGTTATATCAAATGCTGTAAATACCTGGTGTGTGTATGACCCCTTTTATGTGTTAAACACAGACTGCACTTTATTTTCCCTAATAAGCATGTCATGACATGACCTTGAACTTTTATCAGGAATGAACAGTTTATAGCATTTTTTGAATTCATGTTTTCTGACAAGTAGATTCATGTAAAGTTTAGGAGGCAAAGTGAGAATGGTTTTGTTGAGAGTTTTAAGAAAATGCATTCTATTAAAAATATTATAAACCAGACACAGAAAAATTAAAATGTTCCTGAGTCTGACAGGGAAAAGAATGATAACTGGTAAGGTCCAGCAGGATGTGAGGGTTGTTGCTGAGGAAGGGATTGAAGTGACAGGAGGCAGGGGTGTGGGGAACACACAGATGAGAGAACCTATTATGAAATTTTGGAATAAAATGCAATTTCATTTTCTTTTACCCCCTACTTCCACATGGATGAGGAACAAGGTCCAGTAACCTAGAAATAATAAGTAGGAGGATTGGAAAGAAATTTGCAACAGGAATCTCCCCAGTGAGAGCTAATACTGACAGGCAGAAAGGGTGGAGCTTCAGTGTTCTGCTGCAGTAGAAGCCTGTTCCACAGGTTTAGCACAGAAACCTGAGGCCAGCTAGCTAGTAGGAAAATTCAAACCTTGTTTAAAAGTTCACAAAGTTTGGAGATATGAGGAAGGTGCTAAATGTCAAGTCCCCCCCCGCCGCCATGACCTACAAAGCCCTGAATGACCTGGCTTCTGGCTGCCTTTTGAACTGTGTCTTCTGCTCTTCTTACTCCCTGAAACCCAGCCTCCTAAGCACGTGAACCCAAGTCGCCAAGGCAGGGCCTTTACACTTCTACCTTCCCTTTGCTTAGGTATTTACTTGGATCACTCCTTTGCTTGAATCAGGTCTCTGCTCAAATTCTGTTCTTCAGGAAGACCTTCCCTTGACCACTCTATATAAAACATTCCAAAATTATTTATCCCATTACTCGGAATTGTTCTGCTTTACAACTCACTGTTATATTAGATTAATGTTATATCAGTGAGTGAACGAAGAGGCCAGAAAAGGAGAAACTAGTAACAAGGGTAAAAGATGAGAGGGTTGAAAAGCCCAAAGGAATGTCATAAAAGAAAGGAGTTAAGTCATTCTTTCAGAAGCAAGACAATGAAATGCTTTGGGGAAAGCTAGGGTTCCCTTTTTGCTGTATTACTACACAATGACATAGGATTCAACTTGACACCACAGCAGGAACATACAGGGTTGGACTAGTGCATCATCACACTCAGGACATATTCTAAGAACCAGACAGGCAGAGTTTAGGTGTTTAAGATTGAGGTTTGCTATCAACTCTGTGATTCTTGAGGTGTAGGGTCTTGTTATTTTTCATTTCTGCTGCATTCTATTGTTCAAGAACAAAAACAAATGGACTATAAATACTACCAGTATGAAAATGTATGCCAAATTATAATTTTAAGTTTATTATAGTTCTGGGATTTATAGATTGCAAGATAAAATATGACAATAAAATAGAACACGGTTGTTTTAATATTTATTGTTTTTTTAAAAAGCTCTACTCTGTGGGAGCATTGGTGATGCTCTCAAATTCTCACTTTGTTCTTAGACTTGTATTTCTGGAGGATTGATTTTTGTTTCTATATAAATACCATATTTTTTATTATTTACATGGCCAAGTATTTCTTTCTATTGTATATTTTCAAATATTTGATGAAAGATGCAAAATTGGTTGTGAAATATTTACTATCTTCAAGAAAGATAATAGAATTACAGAGTTTTGATATTTAGAGAGATGGTTTTCCACACACTTCCATTTAGAAACAAATTAAACTTTCAGAAAATGTCTGTGTACTCCAAATTCCCTTTTTTCTATTTTCTATGCATTGTATTTTAACCCTGTCCTTAGTCTAGCCTTCTCCTAGTATGAAAAGATTTAGTCCTTAAACTGATAAGTTAACTTATTATCCTTAATAATCTATTCCACTGCTGTGTTTAAAATATACATAAAACAAATTTACAGTGTTGCTTGTATTTCTCACTAGATGGTAGTAAAATACTAACAGTGTTAAAATATATACTTTAAAAATAAAATCTCAATTCATAAATTACTGTAATTTAAATTATTAAGAAAACTTGCCTTTTTGATTTTCTTTCTATTGACATGAAAATATGTGAGCAGCAAACACATTCATAAAGATGAGTATATCCCTTAGTTAGATAAGGTTGTGTTTTATACAGTATTCTCTTTCAGATTTGATTGTTTCAGGAAGAAACCACACATTTTCCCAAATTATGGCTGTTGGCCTCCTTATCTCTTTAAGAATTTAATACATTTATGTTGTTCATGATTGATGAACAGAAAGGATAATAAAGAGAAGACATGAACATTTTTAGAAAACCTATTCTTTGGTTCAAAAATGGACTGTTCATTAGTCCTAAAATAAGACAAATTTAATAATTTTCCATTGGGATAATGGGCAGAAATACATAGACTATTGGAATTCTCCTGTGCTAGTCCCACTTAATCCTATGGATTCATGATCTTTTAGGTGTAAAGTATTCTAAGATCTATTTCTTTTTTTAAATCTCTATCAAAAAATTCTATTGAAACATGGTTGATTTACAATGTTGTATTAATTTCTGTTGTATAGCAAGGTAATTTGATTATACGTATGCATATTATTTTCATATTCTTTTCCGTTATGATTTATTACAGGATAGTGAATACAGTTCCCTATGCTATATGATAGTACCTTGTAGTTTATCCCTTCTATATATAATAGTTTGCATCTGCTAACCCCAAACTCCCAATCCATCTCTCCTCAATCCCCCTCCCTCTTGACAACTACAAGTCTGTTCTCTAGGTCTGTGAGTCTATTTCTGTTTTGTATATAAGTTCATTTGGGTCATATTTTAGATTATACATATAAGTTATATCATATAATATTTGTCTTTTTCTGTGTGATTTATTTCACTTAGAATGATAATCTCTAGGTCCATTCATGTTGCTGAAAGGGCATTATTTTATTCTTTTTTTTGTAGCTCAGTAGTATTCCATTGTGTGTGTGTGTGTGTGTGTGTGTGTGTATGTGTGTATCACATCTGTTTTATCCATTCATTATGTTGATGGATAGTCTTGGCTATTGTAAGGAGTGCTGCTATGAATATTGGGGTCCATGTATCTTTCTGAATTACGGTTTTGTCCAGATATTTGCCAGGGAGTGTTGCTGGATCATTTGGCAACTCTATTTTTAGGGTTTTTTTTTTCTTAATTTCATGGTCACACCCACAGCATATGGAAGTTCCTGGGCCATGGATTGAATCCAAGCCACAGCTGCAAACCACGGATACTTTAACCCACTGCACCAGATGGGGGTCAAACCCATGCCTCCATGGTGATCTAAGCCAGTGCAGTTGGATTCTTAATCTGTTGTGCCAGAGTAAGGACTCCTATTTTTAGTTTTTTGAGGAATCTTCATACTATTTTCCATATTGGCTGTGCCAATTTACATTTATATCAACAGTGTAGGAGGGTTCCCTGGGAAATGTCTTGGTATTATGTATCAAAATTTTCTCTGAGCAGAAAGAAGGCATGCAGAACTTCCCAGGCCAGGGACTGAACTCACACCACAGCTGTAACCAGAGCCACAGCACTGACAATGCTGGATCCTTAACCATGGAGCTACTAGGGAACTCCTTGACTTTTTAATTTTATTTCCCGTAAATCCTTCAGAGTTATCTCTTTTTTTTAAGCTAAGGCATTACTTGAGGTGGTTTTTTGTTTGTTTGTTTGGTTTGGTTTTTGTCTTAGAAAAAAGGAAAATAACAAACACCTTGACCTATAAAGCAGGAAAGGAACCGCTCTCCCTAATTTTTGATATTAAGAGCTGGGTTTTTGGAGTTCCCTCGTGGCACAGCAAGTTAAAAATTGGCATTGTTGCTGTAGTGGCTCAAGTCACTGCTGTGATGCGGGTTTGATCCCTAGCCCAGAAACTTCCACATGCCATGGCCATGGCCATGGCCAAAAAAAAAAAAAAAAGAAAAAGCTGGGTTTCAGGAGTAGTATACCAGAATTGAATATTGCTTAAGAGTTTAAAATATTGTTTTTTATCTATCTGTATTAAAAAATAATACACAGGGAAAAACAACATTAAACATTTATGAATTATTTCATAAATAGTCCTAAAACATCATCAGCCTATTATCAGTGTTTTTACAACTACCATAGAGGTTCCCAATCAATTCTCTTTTTCCTACCAGAAAATAGAAAGTATCTAATCTTAAATGAAACTGAGATGAGAATTACAAAGAGGAAATGCCTATCAGAAGCTTCATTTTTTGGGGAGAGATTGAAAGTATGTAAACATGCCAATCTCACCTCATCTGTGTGGTTGAAATGAATGAAACTCAACACAAGTTTTCCACATACCTAAATTATGACTAGGTGTCTTGTGCTGAGCACAGAAAGAAAGCTAAAGCCGCATTAATTACCATCACAGGCTACATGACAGGCTAGAGTTCACCTTTATAGAGGCAGATTAATTTTGTTTTTCAATTTAGTCTGCTCTATAGCTGTGACAAGATAAATCATTTCAGAGAAGGTTTGTTAAATCTGATTAGGATTCTTGTTTTAGCAGCTATCAAACTTATAATGGTCCAGTGGTCCGCAATAAACAGAGAGTTGCAACTAGAGACCTTTGAAAAAAGAATACAGAACGCATTTTTATTTTTAAAATCTCTAGGAAAATGTAAAACATCCAATCTTTTGAAAGAATTTCCTTGTTGTAATTTCTAGATGTCTAGAAGGCAACAGATGAGAGTGTCAAAATTCCTCTTTAATGTGATTTGCACAACTATCATTTCTCTAATGAAAAATATTCTAAACGTAAGAAGACATTTTGGTTGTTTAAAGTTTCAATTTTCAGCTTTCACCCTTTCCCTTTGAAAACTTGCACCGTCCCTGTTACTGAGCTTGATAATTTGCTCTACTCATTCTTAAAATAGACCTTGGACGAAGTCAGTGAGAAAAATTCCCCCCAATCTAAGATTCCACTTATAATTGGATACAACTAAGATTCAGAACAATTATTTAAAATTTACTCCAATTTACCAAAATATTTTGTACTTCTCTATTAGATTATTAGGTGGGCACAGTGCAGGCTCCCCTAGCAAACTGCACACTTAGTGTTTTCTTTGTTTTAGTTGGACCAAAAAGATTAATATTCTGTTCAGTACAGGTTTTATAAGCAATGGCTGACTACACTGTAGAAGATCCCTTTGTGTATAAATAAATCAAACCACCTTTAAATTCTAGTGTTAAAGATTTATTTCTCTGACCAATAAATTTTATTTCATTTTTCCAGATACTTTTTGGCTGCTACTAGGTAATGGGTTTGAGCAAGTAGCACAGGATATGTAGCCTGGAAGAAAGGGCATGAAGTAAATGAAAGAAAATTGTAACAATGTTCAAATCTTCAGTGAGAAATTTGTTTTAGGATTTCAAAAGTAAACATCAAGCTTTAGAAAACCACAAAACCAAACTGAGTTAAAAACTGTTGTGTTAATTAAAATCCTCATTGAGTTAACTGACAGTAAATTAAAAGTTGATTTATTTTTAAGTATTCATTTAATTACAAGGTGACATTTACTGTTATCAATTTAAAAAAATTTTTTTTCAATTCAGTGTTTTAAAGCCTAAATCCTATTCAATTCATTGGAAAGAAATGGAAGCATATTGGATGATACGAACAGTTAATGGAAGCAATACAAATGGCTTATAAACATGAAAAATGTTCTACCTCGCCTTTATCATATCAATGTAAATTTGAGCAGATGACCATTTTCTGCCTATCATGGTAACCAAGATAAATACATAGTGCTGTTGAGGATTTCAGGCTCATACAGCTGCGAATAAATCAGTTTTTAAAAAAATACACCTTGCTGAGATGGTGGTAAGATAACTTATAAGGTACATTTATTCTGATTTTGTGATTGGTCTAGAAATCCGTCTTTATTAAAGTAATCAGAACCTTAAATAAGAGATATAAAAATAAACAAAGCTATCCATTAAAATATCACTTTAAATAGGAAAAAAGCTGAAAACAACCTAAATGTATGACAATTAGGGAATGACTAAAATACTGTACATTCACCATTTGGAATATTATAACACTACTGAAATTGGTATTTTTCAACAGTATATATTGACTTGGAATAACATACAAAAAAGGTTGATATAATATGTATATACCATGGCCCCAATTTTTAAAATAAATGTATACACAGATTAGAAATAAGACTAGAATTGACTATATCAAACTATAAATAGTGATTATTTTTAGGTGGTGAGATTACAAATTATGGTTCTTTTCATGTCTTTATCTGCTATGAACATATCAGTTTTACAATTAGGAAAGTAAACATTTTTTAAAATTAATAGAGAAATGGCTTGTATGTTATCCAAAAGGAAGTTGACTTCATAGTTGCTAAATTTTGAGATTGAAAACATGTCTGAAACAAAGAGGAAAAACCTTGAATTACTACCTAGTTTTTAGTTTGCATCAAATAGACATTAAGGAATAATAATATAAGCTATGTGATATTATCTTTATTAACAATGTTTTAATGTCTTTAATTATGTAATTGAGTTGAATAAAAATTTTACTAAATATGTTATAGCTTATACAAAGTATTTCCTGAACATGTAACAATTAAGATTTTATATTTCACATATCTTTAAATAAAAATATAAAATTTTAAAGTACTAGGTTTTACTTTACAAAAAAAAAAAAAAATTGGGGAGTTCCTATTGAGGTGTAGTGGAAATGAATCTGACTAGTATCCATGAGGATTTGGGTTCGATCCCTGGCCCAATTCAGTGGGTCAAGGATCCGGCATTGCTGTGAGCTGTGGTGTAGGTCACAGATGCAGCTTAGATCCCACATTGCTGTTGCTGTGGCATAGACCAGCAGCTGTAGCTCCAATTTGACCCCTATCCTGGGAACTTCCATGTGCTGCAGTTGTGGCCCTAAAAAGTGAAAAAAAAAAATTTGATCTCCTCTAAGTCTAATAAATTTAGCCTGTTTGATGATATAAATATGATAGTAGTGTTCTGAAAATACAGACTTGCTACCTTCAAGGTTTCTTAATTTACCAGATAGATCTGACTTACTCCTTTAGCTGTTTCTAAACCTTATAAATACATACTTATACTTAGGTTGATCTGTTATGTTAGGTCCCAAATCTAGTTAGTATTTGGGGTTGTATTTGGCTTGGGTATTTACAAAAGGAGTCATATTTTAAAAATGGAATATGACTTCGGTTTATTGACCATATCTACTCACAAAACAAATAGCTCAACCCACAGGACTTGCTTCGGCACTGAGCAGATAGAGATTTTGTGGAAGGGACTGATGGTATGATTAACTGATGAGAAACAAGCAGCTGGCAGAATTAGGTACTTTTCACTCCAAACAAAATTTTTTTAAGAGTGTTAAAGTTTGTACTCCAGGCTATAACCAGGGCATTTCTAGCATGGACAGCTGCTGGGCCTAATGTGGCCACCATTCTGCACTTCTCCTCAGAAGTCTTTCTTTCTGATTTTCTAAGTGAGTGCAATTTTCTATCCCTCCTAGTGCACAAGCGGATGACTCTTTGGAGCGATCCAGATTCTTCTTATAGACCTCCCTACAGTTCATTGAAAATTTCATGCATTCTCTGACTACCTCTGATCACACTGTTAACCCTACTAGAAATTACTTAACATTGTATCCTCCCACATGTGTGAGTGTAGCTAATTCCAACATCTCTTAATCAACCTCTAAAAGTGTAGCATTCTATTTACCTCACACAACTGGCAACTCACTTATTATTTTCTAGGACAGCTTCTGACTTGTGCATTATGGTAAGGTTTTATACTATTTAAACATTCTTTAGCCAGACAGAACCACTACTGTTTTCCTGAAAAGGAGGTGTCCTTATTCCTGCACCTTTACTAATTGCTATTCCCTCTGTTCATATCATTGTACCCTCTGATTCAATTTAATCATGGCTCCACTGGGCATGTTAGTACACAGAAACACACATGCACTCTTATGCACAGAGTCTTCACATTTTAGGTACTCTTCTTACATGAACCCAAGTACGCTCTACCTCCCCTATTTTGGTCCCTTGTACTTGTGTGCTTCATCATCTTAAGTAAAGCTCTGAAAGACTGTGAATCCCTTTATCACTCAGGAATAAATGAATGAGTGAATAAATGAATGGACTCCTCAAATATTTAACTTTCATGCATGTAGGTCTTCCATGCTTAATAATGAAGTTATAGAGTAGAGGCTAGGGAATGTTTTTTTTTGTTTGTTTGTTTTTTTTTTTTTTTTCTTGGAGTCTTCTATCACTCAGCACTTCACAAATAATGCATTTTCAAAACTTACAGAGCTTTTTGGGGGGACTAGATTGGATTTTTCCTTTGCATTGTTGTCCTTATATGAAGTCACAGAACTCTTCTCTGGATAGGTCCTCAGAGATCACTTAGTCCAACCTTTTCATTGATATTTCTTTTGGATTTCACTGTGAGAGTATTTTAGGTATTTAGGCCCAGAGGCAAGATGAGTTAGTTAAGGGAGAAAGTGCTAAGAGTGCATAAATGAAGTTAAGGTAAACTTTTTACTGTTTTTTCCTGCTTTTGAAGGGAGATTTGGTAGAAAGGAAAGGAAAAGGAGGGGAGTATTGGGAGTGGAGTAGCAACTCCCCAAAGAGATCCAGACTGTCATGGTGACTCTGGAAGAATTAAGGGTTCAAATGAGTGGAGGGTCAGAGGGAGGGTGTCATAGCATTACAAGACATTGAGGGCTGGCTGGGGCTGGGGGCAAGTCAGCCAGAGAGTTACAGTCTGGAAGAGTGTGAATCTATATCTAATTCAGTTTAATTTAGGATCAAAGCAGACCATCCTTAGGAATACAGATTCTAAACTCTCCTTCAGAGAATGGGGATCTTGGGGATGATTACACTTAATGTGTGTCTTTTCTCTCATCAGCACATCTATAGAAAAACAAACAAAAAACAAGTTAAACTGAACATTAGAATGAAGTTGGAAAGGAAAACAGGACCACCTCACCGAAAACTTGGAAATAAAGTTAAGAGAGTGTGCCATACCTTTTTAATATCGTCCTGGAACATTGTTCTCAACTTTTGGGAATGTATATTGCAGCAATATAACATGAGAGGTTAGAAAGCCCAGGCAAGGAAGCCTCAACTGATTGCCTATGAAGACATTTATGTTTTTATTTTATGTATCACAGCTCCTTAAGGAACAACTAAATGAGTTATTTTTCCCACTTAGATTTGGCTACCCACATCATTTCAAGAAGTATTGCCTCTGTGGAGTGCTGTTCTCCCAAAGCCTAGGATGATGGGAGATCATCTCAAGTCATTAAATACTACAGCTATCCTGCCATTGGGCCAGAAAATAAAAGTTGTCAGTGGATTATTTTTTATGTATGTATTTCTGAAGACGACAGACTCCTAATTTTATTAACTTACATGTGATCCACAACTCGTTAAAATATCTTCCATTTTTAATCCCAGTTTTATTTCTTTTCTTTTTCTTCTTTGTTCCTTTTTTTTTTTTTTTTTTTGCCATGCCTGCAGCATGTCAAAGTTCCTGGGCCAGGGATTGAACCCGCACCACAGCAGTGGCCCAAGCAGATACAATGACAATGCTGAATCCTTACCCAGCTGCTCCATAAGGGAACTTCCTACTCCCAGTTTTCTAGCAATATGATACAAAGTAAAAACTAATGATTTAGAAATTTTTATTAAATTTGATAAGGTATTGATATAGTAATTGGATTAATATTCTGAAAATTATTATTATTATTTTTGTCCTTTTAGGGCCATACCCGCGGTACATGGAGATTCCCAATTGGAGCTATAGTTGCCAGCCTATGCCACAGCCACAGCAATTCAGGATTTGAGCCATGTCTGTGACCTACACCACAGCTCACAGCAACGTCAAATCCTTAACCCACTGAGTGAGCCTAGGGATAGAACTCCTGTCCTCATGGATACTGTTGGGGGTTTGTTAACTGCTGCGCCTCAACAGGAACTCCTGAAAATTATTTTATGTTTTCCCTTTTGCCCTTCTTAGTGGTAGACCTTCACCATGCTTACTTCAAGGTAGGGAGTGAGAAATGTAAGAATTAGGATTTGTTATAGAAGGCATTAAATATTATGCAAAAAAAAAAAAAAAACTGGTGAGACAATATATTTGAAAGCCAGGTTCAGTAAAAACACAATATTGGCCAAAATGGGAAGGTGTATTAGATAATTAAGGTGAGGAAGCACTTCAGATTCTACTCTTTGTAGGGGCCAAGGGGGAAAGGGGGGAAGAAAAAACATAAAATTTTTCATCAATTAAGGATACAGAATAAGAATGTAAACCTGATGGCCCTAAGGTTTAACTTTTCATTCCCACTTGGCATGGGGACTAATTTGAGAGTTAAGGGGCCCGCCATAGGGCTCACAGTGGTGGCAATGCTGTGAACCACCAGGAAAAAGGGTAAATAAAGTTCGTAGCAATGATACAGAGGTTCCCAACCAGAGTCAAAAGAGACAAGATCTTGAGTTACACAGGCCTTATTCGTTATCTAAGAGTTCAAGTAGGGCCAGCTCTAATCATATGAACAAGAGATCTGGCCCTGTGACATGAGTAGCCAGATAGCACCACACCTCTAGGCTTTGACTTTTGCTCCCTGACACCAAGTTGTGTAAAACACACTTTGCTCTCCAATACTCTGATGCCATTCTGGGGTGGGATTGAGAAAGGGATAATAAGCTAAGAGATATAAGATGTTAAGAAATGTTTTCCTAGAGAGAGTAAACATTATTTGAAGGGATTAATTAAAACAACAGATGTGATAAAAAATTGAATGGATTAGGCATTAAGTTAATGTTCTAAGGTTAAGACATACTTGAGGTTAAGGGAAATGTCAGCATTTGTAATAGGAGAAAAAGAGAGTTGTATTTTTGGGGTACATATAAGTAAAGTATAAGTTAAACCTATAATTTTGCCTCACAACAAGGTATCAGATGTACACTGAGAAAGAGCAGCACTCAATTTTCTCTCCTGAGACACATAAAATTGTGTAGAAATCTAGGTAATGTTATTGCTTCACTGATATCTGACTGCTATCCCATGTTGTGAGGTTCACTTAAAGGTAGGATCGTCAAGGAATGCTTCAGAAAAGAGGCAGAAATTTAGTTGAGTCTTAATTTATGCACAGGAATCAGGAAAATGGAAGAAGTTATTGCAGGAAGAGTGGAGTCAGAAGCACATAGAGTGTAGCTAATACAAAGGACAGGATAGAAATTCACTTCCATTTTTGGCCTTAAGACATATTTGATCATTTGAAAATATCTATGGATACAAAATACCTAGAAGTGTTTTATAAATTATAGCAATCATTTTAGACTCAGAACTGAGCTTGCAAGAAAGGATGGGAAATAACCAGGAATCAAGAGTAAAAAGTGTGCTACAACCTACAATGGAAGCTGATGTAGACATCATGACTGCCTAGGAAAAGTTTCCTGATTGGTGGCTGGGAGGACTGAGTATTAATGGTTAGACAAGCTTAGAACAGAGAGCACTATGCAAACCCAGGATCCATGAAAGATTACAGTCCTGTTGAAAGGCGGACTTGAAAAAATAACAAGTAAACTCATCTGTCTTGACCTGAGCTTAAGTGGGGAAAAAGTCTCTTCTTGAAAATCTGTTACCATTAGCCTATATTCCCATGGGTTTAAAGCTCAAATCTGTACTTGGTCAGTGGTTCTCAGAGACCCTAAATTAAAAATTAACGTAATCAGAGTTCCTGTTTTGGTGCAGTGGAAACAAATCCGACTAGGAACCATGAGGTTGTGGGTTTGATCCCTGGCCTTGCTCAGTGGGCTGAGGATCTGGTGTTGCCATGAGCTGTGGTGTAGGTTGCAGATGCAGCTCAGATCTGGCATTGCTGTGGCTGTCATGTAGGCTGGCGGCTACAGCTCCAATTAGACCCCTAGCCTGGGAACCTCCATATGCTACAGGTGCAGCCCTAAAAATACAAAAAGATAAAAATAAATAAAAAAATAAAAATTAAAATTAACATAATCAATTGATATTGATTGCTTTATCTTGTACCATGACATCTGGCAGAAGGAAATGGAACATCTCAGTGTTCCCAAAGATAAAGCCCTTCCAAACAGGAGCCTAAAGCCCACAATTAGAAAACATATGAGGAAGAATCGGCAAAGTGCCTAATTAAAATTAGATCCACAAATACACCAAAAAATTTAGGTTAGTGTAAAAATATATTTAAAATGGCTCGAATATGCAAAAGAACAATGTCTTTTTAAAAGAGCATCATCACTTTAAAAAGAACTTATAAGATAAATATGAACTAGGGATATAATGTGCCAAAGTGGTTAATAGGATTAAAAACTGTTCTATGTTATATATGAAAGTTATTAAGAGAGTATATTCTAAGAGTTTTCATCACAGGGAGAAAAATGTTTTATTCTTTTCTTAAATAACAGGTTACTACAGACATCAGCTATTTGTTATTTGGGATAACAAATAAATAATATATATTGAAAGAATTACCCAGAATTTATCAAAGAGGCACAAAATGAAAAATATGGCAGAGCGTTTAAGGGACTTAGAAGACTGAATGAAAATCTAGTTGAGTTTCCGGTAAAAAGAGTATAACAGGAAAAGGCAAGAGAGGAAAAATCACAAATATTCTGCAGAATTAAAAAACATGGATCTTCAGATTAAAGGAGGCTAATAAATCTCAATCAAGTAATCAAAAAGGAATCCATAGCTAGACACATAGTGTCATAGTGAAACTATGAAACACTAAATTCAGTAAGTATTTCAAAAGCAGCCTAAAAGAAGGGGAGACTTTCTCCAAAGAACTATCCTTAGAGCGACTGTAAACACCTCAATAGCATCATTAAAAATCAGAAGACAGTGGAACAATTCTTCTATGAACTGAGAGAAAACACTATCATGTAGAATTTTATTCAAGGGAAGAATATGTATTTTAGTCAAAACAGAGCTTAGAATTTGCCATCAACAGAACTTCAGTGAATGAAAAAAAATTTTTAAAGCACTAAAACTTGTTAGTTACTAAGAATAAAATTATTCCAGTAGGAAGACAAGAAGCTCAAAAGGCAAAAATGCTTAAAATTTAGGTGATACAAACAATCATTGATGGTATAAAAAAACCAATAATTAATAATTTGAATGGTAAAAAAATGAGATGGAAAAATATACTAGATAAAAGTAACATGAAAGAGGCAACAGAATGATGGTAGATAAGTATACATGTTAAATTTTTGAAGGTTCATCACTAAAAGAACAGAAATAGATGGCTTAGATTCTGTAGTAGAGGAGAAATGAAATAGAAACTGAATAATCTCTGTGCCAAAAGAAAGTTTTAAAAATAAGCATAGAGGAGTTCCCTTTGTGGCTCAGTGGTAACAAAACTGACTGACATCCATGAGGATCCTAGTTTGATCCCTGGCCTCGCTCAGTGGGTTAAGGATCTGGTGTTGCTGTGAGCTGTGGGGTAGGCAGACACAGCTCTGATTCGACCCCTAATCTAGAAACTTCCATATGCTGTAGGTGTGGTCCTAAAAAGAAAAAAAAAAAAAGCATAATAAAAGCAGTGTACAGATCACAGAGGAACAAAGCCTTTCTCACACTTATAATGTGAATCTAATTCACCACAACCATTATGAAGAATTGGCAATATCTTAAAGATTAAATAATTCACACTCCATTAAAAAACTATCTATGGTTTAAAACCACTTTTTAAATGTGGAATCCACTGCAGAACAATAATTTTGAAAAATACAAAAATCACATGCGCAGATATTGTTGCAAGGTCAAATTGCTACAAAAGTTTTCAATTGCTTACCCTCAGTGTTTGTACCTGCCTCATCATAGATAATTAGTAACCCATTCATTGATACTAATCCAGACTACATTTTGAATAGCACTGCTCTAGACAAAGTCTTAAATACATAGATAGGGAGAAATATACCAGAGTAATCACAGTAGCACTGTTGGTAGTAGCAAAACAAAACAAAATAAAATATCAGAGCTAAATGCTTCCCACCCAGAGAATGGCTAAATTGTGTGATATTCATACATCTAATAATATTTAGTGAGTGAATGAATGAACTAAAAGTAAATGTATCAAAGTGGAAAATTTGTTAAAAATGTTGAGTAGAAAAAGCATTTTGCAGAAAACTGCATCTCATCTGACAGTGTTTTATAATATAAAATGAGATGTTTTCTTTAGGAATACACATATTTGTAGGGAGGTATAAATAGATGCATAGGAATGATAAGCACCACATTCAGGATAGTTACTAGTACTAGGTGGGTGGGAAAGAAAGAAAACGCTATTGGAAAGGGTTCAGGAATTCTATTTGTATTGTTTACTTTAATTGAGCAGCAGTTTCAAGTGTGTTCACTAAATTCATTATATCTTTTTGAAAGTTTTAAGAATTTCATAATTAAAAAAGAAAAAAGATACACTGATAAAAATCTTAAATTGAAGATAAAAATTATATTCGTATGGTTTAAATGTCAGTGATCATTCAAGTGTACCACTCTTTAACATACGTGAAGATTTTTGTTTTTCACAGTTTCCAGAACTTCAGATTGTCTTCAGTTAATTTCTCAAGCTAGCATAAGTGTAACACTTGTGGCTTCTGGTCACTTATACTCCTTGTTGAGTTCTATCTCTACACAAAGCAAGCGTTTTTTTAGGCACCAGTGTGCGGGCAGCCTGGAGATCATCAGAGGATATTTTACAGGAAGATTCTAATAAACAAAGAAAAGTGCTATGTCTCCTACACTGAGAACCAAGCTTAATTATTACATGCTTTTCATTTTCTGATTCAGCACTTGAAACATTGTCTACAAATATGTTTATTGTAAGTAAACAGGAAATTGCTTTACTCTGCGATGATCTACATGAGACATTAAAATACATATTGCTCAAAAGACTCAATTAACAACTTAACACTAGCTAGGATTTGCCTGAGTGGTTAGGGTGACTTGTGCTTTCTTTGTCAAATTCTCCTGGGGCTTAAAAAATGCATTAAGGTTCTCAAATGTTAGGTAACAAGGCAAAGTCATAACCCTACCTTTAAGAATCGTATTACCACTCTGCACACACAGAGAGGATTATCTATCAATTGTTACTCATAATTAAAATTACTTATCATTTATGTAGCACTCTCTTAATGCAGAGTAATTTAGAATCATTTTATTTATTGTTAAGGTAGTAAAACAGTGAGGTTATTAAACTCTCCTATTGCTTTACTATATTTTTGTTCTTTTTAAAATATTGTGATCAGCAGAAAGTCCTAACTCTGGGAAAATGTTTATGAATGTAATTATAATTATGAATGCACATGCCAAAATGTACAAATGACCCATACTTTAAATACACTGGCAAAAAAAAAAAAAAAAGTACAACTTTTTTCCTGGATTGCTTATAAGTCAGTTTTCAAGTAATTAACAAAATGATTTCCTATTTCATACTAAATTAGAAGTTACCAAATTAGAGATAGGAAAGTTGCTGAAATGAGTTTCTAATACTATGGTTTTCTAAACTGCCTTCAAATCCAAAGTATGCCTAGAGTGGAAATCAGGCATATTTCAAAAAAACCCCGAAAATCCTAAGATTCTTCTCGTGTGCTGGCTATGGCAGGCATCGCCTATCACTGAATTTTTCCACATTAGTTTGATCTCCATTTCCAAAGTTCAGTTTATGACTCCAGGGAACAAAATAGTGAAATTCACCTCCCTCTAAGTCGTATATATTAAATAAGCCCTATGTTCTTCACATGTTAACCTACACAGAGGCCGAAAATGAGAGTGGATGACATTGCCCTCCTCATCAGGATTCCTGAAGGCTTTGCAGAAGGATGAGACTTGAGAATGTTGATTTTTTTTTTGTCTTTTTGCTATTTCTTGGGCCGCTCCCACGCATATGGAGATTCCCAGGCTAGGGGTCCAATCGGAGCTGTAGCCACCAGCCTACTCCAGAGCCACAGCAACGCGGGATCCGAGCCGCGTCTTGCAACCTACACCACAGATCACAACAACGCCGGATCATTAACCCACTGAGCAAGGCCAGGGATCGAACCCACAACCTCATGGTTCCTAGTCGGATTCGTTAACCACTGCGCCACAATGGGAACTCTGAGAATGTTGAATTTTTTAAGTGCAAAAATAATCACACGATGCATCATTATCTGGTGGGGAAGAGAAGGAACTTGGACTTGAGGAAACTTGAATCATTGTCCTCTTGTGTCATGAACTAGTTGAATGACTTTGGTCAAATACCACTTTTAGCCTCCTGAGTCTTGGTTTCCTCATCTCAAAAATGAGCCATTCAGGTGATAGGATGTTTCCATTCCCTCCCAGACTTCCCCTGTTATCAGTTGTCCTGGCCCCTTTGTCCTTATATAGAATTTGTCTTTGACCTCACCTTCACCTTCACACCAGTTGGTGTGGGTGGAGAATGAAAAAAGAATACCACAGAAATGCGTTTTCTTTTTTAAAAAAAACTTTAAAGATGACCCTTAGCCTTGAGTTTTCTCTTTAACATGGGAAAAACATAAAATGATAAAAAAATTGTACAATTTATATTACAAAGAAAATATATTTTCTACTTAGAAAAGTATTATATCCCTCGCCCCCCAAAATGACACTCACTTTTCAGCTTAAAAATATGTACTCATTCTAGGAGATTCAATCTAAAGAGGAAAATTCAGTAATCATATCTATGCTGGCACCATGGCTTTCAGTTTGTGTACGGTTGTTTCTTTTTTTATCTTTGCAAAATTATTTCTGAGCCTCTACGTATATTAAGTCCTGAAAGGTGACTTTTAAGATTGAGGAACAATGGAATTGAAGCCAGTGAGTCCATTATCAGTGGGACTGGAGAAGCCATGTGAGAGAGGAGCAGAGCCGAGACCCATATCTTGGCTTTAAGAAATTAGAAAAACTGAAGCCGCAAGTCTCCAACAGAGGTTCCACTGGGTCATATGATAGCAGAATGAAGGGCAAGATAGAAAAACACAAATACAAAGCCATAAATATTAAGCTGAACTGACTGAAGATTTTCAGAGCATTAACTGGTCTCAAATCAGATGTACAGATTTTGTTTGAAGAACACTTGCCTTACAACCAATATGAGTGTACCCTTTCCAATAGATTAATTTGGTCATTCATGCACAAAATGATCAAAAACTCCTTGAAATTGAAGTGAATTAGTTCTAAATAAAATAACTGCAATAATAAGTAGGCAATTCAGTTTATAAATAAGGAGAAAAAACCTGCATTCTATAAAACAATATGCTATTTAGAATATTTTTTCCTAATTTATTTTTTCTCTTTAAAGCTCATAGAGGTCATCGAAGCAGGCACTTACAATTTTAGCTTTCTTAATTTTGATACTCATAAGCCTAAAATTTATGGAGCATTTTAATATTTATGTTTATTTTTACAATAAAAAATGAAAAGTAATTAATGATAATGTTTTTAGATTCTTTGCCAAACGTAGCTTTAGTAAAGAAATCTATTACTTTATCCTATCAAGTAAGATAATGAAAAAAAAAGATTGATTGTATTTTTCTAAGTAAATGCTACATAATAATGGTAAAATAATTATAAGGTCATCTAATCATAGATTATTGCAGCTACAAGAGTTTTACCTATATTTTTCCCTATATTATTTAGTCTCAGGCTACTTTGTTTTGTACAAGAGAAATGCTGAATTGCTTTTGGAGGTAGTATAACTAGGACAGATAAAACCAAAGTATGCTCCTGATCCCTGACAAGGTTCAAGACACACCACCCCCGAATATGGCACCTTGGCATACTGAATATTTCAAGTTGAAGAAATTTGGAAAATGGCATGTGTCAGGAGGACTGACTTTCTTATGAAGCAGGTCCTCAAAGCCTCATGTGAAAGGTGCCTTCAGTACACATGGTGGAAAGGAACACCCATATTTCTGAGGACAAAGGTATTGTAAATAGTTCCCTCCAGTTTATTGCATTTAACCCTTTGTCCTATCATATCTTCTGACTGTTCACCACACCTAGCAACAAAACACCCTGACTTAAACATTTCTTCTGGTCTTCATTTCCTTGTGAAGGATCCTCTGTCATGTAAAAATTCTGCTGAATAAATCTGTATGCTTTTTCTCCTGTTAATCTGTCTTTTCTAATTTGCAGACTCAGCCAGGAGCTAATACGGTTAAGGAAAACTTCTTCCTCCCCTACATCCGTAATGCTGAATTTTATAACACACATCTTATAACATCATTAAATCAGATAATTATTATAAAATCTGCACCTTAAAGATCATTTTAGAGTTCACACACACACATGCACACAGGATTTTAGCTTAAATGTATACAAAATAATTGTTAGTTAAAAAACCTCACATATTGATTTAGAAATAAAACTATATCCAATTTTATTTTGGGAAGACAAAATAATCTTTTCAACTTCAATATTTTATAAACCACTATATGTGGTTTTAAAGTTCTTCTGTATTTTGTTTTTCATTGCTTGTGATTTATAAAATCTACGAGTTTATAGTTGTAGATATTAATAGGTTGATGGGTGAATAGGATTTCCTTTCGAATGAACTGATTTACCTTAATCAATGTCTCTGATTCTCTTCTATGTGCACTAGAGGAGGTGCGGAAAACTATCCATAGCAAACTGATTTTAAATTACATTATTGTATAGATTAATAAAATGGGAATGCAGAGAGCAGAATAGCTGGCTTAGGAGGCATTAGACAAGGCAGTGCTGCTATAGCTCATTAGCATATTCAGATCTTCTAGGCACTGTTAGGGATGGAGAGATGACAAGAAAAAAGTTCCTGTTCTTTAGGACACTATAATCTTGACCAGCTTTTCCTGAATGTTCAGCTCATCTGTCTATCTGTCATTCATGTATTCATTCAATTATTCTTCATTAACTATTGTGTGCCAAGACCTGTGCTAAGCTATCTAGTCACTAACCATGGAAAATACAAAGTTACTAATTTTTAAAAAATTATTACATATGATATACTCTGCTTTATTACAATATATTCCAAACAAATACAAAGGCCTGAAAATATACTGCTAAGAGAATGAAGACAAAATAAGAAAACATCAAGTCTCATTAACTAGGTATATCCTCTGGGCAGTCAGGACAAAAGACCAAGGGAAATATTGAAAAGTTCTTTGAGGAAAAGTAATTAAATCTTTTGTAATTCTCCCTAAAATAGAACAAGTAGAATTAGCCCTTTGGTCAAGGATAGTCAATTCTTCCCCCCAAACAAATCCCTTTCCCTAATCTCCTTCTAGAAAACCATCCAAAATCAATGCTAGATGACAGCTGATCTATTAATGTTTTCCTCTGTGACCTCACAAACTGAAAACACACTAGAAGGCAATCACATCCTTCCCCCAAAGGGCTCTTTTTAATAGATGAGCCAGTCTATATCCCTATCATTGATGAAATAATTCTTTTAACTCAAGTATTCACTGACAACTAAAGACTTTGTTGACAATTGAAAGTTAATCTCCAGATCTTGGAAGATGCTTCAGATAAATTAAACTCACCTTATTTCAGAGATCTGGTTCCAAAGCACAGAGCTTGGCAGTCTAATTTTTTATTATTTATTATTCAAATTTCACCTTTATACTGTATTTCTAAAAAGACATAGGAATTTGCATAAATATCTAAATTAAGTACACTACTTTAAGCTTAATACCTATAAGCTTTTGGAATTTCACCACTTCTTCTACAGAAGCAGATAAATTATAATGGAACACTGAGTCCAAAATACTGGTCAGTCCTCAGATCTACTGCTTTGTAGTTAATTGATCTTGCATTGAATCATTACATATTCCTTTGATGGATGGATGGATAGATAGACAGATGGAGATATCTGGTAAAATGTAAACATAGATATTAGACTTCAAGTGGACATTATCGGTGAAGATATTGGACCCTAAGATCTCTACATTCCCTTCTAGAGATTTAAATGTCAACTCGGTCCAGGAGTTCCCATTGTGGCTCAGTGGAAATGAATCTAACTAGTATCCATGAGGATGCAGGTTCCATCCCTGGCCTCGCTCAGTGTTTTAAGGATCCGGTGTTCCTACGAGCTGTGGTGCAGGTTGCAGATGTGGCTCAGATCCCACATTGCTAAGGCTGTGGTGTAGGCCAGTGGCTACAGCTCTGATTTGACCCCCAGCCTGGAACCTCCATATGTTGCAGGTACAGCCCTAAAAAGCCAAAAAAAAAAAAAAAAAGCCAACTTGGTCCAGAAATTTTAAGATCTGCATAAAATTACCTATGTGCTAATGGTTCCAGATGTGTATTTTCTGTTTTTATACTCTTACTTTTTGACTGTTACAGGATGACACAACTTCCTTGGCTTGTCTTTCTTGACTCCAAAAAAATAATATTTTAGATAGTGAGCTCCTCATTTTCTCTTTAGAATATTTTTTTCCAAATTTCATCCCTATTATTGACAATGCCATTTCCCAAGTTTCCCAGATTCACAACGTATATCTATTTTTGAGATCCTTTATCTATCATAATTTATTTTAAATCATGTCAAAATTCTGCCAATTACCCCTTTATGAGGTCTTATGGATCCTCCTCACTATTTGTGTCTTAATCACTAAGTCGATTATCGACTCATGTATATACAAATGATAAAACTTCTCACAGTTTTTCCTGCCTCCCTTTGTTCCAGGTGCCAAGTAATCACAGAATAATCTTCCTGTCACAGACCCTATGTCTCATAATTCCTTTGCTAAGTAATACTCAAAACACCTCTAATACCTAACATTGGTATGATGTACTATTCAAGATGGATATTATGCTAGAACAACAGACATGAACTGGGAATACTCCAGTCAATGATACATATGGTCACTTTAAATGGAAATGACCCAGACCCAATCCTCTTTCTCTGACTTCTGAATGTCGTCACCAACTGACTTATCCCACGTTATCTTCCATTTCACACATATTTTGTGCGCATGTGTTGTTCCAGGTAAACAACTTTTTTAGTTACCTCCACTCGACACTGGTAATTTTTAACACTGTAGCCTCTATGGAGTCAATACTATAATTTTATTTTGTAATTTCTTGTTTTTCCTGTTTCAAATTCTGAGTAAAATTACTGTTTAAGTCAGAGAATATATAAAGATGATCCATGGCATAGGGGACATTAAAAGTGTATTCCTGCTGGCAATAACCTTCTAGCTAATCAGGAACCAGAGCACACAGACACCCCTCTTAACCAAGGGTGCTCCTTTGTTCTGCCACAGTTAGGAACTTATGTACTTATCTCACTTCATGTTCTAAAGTAGGGAAGAATATTGGAGCATTTTTCCATGTGCTCTACCCCTATATATGATTCTCTGGGATTTGGAAAATATTTTGTGCTTCATATATTTGTCTTAACATCTGATTATACACTATTAACTCTGTGGCTGGATAAAATCACCCAGAATGTTACATGTCTATAATATGTGATACATATGTTTGTGTAAAATATGTAAGATTTATCAGACTTCAAATAAATTCCATTAAGTACATATTCAGTACCTTCTCTGTGCTGGGGGTATATGTATAGAAAAAGCAAAAAGATTAAATATTACATGGAGGCTCAAATTCAGAGGCTGAAATTTTATATAAAATCTTATTTTACAGAAGATGTTCAATACACAAAATATGATGTTTTCACAAACTAGATGTAAATTATTTAGTTACATTTGTTAAAGAATTAGCTTGCATTATTCTCTATATCATCACTAGTTACATGCATGGCATAATATTACCTTTATAAAAAAGCCAACAAAATACCCAAAGATAAAATTGCTATTAAAAGGTATTTTCCTCTTGCTATTTCTCATGTGAGTCTTTTTAAAGAATATTCAGTCTAATTTCTTTCTTGATATATAGTTTGCTATTCTATTTCTGCAAAATGAGAACATTCTGTTCTATTCATTTTCCTACTTACTTTTAGAAACTGCAGAAAGGCTTAAATTAAACTTCTAAAGAAATTAACTGCCATTCTTATGCACAGTTATCAAATATACAACACTCCTGTATTGGCTGTTCATAGGCACGTGCCATGCTGTGAGAGTGATCAGCTCTGCATTCATATAAAACACCACGAGAAGAAGTATTAAAAGTGGGTCAGTACTACCTCTTCATCTGATATTCATCTGATATTCGGGCTCTGCTTATGGGAGCCAGTGAGTGAGAGGCAAAAGACACTGGCCACCTGATAACAATGGAAAGGACAGACAAAATGGTTTCTCTGGCTTTAACATAACTATATAGGTCATTAGTTATTGAAAATCAATAACAAGTGTCTCAAATTGGTCTTTTAAGGCTAGCAGATGTCAAGGGAAGTTAAATTAGTTTATTCTTTTTTTTTTTTTCTTTTTATGGCCACACCTGCAGCATATGGAAGTTCCTGGGCCAGGGGCTGAATCAGAGCTGCAGCTGAGGCCTACGCCAGAGTCATAGCAATGCCAGATCTGAGCCTCATCTGTGACCTACCTCACAGATTGCAACCCTAGGTCCTTAACCCACTGAGTGAGACTGGGGATCAAACCCGAATTTTGGAGCCCTGCATTTTGGACTTGGGTTCAATCACCAGCCTTACTCAGTGGGTTAAGGATCTGGGGTTGCCACAGAGACAACACTGAATATCATAGGAAAATCAGATGACGAGATGGTACTGACCCACTTTCAATACTTCTTCTCGTGGTGTTTTATATGAATGCAGAGCTGATGTCACAAAGACAACATTGGGTACTCAACCTGCAGAGCCACAACAGGAACTGCAGAATTAGTTTACTCTTTACGTAGGATGGTTACAGTTAAATACCTATGTGCCAAAGGAAGTTTTAGTGCCTCTCTTGGTTTCAATTTTATACTTTATAGAGGATGGGGGTGAAAGATGGGATTGATCTTTCAGTTTTCTTCTAGGACTAGAATTTTGCCTTCTCATGCCTGGACTTCTGGAATGCAATAATAAATTCTCCAATTTGTATTTATGCATGTGCCACTAAAAGCCCAGTTGTAATTGGTCATAAAACCTGCTCATGGATTTCCTAAGGATAAAAAGTGCTGATTATAGATTCCCAGAGAAGCACAAGCTATCAGGGGAGGTGATTAGGAAACAAATAAAGACTGGCATGGAATGTGTCCTTTGAGCCTTAGCTTTGCCTTTGATACATTTTGTTTTACTGGATGATTGTTGTTTCATGGATTTCTCTTCTGTAAAACAAAGGGGCATTGGGAGAGTACTTCACTCTTTTATCCTATGATCTTAATCAATAGTGCAAAGCATTATTAGTCCAAAGATGGAAAAGGGCAAGCAAACGTCTACTTCAGAGAAAGCCCTGCATTATTTATGGCTTAGCTAGGTGAAGTACATAATAGATAAGAGTTTTTGTACTTGAAAACTTCCTTCACATTGTAAAGGGTAAGACAATTTGTAAAAACTTCATGGATTATCCAGCTTTGTGTTCTGTATTTGATAAGGGGTGATTTGTACTAGGGAATGGTGATTTTCCCATTACATTAACCTATACAAGTTGAAAATGTCTTCCCATATCCGCAGTTTCTTTTAGAAGCAAGTATTTGTCACTTACAGCTTATTACATTAGAGTTTTCTAAAATGCCTGAATATCACTGAACCATTTGCTTAAAGATCCTGCATATCATAATCTGTCTCTTGCTGCCAATTTTGTAAGTCTAAAATTGTCAAATATTAGTGATTTCAGATAATTTAATCTAATGATGATAATTTAAACTTGAGTAAGATTTATGCAATACATATTCTTATTAAAGGTTCTGATATGTTGACAAAAATAAACCAGTTTGATTACAGAACTGCTTTTGATATGCAGCCTTAATTCTGCACTGAAAAACACCAATCTAATTAAAATTTCTCTTACTGTGGTCTAGTATGGAGGTTAAGCGCTAGACTATGTGGGTTCAAAACCCAGCTCTGTGAATCAGTCATAGCACCATGTGCAAAATATATAACCTCCCTGTACCTCAGTTTCCTAAAAAATGGAGATAATACTTTCCAATTGAGCCATGTAATATTAAATGAGCTAATATTTGTACAATTTTTTTTTTGTCTTTTTTGTCTTTTCCAGGGCCGCACCCGCAGCATGTAGAGGTTCCCAGGCTAGGAGTCTAATCAGAGCTGTTGATGCCGACCTACACCAAAGCCACAGCAATGCCAGATCTGAGCTGTGTCTGCGACCTACACCACAGCTCAAGCCAATGCCGGATCCTTAACCCACTGAGCAAGGCCAGGGATCAAACCCGCAACCTCACGGTTCCTAGTTGGATTCTTTAACCACTGAGCCACGAAGGGAACTCCTGTACAATTTTTTGAGTAGTTTATGTGCCTAGTTTTTACTATGTATGAGTAAGCTAATATCATTATCTTTCAACCCAATAATTTGAGGAGTCTTTGGGAGGTGGAAGAACACATGGATTAGGAGTAAAAGCTGCAGGATCAGAAAAATGAAAATTTGAATCCTTCCTCCATTAAATCTGTTTCTTCATTTGAAAAATGAGAAACAATAATGCTTATAAATGCATAGCGTAAAACTGGGTCTGATATTTGCTATTGTTCAAAAACTAATTATATAAGTATTTATTTTAATGATATCATTTCACTGTTAGGGACTGCTACCATACACATCTTTCCAGAGTAAAGAATTTTAATCATTTTTAGTAACCCTTATACGACAACCTTACATTCTTCTTTACCTATTTCTAAATCTTCTCTAATACCATGGTCAGTTGCACAATGATTCATTATACCAAATCAAGTTTCAGATAGCGTTAAGTAGCATGGTGGTTATAAATGAGTAACTCTTAAATCTAACTCCCAGGATTCTATTCCTGGCTCTGTTGCTTACTAGTCCAGATGCCTCGAGCAATTTACTTAACACCCTGGGGCCTTCATTTTCTCACCTGTAAGAGAAGGAAACATAGAGCACCTGTCTCCTCCTCATAGTGGTGCGAAAATTAAATAAGTAAATGCAGGCAGAACACTTAGAACTTTACCTGGCACATACTAAGTCTTCAATACATGTGCCTACATCTTTTCACTTTATGTAGGTAGCAGCTAGAAGGGGGTATGGGACTGGGGGGGAAGGAAGAGTCTTAGAGATAAAGCTACTTTAGGCAGCAAGATCCTCCTTTTAAAGAAAAAGATGCTCTATAGTTATCATGTGATTTAAAAATATGTAATTGTATAACAAGAAAAAATTAATTAAAGAATATTCACTCCCTCACCTCACCTATTCAACATTCTAGTATTCTGTGGAAGAGCTATAGAATTAGGGGTTACATTGGATAGTTTACACTGGAAAGAGGAAAAGCTATGAAACAACAAAAATATAGTTTATTAAGAAAATAGGAGTAGGAGTTGAAATAAGAAGGCCTTGACTGAGTTGTGGGTGAGGAGAAAGAGGAAGAAAGTTTTTGGTCACCTGGGGAAAGAGGCTTCTTAAAAGTCTTACTGTAGGAATCTTAGTATATCCCTAAAATTTTAAAAAAAGTAATCCTGTTGATCAAGTGGAATTCATTTGAATGTGATTCTGCTATAGAAATGGGACCCTAGGGCAGTCTAGTTTTGTTCTGGTTAAACTTTAGGTGTAGTTGTTCTTAACTGTGAAGTGCTATGAACATGGGGAGATTTTATTTATATTAATATGTGATTGATTAGCTCAATTTTCAATAAAAATATACTATCCATATGGTATGCAGTTTCAATAACATTCTCAAATACAAAATTTTAATTGTGGGAAAAACAACTGAGCAGAAATGTAAGTAAACATAAGCCACTTGTTAATTAAGGTAATAATATTTGGAAACACAGAGTAGCCACAGAAAGTTCTGACATATCTGCACTAAGGCCTTATATAAACACTTGGTTTTATTTATTTTTTATTTTTTGTCTTTTTTGCTATTTCTTGGGCCGCTCCCACGGCATATGGAGGTTCCCAGGCTAGGGGTCCAATCGGAGCTTTAGCCGCCGGCCTACACCACAGCCACAGCAACGCGGGATCCGAGCCGCGTCTGCAACCTACACCACAGCTCATGGCAACGCCGGATCCTTAACCCACTGAGCAAGAGCAGGGATGGAACCCGCAACCTCATGGTTCCTAGTCAGATTCGTTAACCACTGCATCACGACGGGAACTCCAACACTTAGTTTTATACCCTTTGTAATATAGGACCAATGTCTCATAAAATAATTTTAATATTAATATTTCTCATAAAACAAATGTTAAAAATGGAAGATGTTGCTATTCAGTAGAAAAGAGGAGAATTTAACATAATGAGAGAAAACTAGAATTCTGAACACAAAGTAGACTGATATTTTCTGTGATTAAAGATCCAAAGTTTCTCCTACCTACAAAAATAAGTGATGAAATCTTGCCACTTGTGACAACATGGATGGACCTAGAGGTATTATGCTAAGGGAGATGTCAGGCAGAGAAAGACAAATACTTTATTATTTCAGTTATATGAGAAATCTACAAACAAAAAAAGGAAAAAGTCATATATACTGAGAATCCACAAGTGGTTGCCCGATGAGAGGGGATTGGGGGGAAGAAGGAAACAGGTGAGGGAGATTAAGAGGTACAAACTTCCAGTTACACAATAATGAGCCACAGATATGAACTTTACAGTGTGGGGAACATAGTAAAAATTTGCGTAATATCTTTGTATGGTGACAGATGATAACTGGACTTACTGTGCTGATTGTGTTGAAATGTATAGAAATACCGAATCACTATACTGTGTACCAAAAACAAACACAGTGTTGTAAGTCAGTTAGACTTCAAAAACAAAGGAACATAAAAAGAGATCAGGTTTGTGGTTATCAGAGGTGGGGTGTGGGAGAAGGGGGAATTAGATGTAGGTGGTCAAAATGTGCAAACTACCGCTTATAGGACAAATCATTAATAGGGATGTAATGTACAACAGGATGAATATAATTAATACTGTTGTACATTATATATGAAAATTGTTAAGAGTAAATCCTAAGGGTTCTCTTCATATGAAAAACATGCTTTTCTTTTTCTTTTTTTATATCTTTATGAGATGATGGACATTCGTTTAACCTACCATGGTAATAATTTCATGATGTATGTAAGTCAAATCATTAGACTATACAAAAAAAGTGATTGATATATGTGATAGAGAGTGAGCTAAATAGTTTGAGGAGTAATGGATCCTGTGGTATAATAAATTCAGTCATAAAACCTGAGCTGAGATTAATTTACTGATTTTTCTGAATTGTAGGCTAGCAGAACATTTGTTGGGATTAGATACTACCTATATAAGATTGGGTCACTTTGTTGTACAGCAGAAATTATCACAGTCTTGTAAATTAACTATACTTCAATAAAATTTTTAAAAAAATAATGTGTAAAATATAAAAAAAGGAGTAGATACTACTTATCACTGTATAGACAAGTTGAATCTATACCAATTATACATCATTAAAGATTTTTTAATTACATATTTTTTTAAAAAAATTAGAATTAACAACTTAATTCTCAATAATACCAATTGTAGACATAAAGGCAATTAGTTGAAAAGTCAACTATCAATATAGGAGATACAGGGGAAATAATTTGATGAAATTTCAATTTTTATCCCAAATTATTTCTCTTAAAATCTTAAGAGTGCACTGTCTTTTTCACTCCATGCTCTACCAGTTACAGAAGAATTTTAAAATACATTGCTTTTGAGTTCCTGCCTTGTAGCAACTTAAAAGATCATACTCATAGACTGCACTCAAACAAAAATATTTGTTGAATTAGTAAATGAGTACCCTCATAGAGAGAGGCTTCTCAACCATATGCATTCTTTTACATCTATGAGGACATTAAAATCTATCCTCTCGCATCTGCCAGAGGCATTCAGCCTGGGGATTTGATTTTTCCAGCATCTGATGATAGAGAGTGCAGTGCAATCTAGATTTACTGAGGACTCTGAGATTCAGGTAACTGCAGTTATTATAGAGGTCCATGATTGGTGGCTGATTTCCTCATCTGTCTGTAAATGGTATAACAGAGAGGGTGAGATGGTGAATAACATAGCATGTCTGATGGTGAATAAAATAGTATTAACTTAAGCCATGGTTAAATACATGAAAAATATAAAATACATGTACAACAGAAGCTAAATTAACATGCATCTCCTTGAATAAACTATATTCCTAAATATGCACTGAAACAAAAATTCTGATATAACTGAAAACTTTAATTTCTTTACGAGTAATAAAGACGTAGACAATATACAGTCTATAGAAATTATTTTAAATTCATGGCTAAAATTCTTTTAATAAAGTAAAAACTGAAGGATATATGACTACCAGTGATTTTCATATCTCGCTGTTTTTATAATGATATTTTAATGTCTTTGACATGGAGCTTCTAGGGAACTCATCATGACTTAGTGGTTGGTCTGGACTGTGGAGTAATCTGGACATGACATCTGTCATTTCATTGACTGCCAAGATACATTTGGCTAATTGAATGATTGATGTGGGCAATATTTAAATTTTTCTAGTGAGTAAAATCCTTGAGAGCAGAAAGTATATCTTTCTTTTTTCTTTTTGTCTTTTTAGGGCCACACCCTCGGCATATGGAATTTCCCAGGCTAAGGGTCAAATCAGAGCTGTAGCGCTGGCCCATGCCACAGCCACAGCAATGCCAAATCCAAGCCACATCTGTGACCTACACCACAGCTCAGGGCAGTGGAGGATCCTTGACCCACTGAGTGAGGCCAGGGATCAAATCTGCGTCTTCATGGATGCTAGACAGATTTGTTTCCACTGAGCCATGATAGGAACTCCCAGAAAGCATATCTTTTGTACTCTTTAGTTTCAGAATGCAATAGTGACTTTAAGACTTGTGCATATGGATACTCGGAAATTGTTAATCAAAAGAATGACTGATTTATTGACTATATGGTTTAAAGAAGTCACATATGTATACTGCCTTTGCAGTTTCTATTGAAAACATCAAATTGCATAAAAATAAAAAATGATGAATTAAAGTTGTTAAAAAATCAAGACACATTTGTATACACACATATTCCTCAATGATTCCTAATTTTAGATGACAGATAGATAAATAGGTAGGTAATCTTTTTTATGAGTATTCAGGCACTAGAGGGAAATACATTTATTTCCTTTTAATTTGGAAACATCATGTTGAACATAAAGGTTTTTAAAGAAGTGTGATACTAGAGAAAGAAAACATCCCTCTCTTTTTGAAACATACCCTACCAGGATCCCATGGAACAAAGAAACTAGATCATTGATGCCACAGAAGATCAGGTTTTTAATCCTTCCCTTCCTCCTGGAAGAGATGTAATAGTAACCAGAAACAGGGAAAGGGTTTGAAGACCAGACTTCTGAAGACCAAAGAATTTTTATGATTCTTTAGTTTCTGGCACCTTGTCCATTCTTTTGACATGCCCTTCTTCCTCTGTGTGGGGTGGGGAACATTCATTCTCTTTCCTTTAAGGAATCTTTATTCCTGGAGAGACTCCTCACAGCAGTTTGTAGGTATTTCTGAACATGGAGACCAGTATACACTGCAGGTGCCACTATGTTATCAGTTCTGGGCATTTACATTATGTTTTTTGTTCCTGTACATTGGAGAATTTGCATTTTTTTCTTGTATCTCTGAGTATCTTTCTATCAAACCATATCTCCCCATGATAATTATTTGACAGAGTAGTTAAGATATGACGTGCTTATTTTATTTTATTTTATTTATTTATGTGCTCATTTTAGAAGCTGGTCTAACAAAAGCAGAAAAAGTAAGGAGATAAAAAGAAAGAGACTTTCATAAAACATTGGAGAAAATTTTATCAGAATGTTTCTTATGAATAAACAGATTTTATATCTAACTCCCAAGTAAGAGAGAAGTTGAAATAAATTTATAGAATATTACTTTAAAAATTTATTTTAGTTGATTTACAATGTTCTGTCAACTTCTGCTGTACAGCATATAGTATATTATTTTAACACTTAATTTATAATATTTCATTTAATATATTAAATTCTCTACAGAAAAAAGTGTGTGATAAAAAAAGCTTGTTTTTAAGTCATGGAATAATATGACTTCTGCTTCATATAATTTGGTAAATATAGCTACAATACCCCCAAAGTATTAGGGAAAAAAAAGAACTATAAGAAAAAACACTAGATGATAATGAGTTACAGAAATAGCAAAATTAACAGCCCATTGAGAAGGAAGAATTTTAAGTCAGAAAGTGGAAAAACAGTATTAAGAGGAATATAAATGTAGTTTGAAGAAAGAAACATAAAATACTGCAAGGAATTGCTTCAAAATGTCATTAATTAAGTAAAATAGTTAAGACAATAGAATGCCATTTTAATTTTTTTTTTTTTTTGGAAAAACACTGAATAGAGTTTTTCTCTCCATGTTCCATGAACCTGCTCTACCCATTTTCTGGCATCAATCTCCCAGGCAGAAATTGCAATGTTCCTTTCTCCAACTGAATGGCCCCCAGGGTGAAGAGCAGTTTGAAAAGGGAAAAAAAAAAAAAAAAAACCATAAACTTCCTAAGCTTGATAAAGATTACCTCTTGGAAATAAAAAAAAAAAAAAAAAAAACCCCAAACATCCTTAATGGTTAAATATTAGAAAAATTCCCATTAATAAATATTAGGGACAATACTACTATTTAACATCATACGTAGGTCCTCCTCATTTAAAGAAAAATATAAGTAAAGGAAGGGACAAATATTGGAAAGGAAGATACAAAGCTTTTAATATGTTAGCATGATAAGTTTCTCTAACAGAAAATCCATATGAATCAACTGAGAATTATTGGAAGTAATAAAAGTATTCAGCAAGATAGAAAGTTTATCAAACTCAATAGTTTCTGTGAAAAGCAGGAATACCCAATCAGAAAATTTATTGGGAAAAAAATATTATTTTTAATAGGAATATTAACAAAAAATAACATACTTGAGAATAAATTGAAAACATGTGTGATTATATGATGAAAACTGCAAGTTTATTGAATATGCTATGCTATAAATAACTTAGTAATTAAAGAGATATATAACAAAGACCAGGATTTAAAAACTTAGTTTTTTAGAATGTCATTTTTCCTCAAATTCATCTGTAAATGCCAATAAAAGCCTCAGCATTATGCTTATAGAACCCAATAGTTATGCTAAAATTCATATAAAAAAATCCAAGAATAGAAAATTTCAATTAAGAACAATATTCTAAAAGAGATCAGAACATAAAGATTAAAACAGGAGGTTGTCTAATAAGTAGATAAAAAAATCAATGGAAAAGAGTAGAGTCCAGAGAAAGTACCTATGAATAAATATTAATATATCTTGAATAAATGGCATTCAAAATTTTTTGGAAAGGATAGACTATACAAGAAATAGTTTTGTGACAATCAGTTAACCATTTAGAATTCAAGCAGATCATCTACAATGCCCTATGCTAACAAATTTTATAAGTATTGAAAATGAATATACTAGATAAAAGTAGAGAATATTTTTACAATCACATCAAGGCTGTTGAAAAGGAAGTGAAGTGAAGACTTTCTTTCTTTTTTTTTCTTTTTGCCTTTTCTAGGGCCGCTCCCACATATGGAGGTTCCCAGGCTAGGGGTCTAATCAGAGCTGCAGCTGCCGGCCACAGCCACAGCCACAGCCATAGCAATGCCAGATCCAAGCTGCGTCTGCAACCTATACCACAGCTCACGGCAAAGCTGGATCCTTAACCCACTGAGCAAGGCTAGGGATTGAACCCACAACCTCATGGTTCCTAGATGGATTCGTAACCACTGAGCCACGACGGGAACTCCGGAAGTGAAGACTTTCTAAATGAAATGGAAAACCTAGAGACAAGAAGGAAAAATCTGATAGATTTGACTAAATAGAACTTTTTAAAAATTCTTTCTTACAAAAAACAAACAAACAAAAAAGTGAAAGCAAGGAACTGTTTTGGAAAATATCTCAAAGTCTTATATGAGAAAAATAATAATTTTTTTCTTTTATCTTTTTAGGGTCATACCCATGGCATATGGCGGTTCCCAGGCTAGGGGTCCAATCAGAGCTACAGCTGCCACCCATAGCCACAGCCACAGTAATGCCAGATCTGAGCCGCATCTGTGATATACACCCCAGACCACGGCAAAGCCAGATCCTTAACCCACTGAGCAAGGCCAGGAATCAAACCTGCATCCTCATGGATACTAGTCGGGTTTGTTAACCATTAAGCCACAATGGGAACTCCCAAAAAAGAGAAATATTAATATTCATAGCCTATAAAACCACATAGCAAGGCTATAAACCCCTTGTTATTTTTAAGTTACTATTTATTGAGCTTCTTAACTGTTTTAGATAGTTCACTGATCTTTTACACATTTTCTATGTCATGTTAACCCAATGAAGTATAGTATTTCAAATTTTCATTTTAAAGAAATGAAAGAAGAAAACATAAATTTGGGTGAAATAATTTGCCTAATGTTGCATAGTTATGTCACTCTGATGGCATTCGAAAGGAGGGCTTTAGCTGAAGAATTCCTAACTGTAGTACTCTGTCAACTGCCCTTTCATTGTGGGTATAAAGCTTTTTTTCCAGTTTTTGGTATACAGTTAAATTTGTTCATATGTTTATGATGGTAAAAAGTTGAAAGATTCTATAGACATTTAACTGTTCATTGCTATCTACATGATTTACTTTCTTTGATGTTTTAGTATGCCTTCCCCACAACACAGACAAGGTTTTCTGCTTGTTTCTTGGTGCCATTGCATATAATCTCTTAATCCATCCAGAATTTTTTAGAATAGAATAGAATTCAGGATACTGGTACACAGCATGAAGTGACATGCTAAACCAATCTTTTTGTCCATATACACGACCCTTTTCCTATGTTAAACTCTTATTTTCTCTAGAGGTCATTTTGAATTCATCTGTTTTATTCCAGTTATTGTTTATTCTTATACCTATATTATGTTAGTTTACTTACTGAAGTCTTGTAATTTGTTTTACTTGACAAGGTAAGCTTATTTTTCTTATTTTGTAAAATTTCCCGGAAATTCTCCACAAACAATTGATTTTTGAAAAATATTATGCTTCTTTACAACATTTCCCACCCAGGAACAAGGTCGACTTTGCATTGTCTTCTTTATACACACTTGATAATTTATATACATTTATATAAATTTTATAATTTTATTCCCATATATTCTTCACATTTATTGTTAACTATTTTCCTAGATTGCCTATTTACTGCATGTGTGTGATAGTATTGTGTGTGAGATGAATGGTAGTATAATTAATGGGATGTTTTCTGTTCTATCGTATTTTCTATTATAGTTATTGCTGGTTGCTGGGATCATAAAGCCATTGCATGTTTTCCATTAGTAGAAGCAGTGAAGACTGTATTTTTATACTTTCTAAATTCAATAATCATTTTTAAGCACTGACTTAAATATCAGGTTCTGTTTCAGGAGTATGAAGATAGCGGTAAGATAGGAATTTCCTTCTCAAAAGCATGCAGGGCCTGGTAGAATGCCTGTAATCTTTATGTCAGGGACTAGGATTAATGATATATTGATAAGATACAGAAAAAAATTATTAGTATCTACACAGAATAAATGAAAGTTTTTAGGGAATCATTCTAAAAACTTATAGCTGGGTAATATCTGGGTAATATTTATATTTGTAATGGGATATTACATATATATATACACTACATCTTCCTTATCCATTCATCTGTAAGACTAGTACTTTTAACTAACTTGAAATATAATATTTTTTCCTTTTGGATTTCTTACTTGATGAGAGATGAAAAATAAAGAGGAGGGATGGATAATAGTCAAATAGTATAAAAGTAGCAGGATATAAACCCAACACCTCCTGTTCCCCTTACTCTTTTGCAAATGGTAGCACTATACTATCCAACATGCGGCTACTTAATTTTAGGTTTAAATTATTTAAAGTTAAATAAAAGCAATAATACAATTCCTCAGTTGCATTAGCCAGATTTCAAGTACTTAATAACACTATGGCTTCAGCTACCATAAGGGCAGTGCCAAAAATTCCCATCATCACAGAAATCTCTGTTGAAAGTGTTGATTTAGTAATATGACCCAGAGTTCATATTCTGGAGTTGCTTTATAATTTCATTCTCTCCATGAATATTTAACATGCACCATGTGCCAGGACACGAGCCAGGCATTGGGATACAAAAACAGGTAAGACAGTTCCTTCCTAAGATTTTTTCAAAATCCAGTGGGGAACAAATACAATGAAAATGCTATTCTTAGGAGTAATAATAGTAAGTAACAGTAATAATAATTGTTTCCTAAGTGATCATTGTACTCTTTCTGGTCTCTTTCCCTGCACCAATGTATAATTTTTGATGACTTCATATTGATTTGGGGTACTCCGAATTACCTATTGCCCTAAGATTTTATGAGTTCAGTTCTGATTTTTGGCCTTAAAGTTTTGCAAATCTTAGTGTCGATTTTTACACCCACCCACACAGGACTAGAACTGCTGCCTTTGCAGCACACATCTGAATCACAATTTCTGCTAATTCTTTTTAGATAATAACTGTGTCAGGAATGATCTATTCACATCTTTGTTTTTGTTACCTAATGAAAAATAGAAAATCTTGACCTAGAATTCTCCCATTTCATTTTGCACCAAATAACCACTGATGAAATTATCAGCAAAACTGTTCAAATTTTTGCTATTAAGCATTTAAAATTACTCATTTGTGAGAAGCTCCTGGCAAACCCTGTTGCTCCCTCACTGTGTGAAAGAAAGCTTGTCTTTCCTACAAATTTTCAGCCACTAGCCAGAGGGGTTCTGGAAACATCTTGCTACCAGGAAAAAAAAAAACAAACTATCAAATATAGACCCCTATGTAGGATCTTTCTTCACCCACAGTTAGTAAGAATAATTTAGTTTCTCATTTTAAAAAATACAACAAAAACTTACTTCACCTTGACTGGAATAGCCATGTCCATTTCAGGGCCTCATTTTTGCACATACTTTGATTTGGGGTACTTTAGAATCTATGTACTTTAGAGTCTCCATTCCAAATAGATGTTTAGTAGTATTTATTCAGCACATTTTTAAATGTGGCCACAAGAACATTTCATGAGGCATTTTATTGTTTTATGAATATAGCCTAAAATTAGCATGATAAAATAAGGGGTGAATCAGAATCTCAGCCAATGTCAGAAATGGAGAAGAAATGATTAAATGGATCTAAACATTCATTTTCCTCTGAGGAAAGATTTTCCCAGCTTTTACCTGAATCACTCTGTCTCTTTGTAAGACATTCATTATAACTGTTGCCAAGTGCTGTAAACCAAAAAGCCAATGTCATGTTGACTGCTGCTTTTTGCTACTTGTTGAACCTTCATTGTGTTTCCTAATCCATGCAAAATGAGTGCTGGCAGCTTTTTCACATTTTCTTTTTCTCGGTGTCTAAATAAAAGTTTTCTCTTTTGCTCCTGACCCTGCATGATTCAGGGCTTAATTAATGTCAAATAAATGACTGAACAAATAAAAGCCCAATGATATAATAATCACATATTACATATGTCACATCATACAGTGAATTTTTAAATAAACTGATCATGATTAGTTCCTTTTTAGGTATTTTTTTATTCATAAAAAAGGAAGCAATATATTCCTTTGATATGAATGGGGGTAAATAATCTCAATGGGTTAACCTATAAATTCCTTGAGGGCAAGAAACAAAACTTCTCCTTTTATTTTCCTTCAATTGCCCAAATCTTGTACTGTGCTTTGCAAGGCCAGTCTGATGCATACCACTGAGAACAGTTTATCTTTGTCATTCGTGTTTTAATTTTCATTTAACCTTTTCCCAACCTATTCCTCACCTAACAAAGCATCACCTGACAGTTCTCTTCCTTCCCTTACCTCCATTCTTCTCCATGATAGAATCTTACAGGAGGGGTCTATTTTTAGGGAATTCATTATGGCCTCAGTCAAGAGGACTTAACATTGGGATTGTCTTCTTTAATCCTTACAATCCCCCATCACTTTACCTACATGAAAATACACTTCCTCTGTGCCTTTTATTCTGGTCTCTGACAGTTGATCATGCTATTTTCCATGTTTCCCTAACTGGGGAAACCCTCATCCTTATGTTTCCCACATTTACGGCCTCCATCTGTACCACTTAATCCCTGGTTTATGTGACCTGGTCCCTTTGTCTCCTTGAGCAGGACCTGTCAGTTGAGGCAGTGATTTCCCCTACAGCTTGCCAAGTATCTGCTTTTGTAGAGTATCCCTTGGATCATTTTGCATAAGTAGAAGAAACATATCAGATACATCTAAGTGGCCAAATATCTAAAATTTCTTTTCTAATCCATTTGACTAGTTAGAAAGCTGATGGGCAATCCCTATCTGATTTTGGATTGGAAAAAAACATAATTTATTGGCCCCTTTAGACACATACACTAATATGCTAGTTTATATGCAAGTTGATGAAAAGTTTTAGTGTATTTCTTCTTAGTGCTTATATCTGTATTATCTTTTGCTTGTCCCACAATGTTTTAGCTCAGAGTAGTTACTGTGATGGTGGGAATTTAGGTCAATGGCAGGTCTGTGGGAGAGCACTTTTGGAATAGGATGCATATCTTAAAGCTTATCATTGAACGAGTAGCACACTTTAGCTATAGATATGATGATTGATAAAGTTCTCGAATAGTTTATTTTTGATATTGAGGCAGAAATTCCAACATGATATAAAGGTAATTCTGAATATTTGTTTCAACCTTTAAAGACCACGGGTTATGCTATAAAAGTACTAATGGTCAGTAGAAGATCTCATATCAGGCAAAAATAGTCTTTAATTAAAGCTACATAAATTCAGATTCCATCTTAGATTAGTACCCTTGGGAAAGGGATTTGTACTCGATTATCATCGAATTTTTCTACTGATTTTGAATCAATTTTTCAAATGTCGATTTGAATATCTATGTAAAGTCATATTATATGCATTGCTGTTTAGGGTGCTTCTAACAGAAAATATTAATGACTTAAGCATATACTGAAATGGGTTTCTGCATTTTTAAAGCAGATGAGCAATTTTCTAGCACTGCTGCTGAATTTTGTTGGTAGACTAGATGTCACATCATTAACTCTGAGGAGTTGCTAAAATAAGAAAAGAAAAGCATTAATTTTAAAAATAACCAGAGTTAAAGACCAAAAATGCAAAGTCAAAGGAAGAATTACTGAAACATATTTGATGACTATCAGCAATGTGTACTAGCCAAGTGGAATTAATCTCAAATATATAGTCCCTGCATGCTTAACACATTCAGACATAGAAATCTATTATCCATCAAATCAATTTTCTGTAATAATCTATATGGGAAAAAGAATATATGTACATATATATACACACACATATGTATACATATATATAAGAATATATATACATATATATAAAACTGATTGACTTTACTATAAACCTAAAGCTAATACAACATTGAAAATCAACTCTACCCCAATAAAATTTAAAGAAAAAGATATACGTAGCTTTATGTTCATAGCAGCACTATTCACAATAGCCAAAACATGGAAACAATCCAAATGCCCATCAACAGCTGAATGGATAAGGAAGATGTGCTACATACATACAATGGAATACTACTTAGCCATAAAAAGAACAAAATAATACCATTCACAGCAATATGAGTAGAGATTATCATACTAAGTGAAGTAAGTCAGAAAGATAAAGACAAATATCATATGATGTCACTTATATATGGAATCTAAAATATAGCACAAATGAACTCATCTATGAAACTCAAGGATAGGGAGAACAGACTTGGGGTTACCAAGATGGAGGGGTTTGGGGAAGGGATGGAGTGGGAGGTTGGGGGTAACAGATGTAAGCTATTGTACATGGGGGGGATAAACAACAAGATCCTACTGTATAGCACAGAGAATACATTCAATGTCCTATGATAAAATATAATGGAAAAGAAGATTTTAACAAATCAAGTTTTCTTAATTTTGGTAATATTGATATTTTGGGTTGGATAATTCTTTACCAAGGAGGGTTATCCTATGCATTGCAGGATGTTTAGCAATATTCTTGTCTTCTATCTACTAGATACCAAGCGTACCTCCTTCCCTAGTTGTGGCAACCAAAAATGTCTCCAGACATTTCCAAATGTTGCTTGGGTTGGGGATAAGATCATTCTTCTTGCATCCATTGAGAATCACTGATTAACTACATTGTTATAGGTAAATCTTTCATTTGACATTCATGGTTTAGCAATAATAATGATAGTAGCTAAAGCTATTTGACTTAAAGGTGTTATGAAACTTGCCCAAAGTAACATTGCCAAGGAGAGAGAATATGGAATCATACCTACTTCTGACTAAACCCAAAGCAAACACATGTAAGCAGTACATTACAAAGTTGTTTAGTACAGTTTAATGTGATCTGTAATAAAAGCAAAAAATGTTAAAACCTGACAAAATATCTAATCATAATGCTAAAATTTAAATATCAGAGGATCTGAATGACTGACATTCCCTCTAACAGCAGAAAGAAGGAAAAGATGTTCTTTCACACAACTGTTTTAACATAGTGATAGAAATTTTAGCCAGTGAAATAAGGCAAGAAAAGAAAATATAAGGAATCCAAATTGGAAAGGAATAAATAAAATTGCCTCTCTTTATAGATGACATAATTATTCACATAGAAAATTTCAAGGACTCGGCCAAAAAGTTCCTGAACTAATAAGTGCATTCAGAAGGTCACAGGATATGAGATAAGCATACAAAAATCAATTTTATTTCTACATATTGGCAATGAAACAAAATTAAAAACATAATGCCTTTTCTAATTGCCTACAAAATGAAATAAGGGTAAATCTAACTAACATGTATAGAACTTGTGTGCTGGAAACTATACAATCCTGATGAAAGTCAAAGAAGATGTACAAATTATATAATAAATGTATTTATAAGTATTTATACGAATTACAAATGTTTATATATAAATTATAAATATTTATAAATAAAGAGTGATCTATTTGTTCATAGACTGGAAGGCTCAATAGTAAATATTTCAATTTTCCCCAAACTGCTGTAAAGATTCAACATATTCCTATCAAAATATCAGCAAGATTTTTTAAAGTAGATATAGGCACGATTATTAAAAAATTTAAATGGAAAGGACAAAGAAGGTAGAATAGTAAAAACAATTTTGAAAAGAGAAAATGAAGTACAAAAGATTACTTTATATGATTTCACAACTTATTATAAAGCTATAGTCATAAAGAAAGAGATATTAGTGGAGACGTAAACATAAAGATCAAAGAACAGAACAGGGAACCTAGAAACAGACCCACAGAAATATGTCCTACTAATTTTTTTTACTGCAGGGAGCCGAGAAAATGCAGGGACTCAAAACAAGGACCTTGCCTGATGGCAAAAAAAACCCTGAAGGCAGGTTCCTAACCAAGAAAGGGAGTTCACTTGAACAATACAAGCCGAAGGTGGGCTTCTGGACAGGATGAAAGCTCATCTGAACGGTACAAGCTGAAGGTGGGCTTCTGGTCAGGATAAAAAGCCTGCCTGAATGGTGCATGCCAAAGGTGGACTTCTGGTTGGGATAAAAGCCTGCCTGTACAGTACAAGCCAAGGGCAGGCCTCAGGTTACACAGCTCTCATTTGGATGTTGATGGGGAAGAATTGGGGCTTTCCTGGAAAACAATTTCCATGTTTGTGCTGGAGAACATGGATTGCTTCTCAGGTGACCTCGTCTTTCCTGTTTTATTTGTTACTCAGTTTTCCTCAGTCTTTCCTGATTGTTTACTTATTATTCTTATTTTCCATTCTTATTTTCCTGTGGTGATTTGTGATTTAACAAAGTTACAACAATAATATAAGAATTTCATCCTGAAGGACTTTTCCCTATTCATATCCAACTTAATTAATATATAGTGTTTATCTACTAACTAGTTACAGTAAACTTTAGAGTTAGGATTTTAATGAGGTTTATAGAAGTTAGACATATATTATTCTTGATCAAAAGAAACCCAGCTGTGAGTTTTGTCCTTGATTTTAGAAGCTTCTAAGCGGTAGCTAATTAAGTTGATTTATATTTTCTTATACTGTCTTCCTGCCATAATGCTTAAAGATATACATTGGTCTAAAAACAAGATTTGTGAATGCCCAATTCTTGTGTCCGTGACCTCTTCAACTTGTGGAGACTTGCTGGCCATGGGATCATTTGTACTGAGTCTCCTCCTTTCCACATGATGTATTGTACCTAATTGCCCTTAAATTGTACTCACTAAATGTAGTTAAAACAAAGATCTTAGAACATGATGTATAGCTGCTGTACCATGTAATATTTAACCAATGTACTTTTAACACTGTGATGTAATCTGTAGAGAAAAACTGTCTATATAATCAACCACTGTTGCCAATAAAATTTGAGCAGTCCAGTGCCCTGAAAGAAGGGACAAAGAAGCTGTCTCCGTTGCAAAAGCTGACGTCCGTCCCTCTCCTTTGGGAAAAAGTGTACACTCCCTGGCCACCAGAGCTGGCCTCTGGCAACATTTTACAAAAATGCAAAAGCAACTCACTGAAGAAAGATAACATTTTCAACAAATGGAGATAGAATAGTTAGACATTCTGTCCATAGGCAAAGAAGAAAATGAACCTTAAGTCTTGCACCTTATACAAAAATTGAGTTATTACAGACTCAAAATCTACAAAAACTTTAGAAAAAAAAAAACAGAGAAAATCTTCAGGATCTAGATTAGGCAAAGAATTCTTAGACTTGACACCAAATGCATAACCCATTAAAGGAAAAACTGATAATTTGGACTTCATCAAAACTAAAAAAGATAAGACAGACAATGTACAGAGCAAGATAAAATATTTGCAAACCAATATTTAACATAAGACTAGTACGTAGTATAAATAAAGAACTCTCAAAGCTCAATGGTAAAAGAAACAAACAACCTAATCAGAAAGTGAACAAAAGGCATGAAGAGATGATTCACTAAGAGGATATACAGATGACAAATGATCACATAAAAAGATGTTCAGTCTTATTGGCCATCAGGGAAACGTAAATTAAAACCACAATGAGATACCATTACACATGTGTCAAAATGACTAAAACAAAACAAAACAAGATACTAACAATACCAAATGCTATTGAGGATTTAGAAAAACTGGGTTATTTATACATTGCTGGTAAGAATGTGAAATATGGTACAGCCACTCTGTAAAACAGTTTTGCAATTTCTTAAAAACTAAACATGTAACTACCATGTGATCAAGCAATTGCATTCCTGGAAATTCACCTCTGAGAAGTGTAGAATTATGCTCATACAAAACCTGTACATATTTATAGCAGCTTAATTCATCATATCCAAAACCCAGAAATAACACAGATGCCCTTCAAGAAATGAGTTCTCATTGTGGCTGCGTGTGGTAAGAATCTGACTAGTATCCAGGAGAATGCAGGTTCAATCCCTGGCCTTGCTGAGTGGGTTTAGGATCTGACATTGCTACAAGCTGTGGTGTAGGTCACAGACGCGGCTCAGATCTGGCATTTCTCTGGCTGTAGCACAGGCCAGTAGCTGCAGCTCCGATTTGACCCCTAGCTTCAGAACTTCCATATGATGCAGGTATGGACCTAAAAAGAAAAATAAAATGAATGATTTAACAAACTGTGGTACAACCATACCATGCAATACTATTCAGCAATAAAACAATCTAATGATACACAGAAAAACATGAATGAATATTCAGGGAATTTATGCTGTGTGAAACAGCTGATACCAAAAGGTTACATATTACACTATTCTATTTATATAACATTCTTGAAATGACAAAATTACAGGTGTACTTCAGAGATATTGCAGGTTTAGTTCCAGACTACCACAAGAAAAAAAAGTATTGCAATAAAGTGAGTCATACAAATTTCTGGTTTCTGAGTGCATGTAACACTTAAGTTTATACTGTAGTCTATTAATTTTACAATAATATTATGTCTAAAAATAGTGTATATACCTCAATTTAAAAGTACTATATTACTAAAAAAATGCTGTATTCTGAGCCTTCAGCAAGTCATAATCTTTTTGCAATAATAACATCAAAGATCTCTGATCACAGGTCACTCTAACAAACATAATAGTGAAAAAGTTTGAAATACTACGAGTTACCAAAATGTGACAGATACACAAGGTGAACAAACGTTGTTGGAAAAATGGCACCACTGAGCTGCTCAAAGCAAGGTTGTTACAAAATTTCAATTTGTAAAACAAATCTACAATATCTGCAAAGTGCAATAAAATGAGGTATGTCTGTATAGAAATGGAGAATGGCTTGGAGGTTCTCAGGGACTAAGGAATGAGCAGGAATAGGAGAGAGGTAGAAGTGATCATAAGGGTGACCTAAGGGATTCTAGTTGAGGAGATGAAAATGTTTTTTACCCTGACTGCATCAGTGATAATATCCTGGTTGCTATCTTGCAGTATAGTTTTACAAGACACTACCACCGGAGGAAACTAAATAAAATGTTCATGGTATCTCTCTGTATCATTTCTTATAACTACATTTCTTATAATTATCACAAAATTAAAAGGCATAATTTAAAAATATGACATAAAAAATATCAGAAAGTCTGGGACATCTAGATAAGTTTAACAATTGGAACATCTTAAGCATATTTTTTAACCATTCCAATTTCAATGAATCCTAAGGGGTCATTTTCTTTTATTTGCTCATAAAGAACAAAGACAAGGATGTAGTCAAGGAAAGTATCTCTTTTAAGTGGAACTAGTCTCTTGAATACAATAAGTTCTAGTAAGTAAAAAGTATGGAGGGTGGGTTGCCTTGATTAAATTCATTGTTTCAAGCTCTACCCATCCTTAACACAAAAAACTGGTTCAGCTCATCACTGAAGTTTCCACAGTGATGGCTTCTGTCTAGACTCATAAAAATATTAATTATGTCAACTAACATGTATTGACTCGCCCCTATACATAAGGTATGAGCTAGAATACAGTAACTTATGCATTGTTATCTTGTCATTTAATTTTTATTCTATTTAATTTCATTTGCACATGGCTTTTTTTAAACAAATAGACTGTAAGATCTTTAAGATTAATTATTGTCTCTAAATCTTGTCTGTGTATCCATCATGACTCTGTTGCAATGTTTTATGTGCAACAGGCATACAGCATGTATTTTTGAATTATGTGATTAACTAAAAGACTTCCAGTTTAGCTCTGAATAATACTTTCCCAAGAAAAAGTACAGCATACATTGCAGGCTCTTGAAAAGGTACATTGTTGTCAATATTTATTTGAATGATTCAGGCAGGATCTTTTCTGCTGCTAGATTGCTTCTTTCATTTGCATCACTTTGGTGATTCCTAGTAACAAGAGAGCACCTGGCAGCAGAAATACCTACACATGTTTACTGGAAGCCACGAATGTGCTTTAGGGCTGCAATGACATTTGTTTAACTTTAAAATCCACATCAGCATGCAGCTGTTTTCTTGCTATTCATAGAAGGGAGAGTGGATAACCAGGAGGCCAGAGCAGCACCAAGTAACCAGAAAAGAACCTTGTAAAGTGCCCGATATTTCAATATGTTTGCTATTATGCTGAAACAATTTAATAAGGCACACACAGTGGTCAAAGTATGCACGTTTGGGGAATGGTAAGATCAAAGAATGCTTATGGTTTGAGAATTTTAAAGCCACTTTGTGGAGTGCAATAAAGAGAAAATAGAAATATTTATGCAATTAAATTTTGAAATTGTACAGAGCCCAAGCTGTTACCAAGAAAAACCTGAGCTAATGGGATTTCTTCCTTTGAAATATCTTAATGACTCTAAGAACTGCCCTCCCAGTGTTTTTATGGTAATTTTCATCAAATAATGCTAAACCAGCTTACCTTCCAAATTTATTGTATCAATCAGGGCAGCCAGCTGGCTCCGTGTATTCCTAATTGATGGATCATTCAGACTATTGATTTTTGTTTTAGACACCATGCTGAACAATTTGTCAGAACCTATTTGCAAAAAAAATGTTCCAGAGTATATTCTTTCACCCTAATTACATAGTAAATATAGGTGTAAATTTTAGGGAAAGTATATGCAAAATGTTATAGTCGAAATAAACATGCATTTACTTATGGAAAACAATGAAATGGATTTAATTACTTAAAGAAGAATGCTTAACAAACTAGATTGATACACTATTTGATAAGATTTGTCTAACCTTTAAAAATAATGGCTCTAGGAGTTCCCACTGTGGTGTAGCAGGTTAAGGATCTAGCGTGACCACAGCTGTGGTATAGGTTGCAGCTGAAGCTCAGAGTCAATCCCTAGCCTGGAATGTCCATGTGCCGCGGGTGCAGCAAAGAAAAAAAAAAAAAGAAAATAGTAGCTCTGACTCTCAGAAGATTAGGGAGACATAATAATGGAAAGCTCCAACTAGTTCTTCAGTGGGCAGGTGGTGTCATTCCTTAGTGTATGACCTTGGAGTCACCACCATACTGTTCTTTTTCTACTTACCTACTTTTTTTTATTGTATATCTCTTTTTTTTTTTTTTTCCTTTTTAGGGCTAGGGCTGCACTCGAGGCCTGTGGAGGTTCCCAGACTAGGGGTCTAATTGGAGCTACAGCTGCTGACCACAGCCACAGCCATGGCCACAGCAACACCAGATCCGAGCTGTGTCTGTGACCTACACCACAGCTCACCATAACACCGGATCCTTAACCCATTGAGCAAGGCCAGGGATAGAACCCACAACCTCATGGTTCCTAGTCAGATTCATTTCCACAGTGACACGATGGGAACTCCTGTATATCTTTTTCTTGTCTGCATCTCCCTGCTTCACCTTATTTGTCAAGTGTTTAAAAAAGTTCTTTTAGGTAACTTCAGGAAAAAATAGGCTTGAGAAAAATGTATGGCATCTATGCTATTTACAATGACTCACTCAGTATTAATGGTCTTTTGCTTCAAAAGGAAACTTTAGCAAGTAAGAAGTCATTTATATAGGAGGGAATTGGTGGTGGTGTATCTTTTTAGCATTTCTTTAAGTAAAGTTGTAAAAGGTTAACATTGACTAATGATTTCAGAACAATACCCAATAGCTTTATATATTGGATATACTTGTTTTTATCAGCCAGAAAGTTCCCTTAATTTCTATAACAATATATCTAAAATTCTTTCTCAACAAAATGGTAAGCTAAGCCATCCTCTCCACAGTATGAACAAACAGGCAAGTCAATAGTTTGAAATCTAAATAACAGTAGAGTTTTTTCCAAAGCAGAAATATAGGATTGTATCTATCAATAGCTCTATAATGAAAAGTAATAGACATTCATTTTAATCATTACTTATAGTCAAGCAAAGTCACAATTCAGAATAAGTTGCTTGTTTTTTGGTACTAATGTGTCATATACCTAGGAAGAAGTGACTACTTTGCTTTTGCTATTCTAAATAAACTGACACCAACTGCTTTCTTCAATGGACCTATTTCTTCTTTAGTTATTTTTTCTTCTCTAAAAGCTTTTAAACACCCTTACAGAAAATACAGACTACACTCAATGCCTTGCTTTATTAAAGCTCAGATACTGTTAAATAGAGAATGTATATTTAATGGGGGTTTCTTGATTGTAGAAATGAATAATCCTATAAATTCAACTTAATTTTTAAAAATTACTACTTTGTTTATTCATATATATAGTGTGGCCTCTGCGGTTAGTAAAACTTTTCTGCTCTCTGTTTTAGCAAAACTAATCTGCTTCAGATTACAAAAAAATAAAAAAAAGAATCCCTATGGCATTACTATGTATCGCCTCTGCTTCACAGAGTTTTCATTTACTGAAGCATTTTTAGAATCTGTATTATCATTTCACCATATAACAGGGAAACAACTCTCTGCAGCTGAGATCAACTTCAATTTTCATTAGCATATACTGTACCCCACCACCTCTATGACTGAAACTTAAAAGAAGATATTACTCTTTTCAGGTATGTGGAATCTTAGAAAAACTGTATCTGGATTTTCTAAGGCTACAGCCATGCACATTTCTTACCTACTTTCTTGGACAGTAGCTTCTCTTGCAAAGGAGGATTAGTCAATTTGTAAGTTTTCATTATGCACTGAATATAGGTAGAATGTGTAGAGTATTTCATTGCTTCAAGCTCTCTACTCTCTTTCCCAAATGACGTAACACTTAGCATTTCTGGTAACACCTACAGAATGTATATTTTCCTGAGAAAGGTTTTTATATTGATTCTCAATGAGAGGATTTGAACTTCTTGTATGACACATCTTTCAACTCATATGAATCATCCATATTTCCCAGGTGGATAAGCCAATGACAGTTATTTACCCATCTAATTCTAGAAAGTCATAAATGAGTGGTTTCTAAACACCATGAAACCTCTAGAGGTTTAATTTAAAAAAAATGTAATCAGTGTGTTCAAAGTTCACCAGGACTGGTTTTGTCAACTCAATGCATATAGCACAACATGTCTTGTTTTGAGATTTCAAGCCATTAAGAACAAGAATAGAGTCTCATAAGCTCTCCATATTCTGCAAATCTACTTACCTATGTTTTATCCTTATAGAAGGTGAATGAGAATTTCTGTGTAGGAGACAGTAAAAGGTTTTACTAAAATTCAACATGATCACATCTGCTTTTCATAGATCTACAAGATCCATGACACTATCACAAAGAAGGATGAATTTACCTGGCATATTATGCACTTCATGGAGCACCAATGAGTAACCTGAAATTCACTCTTCATTCTTTTTTATTATTCTTTTACTGCTTCATTTTTTTCTAGTCTCTGTTTTCCCCCACCCAACTCTATAACCTGCTAGATAGAATTTCTGAAATGGTCCCTCCCCACACAGAAGTCATGTTCTCATCTTTGAAACATGGTATATGATGAGATATCACTCCAGTGACTATGTTATGTTAAACAGTACAGTTAACCCTAAGATAAGGAGTTTATCCAAGTGGCTGGTTAGTCTAATCTCATGAGTCCTTAAAAGCAGAGCACTTCCTCTAACCAATGGCAGGAGAAAGCAGAGTGATGCGAAGGGTGAGAGGGACTTGATGGAGGCTATAAAAGAAGGAAAAGGAGTGACCTTTAGGAGCAGAGAGAACCCCCCAGCTGACAGCCTCCAGAAGAAAGAGGAACCTCAGACCTACAGCCATGAGGGACTGGATTTTGCCAACAACCTGATGAGACTGGAAGATGATTTTCCTCAAAAGCCTCCAGAAAAGAGCCCAGCCTGGGTTACATCTTGATTTTAGTTTTGTGTGACCTTCAGCAAGGAATCCAACAGAGTCCATCCAGATTTCTAACCTACAGAATTGTGAGGTAATAAATGAATTGTTATGATCTACTAAGTTTGTGGTAATTTGTTACTTAGCAACAGAAAGTGAATACATATGGCCTTTGTCTAAAGTCTGTCAGTAGCATTATTAAGTACAGAAAGGCTTCAATTGTGGCTTCCCAGAGTAAAGAGGCTGTTGGTTCTAAACCAAAATGGTGGAGAGCCTCAGTCTATGTGTCCATCTGATGGCACATGGGGCCATTAGGATTGGTTAACTTCCTCCTGACCCAAGCTGCTGAGGGATCTATAGCTCCCTGACCTTGCTCCAGTCTTCTAAATGCATTTCTCAACCAGCATCTCACAAGCACATGTGTGTATTTGAGTGTGTTTGGGAAGGATAGTTATAAGTAACGCATACAGTAGCTACTCTTATTACATATGAGGCTTTCACAGAATATTCAATGATTTTTTTTTAACCTGTGAGGGGTCATTTCTAAATTTGTGTGGCCACAATTTAGAAGCTCTTCATATTGATATAACTTCTCACAGCTTATGATACATTAAGACTATAAACACCTATAGAATAAGAACTATGTCATATGTATTGTCACATCCTTAGTTAGCCTGTAACAAGCATTAAACAAATAGTGCTGAATCAATGATGGTCAGAAGAAACAATAAACCATAGAGGTTAGAATACAGGATTTGGAGTCAAACTCCAGATGGCATATTATTGGCCCATACTAGGTTTTCAGTAAATGCTAATAAATGACCTATTATAAACCTGCAGTGTTTCCCATTAACTAAACATTAACACATCATGCTAAACTCTCCATGATCTGACCTTTAATATATTTCCAGATTTATCTGTTTCCTCCCATGCCTGTTCATATTCAAAGAACACATATCTCTGTGCTTTCGCTTATGCTTTTCTCATCCCAGAACGTTTCCACCCATTCATGTCTTAACATCTTAGTCATTCTTTAAGTCAGGGCCAATAAATTGTGCCCTGCACCCATATGCAGCCCTCCACTTGTTTTTTGTTTAGCTCACAAGCTAGGAATGTTTTTTACATTTTAAAATAGTTGCATTTTATTTTATTTTTCCTTTTTTCTTTAATGGCTGCACCTGCAACATATGGATGTTCTCAGGCTAGGGATTGATTCAGAACTGCAGGCCTACGCCACAGCCATGGCAACATGGGATCCCAGCAGTATCTGTGACCTGTACTGTAGCTTGCAACAATGACAGATTCTTAACCCACAGAGCAAGGCCAGGGATCGAACCCACACCCTCATGGAGACTATGTCTGGTCCTTAACCTGCTGAGCCACAATAGGAAATAGTTGCATTTCAGATGGTCATGTAAATATATTATGTAAACCTCCATATATCCTCAAGTTTGCCTCTTGGCCCACAGAGCCTTAACTATTTACTGTCTGGCTCTTTATAGGAAAAGTCTGCTCACTTCTGCTTTAAGTCCAGTTCAAATGCCATCTTCTCCATGAAGCCTACCTAAATTCTTCCAAGTGGGAAAAAGTATCTCCTTTTAAATCTCTTCAATAGATGGTTTTTAACTTTATTAAGCAGTTATTTCACTTTTCTTTACCTTTTATTACATGTAAAATGTTGAGACATGTTTCTCCAGGTTTTGACTGGTCCATGTCATTCTTGTCAATGACTGAACAATTAAATAGAAACCACTAATTTACAAATGCTATTAGGAGGTGACAGGTAATGAATGAGTGTTTATAAAATCTCTTCTCATATCTGACATTTATTTAGTTTTGCTACAACTAGGCCTGAAATTTTAGTACATGCTATTAATATGTTTTGCATATTTTGAATAAAATAGTGGATAAAATGGTAAGAAATATTTGTATTTATAAGTATTTAATGATTTTATATACTTTTGAGAATATGTAAATTTTAAATTTAAAAGCTTTAAAAGAGTGAAAATAGCTGAACCGTGTGAAACAACTTTGCGAAATCACATAAGAAATGTTAACACTATATTAGGAGAAATAGAGAGCAAATGATATGTTGGTTTCTTTGAATTCTAAAATATGCCGTACAAAAAGAGCGAAAGTGTGATGCATATGTTATAGTCTTCAAGTTCCCTTTAGGGAGATTAAGCCTAAAAGCTTCTGGCCCTGTCTCTTTGCAAGGCCCCTTCCCCACTCCTTGAACAGCCTGGTAGGGAAGGAATGTTGCCCATTCCTCAGTCCCTCTGCTATATAACCTGTTCCCCATGCAAACAAGGTATCCTGCCCAAAACCAATCAGATCAAATATACCCCACACAGAGACAAAACAACACTTGGGCCTTGCACAGTGTGTAGGGGGCTGGAGCAGGAGAAATTTGGTCTCCACTCAGGTCCACTTTGGGGGGAGTATAAGAAAAATTGTGAAATGAGCAGGTCTTCTTTTAATCTGTGTGCATGTGAGCGCTCTCTCTCTGAAAATGTACTTTCTCTTTAATAAATCTGTAGGAGTTCCCGTCGTGGCGCAGTGGTTAACGAATCCGACTAGGAACCATGAGGTTGAGGGTTCTGTCCCTGCCCTTGCTCTGTGGGTTGAGGATCCGGCGTTGCCGTGAGTTGTGGTGTAGGTTGCAGACGCGGCTCGGATCCCGCGTTGCTGTGGCTCTGGTGTAGGCCGGTGGCTACAGCTCCGATTAGACCCCTAGCCTGGGAACCTCCATATGCTGTGGGAGCGGCCCAAGAAATAGCAAAAAAAAAAAAAAATTGTAAAATGTCCCCGTTCCAATGCTTTGCTAAGGCAAGACAGGGACTAAGGAAATTAGTCTATCACATAGATTAGAACCCTAGTGTCCCATCTTTGCCTAGGAGTGCCAAAAGGGCTATTAGTCTTGGGATCAGAAGTTCAGAATTCCTTCATGTTTGTTAGGACCCTGCACTTAATAGTTATATTAACATCTCTGAGACTTGTCAACGCCAGGGGCAAATTTATTTTAATTAGGTAGGTAGGTAGTGGGTGGATGATGCAAAGAATAGACCTTGGATGTCGGACCTATCTGGTCAAGTCTTGTCTTTGTTACTATCTAGAATTATAATCTTAGTTTCTGTAAACTTTATTTTTACTCATCTGTAAAATGGGCTTAATAATAATACATAATTCAAAATATTATAATAAATAGAAAAAATAACACATACAGAGGACTTAGCATAGTGTCTGGCATAAAATAAGCACTCAATTAGTTTTATTTATTACCATTAAAAAATTTCCCTGAGAGGAAAGAGTAGTCATTCCTAAATAATCTAATAAAGATTGGCATCTTCTTTGGAAATGTATAGTTTTCTTTCAGAAGAATTAATGTTAATGAACATTTAACAGCCTTCAAGATGCCTCCAGCTAATGTCTGGATTATTGGAAGCTCCAATAATCTGGGCTTTACAAAGGTTCTGTTTTCCTGAATGGAGGAAATTGCATAATTGCTACTTCATACATTGCTATAGAATGATTTTTTTATATTAAAGTATTACAATCCTCAAAGTAGTTAATTGGCTACAGTTCCTAAATTTATCCCACTTAGCTCTTATAAATCTCTCAAATCCCCAGAAAAAATATAATAAATGAAAATTTTATAAAGTGTGCTCAAATATGTATATTATCATTAATAATCATACTCTAGCTAAGATTAGCTTTAAAGAAATGTTACAAACAAGATAGCACTAAAATAAAATAATATAATTTTATTGTAATTATACAACATAATTATAATAACACAAATTTTAGTGGCCACACTAAGAATCACCTCTCTGAACTCTATAGTGTCCAATGAAATCAAAATTAGACTATAATAGGCTTTTATTGTTAATATCACATTTTGGAGGGGGAATTGATACATTACAATCCTAAGAGAAAGAAACAACAAAAGACTTAGATTTGGAAGGAAAAATCCATATGAGGAATGGTTAAAAGTATTAAAGAATGGGCAGGAGAGGTTTCCCAAAGGGTCAGGAGAGCTACAACCAGAGATGAAAGATAATTGTGCAAGAGAGAAAAGAATGACTGTGATTCCAGAGGGAAAAATAAGGACCAGTAAATACAAGTTACAAATTGCGTCGTTCAGAAATGAAATAGACAGGTTAGGAGAAGTTTGGGGCTCCCTGTACTTAGCAGAACTGATCACTAGTCCGTCACATTAAGTTGTTACTTCCTCGGAATGGTGCGTGCTAAAGACACTCTTCTTTGACAGTCTCTGAGATGGTGAGTCTAGAACATTAGGGAATTGAAGTTCATTTCTTTCTAGGCTTGAGTAGCTTCAGATTTGTAAAATAAAAAGTCTTGGAATGGGAGAGGCTCTAATATTTGAGGATTCTTTCCAAATGTTATGACTCTATGAATGATTATTTTGTGAACTTTATTTAATGAAAGTGTAAATTAATCCACTTGCAAAGTGATGGTTTTGAATTTAGATAACTTCCCAGAACACCTGCAAAAATAACAATATTACCATTAATAATACCCAGTCTCTGAAAAGCAAATACTCATTTAAATTAAAATGTGTTGAGCAGGAACACATGCTTCTATCATGAGTTTTCTCTTCATCACTGCTTGTATGGTATCATTTGAGATTAGTGAAGAGAGATTAGTGCTTGAAAAAAAATTCCAATGCAGACACTTCATATTGCTAAAAAGAGTTGCAGCTAACCTATGTCAGGTAACTGTACACATCAGTATTAGGTAATAATAAAAAGTAATAAATACAGAGTTCATGTTTCAGGAAGATGGAAATTTCATTAAGACTCTATTTCCACTATCAATTATTAAATAAATTCACCTGAGTGTTTTCTTCTCCTACTCTATTCAAGATAAAACCTTCTCAGAAGAAGATTCTTTGTTATGCATGAGTGTATTTTGAAATAAAAAGCACCAAGCCTCTTTTTGTATGCTAAAGATTTCTTAGAGGTTATATCTGAATAATTATATCACAAGGCTTTTTCTTTAAAGAAAAACTCAAGTCTACACAAATGGCAAATTGTTAGAGAATAAAAAGTATGCCAGAAAGATCTGAAAATGATTTTTACCTTTAGGTTTATAATAACAACTGGCTGCTACTATTTTACATTCATTGAATTTTTAAATATTCACTTATTATTTTGAAGTCATTTAAATATTCATTCTCTCCTGAGAAGTCACATTGCCTGTACCAGTAGTACATCATGTGCTTTCTTGTTCTGGGCACCTGCACAAGAGGAGATGCCTCATGAGAACTCAGTAAGACAGTGCCAAAACCTGAGAAAAATCCTGGGTCTTAATTTCCCATTTCTGCATTGAAAGACTTCTTTCATGATGTATTGCCATTCATTTTTTTTAAAAAAAGTGTCATTTTTAGAGGTTATATGCAACTCAGAATGCTTACTTCAAGTTGAAAGGGCTTCTGATAGCTCTCTTTGTTGGGTCAGTAACAGAGCATAATTAAACATGACTGCATTTACATTTATCTATTTACAATTATACAGAAATGTTAATATATCATTTTGTTAATTTAAAAATTATTTGATAGCATTATAAGATAATGCAGTCCTAATATATTGGGCCTTTAGGTAAAGCCAAACAATGCAGTGAAGAGCAAAGGAAAAAAAATTGCTCACACCTTTATGTTTTTATGGCTCTTAAATAAGCTGAAGAGTTTGATCCTTGGCATAATTAGAAGATATTTCACTCTTTGTGCTTAATGGATCTTGGGTTAGATTATGGTCTTTCAGAGCACAGGGGCATTATCTTATATTTATTTGAATCTAACATCTAGCACAATTCTCGGTACATCATGGTAACTTGTGAGGTCTTTAATGAATTCCACAAGACTAAAGCTTATGCACACTTCTCCACAACCATAAGGCATTTAGTATAGTTACCTCACAAGTCAATGGATATGCTCCTGAAACGTTTATATAATAGGTTGGTTTAAAAAAAATCCCTTTTTGTGTGTAAAGATATGTATGAAGCAAAGACTGTTTTTTATGACTTAAGCAGTTCATTTGTAATTCTTGAGTGGGTATTCTTCATCATTCAGAATCCAGGTATTCAGTTATGCTCTTAAGGGCTATGTTTCTATATATATATATATATATATATATATATATTTAGTATGAAAGAAGTTAACAAGAAGGCTTGGCACACGTGCTGCTACTGTGTTGGGAACTTGTTTCTTCTCTCTATACTTGATCATTCATTCCTCAGACCCAGGTTTAAACATCTCCTCCTCAGCAAGGCCTTCCCCAACCTTCCTGACAAGGTTAACGTCTCTTGTCAACTTCTTTCATACACAGTACTGTGTATACTTCCTCATACAACTGGTTCTGTTGCCAATTTTCACCTTTTTGGTATGATTATACAATACATATGTCCCTTACTAGGCTCTCAGCTGTATCAGTATAGGAGCCATGTATACTTTTGAAATTCACTCTCTCAACAAAATACCTGGCATGTAGGAGGCTTTCCGTCAATACTCAATAAATGAGTGAATAAATAAACAGAGGAATGTGTGATGAGTCATCTATGACTTTCACATAGCAGGGAGGTATATACAACTAAGGTCACATCCTCCCGCAAAATATTCTGAAAAGAACTACACCATAAATAGTATTCATAAGGCAGATTAAAATAAAAATTATTTATTATCTTTAAAAAAATGCATACTCTCATACTGAAGGACTTGTAAGTTTTAGGAACTTTTTTTGGCGGAATAACCTTGCCCAACTTCATATTAACCAATTTTTATTTATTAAAAAGTAAGCCATGGCATTTTTTTCCCCTCTATGTTCAAGATCAATTCTGAAATATGAATATGTGCAATGTGGGGGAGAAATAGCTTACAACACAATTTTGTTTAAAAAATCTTAAGCAAAATAAAATACTTTGTTTCCTAAGTACTTCTTAGGGTTTTCAACAATTGCTATTCTCTATATAATAAGCAATCTGTTTTAAGTCCCTGAAAATATATAAGCTACTTGAGAAAGGGAGACATGAAGGAATCTGGATCCAGGTAATGCCTTTCATTTTGTCTTTGGAATTAATGTAGCTGCAGATACTGTTGAGTGACTCATGTGTGCCAGGGCTTTTATATCATTTAATCCTCACAAAAACCCAGTTATAACTCCATTTCACATGGAAGAAACTGAGGCTTAAAGGAGACGTCTGACTCTAACACAGTCCTTAACCTTGTTTCAGTAGATTTCAGGCGAGTGTAATACCTAAAGCTCTGGGTTTAAAAGGCAGCATGTTGGCACTAGAAAAATCTATGCACCCTAACTATGTACTGGATTTTCGTACATTGACATAAGTACTTTACTGAACCTAACAGAAGTTATTGATGGGATTTTAATATTTGTAAAGTACCAGGACTCAAAGTCCTAAGGGCCCAATATTTAGGTTATAATCCCAGTTCTGCCATCCATTGGCTATGAAATCTTGGATAATCGATTCACCTGTAAAATGAGAATAAAACTAGCTCACAGGGTTACTGTAATTTTTTTTTCCTTTTTGTCCTTTTACAGCCACACCTGCAGCATGAGGAAGTTCCCAGGTAAGGGGTCGAGTCAGAGCTGAGCTGCCAGCCTAAGCCACAGCCACAATACCACCAGACACAAGCCACATCTGAGACCTATGCCACAGCCTGCAGTAATGCCAGATCCTTTAACCCACTGAGCAAGGCTGGGAATCAAACCAGCATCCTTATAGATACTAGTCAGATTCTTAATCCACTCAGCCACAAAGCGAACTCTGGGTTATTGTAATTATATTAAGATAGTGTATGTAAATTCTTAGCATTGTGCCTGACACAATGTAGTTTCCGATACATCTTTAATAATGATATTAACAATAGCAATTGTAGTATTTATTTTAATAGAACAATTTCCTGATTAAGTAGCTGGCATAAATCACAATATAATGCATAGAAAAAGATATCTACAACCACTTAAAAATAACTTTATGTGGCAAGCCCTTCAAAAAAGATTCCATAGTACTGTATACAGTTCTTAAATATAGACTGTAATTTACTGTATATATTCCCTTTTGGAACTGAAAAAACTTGTGTGGATAGTTTAGTTTTTTGTAAACACAGTCTAGGAAATCTAAAATGATGCTTGTTAAAAATAAATAAATAAATAAATAAATAAATAAATAAATAAATAAATAAAATGATGCTTGTTTTGTTCCTGATAAATACTTCTGGAGAAACACATAAAAAATAAAGCCAGTGACTCGAGTTTCTATGAAAACTTAGTGGCAATATTTTTATTATAAAATATAATATAGACAATAAAGTAGTCTATACAAAACACATCATAATATATATACTATATATATACTATATATATATATATATGCATTACTCAGCATATGAGGAGTGAGCATTCAGAGTAGGAGTCTCTTGAATCTAGTTATTACTCTTCCTGCTAGGCTTTCCCTTGCCTTTCTACCCATCATTTTTATGAGAAAAGAAATCATAGATTGAAAGCATATTAGACATACATAGAGGAGTGAAAAGACATTACTCTGCTCTAGTGATAATGATGAGGACAGACAGATGGGCATAAGGGCCACAAATCATACATGCTCCTTTCCATTTTTTCTGAGAGTGTGTCCATGCCAGTTAGTAGTACACCGCATTTTGGTTGGCACATTTGGTGATATGGCAGAAAACCAATAAGTGAGCAGACTGCATCAAGGGCTAAATGTGAGAAGTTTGTTAAGGAGCATCAAAAAAGAGAGTAGAAAAATATACACGAAAAATGCAATGGTTTGTTCAGCTAGATTCAGGTTAAAAGAAATACAGAATATCAAAGATGATTAATCATCAGGCTCAAAGGTTGCAAATTAAAATGACTACAGATGAGAAAAATGAGAAATAAATTGGGAAGGACTATGGCAATTTGGAGAGCATGTGTCCTCTCTAAAGGTGTTAGGTAGCTCTAACACATTCCTGTTAGAAAAAGGGCTAGTTGTGTACAACTTCCAATTTTTAAAAGTACACTTTCTTTTTTTAAAAGCAGTTTTAGGTTTACAGCAAAATTGAGCAGGAAATGCAGAGTTCTCATGTACCCTCAGCCTCCACACTCATACAGCTTCTCTGATTATTAACATTGCACATCAGAGTAGTACATTTGTTACCGTCTATGAACTTCCACTGACATATTACAATTTATTGAAAAGACTGTCTTTGTTTCATGTATTGTCTTTCTTCCTTTGTCAAAGATCTAGGGACTATATTTATTTCGGTCTAATTCTGAACTCTCTATTCTGTTCCATTGATACATTTGTCTATTCTTTTACCAGTATTATTTTTTAGGGCCCCATTCACAGCATATGGGCATATGAAAGTTCCTAGGCTAGGGGTCTAATAGGAGCTGCAGCTGCCAGCCTATACCACAGCCACAGCAACACAGGATCTGAGCCATGCCTGTGAGTTATACCAGAGCTCATGGCAACGCCAGGTCCTTGACCCACTGAGCAAGGTCAAGGATCAAACCCGCAGCCTCATGGATACTAGCCTGGTTCATAACCCACTGAGCCACAACAGGAACACCCACGACATTTTTTTGATTACAGTAGCTTCATAGTAAGTATCGATGGTGTGAGCCCCAGACAATGTTCTTTTCTTTCAATATTATGTTGGCTATCCTAGGTCTTTTGTCTCTCTGTATAAACTTTAGAATCAGCCTTGATAGCCTCAAAATAACGTGGCAAACTTTATTGGGATTATGTTGAATCAATCTTTGCTACAGATCGGAAAGCCTTCCTATCTATAACACTTGAATAACTCTTCATTTTGTTAGTTGTTATTTGACTTCTTTCATCAGAATTAAAACAATCTAACATTGTCCTTATATAGAACTTGTACATATTTTGTGAGATTTATACCTAAGTATTTCATTTTGAGGGATGACGATATAAATGGCACTGTGTTTTTAATTTAAAATTCTTATCATTGCTAGTATATAGGAAAATGACTGACTTGTATGTTAGTATTGTATCTCATAACCTTGCTTTTATCACTGATTATAGGAGGATTTTTGATAAATATTTTGAATTTTTTACATAGTCATGTTATCTGCAAACAAAGTTTACTTTTTCCTTCTCAGTCTGTATAGCTTTTGTTTTATTCTTGTCTTATTGTATTAGCTAGGACTTTCCATACAATGTTCAAAAGAATTATTGAGGGAGTTCCCATCATGGCTCAGTGATTAACGAATCCGACTAGGAACCATGAGGTTGAGGGTTCGATCCCTGGCCTCGCTCAGTGGGTTAAGGATCTGGTGTTGCTGTGAGCTGTGGTGTAGGTCGCAGACACGGCTTGGACCCTGCACTGCTGTGACTGTGGTGTAGGCCGCAGCTACAGCTCTGATTAGACTCCTAGCCTGGGAACCTTCATATGCCATGGGTGCAGACCTAAAAAGACCAAAAAAAAAAAAAAGGAATTATTGAGAGAGAATAGCCTTGCCCATTCTGATCCTGGAAGGAAAGCTTAGAGTTTTTCACCACTAAGTATGATATTAGTTGTAGATGTTTTTGTAGATATACTTTATCAAGTTGAGGAAGTCATTCTCTAATAATTTTTAGAGTTTTTATCATGAAAGTGTTGGATTTTGTCAAATATTTTCTCTATATCTGTTGATATGGCCATGTGATTTTTCTTTAGCTTGTTAATATGATAGATTCCATTAATTTATACTTTATTTGGGAATTAGCCTTGCACATCTGAAATCAATCCCAACTGTTTGGTGTAGAATTCTCTTCAAACATTGTCAGATTCATTGTCCAGTATTTTGTTTAAAAATTTTGAATCTGTGACCATGAAAGTTATTAGCCTCTAGTTTACTTTTTCCTACAATGTCTTTCTTTGCTTTGATATTAGAGTAATGCTGAGCTCATAGAATGTTAAAAAGTATTCCCTCTGCTTCTACCTTCTGGAAGAGATTATAAGGAATTGTTATAATTTCTTCATTAAATGTTTGGTAGAATTAGATAGTGAACCCATCTGGGTCTAGTGCTTTATCTTTTAGAAGGTTATTAATTATTTGTCCAATTTATTTAATAGCTACAGGCCTATTGTCTTTTTTTTTTCGTGTGTGAATTTTGATAGATTGTATCTTTTCAGGAATAGGTACATTTCATCTAGGTTATCACATTTGTAAGCTTAGAGTTGTTCATAATATCCCTTTATTATCCTTTTAATAGCCATAGGATCTGTAGTGATGTCTCCTCTCATTTCTGCTATTAGTTTTTTTTTTTTTTGTCAGTGAACTTGAATAAAGTCTTACCAGTTTCATTGCTCTTTTCAGAGAACCAGCTTTTGGTTTTGTTAATGACCTCTATTGATTTCCTTTTTAAAAATTTCATTGATGTTTGCACTAATTTTCATTATTTTCTTTCTTCTACTTACTTTGTATTTGATTCTCTTCTTTTTCTGGTTTCCGAATATAAAGGCTTAGATATATTGATTTTATTTATTTATTTTTGCCTTTTTAGGGCCTCACCTGTGGCATTTGGAAGTTCCCAGATGAGGGGTCGAATTGGAAGTGCAGCTGCCAGCCCATGCCACGGCCACAGCAGTGTGGGGTCTGAACTGCATCTGTGACCTAAACTACAGCTCATGGCAATGCTGGATCCCCAACCCACTGAGCAAGACCAGGGGTGGAACCTACGTCCTCATGGATATTAGTTGGGTTCATTACCATTGAGCTGTGATGGGAACTCCTAGAATATTGATTTTAGATTGTTTTTATTTAATATATGTGTTCAATGGTATAAATTTACCACTATATAGTTTTCCTAAATCTCCCAAATTTTGAGAAGTTATAATTTCATTTAGCTCAAGCTATCTTTTATTTCTCTTGAGATATGCTCTCTGATCTATGAGTTATTTAATCTTCAAGTGGAATTCCCATTGTGGCTCAGTGGTTAACGAATCTAAGAACCATGAGGTTGTGGGTTCAATCCCTGGCCCGCTCAGTGGGTTAAGGATCCAGTGTTGCCATGAGCTGTAGTATAGGTTGCAGATGTGGCTCAGATCCCACATTGATGTGGCTGTGGCGTAGGCTGGTGGCTACAGCTCCAACTGAACCCCTAGCCTGGGAACCTCCATATGCAATGGGTGCAGCCCTAGAAAAGACAAAAAAAAAGTATTTGGGGATTTTCCATCTATCTTTCTTCTATTTATTTCTAGTTTAATTCCATGGTGGTCTAAGAACAGAAACTATATAATTCCTACTCTTTAAAATTCTTAAAGGTGTGTTCTATGGCCTAGAATGTGATCTGGCTTGTTGAATGTTCCATGCAAGCTTGAGAAGTATGTGTGATTTGCTACTGATGGATGAAATATTCTGTAAATACCAATTATATTCAATTGACTGTGATTCTATTGAGTTGAAATATATCCTTCCTGGTATTTCGTCTTCCTGATCTATTCAAAAACTTCCAATTTTTAACTTTAGGAACAAATTCAGTTCTTTTTTATGTGATGGCAAGCCAAAAACACACATGTTGTAAAACATTGCTGTTTGATTTTAAATACAATAGTTTTCAAATTGAGTATGTAACTATTAAGATCAAGAAAAGGTAAAAATATATTTTTTGTAGCTATTTAATGGTGTGACTGAGATAAAGATTTAGTCAATTAGATACTAGGAGATTTAAGTCTTATGTTCACTGTAACTGAGTGCCTGATGATTCTCAACAAAAGAAAGTTCTGTTTAATAATAGAGTACTTTAATTTGGTAGAGGGATCTATCCTTGGATAATTTAAAAATAATTTTATGTATAGATATCTTAAAGAATTATGACAAATTAAAATTATTTTAACATGCTCTGAAGCATGGAATCTTCCACAGTGAAGATTGAATATGACTATACTATGATCCCAATATCCCAAGCAAGCAGTGCTACAGTCTAAGTACTACCTTTTGCTTGCATCAGTCCATGTGGAGAAATGTTCCATCTGTGTAAAAACTACAGATCTTTACCTCTTAGCAAAATCAATTTTTACCTCACCACATTGCAGAAGCTTACCAAAATGCTAAAAGTTGCTCTTTGTGATAAGAATTTGTAAATGTAGAGAATTTAGAGTTGTAGGAAAGAGAGTAAAGAAAATGAAGGTTTATAAAAGATCAACCAAATATTAAACAGAATCTGCAATATGGCATCTTTAGCAAAATTCAAGGCAGAAGTGAATATGGTTGGGAAAATTTAATTTTTCTAATAACGTTTTTGTATTCAAGAATATATATAAAAAAGTCATTGTATATAATAGAATACTGTTTACCTGAGAATCTATACATCTCCACTCATCCAAATCATGAATATCTGGGTAAGCTATGTGTAACAATTGTTGAAACCATAGAGGCTCATTCTCTGTGGTAAGGAAAAAGAAGTGTGAATTGTAATACACAGATCAAAATGACTATATAAGAAGATATTTCAGGTAATGAAAATTTTATAAATTTTATTGATAAAGGTTATGATTCCTATAAGCCTGTGTTTGGCATGGAATAAACCTGCAGTAGGTGTTTTCTGAAGATACATTTTCAGAAAGTACATTTGCTAATAATGATGGTAATACTTCTCATGTAGCTTAATTTAATTTAATTTAATTTAATTTTTTTAAAGGATTGTGAACCTGTATTTTATTTTATTTTTTTCAGTTGATTTATTTTTATTTTTTTAATTGTTATATATTTTTAAGAAAAAATTAACATTTGAAGAAATTTTGCTTACTATGATTTCATCAACATTTCTGTTTCATTTCCATATTTGGTTTTGTCCTAAGATATGTTTGATGGCAATTTCTGATAATTTATTAATAATAATGAACTCAAATAGAATTTCTCTTATTTACTTTTCTCTCCAAGTGACACATACTTTTGATTATCACTAAATTCTTCTTTTTAATAGGGAGCTGATTAGTTTGAGAGCTGATTAGTTTGCTCTTCCAGAAAACCATCATTAACATTTTTTACCCACTCTTAAAATGTTCAAGAGAATCAAATGATCAACTGTCATAGAGAATAGAAATTTATATGCAAATCTAAAATTTAACCTGCATATGAAAGAGCTCTCTGAATAAGCTTCATCAAACTCTAGTATCAGTTTTTAAAAGTAAGTAACACCAAACAAATGATAATATAATAGTGAAGATATGGCTTAAATGTCACAAAATGAGGTAGAAATGCCAATATAAAAACACATTATACAGTAAGCTGAACTATGTAAATGGTTCTGAGTAACAAGGAAAGATAAAAAAGAAGCAATATGAAATATAACAGCTTCCCAGGAATCTGTCAAGAATCACTGGCCTTACTGTAGACCCTATTACAAGGCTGCAATGTTTTCTACCTGGTTGTATTAAATTTGTCTAACCTCATCTACTCATTTCTGCCAGCTCTACATTCTCTTCAAGACCATATCAGGAGTTCCTGTCATGGCTCAGGGGAAACAAATCCAACTAGGAACCATGAGGTTGTGGGTTTGACCCCCAGCCTCACTCAGTGGGTTAAGAATCTGGCATTGCCATGAGCTGTGGTGTAGGTTGCAGATGCAGCTCAGATCCCACATTGCAGTGACTGTGGTATAGGCCAGCAGCTGTAGCACTGATTAGAACCCTATCCTGGAGAACTTCCATATGCTGCAGGTATGGCCCTAAAAACCAAAAAAACAAAGACAGACGTAAAGAAAGAAAGAAAAAAAAAACCATATCAATACTATAGTCTCCTTTCTCTGCAAATTCTTCATATTAGTTCCCCCGTTTAAAATTATGAGTCCTTGTTTAGCTGCTGTCCTTAGTCTCTGGTTCTTCATCTGTTTCTCTTTCCATACCATTCCTTCGCCTCTTTTTGCCAACTTCTCTTCAATTGCTTTTTCTTCTTAACTGCTTTAAGAATCTTACAAATGCTGTGTACCCTTTCCCCAGAGGGGTGTGTATACACACATAACCTGTTTTACTTATAATTTTAGGGAATTATTGGCCATTCTAAGGACCAACCATGGGTAAACTCCAGATGAAGAATACGTGCTTTAACAATCTCATTCCAATTCTCAAAACAGTTGCAGTAGTTACCATTGGTTAACTGTCATGCACCCAATGCTGTTTTCTATTCTTTGTCTCTAAACCTCATAGTCCCATCTTAAGAAAATGAAGTTGAATGGTACATAAGTTAAATAATCTATTCAAAATTACAGTTAGTGTATAACGGAATTAGGATGTGAATCCAGATCTAATTCTAAATACTTTTCCAACTGTAGCTCAACAAGCAGTGAGAAGAATGAGACACAGAGAAGAAAAACAATTGATATATCACAGACTTACAGGTAATAAATTGGAGCTTGTGTAGTTATCCTATACACAGTAAGTATCATCTGTAGAACTATCCATAGAACTATGGAATATGAATAGTTATTCCATATACAAAGTATACCACCCTTTTACATAAAGGCGTTAGGTGGTGATGGACCATGTTGTTTTGTACCTATTATGCAGTAGAATATACATATTGGCTGACAAATATTGAGAACAGTACTTACCAGCCAAAAAATATTCGGCCTTAAGTTCTCTAAATGCTCTTCTGGATGATCCAGCTTGCCTGTCCCTCTCAAAAGATATCCATCAAGCCCAAGGAATTAAGGCTTACAGCAGGTTCCCAGCTATGACCAGTTCAGATTTGTGGATGTCAAATATTTTGAATATCACTCTTGTTTATAGACAGAACATGTGGAAAGTTGCCCTATTCTTCCTCCTGAAGTTTCTATACATCTTTTTTTCAGGTCACCCTCAACTCAGATTTTTCATCACCTATGATTACTTTGGAAGCATACTTCTATTTTTAGAAAAGCATTATTAAAAACTGGAAAAAGGCCTGGTTGGATTTTACTCACAGTTTTGATATATATTCCAATCCTCAATTTCTCATTTCTTTCCTTAAATTCTAGAGAATATAATTAATTTGAAGTAGTCCTAAAAAAAAATCTTGCCAAAACCATGCCAAATTACAATTGTGCTCTTTCATTTTCTTAACTCCACAGAACATAGAAATCAAACAAATAAAACCCTCCTTTTTATTACAGATGTGTTGAAAAAATCCAAAGTTGCATTAAAGTGTTTGGCTTATGTACAAATTAAAAAGAGTTATCTACAATTGAGAAAATTAAAATTTACTCAAATTTTAATAAGAACACACAATTTAGGAACACATAATTTTAACTATAGCTCACTGTTTTTTCTTTTTTTTTTTGATAGTCATAAATGTAGCATATGGGAGGTCCTAGGCAAGGGTAAAATTGGAGCTGCATCCAGCCATGGCAACACTGGATCCGAGCCGCATCTGTCACCTACATTTTAACCTGTCTACCTATGTTCCTGCATCCTAGTACATTCTTTACACAGCAGCCAAGGCTATTTTTCAGAAGGGTAAATCAGAATGTCACTTCCATGCATAAATCTTTCAAATGATTCTATAGTCCACTTATTGAAATATCCAAATCTCTCACATTTCCTACATATTTTATTATTTGCCATGTGCCTTTATCTCTCTCTACTCATTTCATCTTCTGTACTGTATTATATTCTCCCTCTAGAATATAGTAATTTATTACATTATAATAATTATTCATTTACATAATGAAGGTATAAATTTGGTCCTGTTCACATTATATCTTTGTGCTTAAAACAGTGATTAGAGTATTATAGATGATCACTAAATATTTATTGGCTGAATCAAGTAGGCAGCATTCTTAAGCTTGAGTTTATTTATATAAAAATGATTTATTTCTAAATTAGAGTTTAAAAACAAAATAAAATTTGACTTCCATTTTCAGCATATATCAGAAAAACCCTCTAATGTTTGCTTTTCAGAAAATCAAAAATATTCATTAAATTATTGAAAAATATGTTGAATTTTATTGTTGAGCTATCAGTAAGATAAGTACCAGGAGGCCAAATAAGGGACGTAAGAATCCAGAAATGTTACTAGTCTTTGAAGCTGCCAGCTACCTGATGGCATCTACCAATCCTTGTTCATGATAAGCTTAAGTTTTAGTATTTGCATTGTGCAGAGGGAAGATAGTCTAGTCTTAGCAAGCTGAAAATCTGACAAGATAGAATTTTGTAACTCAAAGGACTATACTTACCCCAAACCTGCTCAACAAGAGTTGAAGCAAATTCTAGTCAACAATTAAGAATTTTGTCTTAAACTTGCTACTAGTTTGGTGGGGGGAGGGAAGAATTTCCTCAAGGAATCAAAACCACAAGCCATCCGCTATAGGGTTGTGGCCCAAATTAATAGTTATCTGAGTTATCTGCAAAACCTTAAGCACAACATAAAGTGATCCAAGTTTTGTAGTCTTCCCCAGTGCTTGACATAAACAGGAGTTACTCCTCTTTGGAAAAGAATATAAATCTCCCATCAAGACTTCATAATGTTCTCTCACAGATAAGTTCTACTGACTATAAGCACACAATAAAACCACAAAATACAATAAGGATAAGGCCTCATGAATAGAGGAAGTAGGAAAAAATGAGAGAAGATTTATATTTTGAAATATATTGTTTGGGAACTATTAATAACAACAATAAAACAGCCATAATCATTATGCTAAAAAATAAAATAAAAATCATAAGTTCATACAGAGATTCAGAACCCTTAAAAATGGCTGATAATTTGAAAAAAATCTTATAGAAATTAAAAATGTAATACTTGAAAGTGAAAACCTAATAGATATGTTAAACAGCAGATTATAAAAGCTAAAGAGAAAATTTAAAATGAAATTAAAATATATATATGAAAAATGTAACTAGAAAGTAGCCTACATGGACTTGGAGAACAGACTGTGGTTGACAAGGGGGAGGGGGAAGGAGTGGGATGGACTGGGCGTCTGGGGTTAATAGACGCACACTATTGCATTTAGAGTGGATAAGCAATGAGATCCTGCTGTATATCACAGGGAACTATATCTAGTCACTTATGGTGGAACATGATGGAGGATAATGTGAGAAAAAGAATGCATATATATGTGTGTCTGGTCACTATGCTATACAGTAGAAATTGACAGAACACTGTAAACCAACTATAATAGAAAAAATAAAAATCACTTAAAAATTAAAAAAAAAAAGAAATTAGCCTAGAAGGTTAGAGAGATTTAAGGTTTGAAAAAGAGATTAAGAATTATAGAGGACAGAATAAGAAGTTATAATTACAGTTGGATATCCAGTAGAAAAAATGGTAGGAAATAGTTAAAGTTGGCAGATTTTCTAGAAACATTAAAAGATGTGATTGTTTAGATTAAAAAAATAAAAGTTAATATAATGTAGGACAAATAAAAAGATATCTACACCTAAATACATCATAGACAAAACACAGGACACTGAAGCCAAAGCAGCCAAAACATGTTATCTTTAAAAGAAGGGAAACAGTTTCAAAAACAGCACTACAAGCCAAAAGTCCATCAAATATATCTTCAAATTGCTGAGAGAAAACAACCCTCATTCTAGAACTGTATATTCACCAACTATACAGTTAGCTCTTTCAAGAGCAAGGACAAAAGAAAAATCTTTCAGAAAAACAAAATCTTAGACATCTCTGAAGCAGTAGTTCCTAACCTGGAGTAATTTTTGGTCCCCTCCTTATGCATCTTCCCACCTCAAGACTAATTAGTATATGTGGAGCAATCTGATCATAACTAGAGGGTACTGTTGGCTTCTAGTAGGTAGAAGCCAGTGATGCTGGTAAACATCCTGTATTGCACAGGGCAATCCCCTACGAAAAAGAATTATTTGGCCCTATATCTCAATAGTCTAGAGACTGAGAAATCCAGCACTAAAATGTTTAAATAAGTGCTTAAGAAAAAAGAAAAAAGGATCCTAGAAAGAATGCCTTCAATGAAAGAAAGAATTGTTAGGAAAGGCATGTAGTCAAAAACATTGACTCTATAAACAAAAATGTATGGGGTAAAATAGTAAGACTAAATTACTGGAAAAGAATAAATACATTTCCAATAGCTCTTCATAATGGGAAATATAAAGGTCTGCAGAGACAGAGATGTATAGATAAGAAAACAATATTCTTATAACTACAGTGCCCTTTCCTAAACACCACCCTCTTCAAATTTTAAGTTAACTTGAGTGCCCAAAAGAGTAGGTACAGTATTAACTTGGATATCTTATAGTAGTGAATCTGCTAAATGACTATCTTTTGGAAGCAAGAAGATTTATAACCAACACTGTTCTACCTACAGGAAATCACATGGATATTCAGAAAAAGTTCTTAAGGTTTAAAAACAACAGTAGAATCTTTCCAGTATTTCAGTAAGAAATCTCATTGAAGGTAGCTTCAAATCTATTAGATAGAAAACAACCTTACAAGTAAAATAGGTTTATTTTATATTCTTATTCATTTATGAAATAATTACAAATTTTGGAGCCTCTAGACTATAGGACTTAGGAAATCAACCAAGAAAGAGGCCAAACATTCCAGTTCCTTTGCTCCTGTTGACATAGTTGCATAAGAGAGTATCTAAACAAAAAAAAGGGATAAAACAGAAAGAACAAAATTAAACTTTCACTAGCAAGTCAGTCAGTTCCAACTTCTATTTCAATGTCTAGAAGATATGCAACTGCCACAGCTGACATTCCCTGGAGCTTTTGAAGTAATTTTAAAAGAAATCCAGAACTAAATTGTACAAACACAAGTACCTTGGAGAGCTCTGGTAGTTACTACTATCATGGGTTTTAAATTTGAAATAAAAATGAAGTTTTGCAAAGTAACTTCACAGTATACTCTTCCTGTTCTGGACTACCACATAAGGCTTTATTTTGTGATAGAATACCCATTCTCTTGTTTCATATATCTTATGTTTCTCTGGGAAAGTCACCTCTGTTTAGACAATTTGCAAGGTTATCATTTATGAAAATACAAAAGCAAACAAACAAACAAAAAAATCCTTTGGCACCACTGCTTAAATACAAGAAATATTTTTTAAATCTAAATGTAGAATTTTTTCTAAAATATTACTTTACAGCACAGATATATTATTTTAATCTGGTAATTTGCTAAATTATGTCAAGCAACTTGGTTAACTGAATATAAAAATATTTACATATTTATAAGTAATGAATTGGTTCTTATGAATTTTGGCAGATTATACAGCAGAAAGTATAGCTGTCTGGGAATATGTACTCTGAAAATATTTAATTGTTTCATCATAATTAATCTTTATCTTTTCAGTGCTGTCATGTAATTTTTTAACATTATATGGAAATGTATAATACAGAAGAGTGAGACAATTATAAGTATACAACCTAACGAATTTTCACAAACTGGGCATACCCTTTTCCCAACATTTAGATTAAGAAACAGATGTCCTGACTTCATACTACATAGCTACAGTACTACAAAGCTACAGTAATCAAAACAGTATGGTATTGACACCAAAACAGACACATGGATCAATGGAATAAAATAAAAAGCCCAGGGAAAAAACCTATATACTTATAGTCAACTAATTTGTGAAAAATGAGGCAAGAATATACAATATAGAAAAGACGGTCTCTTCAATAGTGGTGCTGGGAAAACTGGACAGCTATGAGAAAAAGAATAAAATTAGAACATTCTCTAACACCATATACAAAAATAAATGCAAAATGGGTTAAAGGACTGAATATAAGACCAGGTATTATAAAACTCTTAAAGAAAAACACAGGCAGAACACTCTTTGACATAAATCACAGCAACATTTTTTTTTTTCGCTCCTAGAGTAATGGAAATAAAAACAAAAATAAACAAATGGGACATAAACTTAAAAGCTATTGCACAACAAAGGAAACCATAAACAGCATGAAAAGACAATCTATAGAGTGGGAGAAGATATTTTAAACAATGCTACCAACAAAGGATTAATTTTCAAAATAAACAAATAGCTCATATAGCTCAATATCAAAAAACCAAAAACTCATCAAAAAATGGACAGAAAATCCAAATAGACATTTATCCAAAGAAGACATACAGCTAGCCCACAGGCAAATGAAAAGATGCCCAATATCACTAATGATTAGAGAAATGCAAATCAAAACTACAATGAGGTATCACCTCATACCAGTCAGAATGGTCATCATTAAAAAGTCTACAGATAGCAAATGCTACAGAGGGTGTGAGAAAAGGGAATCCTCCTGCACTGTTGGGGGTAATGTAGATTGGTACAACCACTATAGAAAACATTATGGAGATTCCTCAGAAAACTAAATATAGAACTACAATATGATCCAGCAATCCCACTCCTGGGCATATATCCAGACAAAACTACAATTCCAAAAGATACATGCTACATGCATCCCTATTTTCATGGCAGCACTATTCACAATAGCCAAGACATGGAAACAACCTAACTGCCCATCAACAAATGAATGGATTAAGATGTGGTACATATATACAATTGAATGTTCCTCAGCCATAAAAGGAACAAAATAATGTCATTTGCAGCAACATGGATGCAACTAGACATTCTCATATTAAGTGAAGTTAGTCAGAAGAGAAAGACAAATCCCATATGATATCACTTACACGTGGAATCTAAAATATGGTAAAAATGAACCTATCTACAAAACAGAAACAGACTCACCAACACAGAGAACAGACTTGTGGTTGCCCGGAGAAAGGAGGTAGGGAGTGTGATGGACTGGTAGTCTGGAGTTAGTAGATGCAAACTATTATATTTAGAATGGATAAGCAATGAAGTCCTACAATATGGCACAGGGAACTATATCCAATCTCTTGGGATAGACCTTGATGGAAGATAATATAAGAAAAGGAATGCATATAGATAGATAGATAGATAGATAGATAGATAGATAGATAGATAGATAGATAGATAGTGTGTGTGTGTGTGTGTGTGTGTGTGAGTGTGTGTGTTTGTGCATGTATGTATGATGAGGTCATTTTGCTGTATAGCAGAAATTGGCACCACATTGTAAATCAACCATACTTAAAAAAAAAGACATTTATGAACAGAAAAAAAGTCTACAAATAATAAATGCTGGAGGTGTAGAGAAAAGGGAACACTCCTACAGTATTGGTGGGAATGTAAATTGGTGCAACCATTGTGGAGATCAATATGGAGGTTCCTTAAAAAAAATAGAGTTATCGTATGATCCTGTAGTCCTACTCATGGGCATATATCCAGATAAATTTCTAATTAGAAAAAATACATGAAACTCGACATTCACAGCAGCACTATTTACAATAGTCAGGACATGGAAGCAACCTAAATATTCATCATCAGGTGACTAGATAAAGAAGATGTGGTATATATACATGATGGAATACTACTCAGCATAAAAAAACAAAATAATGCCATTTGCAGCAACATGGATGGACAGAGATTATCATGTTAAGTGAAGTAGGTCAGATCGACAAAGACAAAAATTAGGAGTTTGGTATTAACAAATACATATTATTATATATGAAATAGGTAAACAACAAGGACCTGCTGTACATATAGAGAACTATATTTAACATCTTATAATAACTTATAATGGAAAAAAATCTGAATTTCTTTTTTTCTCTTTCTTTTATGATTATTATTTTTTTTGTCTTTTTGCCTTTTCTAGGGCCGCTCCAGTGGCATATGGAGGTTCCCAGGCTAGGGGTCTAATTGGAGCTGTAGCCACTGGCCTATGCCAGAGCCACAGCAATGCCAGATCTGAGCTGCATCTGCGACCTACACCACAGTTCACGGCAATGCCGGATCTTTAACCTACTGAGTGAGGCCAGGGATCTAACCCTCACCTCATGGTGCCTAGTCAGATTCGTTAGCCACTGAGCCATGACAGGAACTCAAAATTCTGAATTTCATTGAATCACTTTGCTGTATACCTCTAACTAACACAACATTTTAAATTGTAAATTAACCATACTTCAATAAAAAAAATGGTTATTAAAAGAAACAAAATGTTACCAGTACTGCAGAAGACATATACCTTTCCTAGACACTCTTTCATGCCTGGCTTCTCTTCTTCATTATCGTATTTATAGAAAGATCCACATTGTTGCATGAAGTTGTAATTTGTCCTTTCTTATTGCTATGTAATAATCCGCAGTGCACAACAATATATCTATCTGCTCTATTCTTTATGAGCATATATACCATTTCCAATACAGAATCATTATGAATAATACTGGTGTGAACATTCTTGTTCCTTTCTTTTTACAAACATATTATGTGTTTCAATGGAATTACTGGGATATAAATTACACATGTGCTTAGCTTGGCAGATCCTACCAAACAGCCTTCCAACTTGGTTTTATCAATTTATAATCATACCAGTAGTTTACAGCAGTTCTAGTTTTACATATTCTCACCAATATTTGATATTTTATATCTTTTAATTTTTACCATTCTGATGGTGATGGAATAGTAGTATTACTTTATGGTTTTAATTTGCTTATCCTGAGGATTATCTCTTCATTTATTAGCTATATGGGTAACCTCTTTTCAAAGTGCCTGCTTAAGTGTTCTTGCTCATTTTTTTTTTTGCCATTTCTTGGGCTACTGCCACAGCATATGGAGGTTCCCAGGCTAGGGGTCTAATCAGAGCTTTTGCTGCTGGCCTATGCCAGAGCCACAGCAACGTAGGAACCCAGCCGCGTCTGCGACCTACACCACAGCTCAGGGCAATACCGGATCCTTAACCCACTGTCTTGCTCATTTTTTATTGGCTTGTCATCAAGTTATTCTCAGGGTAAAATGAGACACTGTAAATAAAAGATGTTTATAAATTTATGAGTGTTATACAAGTATAAAGAATTTTATATTATTAATTAATATAATATTTGTATACCTATATATTTGTTTATGTATACACATTATGTGTGTGTGTGTTGAGGGGGCATGGGACAACTGAAGTTTTCTGGGACAACTGAAGTTTTCTAGGCCAACTGAAGACTATAAGTTTTCCCAATGTATTGTGTCTTAGCAATATTCTTTTTTTAAAAATAAAAGACTAAAGACTCTACATGTAAATTTCCCAGAAGAAGATATGGCATGTTGTACAAGCACAACAAATGGCAGCTGCTCTCACTTTGAATACATTATTTAACTTTAGTTTAAATCATTGAGAACAATGTGAAGGAATGAGGATATCCCTGAGGAGACTGACCTCAATATCTAAACAAACCAAGGAAAAACTTGTAGTTGATTAAAGATTTTCTATCAACAATAAAGACGTATTTCAAAAAAGAATCTCTTTATGTAACTCTGCACAATGGGGAAACACAGCAATGTGTGAAGTTTACCAATAAGTTTAGAATGCTCTGGGAAGGATGGCAGCCTGAAGATTTTAGCTTTATCGGACCTGTTACATGTCAATCTCAAATAACTATATTCTGGAGACTTTGTGTGGATTTTGTTTTAAAGCCTTGGTGAGTAAGAAATTTCTTTAGCCCTTAAAGTTAACAGACTTTGGAGATGTATGTCTAGGTCGAGTAATCTAACAACCTATAGGTCACAGTCAAGAAGCTCTTTCAAAGTTCTTGGGGTAGGGCATATTTTCCTAGCATATTGGGTATACCTAGAGGGTGGGGGTAATATTAGACTTATTTAGGATATTTATCCAAATACTGAGTGAAAAAAATCTGGAGCCTTGAGATTGATTGAAAAAATGATTACACATACAGTCAAAAACTAGACTAAGAATTTGAAGTAAATACAGTAGATACTGGATACCTTTGCTGGAGTCCAGGCATTTTACATTTCAACATGGACTTTAAGAAGTATAAATATCTGCAGGGGTTAAATTTGAAACAACAGGTCACAGGTGTGAAGTTGGAAACAACAGTCATATATATATTACCCTGGAGTGCAGTTTTCAGGAACACAGTGGTTCTTTTTAGCCAAGTTAATAATAAGCCCTTGAGATACAAAGGGAAGGAAAGAGCTCCATACAATAGGATTTGCAAACAGCAGTTTTCCAGAACAGTAGTCTTGCTTGTGCAGTTCTCATAATAGAAAGAATTGCTAACATGCAGCCTTACCTTTAAGTCATCTCAGAGAAATGTTCAACAAATAAAAGTGCAGTATTTTCAGGTTTGCATGTAGAAGCTAATGTGGGCATTTAATATATTAGAGTGGATTGGTAGATGATTGAGATATATTGTTTTATTTTAAATTATTTACATGTTGTATTTTGGGGAAGGCAGATTACTAAAGCTTAAAAAAACTCCCAGGGTTAAGACATCATTCTATATTAATGCATCCCTGATGTGCTAATTACTGTAACACTCTGAGCAGTTTAAAATGTAGGAGCAATTTGGAGAGTTAAATACAGAACAATAACATTAAACTATGCATTTTCTTCCTATTATGTTATGAGTCTCGGATTAAACTTTTCCTTTATATCATTATCTTCATTTCTCATCCATTCGCTAACCCAGAAGTCATATGTAAAACACTTCACAGTGTTGTTTTTAATTATCTTTCTTTCGAGGTGAAAACTAAGGCAGGGTTCAGCTTTGTGTTAATTAATGTATTATGCCTTATTTATGTCTGCACCCCATATTTCTCAATTTTAATGACCTTCTGAAATATCTTTCTGAATTTGATTTAATTTGCTTTTGAAATCTCATTTTAAAAACTTCTTTGAGAACACTGAAATTATGTGGCATCTTTGGAGTTTACATAATTTAAGAACATTGAAAATTAAAATTTTATTTACAGATGTAGAAAATATGCCATATTCAAATCTACTGCAGAAACAAAATCAATAAAGAATACAGTATCTTTCTAGATAAATAATGGCCACATGTAGCTAAATGACATTATGAAATTTAATGGCTTATTAGTATTTGATATTACAGTCTCAATATTTTGTGCTGATTCACTTTTCAGGATCAAAACCAAAAAGGAAGCAATTTTTCCTAGAACTGTCCCAAAAGTATTCCCAGAGAAGACGGGAAGGGAGGGTGGTGATCACATGATGGACCACTTCCTCTAGCAACGTTTTCATTCAAGTATAAGCAGTCTGGAAGTCCTGAGGAAGAAGAGAAGGCAGAGGGGACATGATGAAAAAGCAACCTGCAATCAGAGAAATGTGAGAAAACAGACATAAAAGATACGGTTGCCATATAGGTTGCTCATTAATGGAATGAGTAACTGGGGAGGAATGTAAGAAGTAGAGTTATATAGGGTTGATACATACAATATAGGAGAAATAAGTCTTTTCTATTTTTCACACACACCAGCTGGATGTTTATGAAATTAGTAAACACATATTCAGCCTCCATTCTATATATATATATATATATATATATAGGCATATTTTGGAGATATTGAGGGTTTGGTTCCAGACCACCACCATAAAGCATATATTACAATAAAGTGATTCAAGCCAACTTTTTGATTTCCCAGATATGTATATAAGTTATGTTTATACTATACTGTAAACTATTATGTGCATAATAGCATTATGTCTAAGAAAATGCATACACCTTAACTAAAAAAATACCTATTGTTAAAAAATGCTACCCATCATCTGTCTTCAGCAAATCATAATTTTTTTTGCTGGTGAAGGGTCTTGCCTCTCTATATATATGATTGAAGGCTGATAAAGATTGGGATGGCTGTGGCAATTTCTTAAAATACGACAAGAGAGTTGGCTGCATTGATGGACTCTTCATTTCACAGTGGATTTCTCTCTAGCATAGAATGCTGTTTGACAGCATTTTACCCACAGTAGAACTTCCTCCAAAATTGGAGTCAGTCCAATTACAGCAACATCACTGGAAGAATTTTCCATTTCAAGAAACCACTTTCTTTGCTCATCCATAGGAAGCAACTTTCTCACCCATTAAAGTTTTATCATAAGTTTGCAGCAATTCAGTCACCTTCAGGCTCCACTTCAAGTTCTAGTTCTTTTTCTATTCTCACCACATTTACAGTTAACTTCCTCCACTGAAGTCTTGAACTCCTCCAAGTCTTCTATGAGAGTTGGAATCAACTTCTTACAAACCATGTTCTTAATGGCATCTAGAAGGACAAATTCTTTCTGGAAGATTTTCAACTTACTTTGCCCAGATCCATCAAGGGAATCACCATCGAGAGCAGCTATATCCTTATAAAATTTATTTCCTAAATAATAAGACTTGAAAGTCAAAACTATCCCTGATCTATGGGGTCCAGAATGGATGTTATGCTAGCAGGCATGAAAATATGAATCTCATTGTGCATTTCCATCAGTGCCCTTGGGTGGCCCAGGTGTATTGTGAATAAGCAGTAAGATTTTGAAAGAAATCTTTTTTGGGGGAGCAGAAGGTCTAAACCTCGGGCTTAAAATATTCAGTAAACTACGTTATAAACCGATACACTGTAGTTCAGGCCTTGTTGTTCCATTTACAGATAACAGGCATAACAGGTTTAGCATAATTCTTAAGAGCCCTAGGATTTTCAGAATGGTAAATAAGCTTTGGTTTCAGTTTCAAGTTATCAGCTGCATTAGCACCTTACAAGAGAGTCAGCCTATCTTTTGAAGCTTCAAAGCCAGGCATTGACTTCTCCTCTCTAGCTATGAAGGTCCTAGATGACATGTTCTTCCAATAGAAGGCTATTCATCTACCTTAAAAATATGTTGTTTAGTATAACCATGTTTTTTAAATGAAACTTGTAAATTTATTCATGAAAAATTGACTTCTCTACCATATATATAATAAATAATAAAAAGAAGGAAAGCTGAAATATGGTACAACCATGTTAATTCAATATTTTATCTAGATCTTCTGGATAATTTGATGCAGCTTGTACATCAGCACTTGATGCTTTATTTTGCACTTTTATGTAATGGAGATAGCTTCTTTCCTTCAACCTCATGAACCAACCTTTGCTAGCTTCAGACTTTTCTCTTCTAGCTTCCTTATCTCTCTCAGCTTTCACAGAGTTGAAGAGAGCTAGCCTTGCTCTGGATAAGGCTCTAGAAGAAGGGAGTATTGTGGCTGGTCTGATCTTCTATCCAGATAACTAAAACTTTCTTCATATCAGCAATAAGGCTCTTTAGCTTTCTCTCATCACTCATATGTTCACTGAAGTAGCACTTTTCATTTCTCTTGAGACTTTTCCTTTGCATTCACACCTTTGCTAACTGCTTACTGCAACAGACCTGGCTTTTGGTCTATCTCAGCTTTTCAATATGCTTTCCTCCCTAAGATTGATCATTTCTATTTTTTTTTGTTTAAATTGAGAAATATGCAAATCTTACATTCACCTGAGAACTTAGGAGCCATTGTAGGGTAACTAACTGGCCTAATTTCAATATCATTGTTATTTACCCTCCTGGTGCATCAGTTTCCTTGTCTGTAAAAAGAGAAAAATAATACCTGTTTTGTCATCCTATTTGAAGGTTTAATAAGTTTATTCCATGTTAAATACTTAGAACAGTGTCCAGCACATAATTCATAATTTGCTTTGGTACATTTGGGAGAAAATGGGTTTATAAACAAAATGCATAAAAGGTAAGGAAAGTTCTGGAAATCTTAACTCTTTAACATTTGTCATTTTCTTCCTTTTACTTAAAGTTTTTTCTTTTGTACTTTTTTTTAAGACTAATTTTCTCCTTAAAGGGATGGTTAGAATGAATTTATCACCATCATTTTTTTTAGAAAAATAAAGTAATAAAACTATATTTTTGACCCTGCTAAGTGATGGTTCAGATCTTACAGTTCAGGACCAGTGCACGGCAATGCACAGCCATTCCATGAAGCTAGGATGGAATAGATGACTTTCCTTTCTTTCAATTCAATACGTATCTGTTCAATGAAGAAATATTTATCTGATGCCCAATAGGAGCCAGGTACTATTCTAAGCAACAGAGTCAGGAATGGTAATACTATATGTAGCATATACAGCAATAGAAATCTGTTACTCAAGAACTATTTTTAGAAACGTAAAGTCTGCTATTGCTATTACTCACTTCATGCCAACTGTAAGAACTAATTTATTATTAATAAATCTAGTCCTTCTAAGAGAGAGAGAAGGGCTATAAGAATTTAGGAAAATCTGTAACAAAATATTTAGGTCTAATATATCATGGTCACAGTTAAGTCAATTTGTATTTTAGGCTTTGTAGAAACAGCTATGGGTTGATAAAGTTATAGTTACTAATTTTTCAAAAGACACAGATATTATAAAATACTGGAAAACTAGTCAACAAAATGTTATCCATGGTTCTTTCTGTGTGGTGAAGTTATATATGATTTTACTTTGTTCTTTCTAGAATTTACAATTTAAAATAAGGATACATTAAGGGCTTTTATACTCAGAGGGAAGCAGTAAATTTTAAATTGCAGACCTTGAGAAAATGTACTAATAGAACCAAAGAGAACCATCATTTCCTGCTGGCTCATTCAGGAAAAACCCCAACAACAAATAATTTGTCAATCAATACATTTCAGCTTAAGAAAAACTTTCTTACATAGTGCTTTGCACTGAACTTGGCTTGCTTAATATATGAAAGTATAGATTTTTTTTTTTTGCATTCCTCTTCTCAAGGACATGGATCAAAAAATAGGCACAGAAGAAAGATGATATTGAAATAGGAAGCGTTGACGCACACAGCTAAAACTTTAAGCACTGTGGATAGGGGAACATGTAATAATGCTTTTCCTGCTGAATGAACCAGAACTTGCTATCACAGGGCATGCATGACAAGGTGATGCTTTTTTAACAGGGACACATTATTTTAGCATGCAGACATTTATATCCCTCTGTAAAGCAAATCAGAGCATCAAGTTTCTTAAATGCACATCTATCACTCAATATTCAAAGCATACAACTCCTTAATTCAGAGAGTGCAGATATTTAAAAAATTAAATATCTTTAGATCTCCAAGTCAAAAATTCCTCATTTATAAAAATTTCTCACTCAGAAATTGTGGTATTTTAAAGCTTAAAATAGTCTTTGGATTCATCAACTATAATTTCCTCATTTTGAGATGAAGACACTGATGATAGAGAAATTAGCTGGTTTGTTTATCTAAATGTTAAAAAGCAGAGTCCACTTTTGAATCTTGTTCTATTCCTAGCCTGGTATCTTTCTGTTAATCTTGTCTAAAATGGCTCTTACTCATTCAATCAACCTCTTCTAATATATCTTTCAACAATTTTTTCTTTGCAAGTATTTTTCCCCCTTTGATTTTTTCTTTCCTTTTTTGATTTTCTTTGCATTTCTGTAAACGACCAAAGTCATCCTTAACCTGACCTCATTGAAAGCAACTCAAGGTTTCAAGTAAGCTATCTAAGTATATCAAAATTCGCAAATGCAAGACACAGTGAAAACATTCCTAAGAGACAAAGGTCATATTAGGAAATTACCTAATTCCCTAGTATAAAAGGACATTTCCTGCACAGCTAAATTCATTTAGCTATAATATTTCTTTAGTTCAATCTGCATACTTTCTGGTATCAACAAGTGATTTTTAGTACCAGTTTGGTATCTCAAAAATTATTAGTCAGTTAAGATCAATTTAAAAAAAATTACGGACCATACCTTTTGGAAAATTAGCATGTTATTTAAGAGAGAAAATTCCCAATTAGAAAATGGGTACAGTACAAGATAAGATACAACAAAAGGCCAACTGAATATGCTCTGGTGACAGAATGTGTAGTGAGAAGATGACTTGTTATGGATGGTCAGAGGAAATGCTAGAATTATTGGGAATGCCTCTCTGATGAAGCTGGAACCAAGGTGGTACAGGAAGACTAGAAGATTTTTAAGATGGAAATATTATATTAGCAAGAAAACAGAAGCAAAGGTTGGGAAAGTGACAGACATGCCTGGTGAGAGGGGCTATTTCAGCTGTATTAGGACAAGTAAGATAAGGCCAAAGTGGAACATTAGAGATGCAGATGAAAGGCTAATGGAAGTCATTCAAGGAGGATTGGGTGGGCCCACAGAACTATAATAAAGGGACAACACTAAAAATCAGGAGGAAGGGAATTAGACAGGAAATAAAAACAGACTGATTTACTCAAACCTTAATAATGATTTATTGTCACTCATTCAGTCAGGGAAGAGAAAACAAAGCAGAACAAAACAATAAAACAGATGTCCTGTGTTAAAATAAGAATCAGCTCATTGAATCTCAGCCCTTTCTTTTCCTCACCAGGTAATTGATAATCGGACTACAGTGGAATCAAAACACTTCAGTTTAGTTGTTCTCTGACATTGCTGCCCACATTATAAGCTAGTTTTTGTGGAAGAAGCTAACCAGGTCAAAGAGACTGAGACAGTACGTGGGAAAGTGCATTCTTCAGGGTAGCAGGAAAAGTTTAGTATATGGTGGTGGGGCAATGTGTTTGCTTCTTTTTTTGCCTTTTTTTTTTTTTTTTTTTTTTGTCTTTTTAGGGCTGCACTTACAGCATATGGAAGTTCCCAAGCTAGGGGTTGAATCAGAGCTACAGCTGCCAACCTACACCATAGCCATAGCAAGACAGGATCCAAGCCACGTCTGTGACCTACACTACAGCTCATGGCTATGCCAGATCCTTAACCCACTGAGTGAGGCCAGGGATCAAACCTGCGTCTTGTGGATGCTAGCCAGGTTCATTTCTACTGCGCTATCAGACCTCTGATATATTTGCCTTTTGATGGGTATAAAATGATCTTACAGGATTTGCTGTCATTCTCTACACTCCTCTTTTATAGCAGAGGAGTTAAGTACTAAAACATTAAAAGCAATCTCCCAGTTTCGAAACTCGAACTTAAACACATGTTGGCTTTCTTCTTTAGCTTGGAGTTAAAAAAAAAAAAAAAAAACAAATTAACCAAGGAGGTTAACTTTTTTGTCAACCAGAGGAATGCTTATACCAATTTTTTCACCCTGAGTTTTTGCTAACATCACCAAAATAATAATTTTTATTAGCCAGGATCAGTGAGTGCAAACTATCCTCTATTTCAGTGCCAGAGAGAGTATTACAAACTTTGGCTAGTCATGTTATAAATATGTGTCAAGATTTGGTCACATAAGAGGCACCCAGGGATACAATGTGGGTCACATTTTGCAAACCTCACTTTACAGGAGATGCAAATCTGTTTATGCCTTGGAAGAGATCTGGAAGGGGTTCATATAAAATCTGAACACAACTGCATGCCTTAAAAGAAAGATCTCTCCTTGTCTCCCTTGAAATCCCTTCTGTAATTCTATAGTTTCTTCCATATTGTACCCTTTTTAAAATGTGCCTGTGCCTTATAGGTCCAAACCAGCTTCATAAACAAACTTGCCTAGGTCAGTACGAATTCTCAAGGGTCATCAGCCTGCCTAGCATACAAGCTGTCTCAGATGAAATTTCAACCCTTGTATCGTTAGAGATGAACAATTTTCTATTTATCAGAGTCCTGATCGCCAGTAAAACCAATTTTCAGTATGGGAAAGTTTTTTTTTTTTTTTTTTCAGAAGAAAGAATTTTATCAGAGTAATTTATCTATTAGCTCTCCCCAGGATTCCTTGACTTGATTTATCAGAGTCATCATGAGCAGGGAGAAACCAAGAACTTCGTGTCCAGCTATCCTTCCCCAACAATCAAAATGTCCACTAGGAAAAAAATATGGCTGATAACAACTTTACTTAGCCTTGAAATTCACTGTCATTGATTAACTTTGGATCATTTTCCAGACAGTATTGTCTTCATTTGTCACTCCCTCATTTTCAAAACCCTGATGCTTTGCATTGCTATACAGTTATGAAGGAAAAAGATGTGCTTAGGACCAGTAGCTCATACTACCTCATCCTTGTTCATAATAACTCCCAAGAAGTGATCACTATATTTTTCAAGATGACTGTGAAACAGTGGTTAAATATAGCTATTGTGGAAAATGAAATTATATAAATTCACAATTAAATAAATTACATTTAAAACAAAGGTGCAAACATATGGAACATTTTCTAATTATTTTATACCATTTTATTATATTATCTATGCTCTTGATATTATTTATGTTAACTGTATCTAGATGGTAAAAATACTCTCTAAGGTGTATTACTGTAGATTTCTTTACAATTCCAAGTTAAGTGATGTCACATTGGTAGCTTGAGATCAGCCATGCTGGAAGTATCAATCACAAAAAAATGGCAAATGCTACAAATCAGAGCTCCCTTCTCTGCCAGAAAACCACTTGTTCAACATTTACTAGCATACTACTTGTAAGGACCCACCATTGTGAGGGCTGAGCTATGGGGCAGAATAAAGAATATGTTAATTTAACATTGAGCTTTTTCATGCATGATAATCAACAGACTGATTTTTATCTTAGAAGTGCATATTCAAAAGATGAGTTTCTGGTAAATATGAGCTACTTGTGTGCACAATCTGAGTTACTTTTATCAAGCATTTCATCAAGAAATTTTTAATTAAAGCATATTTCATTGCACAGGGGAACAATTAAAAATCAAATTTACTAGTGATGGTTTATAATATGTAGGACTAATATTAAAGTTTTGAAAATGAAATAAAAACTCTTTAAGCAATTAGGAGGTTGATAGTTCCTACCAAACTATTTCATTTCATTAGGTAGGAATAGAGAGCTAACTCTATTTAGTACATTCGATTTAAAGTGAATTCAGTTTTTCAATGGAGTTATGACTTATTAACCAATCTAGTGCAACACTACCTTTTGCTGTTATGAATTCTGAACATGTTATAGATATTTTTCAGGTGATTCTCTGCCTCTAGGTCATTATCTCTTTAAGTACTAACTTCTCTGTCCCAACTCTGTTTTTGTTTTTGGGCCTCTGCTGTCTTCATTGCAGTTTAATAACATATGCCATTTTATTGTTATTCAACAGGTATGTTTAAGTACCTTATCTCCCAGAATTTTATAAACTGCTATAGTGCAAAGAGTCCAGAGATAAAGTCAGAAAGACTTTATCTGGGATTAATCCCTTCTCTGCCACTTAATAGTCATGTAACTTTTGAGCCTCAATTTTCTTATCTACAAAATGGGCACATCACCCTCTATCTCACCAGAGTTATTGTAAACTTGAGTAATAATGCAATAATGCTTTCCAACTTTCCAAGTCAATATCTGGCACAGAGTTCATTTTAAATAAACTGTATCTGTTATTATAGTCCTGTGATACTAAATACTGAAGACAATACTTAATTATTGTATTAGATTTAATTATTAGGGTTATAATTTAGGCAATCTTAAAAATATTTGCTTCTGAAAAGACAAATATGATGCCTAGTATAAGTAAATTCAAGGACTATGATATGCAATATTCAGTTAAATCTGCTTGTATTCTTTCCAATTAAAATGTATTTATTGCCTTTTAGAGCCTTACTGACTCAAGTAAAGGAAACAGAGGTGTTTATCCATCATACATTTCTTTATTGTGGCATGAACTATTTAATCTAAAACTAAGTGGTTTATAGAGGTTATATGTTAGAGACGAGATAACATTTCAACATGCCTTTCAGATAAAATGCCTGAGTAGGATGAGGGGGATAAGCATGGCTACCTTATTCATAAGCAATGGCTATAAGAATGATCTGCCTTTGACGGGCTCACTGAGACTTTTTTAACACTCCAAAGGGGGAAATGGAGGAAAGAAGCCCTGTCTTCAAACAATAGAATTTGGTCAATATTATTGTCTCAAATAATTGCATTTTAATTATGCTTTTATTTGGCTAGAGAAAATTTTCACAGGACAGTTCACTTTCTATTTCTGCAGAGGAAGTCCATTGTCTACCTCATTTCTAGCACCCTTCATTTGCTAGAATCTCCTGGTTGGTATCTGCACTCTTTAGTGAGGCAGATATTGGGTTAATTTCAATTGCCGCTTCTCCTGCTTTTCATCTTTAGATAGATCTGAGGGCCTCCTGGCCACAGACTTCACCAATCATGTTATTTCCATCCATGAATGATAGAGATGGACTATTAAATCAAAACAACAGATTCCAAATCTCTCTGAATATCAAACTTGAGATTCAATGAAAATACATCTTAATTATAATAAAAGACATGTTGATATGTCAAAATCAATACAGAGGGTGAAGTGGAGGTTTCCTCCAGATTATTTTGAATTATTTTCTTTTCCTAGGATCATTGTTAGTAATTGCCTTCCTACACCAGTGCTATTTATTTTCTATATTTTATATTCTATTTGTTGTCACTTTAGGCCAATAGTTGTTTTTTGTTTGTTTATTTGTTTTGTCTAATCTGTGGAGACCTTAGTTTGAATGAATTTTACCTCTAAGCTTAATTTGAAAGCAGACCAAGAGACATTGTTCAGCAGGCTGGGGAAGAGTTCTGTCCTCATCTCTGTTGAGATTTTATATGCATGACCTCAATAACTCAATTATTCTTCTATGGAAATTTTTACAGTAGAAAATTATTAAAAATCATGAGCTATGTAGAAAATAATCTTTAAAACTTAAGATGGTCCACTATTACAAGTTCAGGTATAATCTGATTAGTCAAGTCATAGTTACATGTGGAAAACAACAGACTAGGAGGTTAGAGTTTCCACATATGCATGAGGTTCCATTTCAATAAGGCTAAAATATTCTTCCTTTTTCTTATATTTTCTTCACCTACCTTCAACTAAATAGCAAACCAAGGATGTTCCCTTGTGGTGCAGTGTGTTAAGGATCCAGTGTTGCTGCAGGTGTGGTGCAGCCCACACCTACAGCATCGGTTTGATCCCTGCCCCAGGAATTTCCACATGCCACGAACACAACCATAAAAAAAGAAAAGTAAAAAAATAAATACAAAAATAGCAAACCAAGACTACTTGTAAAATTTGGCAATTGCCTCCAAAATATACCTTTAATTTTAACAGATCACTTTACTTTTTTCAAGTCAAATATTACTATTCTATGACTCTTTAAATAACCGATTAATTAAAAATTGAAACCAGGTATGTGAAAGCATGTGAAACAATTCTGGCCTTTGAGAAAGACTTCAAATCCCAAGGTTTCTGAGATTGTTAGGACTGGATAATAATCTCTTGATAGCTTCAAAACAAAACCTTACTTCTCCCCCCCTGTAATTTCTACTCTTATTCCTATTGGAATCATGGCATGACTGATTGTGTTTAGTTCTGCAAATATGATAGTTTGCATCTGCTTATCATTAACACCATGACATTGGCATTGTCTAAGGGAAATTAATCTTGAGGTGAACAACATTAGATTTCATAATCAAAGTTACATCATGACCACAATGAATTATGGATCTCAGAATCCATGTAAGACTTCTCTAAGGTCCCCTATGAACACACACGCACACTCAATGTACACCACACATACACACACACATTTTTGTATCTGAATGTCAGTTAAAGTGTTTGAGTACTTTAATAAAAGCATAGTATCCAAATTTTGATAAGACTGTGACAGCAGGGAAGAGATTGTTTACTTGTTCATTGTTTTACAGAAAGATCCAGTAGGAACAAGGGAATCTCCAGATAATTTGATTTTTTTTCCTCTACTGATATTTTAGAGTAAATGCTGACATAACATCGTTAAGGACAAAAGTGGTATTTGAGGTGTGCTGCTAAAGGCTGAGAAAAGTTCATATTTGTACTTTATATTCAATCATCAGAAAAGAAAACAAACATTAATGTTCAAGAATTAGGGGCCACATGGGAGAATCTGGAAGCCACTTCAAAACTAAATGGAATCCAATAAAAGTGAACATTGTAAGGCTGCCAGCACAATCCAAGTAGTCCAGGAAAAGAAAGTGTGAAAAAGAAAGAGAGATATTGATAAGAAAGAAGTACTAAAGTTCCAAAGAAAACTTTTAAGTAATCCAGAGACAAGAATTAAATAAGTAAATGAAGGAAAAACTGCATGGTCATTTATTTTGCTTCATTTAGAAAGGTAAATAGTTAGATTTCAATTATAACTATACAGCTAAGAATACCCAATAGTTTGCAAACTGATATGCTTAGTAAGTAAGGAAAAGATGTTTTTAGAAGGAAAAAATCTAAATAGTCTATTTACATGGACTATTTGATAAGGGCCTTTCACTTGCTAAAATTGCTCATTGAAAAACATATCCCAGGAGTTTCTCTTGCGGCTCAGTGGTAATGAACCCAACCAGTATCCATGAGGATGTGGGTTCATTCCCTGGCCTGACTCAGTGGGTTAAAGATCTGGTGTTGCCATGAGCTTTGGCATAGGTTGCAGACGTGGCTTGGATCCCGAGTTGCCATGGCTGAGGTGTAGGTCAGCAGCTGCAGCTCCAATTCAACCCCTAGCCTGGGAACTTCCATGTGTCACACATGCAGCCCTAAAAAGCAAGCAAGCAAACAAACAAATGAACTTTTCTAAAGAAAAGAAAATCGTGGACATAGAGAACAGAACTTGTGGTTGTCAGGGGTGTGGGGGGTGGGATGGGTGGGAATTTGGGAAAAATAGATGCAAACTATTGCCTTCGGAATGGATAAGAAATGAGATCCTGCTGTATAGAACTGGGAACTATGTCTAGTCACTTATGATGGAGCATGGTAATGTGAGAAAAAAGAATGTATACATGTAAGTGTAAATGGGTCACCATGCTGTATAGTAGAGAAAAATATATATATATATAAATGATAAAAAATTTCCCAATTTCTTTCTGTTATTAACTCTTAAAAAAAAAAGAAGAAAGAATGTACACATGTATGTATAACTGGGTCACCTTGCTGTACAGTAGAAAATTGACAGGACACTGTAAACCAGCTATAATGGAAAAAATAAAAATCGTTATAAACAGAAAAAAAAAATCCCTTCGGCCCTTCAGCTTAATTCTGATTCTTCAATTTAAAGGAACTCTTGAGAAGTTCCTGTTGTGGCTCAGTGGTTAACAAAACTGAATAGGATCCATGACGACGTGGATTTGATCCCTGGCCTTGCTCAGTGGGTTAAGGATCTGGTGTTGCTGTGAGCTGTGGTGTAGGTCACTGACACGACTTGGATCCTGAGTTGCTGTGGCTTTGGTGTAGGCTGACAGCTCTATCTCTGACTGGACCCCTAGCCTGGGAATCTCCTTGTGCCACGAGTAGGACTCTAAAAATACAAAAGACAAAAATAAATAAATAAAGGAGCTCTTGAGTAAACTGACCACCAAAAAAATAACAATATTCAGCACATCTGCTTCTGTAACATCTAGAAATAGCTTAAGGAAAATAAGTGGCTACATTTTCAAGGAGGGTATGGTGAGTGAATAAGTTTAAATCAGTAGTTTTCAACTCTAGCATGAGATCTCTGTTTTCTCCATATCAGTTCTAATCACACATCAGAAGAATGCCATATATTCAGGAAACATTCAAAATGAGAAAGAGAACACTGCAGAATTATTCCATGTTTAAATAGCATCAGGTCAGTGGAAGGTCACTGTCAATGTGAATATGTCATGACATGAGCATGTACATCCATTGCACATTAGAATAGTTAAGGAAGAGGAAAAACCACTGAAGGCAAGAGTAGAAGGCTGAATGATGCTGCGGAGGTATTGGTAATATGTCTCTAAGGAAAAAAGGTGGCTGAGGGGCAGGAGACTATTGATCACGTGGGTGAGAAAAACACAACACTGAGACCATATAAAAGCAGATGACATTTCTGATTTAATGAGCGAAAAGAATAATTTCCAAATCTCTGAAACATATGTGGCCCTAAAAGCTGAACATGAATATTAAACATTTCTCATGTTAACAAACATAGAAAAAAGAAAGACTGGCTGTCATCCCAGAGGAGATTACAGATAATAAGGAGTCAATTAAAATGTTATAGGTAGAAGAAACTGTATTCAATTGCTGCTAATTTCGAATGGAGCAGTGATTTCATGATTTAATAAATAAATCCTGTGACGATTAATGAGACAGTGTTTTCAAAGTCCCTTAGAGAAAGGTGTTACACAAGCATAAAGTCTAGCCATTAACAAGTATCTACATATTTTAATGATATATACATACTGTCATTGTGAAAACAGTTGAGGAATTATAATTAATCACCTCCATTTTAACTCTCTTATCATTCAGTTATTTATATCATGTATTATTAAGAACTCTCATCAGCAAATTAGAACTTGAGAAAGAGTGAATAGATTCCTGCTACAATTTGGAGGCTAGGGCTTTTACAACAAACCTAAAGAAAGGCACCTAATATCATTGAGAAAGATAGCTACAGTAGATCATTGAGACATTAACTCAAAACCTATTTCTTTCTCCACCCTAGCAGTTCAACTTTTAGCAGTTTTATTTCACTCTGGCAGAAAGGCAGTAGGTATTCATAGATCTTTGCTGTATTGAGTCTTCAGAGAACCATATGATGGGCAAGTCCATGTGTGTGTGTGTGTGTGTGTGTGAGCACGCGTGTGTAACTGATGCTCAAATAAGTTTATATTCTTTAAGTCTCTCATTCAGGAATCTGGTGTCACTGTCTCTGGGAATGACTATACATCATCAGAATCTATATCATGGGTTCCTGCTCTTTCAAGGAACTTGTGTCCCAGGAATGGAAGACAGATTATGACAAAATAACTAAGAGGAGGTAGGGAAGTAGAAGCACTCCTCATAGCCAAGAGATTACCTAGAATACAATTCCCATCTAACTTAGAATTATAAAAAAACAAAATAAACCTGAAATTCTTAAAGTTATTATATCCTCAGTCAGTGGAGAAGATTTTTACTAAATCTAGATATCCTTACTTTGCAGTGTTTTTGCATATTAATGAATTTAAGGGAATAAAATTTCATATTTTTCCTAAGGGAGAAAATTGTGATCCCATTGCTTATATTATTTATGTAAATATTTTTCTTCTATTAAATGGAAAAATTTTATGTCTCTATTCAATAATAAGCAGGTATTGGATTTTGGAAGGATGACAATGTCATCAGTATGGAATAGTTTTCAAATTTCTCTGAATCGCAACACAAAAATAGATAAATTAATCAGATACAACAAAACTAGGTGACAAGTTATTCCCATGAACCCCAAAATATAAGCTTGAGAACAAACTACTATTAGGCACAGGCTACTTAAGTCTTTGTAGAATAAACCAAAGGAAATGATAGAACATCTGATGATCCCAAGAACACAAAATAGTCAAGAGGTTTTTGCTGGAAAGTACAGTGGGCCAACCGGAGAATAGCAGTTGAAACTAGGAGTGCTTTTGCCTAGTACAATAGTCAGTGAGTACAAGAGACCTCAGCTAGGTAAGTCCTCAGGGCACAAACAGCTAGCAGTCTAGGCACTGTATCTCTTACAATTGACATGACAGGGCCCTGCTCTAGAAGAAAACTAGTGGATGAGAATCTAAACTGGACTGGTTGTTAACAAAAGGAATTAAGGAAAGAGAAGATCCATATAAAAGCAGGAGAGGGAAACAGCTCCAGGAAATTTTGGAAATCAAGCCACTGTGGTTTTTGGATCACTGAAAGAAAACAATATAAAAAGGCTCTGCATAATTAGAAAAGATACCTTGACCCCTACCTCTTCCTAAAAATTCAGAAAGACAAATTTCACATAAAGAAATATTGTTCACATAAGTTCTTCTTAAATCTATCAGAGAATAGATTCTTCAAACAAGTCAAATGACCAAGGGAGGCAAAGAGATAAGGTGATCATTAAGAACATGGTTGCTTGTAGAATTAAGACTAAGTGGCAGTTAAAAAGGAGAGAAAAGGCTACACATTTAGGTAACATAGATGTAATGTTACTTAGGAAGGAGAAAAATAATATGATAAAGCATTTTATAAATATCTGAGGAGCTATAATTGTAGTAACATATATAATCATAAAGTATATATACTTGTAGTACTATAATACTGAGTCTGTTTCATGTGTAATGTGGTCTAAGCTAAATGAGCAATTATAGGTTATTATAATTCTACCATCCCCTGAGTCCTTCACTAGTAGAATTTTTGAAGTGGAAGATACAGAAGAAGTTAAATAATAAATAATAACAGTAAATCCCAGAGTCCTGATGTGAATGACAAGTATCTATAGGAATTCATGAAATATTTTTTTTTACAGATATATTTTGTAGTGCTATTTATTGAAGAAGTCTGGAAATAATGATCAATGTGCCATCAATGAACATCCTTTGCACTTAACTTGTAGCACTGAAATACTCTTTCCCACAAAAGAAACCAGGACTTCTTGAAGAAATGGCTAATTCCAGGTCTGAGGCAGGAACCATGTAAATGATCCTGAGAAATCTTGTTCTATTAGATATCAATGAAGGTAGTAATACTTATTAGGGTTATTTCAAAAGGACTCAGTAGTATCTTTTGCTTTCTCTATTAAAAATGGACAATTTGAGCTTCAAAAAATAATAATTTAATGGATTGAAACCTTTCAAATATGTTTAAATTCATAGGTCACAATGATATTTTACAAATCATCTTGGTCTTTGGAAAATGATAGAACCCCAATTCATTTTATTTTGAAAACTGGTAAATAAATGGAAAAGATCAAGCATCTAGTCTTGGTTCTCTCCATTTATCTAGGCTTGTCTTTATGAACTATACTATTGCTAACTAAATACAAGATGGAGGAAGTGTCTCTTTAAAAAAGTATTTCAATGAATAAATGAAAAGTAAATGCCAGAATTTTTGTAACTGCCAATAAATTAATGGATCTAGGCACTGAGCATCAGTGACTCAGCATTCTCAAAAGAGAGGTAACTATGTGCCTCCTGGGAAAAGAATAACCACCACCCAGAGTGTTGCCAAAGGGATGGAACTGAGTCTGATCCAGTCTCTGAACTCAGCTGGCAACTTGCAGAAGATACAGAGAACAGAGCATCGTGCTGCACTATACTACAAGTATGCAATTAGCAAAACACAGATTGTGGGAATGCTACAGGTCAAATGCCACTGGTTCTAGTATAAATAAACTATAAGAGAAACCAAGGCCTGCCAGGAGAACTTGTAGATTGAAACAGACTTTAAAATGAAAAAGAATGGACAAGGCTAAATAAACAATGTTTTTGATGGATGCACACAGGGGTGATTAAATCTAAAAAGAAATTCTAGGAATTAATGATTATGAAGGGCAGGGAAGTGGTTATTTGGAAGAGGAAAGGGAGGGGTTGATACTGGTACAGATTAGGAATGGACTTCTATGGTAGGTGATTATAGCTACATTCTTGACCTAGGTGGGGCTGGAAGAATATCTGTCTTATAATAACTCATAACGTTATGCATTTGTTTCATGTGGTTTCTATATGTTTATTTTATAATAAAGTATTAAAATAAAAATAATAACCAGTTATCAATCTATGGCTGAAAAGATTTAGTGAGCAGACAATCCATTTGGTTTATCTCAGCTGCATCTTATTCCTGTTGTTTCAATCTTTAATCTCATATTTCTGACTCCTAGCTAAGAAAAATCACTTCACATTACTTGTATCTCAATCTCTGGCCATGAAAACTAAGAGTATTATTTTCTTCCACTGTAGACTGTTAACAATTTGATTTATTTATTTATTTGTCTTTTTAGGGCTGCACCTGCGACATATTGAGGTTCCCAGGCTAGGGGTCTAATCAGAGGTACAGCTGCTGGCCTACGCCAGAGCCACAGCAACGTGGGATCCGAGCTGTGTCTGTGACCTATACCAACAGCTCATGGCAATGCCAGATCCTTAACGCACTGAGCGAGGTCAGGGATTGAAACCATAACCTCATGGTTCCTAGTTGGATTCGTTTCCGCTGTGCCACAACGGGAACTCCAAGTTAACAGTTTGAGTGTAAGATTTTTAGGTTTCCTATAGTTAATGCCATCCTATTATTCTACTAGTATCCAATAGCACTTACAAATTAGATTCAAAGCTCAGACACTTGAGATAGGTAAACTGAAAACCATAGCCTCTAACTCTTTTTTTCCTCCAATTCCCTCTCCTCACTGTTAAGCCTGTTACTCTTCTGCTTTTACTTTCGACCCATAAAACATTTAATTCCTACAAGATGACATTTTATATATATCAATGAGAGATTTTACCCTGTTAGATTAATGCCTCTGTCTGGAAATGATATGTACTCTAGCACTTAAGATTATGGATAGAAAGCCATGATAACTTGTAAGCATTAAATTTCACTTTTAATTATTCCTTCCGCCTATGATTCTTTACTCTGAGTCAGTGAAGATAAGTTTTTGTTTCATAGGATAATTGCAATGTACCTCTTTTTTTATTTTCATTGCATAAATTAATCTTTTCAAGCCTTATTAATATGCTCTTTTCTAAAATAAAGCTTTTATATTTCATATGATTCTTATTCCTTTTTATAATATTTCAAAATTAGAGACTCCTAAGAATCAGTTGTATCTGAGCAAAATTCAAATAACTGGATATTAAAAAGAACACCAGCTTTGAGTCAAACAGACTTGTATTTCATTCTAAGGCTCTGCATTACTTAGAGGGGAAATTACTTTACTCCTTACACTTCAGTTACTTCATCTACAAAATGGAGACTATAAGAGCAACATCACAGGATTACTGTGAAAATTAAGTAAGAAAATACATCTAAAATATTTGGATTGGAGGAGTTCCTGTCATGGCACAGCGGAAATGAAGCCTAGTAGGAACCATGAGGTTGCAGGTTCCTGGCCTCACTCAGTGGGTTAAGAATCTGGCATTGCTGTGAGCTGTGGTGTAGCTTGCAGATGTGGCTTGGATCTGGCATTGCTGTGGCTCTGTTGCAGGCATCAGCAACAGCTCTGATTGGACCCCTATCCTGGGACCCTCCATATGCTGCTTGTGCGGCCCTAAAAAGACAAAAGCCAAAAAAAAATTGCATTGGAATAATTAATATTGTTAAAGTGACTACACTCCCCAAATCAATCTACATATTCAATGCAAGCTCTGTCAAAATACCAATGACATTTTTCATAGAACTAGAACAAATAATTTAAAAATTTGTATGAAAATACAAAAGGCCCTGAATAGCCAAAATAATCTTGAGAAAAAACAGAGCTGGCAGAATCACACTCCCTGACTTCAGACTATCCTACAGAGCTACAGTAATCAAAGCAGCATAGTGCTGGCACAAAAACAGACACATAGTTCAATGGAACAGAATAGAGAGCCCAGAAATAAAACCACACACTTAATGGTCAATTAATCTATGACAAAGGAGATAAGACTATACAATGGAGAAAAGAAAGTCTCTTCAATAAGTGGTGCTGCGAAAAGTGGACAGCTGCATGTAAAAGAATGAAATTAGAACATTTTCTAACATACAAAAGTAAACTCAAAATGAATTAAATACCTAAATGTAAGATCAGAAAACTTAAAACACTTAGAAAACAGGCAGAACACTCTTTGACATAAATCGTGGCAATTGTTTACCCTCTATCTCCCAAAGCAAAGGAAATAAAAGCAAAAATAAACAAATGGGATTTGATTAAACTTAATAGCATTTGCACAGCAAAGGAAACCATTGATAAAATGAAAAGACAACCTACTGAGTGGGAGAAAATATTTGCAAATGATATGACTGGTAAGTGAGTTAATATCCAACATATATAAATAGCTCTTACAACTGAAAATCAAATAACACAAACAATCCAATTAAAAAATGGGCAGAACTAGGGAGTTCCCGTCAGGGCGCAGTGGTTAATGAATCCAACTAGGAACCATGAGGCTGAGGGTTCCATCCCTGGCCTTGCTCAGTGGGTTAAGGATCCAGCATTGCCATGAGCTGAGCGGATGCGGCTCAGATTCCGTGTTGCTGTGGCTCTGGCATAGGCCCGTGGCTACAGCTCTGATTTGACCCCTAGCCTGGGAACCTCCATATGCCGTGGGAGTGGCCCAAGAAATGGCAAAAAAAAAAGGCAGAACTAAATAGACAGTTTTCCAAAGAGGAAATGCATATGGCCAATGGGCACATGAAATGATGCTCAACATCACTAATCATCAGGGAAATGAAAATCAAAACCACACACCTGTCAGAAGGGTAATCAGCAAAAATAACACAAATAACAAATGTTAGTGAGAATGTGGAGAAAAAGGAACCTTTCTACATTGTTGGTGGGAATGTAAGTTAGTGTAGCCACTGTGAAAAATAGTATTCTCCAAAAAAATGAAAACAGAACTACCATCTGACTCAGCTATTTCACTCCTGGATATATATATGAAAAAACATAAAACATAATTTGAAAAGATATATGCACCCCAATGTTCATAGCAGCATTATTTACAATTTCCAAGATATGGAAGCAACCTAAGTGTCCATCAACAAATGAATGGATAAAGAATACCTGGTATATACGTACAATGGAATACTACTCACTCATAAAAACAAATGAAATTTTGCCATTTGTAGCAACATGGATGGAATTGGAGGACATTATGTTAAGTGAAATAAGTCAGAGAAAGGCAAATACTGTATGATACTGCTTATAACTGGAATAGAAAAAATATAACAAACTAGTGAATATAATAGAAAAGAAGCAGACACATAGAAACAAACTAGTGGTTACCAGTGAGGGCAATATAGTGGTGGAGGAATAAGAGGTACAGACTATTATGTACGAAATAAGCTACAAGCTATATTATACAACATTGGGAATATAGCCACTATTTTATAAATGGAGTATAACTTGAATAACTGTGAATCACTATATTATAAATGGAGTGTAACTTGAATAACTGTGAATCACTATATTGCCTACCTGTAACTTATAATACTGTGTATCAACTATACTTCAATTAAACAGAAACAAACTTACAGATTTTGAAATCAAACCTGCAGTTACCATAGGGAAAACCATTGGGGGTGGGATAAATTAGGAGGATGGGAATGATATATACCATACTATTGCATATAAAGTAGATAACTAACAAGGACCTATTGCACAGCACAGGGAAATCTAGTCAATATTCTGTAATAACCTATATGGGAAAAAAGAATGAATATATGTATATGTATCCTGAGTCACTTTGCTGTACACCTGAAACTAATATAATGTTCTAAGTCAACTATACTCCAATAAAACTTAAAAAAAAACCTATAATATATCTGTATAATGAAATACTACTCTGCAATAAAAAAGGACTATTAAGTTATACAAACACACATACACAAAGCCACTACACTTGAATTAAAATAAATAAATAAAATATTTTGTGCATGTTATATACCCTTTAAATGATAATTATGGTCTCTTACCTGTTAAATATTAAAATTTTCAAGCTTATGTTAAAATTTTCAAGTTTGTTTCATGCTAGAGTAGATTTAATTCTGAAATAGTTACTGGGCAGAAAAATATTTTCTTCAGTCAGGCATATTTACAGTTTTAACTTATTTTTATTCTCATTCTCAAATAAATTTACTCTGATTAAAAAGATATTGTGAACTGTATCAGTTATGTATTTGGTAATGTCACAACTGACTTCCTTCAGTGATGGCTTCTTTTCTTTTCTTTTTTTCCCCTTCCTTCCTTCCTTTCTTTCTTTTTTTCCTTTTCTTTTCTTTCTTTTCCTTCTCTCTTTTTTTCTTTTTACGGCTGCACCTGTGACATATGGAAGTTCCCAGGCTAGGGGTCTAATCGGAGCTGCAGCTGTCAGCCTAGGCCATAACCATGAGAACACCAAACCCAAGCCATATCTTCAACCTATGCTGCACTTTGAAGCAACGCCGGATCCTTAACCCACCGAGTGAAGCTGGGGATGGAACCCACATCCTCATGGAGACAATATCGGGTCCTTAACCCACTGAGCCAAATGCAAACTCCCAAACATTCATATTTTAAAATTTGCTACATTTGCAGCCTGCTTGCGATTTGCTGGCCTCTCTTTTATTTGCTTTTAACTTAGTAAGGGCTAACTGACAAAAAGCCAATGATCACCTCTAACAACTTAAAAAAATGGTCTTTCCTGTTTCTGGTGAATATGTATTCTTTTCTCACAAATGTTCAAAATAAAATAAATGTTTTCCTTTGAACAGCACAGAAAGAACCACTTATATCTACATCTCTAAGACTATGTCCCTCTTACTGCTCTACTCCACTGCGCATTTTCTGAAGGAGTATGTATGTGATAGGGGAACAAAGAAAGACAAATAACATAGCCTAGGAACCCAAGGAGGGGAAATATATATGTATATATCCATTAAAAGCAACAGTAATACCTAATGCCTATGACCAGTTTTTCAGTTGACAGCTGCCTCATTAATATGATTCTAGGAGTGGTGGAGAAAAAAAAAAAAACTGAACTTGATAAATCTTCACCTATTTCCTTTCTTTAAAAAAAAAAAAAGTTTGAGAGTTCCCAATGAACATGTAAATATATCAGAGTATCAGAGGTTGAAATGGACTATCTCCAGGCTGGAACAAGTGCTGTAGCGGTAGAAAGAGGAAGTGGTGACTTCTGGAGACAAAGCATGATGGAGTACACCATCTCCCAGGGTCTCAGCCAAGAGGAAGAGAAGACAAAAGGCATTTTAAATATCATTCTAGGAAAAGACCAAAAGCAAGCACTTTCATCCATTTACAGTTTTGCTGTGGAGCTGTGAGATGTTATTCTGAATCCCTGCTCATGCTACAAGCTGACCAGATTCAGAGGCTGAAAGTCAGAGAAAGTTCCTCATGGGTCAGCTTCTCTGCTTTCCTTTCAGTGGGAAAGTTTCTACTCTGTAAAGGTCATAATTGGAAATACACACTTTTGGTGTTCGTGGGAAAGTAAAATGGGATGAATTAAATATGCCGGAACTGCCATCCCTTGCTCTTCAGATAGCAACTCCAGAAATCTACATGTAAAAATGTAAATGTTTGCAAGGAACCTCTTCTTCTAAAAAATCCATTACTTTATAACTGTCAGCATATTTGAAAAATAAAGATCCTTTCCAACTTCCTTGAAGCTAACAGAATCTGTTTCTTAGTGATTGTGTCAGAGGTTTAAAAACTGTTGCTCTCAGTTTTTTCCTTAACATTTAAGAATCTGTTTCTTTTTTGAGTCTGTCAAAGGCTTTTTAACAAATTGGAAGATTGTTGCTCATTCAGTTAGTTTTTTTTCCCCCTGGATGAAAATGATACAACAAATCTGTTTTGGTGTCTTTAAAATCAGAGTTTTGGCTTATTAAAATAGTTAAATATTGGTTGCTCTCTTTAAGGTTTTGGGGTTGTTCTTTTCAAATGAAATTATTCTTGTGTTTGCCCTCTGTGCCAGGGCATTGGCTTTATAACTAACTGGACCAACAGTTTTTCCCATAATCAGATGCTCAGTAAAGAAATGACAAGCATATTGCACTCCTGGCCCTTTCAGAACTATCATACTACAGTCCATAAATTTTTACTAAAGACACCACCAAAATATAATGGTTTTAAGGAGTCATTGGAGGACAAAAAAAAAAAGACATTCTCAATATTATCAAATATAAATAATTAGGACATACTCATTCTTGTGGCTTAGATTTTATTTATAGTTCATCTAGTGTAAACATCTGAAAACATTTTTTCTATGGAACATGTATAATAAAATTTTCACTAATGCTATTATCATTGATGAGTTACCTGGAGAATTATTATATTTAGCAAACATATCTATTTTTCATGGTAATATATTTTATGTCCTAGATATACTTAATAAATGCTTACAGACCATTTCTAAAAATTTATTCAGAATTTTTCTAAATAAAAATTTCTAAAAATTTCTAAAAATTTATTCTGATTAAAATCTAGTCATATAGTATTTTAATCTCTTTAAAGTAATTTTACTTATGTTTTCAGCACCAAAGTGTCCAAAAAAGACGATATTGACATATGGGGCCAGATATATCAGTTTCTACTAGAAATGGCTATTTTGGGCACACAAAACATTGTCTTCAGAATTATAATCTCCTAACTCCTCAAAACACCTCTAAAAGCCAGTAACTAGACAATTTGAAATGAAGCTTAAGGGTTAGAATTTAATCTCATAAACATTCAATATCAAATTAAAGATTCTATCTTGGTGTTTATCAGCACTGTATAATCAAATTTCTAAGGGGCATTACATGGAGGTGAATATTATTTTCAAAATTATAAAGCCCTTTTTAAAAAAAATGAGAAGGGAAATATCAGTCAGTATCATAAACAGCATTCGATATATTCTTATTGTCATTGTTATTACTGATTATGATAGGCACAATATTCACCTTGGAAATCAGACAAAGGCAGATCTCTATTTGGTATCTCCCTCCTTCCTGCCAGAGTACTGAATTCTGAGGTCATTACACTATATTATGCATAGATTAGCCACAGTAGTAAAATAAGTTATATGATATCAATTTGTTCTGTCAAATAAATGACACACCATCAGGTAGAGACATCTGGTTCCCACCTTGAATATAATGGGTTATCACTTCAGTGCAATCAATGAAATACTGTGCCTCAAATGATATTACTCATCATTTACTGGAATTGCTTGAAAATAGTCTAAAAATAATTGCAACAATTATCCTATGACAATCTGTCAAATAGCTAGTACTCTGTAGATGTGATAGGAAAGAACACAAGACATGTGTTCCAATATTTTAAGGAAAAAAAGTCAAATTCCAAGTTAAATTATCATTCATGCATCAAAGGCACTGCATTTCTAACTCTTCTTTCTCTTAGCACTCCCCTTAGAACAAGCCAATGTCTTTTCTAGAGTACCCTCTCTTAACTGTTACTTTTAACAGGTTATTTTTTTAATACTCTTTAGTTATATTAATTGTAAATCTCTGTCAATTTTCCTTCCTAATTAGCCTGCATATTTCCTGAGGAAGGGTATTTGATTAATTTTTGGAAATCTAGGGTTCCTAAAATACTAGCTCTTTGTAGGAACTCTATAAACACTTGTGTAAGAGTGAGATAGATAGATAGATGGATAGATAGATAGATAGATAGATAGATAGATAGATAGATAGATAAATAGATAGACAGATGATAGATAGCAGTAGTTTAAGAGGGCAGGAAGGACCTGGACTATCATTAGGGTAGTACAAATACTATTAAAAATGCTGGATATGATAAATATTAAAAAGGAGCAGTTCTGATGTCTAATTACATGTAGTAGTTGGAGGTAAATAATAATGATAAATAATAAGAGTTGGTAGTAGATATGACTATGTACCATTTATTATGCAGTATATCATTTGATCCTCATAACAATCCATGAAGTGGTTAGTATTAAGATCTCTATACATGAGATACCTAAAAGCTTAGGCATATATCAAAAATTTAGGCATCATACTTGACAGAATATGACTAGCAGAAATATGAAATATCAGAGAAGGAAACAGTTTGGACGAATATATAATGTTTCTATCATTATTTATGACAAAATTTCAAAAGACATCTGTATTTAAATACAGATAATATTAAATCCTATATAAGCTGTCTACATGATAGTAATCTCTTTTTAAGGAGCAGGTTATTTTTAAATTTATGAAACAAATAAAGAAGCATAAAACATAAATTTAACTACTTCACAATTTGGCCAAAGATTAAGATTGACTTTTTCCAGACAGGCGTTACCTGTCACCACAGTCATAACGGTACTAGAAGGATAACAGAGGCCATTTGAAATGGTGACTCACTTATATTGTAGCTAGAACTTGTAGCATTCTGAGGCACCACATATGACCTTAAGAAAATGACAGAAACTATAGAAGGTGCTTTAATAAAGTAATCAGACTGCCAACTGTTCAAAACGTTATTGAGTTTCTTAGAAAAGGGGACAGAAAAGAATAACAGAACACTTTTTATTCACAAGGAAAAATATAAAGGTGCAAAATATCAGTTTATAGTAATACTATGACTTCTGCTACTCAAATATATTTTAAAGGATTACCATCAAAACTATATTAGCAAATAACTATGTATGTGAGCTTTACGAAAAATATTGGGATAATATTTTCCAGAGTAGAGATATAGTTTTAGATATCCTGTTATGCCTCCTTAGCCACTGAAATTATGTTTGACCTTGACTAAATCACATATTTCCTATACTTTAGTCTCCCCAGAGAAATGTGCCTGTTTACAGGGTAGGCAGGTGTTGACAGATTTGAAAATTAAAAGGCACAAAATAATGGCAAAGCATTATTCTCATTTTAATTTGTCCAATGAAAAAAATAAAGTCAATTAGGGGAGGAATCAAATTATTGAAATCTCAGGGAAAGACATTATGGGCATTATTTTTCCTCCTGTGAGTTTAAACTGACTTGAAATGCATAATATGGTTGTACAGAAATTATAGCTTGTATTTTATGAGTTGGTTTGTCTTGGTTTAGGTGAAGTTAAGGGTCAAAATTTCTGAAGCTTTTGTCTTTTGGAAGAGTTATTACTTTTAAATACATGGTTCTAAAAAAAAAAAAAAAAATTCCACAGCCTCATCCAGCCAGTCTCTGTTTCCAGCTCCATTAAGACAGGAAAAGAACCCTACTGGGCAATGGGAGAGACAATTTCTTTCAAGCCCCCTCCAGGTTTCCTGCTGTTTTGAGCCTGAGTATTAGCCAGCTGTCTCTGAAATCCCAACCCCAATTGACATTTCTAGGTGATTAAAGGCAACATGACTCTATGGCCAAGAAGACTATAAGAAGATACGAGAAACCTAAACCAATATTTATTTTATCTGCCTTCTTAATTAAAGACTGATTTCAAGTAGAAATGAAGGCAAGGAAGAAGAAATTCAGGGGAAAAAGCCTTAGAGCAAGAAAGATCCTCTATTTTTTAAAATCTGTGTTTTGTCAAAACTAAGATGGGTAAAACTTAAACGAGTTAATTTTCTCAGCACTTTTAAAAGTTTGTCATTACAGATTGTTTTCTTTTGTAAATTACATTTGTAAATCACAATTCATTTCTATTACCATATATTCTATTTGCAAACTCATATTGGAATCATTAAATCATATTAGAATTAAGAGGAAAAACTGGTAAAAAATTCATAACGATTAAGCAAATTTATCCCAAATGGATCTAATAACTAAAAATGGATGTATATATTATAGGATTTATACACAGATCATACAGCATATTCAGTAGCAGGGTTGTACTGGAACTATGGACACATGTTCTATGCCTGTTTCTTAACACAGAACTAGAGATAATATCTGTTTAAGTGAAAGCAGGTATGGGGTAGCACAGTTTTTAAGTATTTAAAAAATAGCAACATGGAGTAATTGAAGGATATAGTGGCAATTTTATTATCCTGCTCAAACGTTTACAAATTTTGAACTACTCTCCCCACTTATGTGAAGATTCTAACATTTGCCTTTTCAGAGTAATGAAACAATAAGGTGGGTTCAAGTTGTTTGCTTCATGCCTCAAAGGGAAACACTATGTCTAGACATAACTTTTTTATGTCTCGTCTGGTATAAATTAATTGTAGTGTAAATTGTAGAAAATGTTCTAAATTGGTGTTTTGGGATTTGTTCAATTAATGATACCCACTGTTATCCTTAGGCTGAAAAATGAACTATGTTGTATTACAAGTGACTAGCAAGACGCAACTCAAGTAATTTCAGATTTTAAATTAGCCTTTGCCCATGTAAACCTTGCTGAGGGCATCCAGCAAGAAGCTAGTGTTTAATAATGAAGTCAACGAATCTTTTCCTTATCAATGAATGTTGGGGGACAAGTTAGAAAAATCCTTAAAAATGCGTTAAAAATTAAGTTAAAATCTCTAAACCAACTGTCAGCCAGTGCTTCCAGCTGGAGCATTCATAATGCAATAAAATTAGAACATTAGAAAGAAAACACACTCTACACAAATGTACTTGATTTAAAAGTCAGACTTCACATTTCAAATCCCTGATATTTCAGCTGAGCTTCTGCTGTGCATGCCCACAGAGGTACATTTTCGAGTCACGGAAGAGTGCTCAGCTAAATGTAAAATCTTTCATGCTCCATTACCCAAAGACAGGAGGACTTAGAGAGTTTTGCCGGAGACCACAGTGCACTGCTGCAATGTTAAGATGACTTAGCCAACCTGGTAAGCCCTGGAAATATTTTAAAAATTCACCTTTTAATCTACATAAACATTAAGAAACCAAGATCCTTCTCAAAAGTGAAAAACTGAGGTGAGGTGGGAAGGGGTACTATCTATAATCTCTTTAAAAATGGCTTTAATGATTTTGTAGATGACTTTGATGACAATATGAATGATGGTGATGATAGGAACTTTTCTCATATGCTGAATGTCTGCTACATACTTCACATCCATTATTCAACCCTTATAAAAACTCTAAGGCAGGTACCCCTGTTATCTCCCTTTTACGGAAGAGAAGACTAAGAGGAGAGGTGTTGGGTAACCTCACAAGATCACAGCAAACTCTAATCAGGAGCTCAATTACAACTTACTACAAAGTTTTACCTTTGATCATCCTACCACTTTACATACGGGTGTTCAAACTCCTTCAAAAAATATACTATCTGCTATCTCTAAAAATATCTGCAACATATTTTTATTTCAGATGCTTTCAGAGTTCTTAATAACTATTTGCCTCTAATTGCCTTCACCCACAGGGAAGTCACCTCTGAAATGCAGCTGACTGGAGGAGGGAACAGGTTGGGAATCATGCTTGTCCACATAGGAAATAAAAACTATTTTAAATTGCCTCTCATACTTAAAAAGGTAATAACCACAGCTAGAGGCTGGTCTGGTCATTTAAAACAACACTTTATTTTTTACAATGTGTGTTATTGAGAACTTTAATGAGCACAGTTGGAGTGAGGAAGGTTTCTATTTCTGAAAGCCAGGGAACATCTCCAGTTTCTTGGTGTTCCCTCACAACACATTAGAATATGCATTCACTTAAGCCCAAGGACACAACTTTTTGACAGTCCATATTTTTCCCCTAAATAAGGTCCTTATTTAGACAATGTTATTTCTCCTCCTTGCATTTAGAAATCAAAGGAAGAGAATCCACATCTTTCTGACTATAAAAGATCTAATTGATTCCATTTCTGTTTAGTTTTTTTTTTATCTTGGCTATAAATTTGAGGTTACATTTGGAAACTCATTTAATACTCCCTTAGATTTAAAAGATCAAGCACAGAATTCATAAATTCAAAAAAAGGTAAAAAGCATAAGAATCATTACCTTTAAGGAGAAGACTTTGACATCAGTTAATAATGACCAAATTTAGATATTCTGCTTAAGACTGGGAGTACATGAATTATATAGTTTTTATCATAAACTATGTATCTGGAACCCAATGTCATCTGAAAAAATTTAATTGAAATAATTTTAACTATGTTCAAAAAGAAATGCTTCATATTTAAAGTCATTAACTTAATTAAAGGAACATTGATCGAGTGCATATATTTTAGGAAAAAACAAAAGTAGGGTATATAACAATAAACAAGATTATACCTGACTGTAAAGAAAATGATGTTCAAAGGAGATGGGGCATGCGTATAAACAGCTTTGACATAAAGACAAAACAAGTACCCCAAACAGGTAAAAGACAGGGTGGGATAGAGTAGAAACCAAGTGACATCATCTGACATATCTGACATCATCTCCTCCTACGGCTCTCCCCCTAGGTTGGCTCTGGCCAGACCAACCTCCTTATTTTTTGTTTTTTAATAACCAGGTACTCTTTTAGTCTTGAGGCCTTAGGACTTGCTTTCTTCTCTGCCCAGAAAGCACTTTCATTTAAATGTTCCTCCAATGTTGTTTTTCAGTGACCCCTTTCCTTATTGCCCCATTTTAAATGATAAACTCCCTATCACTCTTGCCCGTTTATTTTACTTCTTAGCTCTTATTAATGTTCAAACATAGTATATTTCTTCTAAAATACATTATAGTTTTCTTCCTATCATTATGCTGTTGTTACTATTTAAAGAAAGTTGGATTTACGTGGTAGTATTAGGGCAATAATATGCTAAAGCTTGTCATTAGGGTAGCCATAAATAATCCATAAGGTTCCAGATGTGCCCTTATTTTATCATCTATAAAATTGATGACATAAAAATCTATGAAACCTATGAGATAGATTTATTGTTTAAATTGAATTTATTCTAATCCTGGAGGGGGAAAAAATGAAGAATGATTAAAAACTAATGTTTAAGATAATCCAGTGTCTGGATTTAAGTAATCACTATGTAAATGTTGGCTTAGAAAGAAAGAAAGAAAAAAGAAGGAAGGAAGGAAGGAAGGAAGGAAGGAGGAAGGAAGGAAGGAAAGAAAAAAGAAGAAGAAAGAAAGAAAAAAGAAAGAAGAAAGAAAGAAAGAAAGAAAGAGAAGGAAGAAGGAAGGAAGGAAGGAAGGAAGGAAGAAAGAGAAAAGAAAGAAAGAAGAAAGAAAGAAAGAAAGAAAGAAAGAAAGAAAGAATACATGATGCAAAATTTGAGAATCCCTTGGACCCAGGTGCTGGTTCCTTTTTTTTTTTTTTTTTTTTTGGTGATTGAGCAAAATCCTGAAAACCATTCCCTAAAACAACAGAAGGATAAAATGGGCAACAGTGGTTCATTAAAGCAGAGGTTCTTAATAACTCATGTAGAAGGTGAAGTTTGGATGTCAGAACACTTCAGTATGGCTGAAGACAAGACAGCATGGATGGTGTGTGTGTGTGTATGTGCGTGTGTGTGTTTGATGTTGAGCTATGTATCCTTAAGAATATGCTAACTAGTCTTTCTGTGTTTTATTTCTTTCTTCTACGATTAATTCTACACTTTGATCTCTTCATTCATGCTTGTAATTTTTAGCACCTATGACAGTGTGTGTGGCACATAACATGATCTTAGTAAATATTTATTGAATGAATAAACTCTGTTTCCCCATTAGTTGCATTAAAGCTATGTCATGGTCTGAGTCTTCTGTGGCTATTCCTTATTTATATAGAATAAACTTTGAGCTCCTAAGCTTGGAATTGAAGGCCTGTCACATTCTGCTGCCAGTTTCACCTGTAAACTTTTACTCCAGCCAACAGATGTGTTCATACTTTTCCCAACACCTCAAGCTGCCTATCTCTAAGACTTTGTTTTTCTCATTTCATGTGTTTAGAATACCTTTGCCTGGCTTACTAGTCACCATTCCCTGCGTTAGTGCTCTACTCAAGCTGTTCCTAATTACTTCTTTGCCTGCCCCAACCCTTAGAAATATCTTTCTCTTCGGAATGTTCATTGAACTTAAAATCTGTTCCCATGCAGAGTGTCAATACATACCAGATACCCAAAAATGTGCATTGTTGTTAAAATTATGAAGGCTTACAGCATGGTCATTAAAGAGTGAACATTGAAGTAATTAACCTTGTTCATTTATGAGTGGATTTTAAAGGAAACATCCTTCTGTACATGCATGATTATCAAACAAGAAAGAAAATGGGAAAAAAAGAGAAAAGAATTAGTAGGAATACGGTAGTTTCAAAGAGTGACAGCTAAAAATATACCAATCATGGAACAGATGTAGTCAAATGTTAAGCAGTTTTGCTTCACAGTCACAGGAAATGAATCTGACATTCAAAATTACCTCCAAGATTCAAAAGGAGCTTAGAAATCCAATTGCTCAGAATTATCCCAATCAATACCTTATAGACTCTAAAGCACTAAAATGACTACGGTGACCACCATAGTGATTTGCTTTGTTTTGTTTTGATCTTATTGGCCATGTCTGTAGCATGCAGAAGTTCCTGGGCTAGCGATCAAACCCGTGCCACAGCAGTGACAATGCCAGATTCATAACTGTTAGGCCACCAGAGTACTATCACCACAATGATTTGAAACAACAATGTTAACCCATAAAACACAAAATTTGCATTATGATAAAATTAGATTAGTTTATTTCTAGATATTTTTGATCAAGATTCTGGTTAGTTTAGAACCTGCTCATTTTGCTTCCTTCTGATTTGCTGATGACTTATGCCTATTTTTTTTTTTTTCGTACTGATACTATAGGAAGCTGAGTACAGTAGGCACTAGAAATGCATAAACTGTTATCAAAAACCAGGTTTTACGCACGTATACACTCTGAGAGTGCAAACATATTAGCTCTATTATCTACTAATGCTTGGAAAAGATTCACTCCAACCTTCATGTTTTGCTGGAATAAGGATCCCCCACACCCCAAGCCCTCAGAGCAGAGCAGGTGACAGGCATAGGAGCAGTGGAAGGAGTACAGGAGGAAGGACTATGTAAAGATGTGGATTGGTGGCAGGGATTCCAGCAAACACTGGCCAGAGCTGCCCTTTAGAAGCTGCTGTTACTTAGTTCCAGCCAAACCTTTAATGTGAAATTTAAAGAATTTAAAAGTTGGCTGAGGAGTTCCCTACGTGCCTCAGCAGTTAACAAATCTGACCAGGATCCATGAGGATGTGGGTTAGATCCCTGGCCTCACCCAGTAGGTTAGGGATTCTGCATTGCTGTGGCTGTGGTGTAGGCCACTGGCTGTGGTGTAGGCTGGCACCTGTAGCTCTGATTCAACCCCTAGCCTGGGAATTTCCATATACCACAGGTGAGGCCCTAAAAAAAAAAAAGAAAAAAAAAAGCTTGGCTCAAATTTTTTCTACAATATTATGGATCAAACTGAACATATCTTTGGTCCCAATATATGGCCTGATAAACCACCATTTTACAATTTTGCTTTGGATTCGTAGCATGACCCTCTTCAGTGTCATTTCAATAACCACCTAAAAAACTTACTGATCGGATATTAAAAATAACCATTAGGCTTTTAGAATACATTTCCACATGGCTGAAAAAAATCCTTATCTAAAAATAACAGGAAAGGCTTTGAAATGGTAAGTGGAAACCATGAGGCAAGGGGCGGAAGTTTTTAAGGGGAAATGTAGATTGGATGATATTCTTGCCCCTATTTCATTCAGTGCATGCCCTCTGGGCTGAATATTTTCCTAAAGCAATACCCAGATATCATATCTGAGCCTTCTGTATCATCAGAGATTTTGAAAGGTACTGTATTTTTAGAACTCTTTCACTGAGGCTGCTATTGCTACCATTTATCTACTAATCTCTGCGTTTGCCGAGGAGGTACTATGAAAATAGTCTCTGAAGAGGAATACCTTGATAAAGTATAAACGGGTGAAGCAGGGAAACAAGTTCTACACATAAAAGCCTTTAATTTAAAATGTGTGGTGTTCAGTGAACGTCACAAAATATTGCCCCTCCCCTACCCACATCCTGCATTTTCAGTGAGAGGCTTCAATAGGAATTTAGTTCATATTCTTTTCATTAGAATGACTTTGGAGCTATTGCCTGCCCCATACAACCTGGTAGGACCTTTTCCTAGTGACCAAGAGTCATATTTCTCTTCAGCAATTAAAAACTCAAAATTTGGAAAGGGTAAGATATGCTCTTGACTTAGAAGTCAGACAGCCAGAGTAAGTTCTGAATGCTTCACACTGTAACTGTGCTTTTATTCCCATAAAAGAAGAAGCACACAGCAGAAGCCTCAGTTCCTGCAGTGAAACAGCTTTACAATACCTATTCCCTTCAAAAGGAGGTGGGGGGGGGACCAAAACAAACACCCAAACAAATGCATGCTATAGGCAATAAATATGAAAGGGTAAAGGGTTAGGAGAAGACAAAAGGAGAGAAGTTCCTCATTTTCTCTTCCCATCTGTCTCTGTTCCTTTTTCATTGTTGTGCACTTAGGATGTTGCATTTTCTCTTCAAAGCTTCACAACAGGACCTGAACTTTGATCAAAAGGTGCTTTGCCCTCTTTGTGCAAGACTTTTCACTGGGCACTTTAATTGGATAAACTGTTCATTAAGGCTTTTCCCATCATATTTTTAGCCAGTGAAGTTTTGGCATCTTTAGAATTTAAAAAACAAAGTGAACAATTTTAATGTTAGCTAAACAAAAGCAGATTTTGAGAATCACAGAAAAATGTTTCTTCCCTCCTCAGCTCTAAGCACACATGTCGGTGTTCTTTGTGAGAATGTCTCCCATTTTACTTGACTATCATCTCCAAATCCCACCTCCACCCCACTCAATAAAGCAGCTCTCCTCTTTGTCACTGGAAAAGGGCTCTGCAAGGGTCCTCTCTCCAGCCCCCTTCACTATTCTTTTCTCGTGCTTTCTGTGAATAGGCAATGGTCTTTTTGCTGCATAACGGAAAGTGGCTGAGATAAAATTACTTGTCTAGACTCAGAATGGTATAAAATAATAGCAATTTGAAATAGATATCAGAGAGATTTTCAAACAAAAAGGAGAATGAAGGATTAAATGAATACACTATCCTCCCAATGTTCTTGAAATAGGTTCATTTACGCTTTCTAAAACACCTATGCTGGTTTTTTATGGTACATGAATGCCTCAATGCTACTCTTCTACCAACCTACTTGATATCAGTTTTCAATATGTATGGTTTAAACTTGCCTTAAAATGCATTCAAAGTTAACTTCAACTTTTATATTTCACACATCACATATCAGAGCAATTCCCTGAACTTTACCAGGAAGAAGAAAGATATTTCCTACTTTATTTAAAGTAAAGGGGAACATATTTATTTACATTGGATTATGAAATGCCAGTTGAATGCTGTTGTTGCAAGATGTAGCTACTGCTACACGGCGCAAATCTCTTTTTTCTCAGTATGTGGAAGGAAAGAAGGGTATAGAGCTCAAGTAATTGATTCAGGATGTTGGAATGACAATTCCTTGTGACTAGAGTAAATAGTCATAGATAAGTCATTCACTGTCAAGAGAAGGAATGAGATGGAAATTTCCTGCTTTACCAGTTGAAAGACAGTGACTGAAAAGGCAAATCCTGAGATGAAAAAAATGATAAGAAAACTGCCGTCTGAGCCAGAAAATCTGATAGGCAGAAGACATGCTTGTGGCTGGTAGCTGTGGGAAAAACTGATGGTATTTTGATCCCCAGATAAATTGACACCTAGAACCTTATGTTAGCACTGAGAACAAGCTAATCCGAAGTAAGAAATGGGAATGAGTCAGAAAGAATCTTTATAATCAAGTGTGAGGATAAAAGCAGAACTATATAAAATTACTCATGTTAGTTTAGTGACTATTCATAACATCAAAGATATAGATAAATGAAAGTAGTCAAAGTTGAGTCAGAATATATAAACATATTAAATATAAGGTCTTAATTCTGACACATAATTATCTAACAAAATGTTATATATTTCGTATCTTAAATAAGGATGAAGTAGAAAATGTAAATATGAACTAAATATCTAATGAACCATTCTATAGAATGATACAGCACTATTCTCATGTTTATAGTCAGAATACCTAAACTCTGTACCAGGCTATTTCTTTTACCAACTGTCCACTTATTTCTGAGGTGTTTTCTACTTGGAGCCTAACATGTTAGGGCAGAGCTAGGAAGCTCCAGCTGGGGCGTTATAGTTCTTGCTGCCTCAGACAGATGGGAGTATTGGCAGGGTGCTTCCAGAACTGGACTTCTCCTTGAGATGAACTTCACAGGGAACAACTGGTCATTGAGACTCACATCAGTTAATTGTCCAAACCTGAGATGCAAGGACACTGCAGAGCCATAGCCAGCTCGTGTGAAGTTGAGGACTAAATAAAGCAAAAGAGCAGTAAGGGAAAAGAACAAGGTAGGAGTTAAGCTGACAAAGCAGGTATATTATCAGTATAGCTAGTCAAAAGTCATGTAGCTCCTGGCCCTTCCAAATATTCACTGAAGGATCTTACGGGAATGACCCACATAACTATGCTAGACTTCTTTAGGAATGTCTGTTTAAAAATCTGATATCACATATATCTGGAATCTAAAATACAGCACAAATGAACCTTTCCACAGAAAAGAAACTCATAGAGTTTGCGAACAGACTTGTGGTTGCCAAGGAGTAGGGGGAGGGAGTAGGATGGACTGGGAGTTTGGGGTTAATAGATGCAAACTAGTGCATTTGGAGTGGATAAGCAATGAGATCCTGCTGTATAGCACAGAGAACTATATCTAATCACTTGTGATGGAACATGATGGAAGAGAATGTGAGAAAAAGAAAAAAAAATATATATGTATGTATAACTGGGTCACAACTGTACAGTAGAAATGACAGAACACTATAAATTAACTATAATGGAAAAAACAAAAATCATAAAAAATAAAAATCTAAGCTTCGTATACGTGTTCTACAACAGAGGGTGAGCAAACTTTTTCTGTAAAGAGTCAGATAGTAAGTATTTTAGCTGCTGTGGTCCATGTGGTTTCTGTTGCAACCATTCAACCCTACCACTGTAGTGTAAAAGAAGCTCTACACACTATGTAAATGATTGAGCAGGGCTAAGTTCCAATAAAACTTTCTTTATAGACACTGAAATTTAAATCTCATATAATTTTAACATGATATAAAATACTATTCTTGAAATTTTATTTTTTCAACCTTTGAAAAATGTAAACTCACTAGTTTGAGGGCTGTAGAAAAAGAGGCAATAGGACAAATGGGGCCCATAAACCAATGTTTGCTGACCCCTGTTCTAAAGTTACAACAGTAACTCAGCTTTATTATAAATGTCTCATTAATAATGAGAATGCCCAAATTAACAGAATGTTCTGGAGTTCCCGTGGTGGCTCAGTGGGTTAAGAACCTGACGTAGGATATGGGTTTGATTTCTGGTCTCACTCAGTGGGTTAAGGACCCGGCATTGCTCCAAGCTATAATGTAGGTTGCAGATGTGGCTTGGATCTGGTGTTGCTGTGACTGAGGTATAGCTAGGATTCAACCCCTAGTCTGGAAACTTCCACATGCTGCAGGTGCAGCCATAAAATGGGGGAAAAAAAGGTGCAAAATATAATTTACTAAAGGTTTTTAAATAATACACTTAAAGTATTTCTTCTTCACACCAATCTTATGTCACTAGTTAGTGTGGTAGATTGATCACATAATAGCCCCAGTTCTTCAGCTTTTCTGATATTCATGCCCATTGCCATGACTTTGCTGCTTTTTATAGAAAAATTTGCACTATATTCCACTGCCCAGTATTCTGAGTTCAGCCATGTTATTTGCTTTGGCCAACAGTTTATTAGTTGTGACACAACCAGAAACTTGCAAAATGCTTGACCGTTTCCACTTAGTGTTTATCCCTGAATGTTACCACAAGAACATACTGGAAGTAGCTTGATAAAGAATTAAAAAAAAAAAAAAGAACAAAATCAAAGAATAACTAAATAGTTTTTCTACGTTCGCGGATAAAAAGACTCAATATTGTCAAGATGTCAGTTCTTTCTAAATTAATCTATAGATTAAATGTAATTCCAATCAAAACCCCACTAAGTTATTTTATGGACATTGACAAATAGATTCTACAGTTTATATGCATACACAAAAGACCCAGAATCACCAACATAATACTGAAGTAGAAGAACAGAGCTGGAGGACTGACACTACTTGACTTTAGGGCATATTTACTATAAAGCTACAATAAACAAGACAGTGTGGTACTGATGAAAGAATAAAGAAATAGATCAATGGAACAGAACAGAAAGCCCAGAAAAAGACTCACATACATGTAGTCAACTGACTTTTGATAAAAGAACAAAGACAACACATGGAACAAAGACAATCTTTTCAACAAGTGATGCTGAAACAACTGGATAACCACATGAAAAAAAAAATGAATCTGGACGCAGACCTTAGACCTTTCACAAAAATGAACTCAAAATTGATAACAGACCAAAATGCAAAATGCAAAACTATAACAGTACCAGAAGGTAACACGGGAGAAAACTTAGATGACTTTGGATACAGTGATGCCTTTTTTAGATATGAGTATTAGCCATGAAATATTGATAAGCTGGACTTAATTAATAAGAAAAATTTCTACTCTATGAAAGGCAATGTTAAGAGAATAAAAAAACAAGCCACCAAATGAGCTTAAGACCATTACAGACACTTCGCCAAAGAAGAAGACATACAGATGACAAATGTGTATCTGAAAAGATGCTCCAAATCACATGTCCTCAGGGGCATGCAAATTAAAACAATAAGATACTACTGCACTTCTATTAAAATGGCCAAAATATAGAATACTGAAACACCAAACGCAGGTGATGATATGGATTAACTGAAAGTCTCATTCATTGCTGGAAGGAATATAAAATGGTTTGGTCACTTTGGAAGATCCTTAGCAGTTTGTTATAAAACTAAACATACTCATATATGATCCAGTGATTGTGTTCCTTGGTATTTACCCTGAGAAGCTGAAAACTTATCTCCCCTCCAAAAGCTGCAGACATATGCTTATAGCAGCTTTTTTCATAATTGACAAAACTTGGAATTAACTGAAGTATCCTTCATTATGTGAATGGATAGATAAATGTTGGTACACCTAGACAATGAAATATTATTCAATGATAAAAAGAAGTGAGCTACCAAGCCATGAAAAAACATGCAGGAGACTTAAATGCACATTTCTAAATGAAAGAGCCAATCTAAAAGACTACGCACAGTATGATTCCAACTGTATGACATTATTATAAAAACAAAACTATGGCGACAATGAAAATATCAGTGGTTCCCAGAGGTAGGGGTTGGGGGGAAAGATGAATCAGCAGAGTACAGAGGATTTTTAGGACAGTATAAACACTCTGTACAATATAAAGATCGATATATGTCATTACACATTTGTCCAAATTAGGGAACGAACAAAACCAAGAGTGGACACTTCAGTAAACCACGGTCTTTGGGTGATTATGATGTCAGCGTAGGCTCGTTCATGGTAAAACGCTGTGCTGGTGAGTGAGGCTGATAACAGAGGAGGCTTAGCATGATGGGAGGGTGGTAGCCAGTATATGGGACATCTCTGTACAACCTTCTTAATTTTGCTGTGAACCTAAAACTGCTCTAAAAATTAAAATCTTAAAACATGCACAAACAGAACTTTAAAGAGAAGATTTATTTTTCACACTAGGTAAGATAATATAGAAAAAAAGACAACATAGAAACCCAGCTTTTTTAGACCTATTTTATCAGCTAGTATTCTGCTTGGAAAGTTTTAGAATAAGAAGCACAGAAGTGGGGGGAAATTTAAGGAACAATAAAACTAATAAAAATTGCTATGATTTGTTATAGAAGCACACTGAGGAAAAGACAAGTCCCTAGATGAAAAGCTTCATGATGTAAAAATGTGTGATTGTTCCAAATTAATCTATTAATTTAAAACAATTTCAATCAAAATTATCTATAAGAATATATTTTAAAATTTCTTTCTCATGTACTTACTTTTATTTTTCAATAAATTTTTAATATGATTGTAGTTTCAAAAGAAGTTGTAAAAAATAGTACAGAGAGATGCTATATAGCCCTGAGCTAATCTCTCCTAAAGGCTAACTTGCAAAACTATAGTACAATCACAACTAGAATATTGACAGTGATACAGTCAAGACACAGAACATTTCTATCATAACAAGGGTTACTCATCTTGTCCTTTTTCAGCCACACTTACTTACCTGTACCCACATCCTGTCCATAATCCCTAGTAAATACTAATCTGTTCTGCATTTCTATAATTTTATTATTTCAAGAATATATAAATGGAATCATGTGGTGTTTAATTTTTTGGAATTCACTTTTTTCGCTCAACATAATTCTCTGGAGCTTCATCCAAGCTGTTGCCTGTATTGATAAATAGTTCATTCTTTTCATTGCAGAGTAATGTTCCATGTTATAGGTGAACCTCAATCTGTTTAACCACTCATCTGTTGATGAACATCTGAGTTGCTTCCAGTTTTTAGCTACAGTGAATAAAACTGCTATAAAATTCCTGTACAGGTTTCTGTGTGAACATAAGTTTTCATTTCTCTGGGAAAAAAGCCCAGGAATGCAATTACCAGGTTGTATGGTAGTTTCATGTTAGTTTTTTTAAAGAAACTGGCAAACTGTTTTCCAGAATGGCTGTACCATTTTGCATTCACACCAGCAATTTATGAGTGATTCAGTTTCTCAGCATCCTTGCCAATATTTCATAGTGTTACTTTTTGTTTTTTTAATTACCCTTTCTTATATCAGTATAGTAACAAATCCCTGTGGTTTTAATTTGCATTTCCATATAAAAGCTAATGACACTGAAGTGGAGGAAGAAAAGTGAGGAATAAAGAATCTCTTTTAAATTTGAGTTTTGGTAAAACATACACACACTCCCACAGACAGACATGCGAATTTTCTCAGATGAAAAGATTTATAATGTAAAAATGTCAGATCTCCCAAATTCACATATAAATTTAACACAATTGCAATAAAAGACTTCAAAATATTTTTTGGCTTGATATAATATAAACTTTATCTGGAAATGTAATAGATGACAAGCAGTTAAGAAAATTATGTTAGGAAGCAATAATGCATTATAGACTCTCCTATAATATATTTAATGTTTAAAATACTCTTACATATTACATACATTTATGTTTAATATAAAATCCTTAAAATAATGTCATACTGGTTCAGGAAAAGACTAGAATGAAAGTCCAAAAATATACACAATCAATTTTTATAGATTTAGTGTTTGAGAGAGGTTGCTCCTCAATTTAGGAATGAGATATATTTTGCCTTTGAGAGAAAAATTAAGGTTAGGTCCCCATGGTACCATAAAGCAAAATAAAACTGAGATAAGCTAAAAAAAGTCAACATAAAAATAAAGTCCTGAAATATGATCAAATATTTACTACGATATTGAATCACTGAAAATAGTTAAATTTACTAATATTTACATGATTTACTAATCATGTGGAAAGATATTCTCTGATTACAGCTATGATGGGTGTTTTCTCATATCTGTATTTCTCTGCTTTGAGATTTTTTTCCCTTAACAAACATGCAATACTTTTGTGATTATGAAAAAAGGCACAAAAAGGGTCATTTAAGTTGTGTTTTCATAAAGATTTTGCTTTAAAGGAGCTAAACCTAAAAACAAATAAATGGCAGCTGTTGCAGGAAGTGTTGAAAAAAATAACTGCTCAGAAATCCCTAATCATTAGCTAGAGCTGGAAGGTTAATTTGTTTTTAGGTTTCCCTTTTCAATATGTGAACAGATATTTAACTCTTTATTTTTTGGAAAGACACAACCTCATGTCTCCATGTCTCTTCCTTCTTTGCACACTTCATCATTAATAGTGCCATGTGCTGTGTTCTTTGCCATACCTAAGAGATGGTGCTATTATTATTTGTATCTGGGGCAGCTGGGGATTCAAGATCTGGAGAGGTGAAGCCAATTACATATGGATAATAATTGATGGAGCTAATATATAGGCCCAGGGCACTGACACCTTTCCTATATACCATTCTGAGAAAGGAGCTCTTACCACCAGCCCTGCTCACTCCTATTCTGTCTCACTGACACCTTGTTGTTCCTTAAGGTCCTCGGATCTTTGCACTTGTTCCAATGGTATGCACTCAGATTGTGATCATTTGTCCACCACTCAAAGAGTCCTTTCTGATCACACTATCTGAAATGGTATTGCCCAGTGCACCCTTACCTTGCTAATTTTTCCTCATAACTCATCTCTCCACCTGACCTGGTATTATTCATTTATGTGCTTACTGCCAGTTTTCTTCCACCAGAAGGTAAGTGCCTATTTTGTTTCAACTCTATTCCAAGCATCTGAATGAATCAATGAATAAGATAGTAGCTGTTGGTGGAAAATGAATTCAGTAGTACTAGAAAAGAATAACAATTTTAAAGATGATCCCTAAAACAATAAAATAAAATTCCTTAACTGATATCTAAAAGAAGCTCTAGAAACTCTGGACATTGATATTTGATTTTAAAACCCTGTATCACAGTCAGCAAAACCTACAGTATTCCTGAGAAGCAATGTGATGTGTTAAATCAAATGTATCAGATAATCCACTTCTAAGTAGTACTTTCACCTTGAAATCAACCCTTTGACAGGCAGGGCACTGATTCCAATGACTCTACCATTGTTCAAACATGTTTGTTACAACTCTTAGCAATTACCTTCAGAACTTGAAAATTTAACTTTAATATACTCAATAATGGATTTTTTATTTATTGAGAGTAGGCATGGTCTCAGAAATAGCCAGAAATCTTTTAAAGCCGACTGTGGGGAACATGAAATGAACAAAGCAGTTCTTATGAATTTTTCATCAAAAGAGTGATATGACTAGAACATAATGGGGCTCCCTTTTTCACTGATTGCTCATAAAGAGGCTCTGGAATAACTTTCAAAACTAGATTGTGAGACTCCTTTTGAATGTTGTAGTATAACAGGAACTATGATATTGACTCCCCAAATCACTACTTTGGTTGGAACAACACTCATTTTAATGTTTGATTTAATGGTATGTTTGATTTATGTTTAAAAATGTCAGTGAATTTCATAATGAATATATACAGAGTTTAGAATAAAATATTTTCTCTTCAGTCTACATGTATCCTTTAATTTCAAATGTCTCTGATTCTGCATATGGATATGTTTTTAATTACTCTCTATAAAGTCATATTAACTAAGTAGGTAGATAACTTCATTTTGCTCATGTTTCTGTCATACTATATAGCAGCCCAATTTTAAGAGTCAGAAAGTCATAAGATTTTAGATACAGAAAAGAAATTGGTTCTGTAAAAGGAAAAACTACAGAGACAGGAAAAAAAAAAACAAAAACAAAACTGTAGTTGTCAGAAGTTGGGGTGGGGCCCTGAGGAGTTTTAGTGAACTGTTCTTTATAATACCATAATGTTAGATACATGACATCACACATTTGAACAAATTCATAGAATGTATAACAACAGAAGTGAACCCTAATATAAACTATGGTCTTTGGATGTATATGACATGCCAATGCATATTTTACAATTGTAACAAATAAAGTAGGACTAGGAGCTGAGATTTCTAAAGATTGAATTTCATACTTCAGTTTATTCCTTTCCATACTGTTCAAATTGTATGTTCATGGTTTTCTCTTTCTCTCTCTTTTTTTCCCCTTTTTAGGGCCATACCTGTGGCATATGGAAGTTCTCAGGCTAGGGGTCAAATTGGAGCTACAGTTGCCAGCCTATGCCATAGCCACAGCAACTCTAGATCTGAGCTGGGTCTGAGACTTACACCATAGCTCACGGCAACACTGGATCCTTAACCGACTGAGTGAGGTCCAGGATTAGACCTGGCCTCATGGATGCTGGTCAGATTCATGACCACTGAGCCACAATGGGAACTCCCCATGGTTCTTTCTTATCTAAGACTTATAGGTAATATGTCACATACTTGTTAAGGTTCAATCTAATTTTCCACCAATTTTACATAGGACACACTTTAAATTTTTAAAATTTATATTTATAATGATGTTTCAGAAGGAATGCAATTACTTAAGTGCTTTCTAAATTATTTTAAAAGATTAAGTTGTTTGATATAGTTTTGTCAAGCATATTTTATGTTCTAATTCTTTGTAAGTTTATTATATATAACAAATATGTATAGTAGCTGGTAACTCTCAGTTAATCTGAATATTCCCTTCCCTAAACATGTAGAATAAATATAAGTATTCAAAAATATTTTTAAAAGAAAAGAATCTGGTTCATGATCTCCCACCTGTCTTTAAAGTCAATGATAATATCCACTACACTGAAAGAAGGGACATCAGGAGACATGAGTCAAATTGTGTCTCCAAAGTGGAAACAGACTAGCTTAGTTCCGAGAGAAGATACCTAACTGTGTGGGTCTCAGTTTCTAATGTGTTGATGTAGTATGCAGGACTAATCATCACAGACCCTTCCAGTCTTGGATATTCTTTTATACAGTGCATTCCAGGAAGCTTGCTACTTCAGAGAGCTTTACTGCAAAATATCTTATAAATTTAACATTTATTCTTTCTTCATTCTCTTTGGGAAAATGTAATAAATCTGCATGAAACATGGTAAAGTTAACAGTTTATTTTTAGGGCATACATGTTAAATGTGTAAGCTACAGAGTTTTCTGTCTGTTTGTTGTTGATGAATGAGATATTATAAGTCCAAACCTGAATTCTGAAAGATTGACATGGCAAAATGCTAAATAACAAAGGATACTTATGAGAGGATTTTTTTCTGAAGTGGATTGAGTTGCATTCTATTCTCTTCTAGCATACACAAACTATCTAATTTCTTAGGAATAAAGGTTTCATCATGTTTTAGCAAGAAGCTCTTTATGATATTAAAAAAGAACACCCTGACTATGCAAATACCAGTTTTAAACAGATGGAGTGAAAGCCCTAATTTTTGCAACCTTGTTTTTAAATAGGAATATGTGGGCTAGATACTAAATACAAAACCATGACTTCAGCCTACTCATTATCCCAAATTGCTTGCTATTTTAATCAACATCCTCAGGTTCAAGAAAAAACAAACAAACAAACAAATAAAAAACTCCTAAGACAGAAAAACTCTACCTGAATTTTCCACCCTGACTTACCATACCCCACCTTTTTTGTGTTACAATCTTTGTTTTGAATGGATCCCTACAAGTTTATGCACAGACACAAACACACATACAATTCAAGTGTACAGCATTATAGTTCAACATGTGTACACCCTAGAAATGATCACTACCACTACCACAAGTCTAGTTGCCATCCATCGCCATATAGTTGACCCCCTTCTACTTTTCCCATCCTCCTAACCCACTTCCCTTTTTGTAACCACTAATCTATTCTCTATATCTATGAGGGTTTTTTTTTTCTTTTCTTTTCTGCTTGTTGGTTGATTTTTTTGTTTGTTAATTTGTTTCTTAGATTTCATATATGAGTGAAATCACATGGTGTTTGACTTTTTACGCCACTGTATGGATGGAACAAACAAAATTCCTGTTTACTACATATGCAGGAAGGAACTCTATATAGACTTAAAAACCCAAACATAAGAGATAAAAGTATAATTATGAAGAGAGAATGTCCTGTGACCCAGGAGTGGAGAAGAACTTCTTCAAAGAAGTATAGAGTACATAAAAGAGCACATAAAAGAACGCTGATATCTTAGTTCTGATGCTAGAGTCATGAAGGCTGCAATCATAACTAAGGACCAATTCACACAGTTTCAAATACAAATCCTTATCAACTTTTACTGGAATGATGCTGTATTTGATAAAGATTCAGATGAAAAAGTTAGAATTAAAAGTTTTCTAATAACTCTAGTTTCAGCTTGAACTTGGAAAACAAGATAAAGCAAATCAACAACTTCAAAGTAATGTTGAAGCATAGTAGATTCAGCCTTTCTACTATCTTTCTAGCTGAGAAAAATAGTTTATTTCCCAGCTCTATTAACATTCTTAAATCTACGCTCTGTGTGTGTGTGTGTGTGTGTGTGTGTGTGTGTGTGTGTGCGTGTCTGTACCAGAAAGGATTAAAAATGAGTATGTCACAATAGATATAATAGGAATTGATTGCATCAAAGGAAAGGGTTACTTTTCTTAAATCCCATGCAACATCCCTGGAAAATACTTTTTTCTCATGACTCACTGAAAATGTGTTTTATTTTTGGAATGTCTTCTGAAAAGCTAAGGTCACATTAGCCAACAGCTTGCTGAGGAACATTTCTGTAAATTGAAAAAGAAAGTTTTAAACCTAATGTTAGTCATAACTGTGATTTTCTCAATTTAATTGTATTTTGATTAGGAGATTATTTCAAATGTTTTTGATAATATGATAAGATTTAGATAATGCAAATACAGATTTGTTACTGGTAATATTCACTTCTATATATTACATCACATTGATTATTACTTCCGACTGCAATAGTTTTAAAATATAAGTGAAATCACATTGATATAAAAGTCTTCCTTAAAATTTTCCCAGTTACATTTAAATTTAGAAACAAAATTATTACTATCATGGCTTATATCTTTATAATGAACATTCTTTAGGGCAGGATTTCTCTTTAAAAAAATTATAAGCAAAAATCCTTAATCATAGGATAACCACAAGCACTCTGAAAGATACATTCAGAATATGTTCATATATTCATGCCCTCTTTTCACAAAAGGTACTCGATATTATCTGAGGCTTAATTACCTTGTCCTACTTCATCTCATGTCACCATACTAAAATAATCAAAGCACTCTGAGGTTATTCAGTAACAAGACCATCTGAAGGAAGAAGGCAAGATTTTCTCTCTTTTCTATTTTTTTATTTTTATTTTTTATTTTTGTTTGCTTTTTAGGGCTGCATCTGCGGCATATGGAGGTTTCCAGGCTAGGGGTCTAATCAGAGCTACAGCTGCCAGCCTACACCACAACCACAGCAACGCCAGATCCCAGCCATGTCTGCAACCTACACCACAGCTCACGGCAATGCTGAATCCTCAACACACTGAGCAAGGCCAGAGATCAAACCTGCAACCTCATGGTTCCTAGTCGGATTCATTTCCACTGCACCATGATGGGAGCTCCTTTTTTTTTTTTTTATCACATTTAAGTCTTATCTGTTTTTTTTTTTTTTCATACTGTATATAGAGCACGAGTGACTTTTTTTCCTAGGTGAAAATTTTAAAACTTTTTTATTGTGAAAAATTTCTAATAACATTCACAATTAGAAACAGTGGAGTAAAATATATGATGCTATCCATATTCAGCTTACATAATTATCAAGTGACAGGTAATGAATGTTTCCTTTGTACCCTATCCATATCTCCCAAGCATCATATTATTCTGTAGCAAATTTCAGACACTATATCATTCCATCTTCACATATTTCCATACCTGTTTATAAAATAATATTTTCTTAAAAATACATAACTATAATGCTTTTTAAAAAACTGCAATATTTCTTAATATTTTTGAACATCTGATTAACATGCAAACTTTCCTGATTCAAATCAGTTTGAACTGAGATACAATGAAGTCCATCCATTGCATTTAATAGGTATATAGGTTATATATTTTGATCTGTAGGTTTTAAACTATACATTTTAATTTATACAGTTAGAATCCTCTATTTTATCCCCTTTTTAAAATATTTTTTTAAACTGGTTCATTTGTTCTTAAGAATTTTCTCCAGGTTGAGTGTTATTATTTATATCCTCATGATGCTCTTTTTCATGCCTCTCTATAATATATATTTTATGATTAGATCATGAGATTCAGAGATTAATTGGTTTCAGCTTCCAGATATTTGTACTATTACTTCTTAGGTACAGTTGTATACTTTAATCAGGTGATATGAGATAGCTAGTCATTTCTTTTTTTTATGATGTAAGCAACAGCGAGTAATAATTAAGATCCAGAAATTCAATAAAAGTTTCAAAAAGGTGTCCTTTTTTTCTCATTAGTTTTTTGCCTGGATTCTTACCCTCAGCGTAATGTTTTTGAGATTCATCCACACTGTATCTCCTTATCGTAGTTGAATATTATCCCACTGTATGGACATATTTACTGTTTGTTTATCCATTCCCTTGTTGATAGCCATGTAGGCTGTTTCCAAGTTTTGGGTTATTATTAATAAATCTATAACATTCAAGTACAAATTTTTGTGATAATATACAACTTCATTTCTCTTGTGAAGATAGCCAGGAGAGGTTATTTCTTGGTTAAATAGTAAGTGAATGCTTGACATTATTAAAAAAAAAATACCATTCAAATTGCTTTCCATTACCAGCAGCAATACATGAGGTATAGTTGATACACTTTCCAATGCTAGAACTTATTTTTTTTAAATTTAGACATTTTAGAAGGTATGCAGTAGCATCTCATTGTGATTTTAAGTTGCATTTCCTTAATGTCTAAGGATCTTGATAAATTTTTCATGTGCTCTTTGACCACTTGCATATTATTTTTGGTGAAACGCCTGCAAGCATTTGCTTGTTCCAAAATAAATCTGTTTGAGTTGCAAGTATTCTTTATATTTTCTGAGTTAAAATATTTTATCAGAAGGAGTTCCAATCATGGCTCAGCGGTTAACGAACCTTACTAGCATCCATGGGAACTCAGGTTCAATCCCTGGCCTCACTCACTGGGTTAAGGATCTGGCGTTGCCATGAGCTGTGGTGTATGTCGCAGACATGACTCAGATCCTGCGTTGCTGTGGCTCTGAGGTAGGCCAGTGGCTACAGCTCTGATTAGACCCTAGCCTGGGAACCTCCAAACATTGTAGGTGCAGCCCTGAAAAACAAAACAAACAAACAAAAAGACAAAAAAAAATTTATCAGAAATACATTTTCCTATGCCATGCAGGTGTGGCCCTAAAAAGACAAAAAAGAAAAAGAAAGAAAAAAAAAAGAAACAAATACATTTTCCCCAGTGGGTGGCTTGCCTTTTTATTTTCCTGTCTTTGAAAGAACAAGTTTAACATTTTGGTAGAGCTCAATGTATCACATTTTTATTTTATTATGGTTCATTTTTTGGCTCTATTTTAAAGTTTTTTGCTTAATCCAAGGGTGTAAAGATTTTAACTAAGATTTCTTTTAGAAGTTTTATGGGTTTACCTCTTATATTTAGGTCAGTGATCTACTTTGAGTTAATTTTTTATATGGGGTGAAATACAGCTCAAGGTTTTGCTTTGTTTGGTTTTGCTTTCAGATGGATATCTAATCATTACGGCATCATATGTTTAAAAGACTATTCTTCCCCATTGAATTACCTTGGCACATTTGTCAAAAATTGATTGGCCATGTATATGTAGTTCTATTTGTCAACTTTATACTGTTCCATTGATCTATTTGACTATATATATTCCCTCTATTAATATTCCCTAACTTGATTAGGATAGCTTTATAATAAGCTTTGAAGTGCTCTGAGTCTTTTTGTTTGTTTTAGCTATGCTAGGTTATTTGCATTTCTATATATATCTTAACAGCTTGTCAATTTCTTTGAAATTACCTATTGTGATTTTGATTAGGATGGTACAGAGTCTACAACTCAATTTGGGAAAAACAGATATTTTACCAATATTGCATTCTTCAATCTTTTGTAGTTTTCAGTGAACAGTTCTTGCACATATTTTGCTAAATTTGTCCCTAGATATTTCATGCTTTTGATGCTATAATTTCAGTTTTTATTTTTTGCTGCTGCTGTTGTTGTTGTTGTTGTTATTGTTGTTGTTGTTGCTATTTCTTGGGCCGCTCCCGCGGCATATGAAGGTTCCCAGGCTAGGGGTTGAATCGGAGCTGTAGCCACCGGCCTACGCCAGAGCCACAGCAACGCAGGATCCGAGCCGCGTCTGCGACCTACACCACAGCTCACGGCAACGCCGGATCGTTAACCCACTGAGCAAGGGCAGGGACCGAACCCGCAACCTCATGGTTCCTAGTCGGATTCGTTAACCACTGAGCCACGACGGGAACTCCAAGTTTTTAATATTAAGTATAATTTATTTTTGGAAATTGGTCTTGTATTCAACAAACTTGCTAATCTTTTAAATTAGTTTAAATAACTTTTTTGTTATCTGTATTTATAGACATTCCTACTTCTTTTCCAATTGGCATGTTTCTAATTTCATTTACACACCTTTTTAAATAGATAAGACTTGCAGTACAATTTTAAATATAAGTAATGAGAGTGAAGATCCTTTCCTTTATTTCAATTTGAGAGTAAGCATTCAGTCTTTCCTCATTAAGTACGATGTCATTTAAAAGTTGTTTTTTTTTTAACAAATAACCCAATCAGAAAATGGGCTAAAGACCTTAAATAGACATTTTTCCAAAGAAGACATATAGATGGCCAAAAGGCACATGAAAAGATGTTCAACATCGTAATTGTTACAGAAATACAAATCAAAGCTACAATGAGGTACCACCTAACACTTGTCAGAATGGGCATTGTTAAAAAGTCTACAAAAAAATTGTGGGAAGTGTGTGAAGGAAAGGGAACCCTCCTATACTGTTAATGGGAATGTACATTGATGCAGCCATTATGGAATATGGTATGGAGGCTCCTCAAAAAACTAAAAATAGAGTTGCCATATGATCCTGCAATCCTACTCTTGGGCATATATTTGGAGAAAATTTAATTGTAATTAAAAAAGGTTCATGCACCACAATGTTCAAAGTAGCATTATTTACAATAGCCAAGACATAGAAGCAATGAAGAAGACATATAAATATACACACACAATGAAATACTACTCAGCCCTTTTAAAAAATGAAATATGTCATTTGCAGCAATGTCCTAAGTGAAAGAAGTCAGAAAGAGAAAGACAAATACTATATGATATCACTTATATGGGGAATCTAAAATATGACACAAATGAAGTTACTTACAAAGCAGAAACATACTCACATACATAGAAAACAAACTTCCAGTTACCAAAGGGTAAAGAGGTGGGGAAGGGATAAATTAGGAGTTTGAGACTAGCAGATACAAATTACTATATATAAAAATAGATAAAATCTTAATGTATAGAACACAGAACTATTTCAATATCTTATAATAAACCAAACTGAAAAAGATTATGAAAAGAATATATGTGTACACACACATAATTATATAACTAGAATCACTTTGCTGTACACCTGCAGCTAACACAACATTGTAAATCAACTATAGTTCCAAAAAAGTTTTTTATTAAAGATGCCCTAAAGTTTAAGAAAATACTATTCTATTGGTAGTTTTCTGTTACTTTGTATCCTGGGTGGGGGTTGAATTATTTTGTAAAATGTTTTCTGCATTCGTTGAGATGATCATGTGGTTTTATTTTTAGCAATAAAATCAAGTCTATAAAATAAGTAGATTTAATGTATTATATATAGAATAAAGAATTGAACTATAAAAAATCATGAAAATGCTGATTGATAAAAAACTAAATACAATTTGTAGAAATTGTATTAGAGTTCCTAATTTAAGAAACTTAAAATGTAATGTAAACATCTTATAAGACACAGCTAAATTAGGAAACTAGAAAATTTTAAATAAAAAGAGATAGAAAATATAAAAGTGAAATTAAGAATCATGGATCCAAGGAGTTCCCTTAGTGGCTCAGTGGTTAAAAAACCCGATGAGCAACCATGAGGTTGTAGGTTCGATCCTTGGCCTTGCTCAGTGGGTTAAGGATCTGGTATTGCCATAAGCTGTGGTGTAGGTAGCAGATGCAGCTCAGATCCCACGTTGCTGTGGCTGTGGTGTAGACAGGGAGCTACAGCTCTTATTTGACCCCTAGCTTGGGAACCTCCATGTGCTGCACATGCGGCCCTAAAAAGACAAAAGATTAAAAAAAAGAAAAGAAAAATAAAAAACAATCATGGATCCAAATGATTTTAATATTTCTAGAAAGAATAGAGAATGGAGAATGAGTCAATATAGAAAAAGATTATAGTTGACTTTTCCAGAGTTTATTCCATAAAATTTTACTCACTAAACAAGGATTAAAAACCCACTCATGTACAGTAGGAAGTGGGAAAGTGGATAAAAAGAAACAACAAGAAAAAAAAAACTCAAAATAAGATAGTTGAACTCAATCCAAATATGTGAGACATACATGTATATAAAATAAGCTTACTTTTATAAACAACACAACACAACAAAGCTTATTTTAAACAACACAACAAAGCTTATTTTATATCCGCACAACTGTATAATTGCTATATACCATTAATGAAAGGCACTAAAATACTTAAGAATACATACAAATCAAAAAATGGAAATGGAATGTAAAAAAAATATATATAAGGCATATTCTAATAAAAAGGAAACAGTGGTTATAGCAATCATAACATTAGACAAAATTTGTTTTAAGGCAAAATATAATATGGTAAAAGAGGATCTACATAATGCAAAAAAAATTCCCAAAATTGTGTCTAAACATAAACATGAGTAATATATATTAGAGCCTCAGAATGTATAAAGCAAACATTACAGAAAAATAGAAAGTGACAACCCAACCGTTGTTTATAAAAGTTATTGCTATATTGAGAAATTATTTACTTGTAAAAAATTGACAATTAAGGGAGTTCCTAACATGGCTCAGTGGTTAACAAACCCAACTAGTATCCCTGAGGATGTGGGTTCGACCCCTGGCTTTGCTCAGTAGGTTAAGGATCCAGCATTATTGTGATCTCTGGTGTAGGTCACAGACACAGCTTGGATTCCGTATTGCTATGGCTGTGGCTAGGCCAGCAGCTACAGCTCTGAATCGACCCCTAGCCTGAAACCTCCACATGCCATGGGTATGGCCCTAAAAAGCAAAAAAGACAAAAAAATTGACTGTTAAAAAACTTATTTGCAAAAAATAAAACAAAAATCTTATAGCTAAAGAATTTATAACAACAACTTGTATTCACTAACTACATGTAATTAAACTGAAAATAATATAGAGTTAGAAAGACATTAGGAAATTTTACAAAATAAAACTGCTTCTACGTAACTCATAGGGAAAAACAAGTCATAGCAGAAGTTAGAAAACTAGAAAATTTAAATATACATAAATCTTAAAAAAATAAGCACTACACAAGAAATTTGTGGAATTAAATCTTGCAGAATATAACTGAAGTGTCATTGAGAATATGTATAGGTATAAATACTTGCATTGGAAAATCATAAACTGTAAATAACTATACTTGCAACTCCATATTTGTGAAAAGCAGAGAAAACCCAATGAAATTTCTAAAAATTAATTAAGCAATGAAACCAGAGAAACTAATGAACTATAATGTCAACAAATAATTAATAAAACCAAATGCTGATTCTTTTTTTAAAAAGTAATAAAATAGACAGAACTCTGACCATATGTCAAGGAAACCAAAGAAGACAGAAGTGAATAATATTAGACTTCTCAAAACCAAAGACATAATGATTTAATACATCGTAAGAGAATACTCTTAAAAAATTCCACATTTACCTTTGAATATGATCAACACAAAAATAAATTAAAAACCTGACTTAACTGATGACAACTCAAACAACTAAATCAATAGTTGGAAATTATTCATTTCTCCCCAAATACTCTCCCCTCAAAATCTGCTGACAAATTATATTGTTTTATAGGCAATCTCTAGCAATCTTACATAAAGTATGGCACCCAGAAATAAACCCAGACACCTATGGTCAATTAATCTTTGACAAAGGAGGCAAGAATATAAAATGGGAGAAAGACAGTCTTTTCAGCAAGTGGTGCTGGGAAAACTGGACAGTTGCATGTAAATCAGTGAAACTGGAACACCATGCACAAACATAAACTCAAAATGGCTGAAAGACTTAAATATAAGTCAAGACAAACTCCTAGAAAAAACACAGGCAAAACATTCTCTGACATCAACATTACAAATGTTTTCTCACCTCAGTATCCCAAGGCAACAGAAATAAAAACAAAAATAAACTAAAGACACCTAATCAAACTGACAAGCTTTTGCACAGCAAAGTAAACCATGAAAAAAACCAAAAAGACAACTTACAGAATGGGAGAAAATAGTTTCAAATGATGAAATAGATAAGGGCTTAATCTCTAAAATATACAAAAAACTTATACAACTCAACAGCAAAAAAGCCAACAACCCAATGGTTGGGCAAAAGACTTGAATAGACATTTCTCCAAGGAAGATATACAGATGGCCAACAAGCACATGAAAAAATGCCAAACATCCCTGATTATTAGAGAAATGCAAATCAAAACTACTATGAGGTACAACCTCACAGTCAGAGTGGCCATCATTAATAAGTCCACAAATACCAAATGCTGGAGGGGGTGTGGATAAAAGGGAACCCTTCTACAATGTTGGTGAGAATGTAAGCTGGTACAAGCACTATGGAGAACAGTATGGAGGTACCTGAGAAAACTAAATATAGGACTACCATATGATCCAGCAATTCCACTCTTGGGCATGTATCCAGACAAAACTTTTCTTAAAAAAGACATATGTACCTGTATGTTCACTGCAGCACTATTCACAATAGCCAAGACATGGAAACAACCTAAACGTTCATTGACAAATGATTGGATTAGGAAGATGTGGTATATATACACAATGGAATACTACTTAGCCATAAAAAGAACAAAATAATGCCATTTGCAGCCATATGGATGGAACTAAAGACTTTCATACTAAATGAAGAAAGTCAGAAAGAGAAAGACAAACCCCATATGATATCACCTATATCTGGAATCTAATATATGGCACAAATGAACCTTTCCACAGGAAAAAAAAATCAGACATGGAGAACAGACTTGTGGTTGCCAAGGAGGCGGGGGATAGAGTAGGTTGGACTGGGAATTTGGGGTTAATAGAGCAAAGTCTTGCCTTTGGAATGGATAAGCAATGAGATCCTGCTTATACAGGATATATTACTGGGAGCTATATCTAGTCATTTATCATGGAGCATGATGGAGAATAATGTGAGAAAAATAATGTACATATGTTATGTGTGACTGGGTCACCTTGCTGTGCAGTAGAAATTTGACAGAACACTGTAAACCAGCTATAATGGAAAAAATAAAAATCATTAAAAAAAAGAAAAGAAAAAAATAAAGTATGGCAAAAACCAGGAATAAAGTGAGAAACTCTGTAATTCATTTAATTGGTCTAGTATAAACCTGATATTAAAAGTTGACAAAGACAGTAGGAGAAAGGAAAATACACTCCGATATTACCTAAAAACACAGATGCAAAAATTCTAAACAAAATTAAAGGTGTTGAAACTACTGGTTATCAAAATAGTAAAGGAAGGAAAGCTAAACAAAAATTGGGTCTGTTCTTATACTATATACAAAATTAAACTGCAGTAAGTTATTGACTTAGTATGAAAATTAAAACATATAATAAAGACTAAGAAAAATCTTCATTAACTCAGAGTGAAAGTACTTCTTAAATAAGAAAAAAAAAAAACAAATGTTAGAAACTCACAGCATTATAATTAGAAACTTCTCTCTCTGAAATAGAAAAACAATTAAAGCCTGAGAAGACTATTTGTAATACATACTAACCGTTTATGTGCTCCATATATAAGGAATCCTTTAAAATCAATCAAAGAGGTTATCTTCCACAATTTGGGCAAAAGTATGAATAAGATATTCATGAAAGAGAAAGGCTAAATGGTAAATAAACATAAAAAGATGTTTAAGTTCACTAAAGAGATATAATCATGCATCCATCATAATGAACAAACTAAAAGTCTGATCATTACTGAGATTGTGGAGCAGTGTGCTTTTTCACATACTGTTGTTGCTAAAACTATAGCATCCATTTAGAGAGTAATTTGGCAAAATTTAGTAAAGTTTAAGGGGTGTGTGTGTGTGTTTTTCTTTTTTCTTCTTAGAGCCACACCTGCAGCATATGGAAGTCCTGTGCCAGAGGTCGAATTGGAGCTACATGGCAGGCCTACGCCACAGATGCATTGGTGAACTATGGTGCAGCTTGAGGTATGCTGGATCCTTAACACACTGAGCAAGGCCAGGGAACAAACCCGCATCCTCATGGATACTAGTTGGGTTCTTAACCCACTGAGCCACAACAGGAATTCCTAAGGTATATATTTTTAACATAGCAATTATACTTCTAATTTATGTACATTATAAAATGCTTGCACATGTACACAAAGAACTGCTCCTGTAACTTTGAAATAATGAACTAAAAGAAATAAGGAATAAAAATGAAGAACAAAAGGGGAAAAAGAAAAAGAAAACCCTAAATATCCATAAACATAATATTGCAAAATCTCTTGTATATTCAGTCTATTAAACACTATGCAGTGGTTAAAAGAAATTAACTTTAGCTATGTGTATCAATATGGATAAACAATATTGAACAAAAAATGCACATGCAGAAAACAGAAACATTTTATAATATTTTATAAAACATGCGGAGCAATGCCTTACTGTTTTTATGAATATAAACCATGCATAAATGTTCATAAAAATTTATGGAAATGATCTATCCAAAATTCAGGATAAGAAAATTACCTCTGTGAATGTTATGGAGGGGAGTTAAATACGAATTGGGAGAGTTTTTGTTTGTTTTTAACTGAAATAATTGCGGCAAAATTTAAATTTGGTAAAGTTGGGTTATGGGGATGGGTATGTCAGATGTATTATTTTTATTTTGTCTATTTTTGAAATATTTTATAATTATATAAATATGAAAAGTCTATCGGTTTAGAAACCTGAACTACTGACAGCTAGCCAATAAAGCTGGCAAAATTAAGGCACCTGAGTTTCCTGCTGGATGACAGAGCTAACAGCTATAGACACTAAACAGATGCCCAGGGCAGTGGGCCCTGTTCTCCTCTTTAGCCATGGGAACATCACTGCCACCTTGGTGGTGGTAGAGGCAAGATGCCTTGGGAATGGGCAGATTCTACAGCCATTGAGAGGGACTGTGTGTGAGGAAGATACAGATTTTCTTTTTCTGTTTCAGTACAAAGCTACTCTCCTGAGCTGATATTAGAAGTTAAAGGGACCTTTTACTTTCACTGATTATGTGACAGCCTCTAGATTCAAAGTATATCTGGGAATGCCAAAAATGATCCAGGAACTTTGAAACCAAAAGGCTCTATACAGAAAAAAGAAAATCATATATATGCACACACACACACACACACACACACACTTTTTTCTCTTACATCTTTCTTGAAAGGATAGATTCCCCCGGGGTTTATATGTTCATGTGGACACATAATTCTTCACATTTACTGGTTAATGTGACACACAATTCTTCAGTTACTGGTTAAAGAGCCTATGTTTATGAAGTCATATATTAAAGATCCAGTAGGTAGAACTAAACTGAATGCAAGGTGTAAATGGAAGGAAAATAATATTAGGGATTTGTTGATCTGCACTTTTAATCATATGTTAACCTCAGCAAGTGACTTTGTTTCTTTGAACTTTTAACATCCTCATTTGCAAGAGTGAAATTGCAGTTGTCAAAGAATTACTATGAGATTGGGAAAAGATGATGGAATTTGGGGAAAAAAACCTCTGTACTGGTACTTTTATTATGCCTATTTACATACAGATATCGATAAATAGGCAGACATAGAATAATAGATCCTAGATAAAGAGATAGATAGATACACATTCTGACCTGTGACTAAAATCCTTCTCTCTAGGTAATCCAGTCATTCATTTAGTAAATAATAATAGTAAAATAAAATAAAACTTGCATTCTTGTTGTCAAGCATCTATGTTGTTAAATAATTGTCATATTAAATGGGGGAGCAATAATTTTGATAGAACATATGTTATCTGAATATTAACTCATTTAATAGGATATTGAGCACCTATTTTTGTGTCAAACACTGTGAGGTGATGAAAACACAAAGATAGAGAGACTGCAGTATCTTCTCTTTACCTAAATGTTCATACATCTCAAATATGGCCTTTGTGGTCCTACTTCTAGATACAGCAAGGACTAGATATCTAACTGACAGATATGGAAGAGGGGAGATCTTTACCCCCATGTGCCCAAGACCCAAGTGCAAAGTCTTTTTAGATATAAAAGGAAAAATGAATATCAATTAGCTTATTAATTTACTGTGAGTGATTTCTTATTAAGGCTATGGGTCGCTGTTTAGTCATTTGACTGCCTGCGTTTTACATCCAGTTTAATATAACTTTCTGCCATTAAGGTATGCATTATGATGCATTATATATAAAACTGCATTAATAATGATAACCATATTTTTAATTCCAAAATTTTAAACATTTCCATTGCATTATGGATTTATGAACATTCATATATTCAAATTTAGAAAGAACTGAAAATATCAGTTGATCATTGTTCAATTTTATTAGTTCTATCACTGTAAATGTTTTCTGTAGTGAATCAAATCCTTCACTTTCTACCCAAACATTCTAGACATGTCAGTCATGCAAAAATGAGGTCCCTAGGAAGCCGGTATTCCCAGACAATGGAAAAATAAAATGGCCTACTCATTTATCATGTAGTAATCTGACAACCTGCTTAATTACCCTCTCTCAGAGCTGCCAAATCAGGATAGTAGAGGGATCCCAAGCTATAGGCATCATCATTCCTCAGAAACTGTGGTCAGTGAGCCAGATTTTGTGCTAACCATGTTTTGTGAGCCTGGCATTGTGTTTATAATTTACTTTATTGTATTAATTTATTTTTTAGTTTTGTCATTTAAAAAATTTATTGGAGTAGAGTTGACTTACAATGTTGTATTAATTTCAGGTGGACAGCAAAATGATTCTGTTATATATTAGCAAATATAGTTTTTACATAAAATTTCAGATTCACAGCTTGTCTTGAAAATTCGATGTGTTTAGCAACAGTGAGTGTCCATTCCTTTCTCTCTCTCTTTTTTTTTTTTTGTCTCTTTGTCATTTTCTTGGGCTGCTCCCGCGGCATATGGAGGTTCCCAGGCTAGGGGTCAAATTGGAGCTGTAGCCACCGGCCTATGCCAGAGCTACAGCAATGCAGGATCCAAGCCACGTCTGCAACCTACACCACAGCTCATGGCAATGCTGGTGAGGTTCCAGCGTTTTGGCTCGAACCCAAAACCTCATGGTTCCTAGTCGGATTCGTTAACCACTGAGCCACGACGGGAACTCCTGGCATATTCTTATATTACACCTGGTATTAGAGCTCTTGGGGGTCAGGACCTGTCCAGGAGCTGGATATGACTCAGAGAACTATGAATAAGCACATTTCCTAGACCCCAGATTCTTTTGAAAAACTCTATCTGGCAACACTGGGTCCATGATCTTGCATGGCAGCAAATAAACTGGAGCAGAGTAGATAGTTACCAGCACTACCCATCATTCTGTCCTGTTGATATGTTGTCTTTTTTATGCTCATTTACTTTTGCCCACTTTGCTAGATTGTGTTACTATTCTCCATATGTATTACTTCTCCTTATTACAGGATTTTTCTTTACAACCCAATGGCATCTGACTTGGCCACAAAACTTACTGTGGCCCATGAATTGGGACATATGCCACTACCAAGCAGAAGATTTATGAGCCATCATGTGGCTCTGCCTTATGCATTTTTCCCTTAGCCAAGAGATCAAGATTTCCCCAGGTGGTGGCTGCTTCTGTGGTCCCAGAATGAAGATGATAAGGAACAGAGTAAAACAGACTCATGTGATGCATGCAGCATGAGCAAAGTTAAGTGATTGTTATCATGAGGCTCTTACACTGTGGTGTCCTATTCTATCACAGCACAGCTTAGCCTAAGCTAAACCATACATCCACCTAGGTCCTCTAGCCATTTTATTCTATCCAACATCAACAACAATCTCTTGCCCACCTAAAAAGAAGACACATTTGATCCAGTGATCTACATCTAAATGTTCTGAGGAAGAGGAGTATATACAGCAGGGTAAAAATATCCAATTGTTATAAAAAATGACATAAATGTTTTGTCCATAGGTTATGATTTAGAATGAAATGGATGTAAATTAATATTAACTGAAGTCCCACCACATGTTGGGTGTTTTTCATACTTTACCTCATTTTAAAAGATCAATATTACTTAAATGTATGGTTAGCATTCTTCCCAGTTCTCAAATAAGTAAATTGAGAGTCAGAAATTTAGACAAATGCCAGTATTCAAATATGTATGTATACATTTTTTTAGTTCTAAGCTTATGGAGTTTTTTTGGTTTGTTTGTTTCTTTGTTTGTTTTTGGCATGCCTGCTGCATATAGAAGCTCCCAGGCCAAGGATCAAACGAATGCCACAGAGATGACAACACTGAGTCCTTAACCACTAGGCCACCAGGAAACTCCATAAGCCCAGTCAATTCTGGAATGCCTAGATTCTAGGAAGTCTTATTCAAAAAGTTCTATTCAGTAATGTGGTAACATTTAAGTTTTACTTAACTTTTTGGATTCCTTCATGGATCTGTGACATCCCATGATAAAGCTACATTCCACTCCCCTGGATATAGATAAATGATATAAATAGGAAAATATGGAACTTCCCTCACCAAAATGTTCCATATCAACTGTAAAAAAAGAACTGTTCTTTATTTTTAATTATGACTTTTTAATGTATTTATGATAAAATATTTTTCTGTGAGAAATGATAATGGCCACACATGTTGATTTTATGGAACATCTTTATTTATTTATTTATTTGTTTGTTTATTTATTTATTTTTGTCTTTTGTCTTTTTAGGGCGGTACGCTCGGCATGTGGAGGTTCCCAGGCTAGGGGTCTAATCAGAGCTGCAGCTACCAGCCTATACCACAGCCACACACCATATCCACAGCAACGCCGGATCTGAGTCACATCTACAACCCACACCACAGCTCACAGCAACGGATCCTTAACTCACTGAGCAAGGCCAGGGATAGAACCTGCAACCTCATGGCTCCTAGTCGGACTCGTTTCCACTTTGCCACTATGGGAACTCCTATTTTTTTTATTTTTTGTCCACACCAGCAGGAGATGGAGGTTCCCAGGCCAGGGATTGAATCCAAGGTGTAGCTGTGTGACCTACACCACAGCTGCAGCAATGCCAGATCCTTAACCCATTGCACCAAAGTGGGGATTAAACCCACACCACCAAGGAGGCAATGACAAATCATTAACTTGCTGCACCACAGTGGGAACTCTGGAATATCTTTATCTAGACACATTAAGTTACTATAATGTAATTCTCATTTTTTGTTGTTACTGCAGTTATCTTGCCCTTCGGTGGTAAGAGTTATTTTGAAACATGGAGAAAACAAACAAATAAACAACTGTGTTGTTTTTCTTTCTCTGTGATCTTTTTTTAATATGAAAGTCCTCCCCCATGCCAAAACTAAACATCAGGCACTTTTTGCCTCAGGGAAAGATTGTTTAGAGAGAAATGAAGTGTTTTAAGTTTTGAAATGGACTTTTTTTTTTCTTTTTTCTTTCTGGCCATGGTATGCAGTGGCTTGAGGTGGAATCTCAGTTCCCAGACCAGGGACTGAACCTGAGCTTCATCGGTGACAGCACCAGATACGAACCACTAGACCACCAGGGAACCCCCTGAAATGGACTTTTAAAACTCGTGACATGGATAACTGAAGAATAATTTTTTTAAACTTCAAAATCATGGCTTGAAATATAAAACCCACTTCTCAGTAGAACTCAAGACATAAAACATATACCATAAGCCATAGTCATAGAAAAACCTATGATTGGTTGGGGTTAATTTCTCTTTCAATCTTTTTAAAATTAACAAATACAAATAGGGACAGGAGGAAGTGGTATTAAAGAAAAGGAGTCATGAACAGAAGTAAAAGATTTAGTTATTGATGTAAGTCTTTGCAAAGGAGTTTTGAACCCTGTTCCTTGTACTGCTTTGTCTCCAAGCCTGGTATTTGGGGATCTTAAAGAATCAGTGTCTCCATCTCTGGGAGATGGAAAGCCTTACAGTCCATCTCAATGGTATGAGATAGCAGGAAATGGCTGAGATGTACCTAAACAAGCAAGGCTTGCTAAAGTACCCACAATCATTTCACAGCCTATAGAACCTTCCTTGAACAGAGCTTGGAGTTACTGAGAAATAGGCTAGTAGATCTGAAAGGCTTGTGGTCAGGAGAAGAAGGATGCTGAGTGACGTTTATGGGCCAATGACTTAGAATGGAAAGATGGACACTTTGAATAGGTATTTGTTGGGATTGATGTTAATGTCAAAATAAACAAAACAAAAACAGTACAAACCCTATCTGTTAACTGATACCAGACTGAGCTGAGGATGAAGGCTCTTGACAAGGTTTCCCACCCTGAGTCCACTGACATGACCTCAGAAGGGAGGGAACTCCACACTGACTAAAAGTCCTAACTGGACCAAGAAAACCCTGAAAATGATGAGTTGCTAATTGAGTAGAGTGGAGGCCCATGATCAAAATTAATTTTAATTATTAAAAAAACAAGCAAGGTTACTTTTTGAATGTATCATTGTTAGCGATCTAAACTTTTTGCCCCTTATACATTCACTCCTAACATCTGGGGTCTTACACCTTTTGATGTCTGTTTCATTGTGGGCCCTATCAGATATGATTTAAATCAAAACAGAGGCTTTTATGGAACAGTGTCCAGTATAATAAATGACTCAAGGTGACTTCCCTTGTAAAGCTAAGGTGACAAGTTATAGCATGAGAAGTGTGTTGCCAACTAGAAGTTACTCAGAAGGTAAATGACCTATTTTTGGTTAAGGGACATTTAAATAGCTCATCCATCATAAATGATGTGCTGTTCTGCAATAACAGAAAATAAAGTCACAGAAGGAGAAATGGGTGTGTTGGATAGTGGCGGTTAATGAGAGGATGTAGAAGGTATCAAGAAGTACCTTTAGAATTTAAAGAATGATAGCAAGAGGCATTGGGGCTTCCTAAAGAAAGAGGACATAGGATACGAGCCATTGCTAAAAACTTTGTAAGAGTTCTGTTATTTTCTCATATATATTACTTTTATTGTGTTTCCTCAAAATGATAGGCAATGAAACACTTTCTTTAAAAGACTTATATTTTCAGTCTGAGGATTCAGAAATTAAAATAGCTTTTCTGGGGAAGGAGAGCCTTTTAATTACCCAATTATATTCATAGTTTCAGACATCTAAAACAAAAAAAAAACCCCAAAAAGCAGTGTTACAGTTCTGGAAAGAAGATTCCCCAAACTCTGTAGCTTGGAAACAAAGAAAGAATCTCATCGAAAACCAGCTCTGGACCTAGAAATTGATCTTCTACTTAACAGTAAGATGACAATGTATACAAATTCCCAGTGAAGCACAAAGCCAATTTTCACCATCCTATGGATTTATACCTTGACATGGAGTGTACAGAGAGATGATTCTTTGAAATCCTTTCAGAGGAAAACTGCTTTTACAGTTTCTAGTGAGAAAAGTGTAGTGTTTTGGAGAACATTGTTTTTGTTTGGGGCTGCCAAAATGTGAACAGCAATATCCCCACATTATTTGTGGCATAACTGGTGTTTGGTGAAATGAGTGAAAGACACGTACTTCAATCGGGACTCTAATGTCTTCTTTGAGTCTATCAAAGGCATCTCGGAAGGAAAAGTAATCAATCCTAAGTGTGGTTGGCCTAGAGACTGTCTTCCTGAGTTGTATGAGTTGGCTTTCTCTGCCTGAGTGACATGAGGTCCCAGAGCTGCAGGAGAGAGCTTGCGAGTCCCAAAGGGAACAGCTGCTAATAGATTTAGGGAGGACCCTGTTCACATTCTAGGACCAACACAGTAAGAGAGCACTGCCTTGTAACCAGCACAAGGCATTGTGTAATCATCAGAACAGGAAGGAGGCAGTGAGACATGACCTCAAGGGTGTTGTGAAAGTCTGAGTACCCAAGGATTCTCAGAATATCTGACAGAGGTGTCAGGTTCTGCTGTCATTCAGGAGAGAGAGAAAATATAGACATTTGAGCTACTTAGATTATTTAAAATCTCTCATGGGGAAAATATGTACAAAGACTAAATAGAGTAACACTTGAAAATAATACTTTGAAAATCACATCCTGGATTTTTATTGATTTATTTTTTTAGGGCTGCACCTGCAGCATATTGAAGTTCTTGCGCTAGGGGTCAAATCAGAGCTGCAACTGCTGATCTACGCCACAGCCGCAGCAACATGAGATCTGAGCCGCATCTGTGACCTACACCATAACTCATGGCAATGCCAGAACCTTTAACCCACGGGGTGAGGACAGGAATTGAGCCAGCATTCTCATGGATACTAGTCAGGTTTGCCACTGCTGAGCCACCATGGGAACTCCCACATGCTAGATTTAAAGAAAATTATATTAATGACTGATAGAAACTACAACATCAGAGACAAGAGTAACAATACTCAAAGTCAATCACCAATGCACTCTGGAACTTGACTGCCTGAGTCTAAAACATTTTGCTTGCTTTGCCATTATGGCACTTTACTGCTATAAGGTCAAGAGGGTCGAAGAGAGCATTATATTTACTGCTTGGCTTTTGAAAAGAGTTGTAAAAAATAAATAGCTCTACTTGGTCCCTGTTACCATGAGGTAGAATATTTTTATAATAACTTCCTTTTTAAAACTCTAATGGTCAGAGTTCCCGTCATGGCTCAGTGTTAATGAATCCGACTAGGAACCATGAGGTTGCGGGTTAGATCCCTGGCCTTGCTCAGTGGGTTAAGGATCTGACATTGCTGTAAGCTGTGGTGTAGGTTGCAGACGCAGCTCGGATCCTGAGTTGCTGTGGCTCTGGTGTAGGCCGGTGGCTATAGCTCCAATTTAACCCCTAGCCTGGGGTCCTCCATATGCTGTGGGAGTGGCCCAAGAAATGGCAAAATAAATAAATTAAATTAAATTAAATTCTAATGGTAAAGAATTGTAACATTAAAATTCTAGTAGCCAAGCCACTGGCATATGTGTTTGCGTATGTGCATGTGTGTATGTGTCTGTATCTATATACATATACACCTAAAAATGTCCTGCTGGTCCTCATTTACAATGGCCCCTCCATCTGTGTGTGACCCATTGTTGAGCAAGGTCTTGGTGACTCTCCCTTGTTGACAACCAAGAGGTCTGTTCTGATAGTGTTCTTCAACAAAAAGAAGCACTGCCTTTACATCTTAAGATGATCAGTGCCCTAATTTGACATTTTTCAAAGGACAGGCTCTCCGTGGTAGTTTTCATTTAATCAGAGTTCTGTAGAACTTGCTGACAAAGCCTTTCTAACTTAGTCAGGATACCTCTGAACTCACTGGCTTCATGTAGAATGCTGCCTAATCTGACCCACTTCATCCTGGGGAACAAAAATCCTAAAGGAAACACTGGAACAGAGCTGGTGCCAAGAGAGCCCACTGGATAAATGCTCAAAAATAGAGCTCAGAGATTGTTTTGCTCTGTTTTCTGATATATGTATGGCCGTTAAACAATTTCTTTTCTTCTTTTCTTTTCTTTTCTTTTTTTTTAGAGCCACACCTAGCATATGGAAGTTCCCAGGCTAGGGGTTAAATCAGAGCTACAGCTATAGGCCTACAACACAGCCACAGCAATGCCAGATCTGAGCAGCATCTTCAACCTACACCACAGCTCACAGCAATGCCAAATCCTTAATCCACTGAGCGAGGCCAGGGATCAAACCCACATCCTCATGGATCCTAGTGGGATATGTTACCACTGAACTACAGTGGGAAATCCCAACCATTTTTTTACTGAGACTAATACAGAAAATGAGGGCTCTAAGGAAGATAAGAGAAATAATAAATATAAAGCAACATCTAATGCGCCTGAATTGCCCTCCCTCTCATTGAGATCCAGATAAGCAAGTTGTCTATCTGACTTCACCCTATCTATGCTGAACTCTGTTGCAACACAAATGTGGTAAAAAGCAGAATACTGCTTTCATCAGGTCTAAGTCAGGCCCAGCCCAATTCCTAGTCCCAAATCCCTCTTCATCAGATTCCTCCTCTGAGAAACCTAGTTCTTTTTTTATTTTTGCTTCTTTTTTATTTTAAGGGCTGCACCTGCAGCATATGTAAGTTCCCAGGCTAGGGGTCCAATCAGAGCTGTAGTTGCTGGCTTACGCCACAGCCACAGCAATGCCAGATCCAAGCCACATCTGTGACTTACACCTCAGCTCATAGCAACGCTGGATCCTTAACCCACTGAGCGAGGCCAGAAGTTGACCACACAACCTTATGGTTACTAGTTTGATTCGTTTCTGCTGAGCCACTACAGGAAATCCGAGAAACCTAGTTCTGCCTCCACTTCTGGATATTAACCCACATCTGCACATGAGTTCAATGTTTCCTGACCTCACCCCCACTGCTGGCATTCAGGCCCTTCTGAAACACAGATACCTATTTTCTTTGGGAGTCTCAGACTTCCTCTGCCCCATGTGCTCCAGTTCTTAGAAATGTACTTCTGGCCCTGCTGCCTTTTTTTCAATTCCTCTTCCCAAACCTCCTCTGTATGCCTGCCCTCTCTCAGCTTTAACTTTCCTACTCACTACACTCACCACTACTTCTTGTTTCAAAGGCTGTGAACCATGCTTCAAATTCCTGCTAAATGGCTGAGACGCACATTCCAGCTGATTTATTCTCCAGGCCAACTGGCTACTGGCTTCTCTGTGTCTTGCCACCATAGATCCCCAGAGGCCTCATCACCATCACATTTTACTTTGTCCATAACATCCGGATTGCCAGCCACATGCTCCTAGATGCTCTTGACTTTTGCCTTACTATCTGGGGCACCAGGTTAATTTTTTCCAGCTGCTAGTTTAAAATTTTTAAATCACTTATGCCACTGCATCAGTGGGGACCATTCTGGGCTATTGCAAGTGACTGAGATGTCATGCCCCAGATCCTGCATAAAATTTTTCTAAGTCTTTTCTTTGGAGACATTGAGGACGCTCCAGGCCTAGCCATGTTTCTCCATAAAGCTTGGTCATTGCAAGCATCTCCTCAATATTTTCCTGTGTAGCATGGTCTGGCTTCAAGGAAGAGCCAGAATTCTAAACTATTCCTTCCTGCCCCATTCTACTATAGGTAATCTGAGGTGAGTAGCTACCTCTAAAGATATGATCATTCAGTTATAAAAATAGACACAGCTATGAGATATGGAATATCAGTGTGACAGTGCAGGGATGGGGAACTTTAGGGGTCAAGCCCCAGAAGTACCTATTCATTAAATCACTACACATGGAGGCGTTCCCTTCATGGCTCACTGGTTAATGAACCCGACTAGGATCCATGAGGATGCAGGTTTGATCCCTGGCCTCGCTCAGTTAAGGATCTGGCATTGCCATGAGCTGTGGTGTAGGTTGCAGATGCAGCTCAGATCCTACATTGCTGTGTCTGTGGTGCAGGCCAGCAGCTGTAGCTCTAATTCAAACCCTAGCCTGGGATTCCATGTGCCACAGGTGTGGCCCTAAAAAGTGCAAAAAAAAAGCACTACACATGGGGACATTTGATATCAAAAACTAATCTAGACATTACCTGGGGTGAAAGATGGTGGGTGATTCCAGTTCAAAAGATGGTGCATAAAAGCAGTGATAACTAACAGATGATAACATCAAGTCATCATTGCTCAGAGAGATCTACCCTTTGTGTCAGGCACCCAGACAAAAGCTGGACAGCTGATGTCTGTGACTTGAGGAAGAAAAGTAAAGAGAAAGTAGGAGCTAAATCTTCAAGGAGGCAAAAACATACTGCAAAAATGGGTTTGGAGCAATGCATCAGTCTTACATGTGACACCGGACGGCTAACAAAGCAGATGTACAGGAGTTAGAAAGCATTGTGAGTGAAAGGCCAAAGTGACCCTGGGGCTCCTCCCAGCATATCAGCCACTGTCAAGGTTAATAGTGCAGCTAGACTTTCATTAGCACCATATAGAGGAGTAGGGACACTGACCTTCCTCCCTGCCTGGAGGGAAATGAGTTTGGTTCTGCAGATGAGATTCATGACTACATCCAATTAAAAAGAAAGGCAACAGGGTACAAGAACAAATTATTATATTCACACTCCTACTCAGTGACTTTGATGATGCCTCAAAAAGGACCAACTTTGAATCCTCAGACTACTACCTATAGCCTACCAATCCCAGTCCTCTCAATTTCTGGCCAGATTTTTAGTAGGGAGGTCTCCAGTCTTATATCATGGCATCTAGTACAACCCCTCAAACTTTCTGCTGTTTCTGTCTCTGTGACTTCGCTCTAGCACCTCATCTGCAATTTCCTTTTCTCTTTCTGTTACTTTCCCAAGGCCTGCCAAGTTATCAGAAATGCTATAGCTCTTGTGGTCACTGTATATCCATAAAGAATTTTTCTGGACTTTCTAGAATTGTCAGGTTGCTGTACATGAGGGTATGAAATCATTCCAAGGACATGAATTCTTTGGCATTCTTTCAGAATCTTATTTCAAAACTTTGCACACAATAAAGACCTCAGAAATATTGATGATTAACAAACTGGTTATGCATATCCAGACACAAATTAACTGAGTTTTCTGAAGGTGAAATTCAAATACTCTTTCAGGAGAGGGTCATTAGTATAAAATGGCATACTGCTATGCAACACTATATTTATTAACCTATGTTATTTTCATGTTAAGATAAAAAATAAAAATTACAAGCAAAATCATTTTGTAACAGTTATATATTCTAATTATATATTAAATAGGTTGCTATATATTTTTATATTATTAATTTTGTGATATATACTATACGTTCTGTTCTAAATTACATATTAGATGTTATAGATTATATATTTTTATCCATCACTACTGTTTTACCAACTTGCCTCTGACTAATTGTAATTCCATTTTAGCCAGTAGTCTTAATTGATTTGAGCTAAGTATGAAAATCTCAACTTTAATAATCTCTATTGCGACCTTCTTAAGAAATATGGATAGCTATCAGTAGATACCATAAAAATGTCTACACTTATATAAACTTTACAAAACACTTCACATTTCTTAAGGCACTTTCATGCATTAGTTCCATTTATAAAATACTCTCCCATTTCTTTGAAGCAATGTGAGATCTGTATAATATTCTAAGATTCAGGTTAAAGATCAAAAAGGCTTGGTTTCCTGTAGACAATATAATTTATTTTCTTTTAAGCAATCATATTGCTTGTGAATACATTTAAGGATGCAGAGAATGGCTGGATTTAACTCTATGTTTTGTTTCAAAAATATATTTATTTTATCACTTGTGATGGGATAAGGTTCAAAATGACCGTATGGAGAACTATAAATGTTATCATTAAGACAAGGAGGTAAAATACAACCCACAGAATGGAAGAAAATCTTTTCAAGTGAATCAACTGACAAGGGATTAAAAATCTCCAAAATTTATAAACACCTTCTGCAGCTCCATACCAAAAAAGCAAACAACCCCATCAAAAAATGGGCAGATCTAACAGACAGTTCTCCAAAGAAGACATACAGATGGCCAAAAAAATATGAAAAGATGTTCAACATCACTCATTATTAGAGAAATGCAAATCAAAACCACTATGAGGTACCACCTTAAACCAGCCAGAATGGCCATCACCCAAAAGTCTACAAACAATAAGTGTGGGAGAGGGTATGGAGAAAAAGGAACCCTCGTACACTGTTGGTGGGGTGGTAAATTGGTGCAACCACTGTGGAAAACAGTATGGATATTCCTCAGAAAACTAAACATAGAACTACCATTTGATCCAGCAATCCCACTCCTGGCCATCTATCCAGAGAAAACCATGACTCGCAAAGACACATACTCTGATGTTCATTGCAGCACTCTTTTCAATAGCCAAGACATGGAAAGAACCTAAATGTCCATTGACAGAGGAGTGGATCAAGAAGACGTGGTATATATACACAATGGAATATTACTCAGCCATTAAAAGGAATGAAATACTGGCATTTTTAGCAACATGGATGGACCTAGAAATTATCATGCTAAGTGAAGTCATCCGTACAATGAGACACCAACATCAAATGCTTTCACTGACATGTGGAATCTGAAAAAAGGGCAGACTGAACTTCTTTGCAGAAGAGATGCTGACTCACAGACATTGAAAAACATATGGTCTCCAGAGGAGACAGTATGGGGGGTGGGGAGATGTGCCTGGGCTGTGGGATGGAAATCCTGTGAAATCAGATTGTTATGATCATTATACAACTATAGATGTGATAAATTCATTTAAGTAATAAAAAGAAATTTAAAAAAAGACAAGGAGATAATGTCAAAGGTCCAAATTATGACAGAAGCCCTGAGCCTGAAAGCTACATGGCCAAATATTTGTATTGCCAAGACACAGTTCCAAAGAATAAAAGAATCCAGAACTAGGAGTAGTATGAATAGTTAAGATCAAGGTGACCTGAAAATGGTCCAGAGCAATGTTTGTAATAAAAGTGACAGAGGGGGAACTGAGTTCCCAATGTGGCCAACTAGTATCCATGAGGACTCAGGTTCAATCCCTGGCCCCACTTAGTAGATTAAGGATCCAGTATTGCCATGAGCTAATACTGACCTAAGTCTAAGTCACAGACCTGCCATAGAGCCTATGTTGCTGTGGCTATGGTATAAGCTGGCAGCTGCAGCTCCAATTCAACCCATAGCCTGGGAACTTCTACATGCCATGGGTGTGGGTGTGGACCTAAAAAGCGGAAAAAAAAAAAGAGTGATAGGGAAAGGGAATTTGTTTAATTTCTATATTTTTATAGATTATGTACATTTTCCCTCATTTCTTTATTGACTATAACATTAAAAAAATCTTCTTGTTTCTGTAAATTAAATGTTAACTTGAATCTGTCTATTGATAACATCAATACGTTTTACATATTTAATCTCTTTCCCTTATACTTACTACTTTGAACACTATACTTTTCATATTTCATTCCTTGGTAAGAATGAAAAGCTTTATTTTTTCTTTCCTTTTTCCTTTTGAAAATTAAATTTTTAAAAAATATTTCTTCAGAGAGAATAGAATATCATTTTAGACAAATTATCTGCAATTCAACTAAGCATGTGATTAACAGTATAGATGTTTTCATTTTAGCCCACATTCCTTTTGTCACACTGTACTCTGGTATCAACTTGCTGCTACAGATGAGAATAACAAAGATTGAGAGAATCCCCAGTGGTGGATGGCATACTGGAAACTTCGCAAAGACATGTCTCTTGTTTGTTATATATGTTAACTGCTTGTGCCACAAAGATTAGAGCAATTATATCAGGTAGTGGTAGTTTACTGTCAGAATACAAAGTACAAGAGGAAGAAATATCTCAAAAGTAACACATTCAGGTTTTAGGTGAATTGGTATGTTATTTTTCTGATGGCCCAGCAGAAACTCTAGTTGTCTGCATGTTTGGGGTCCAATTTTTCGTTCTATAATTCTCTCACTAGTTGCAGCTTCTTCCTATTTCATTGACTGCTCCTGTCAATTTTTGTCATTTATGTTTCTCTATCTCTCTGTTCCTTATGACATCACTTTGTATGATAGTCTAACATCTGCATCTCTCTGTAACTAGCTACAGGTGGCAACTTCCAACAACTGGAACCAGATGGCTAAAGACCAGAGGTGAGAGCATTTTTTAATACTGTTTTCAGCATTTTGAACTTTGTGCCAAAAAATGAATAAATTAATAATTTAAATGAAGCTCTAGAGAGAGCAATTCCTAAATTATGACATAATGAAAAGGGGAGGAAAGAATGAGGAAGAACAAAAAAATGAATGCATCTAAGATTAAATTAAGGAAGACAAATCAGAAGTTATCTTCAAAATTAAAATAGCGACACCTATGGTCAAGTCTTTGACAAAGACTTTGACAGAGAAGGCAAGAATATAAAATGGCAAAGAGTCTTTTCAGCAAGTGGTGCTGGGAAAGCTGGACAGCTGCATGCAAATCAATGAAGCTAGAACACACCCTGACACCATGCACAAAAATAAACTCAAAATGACTGAAAGATTTAAATATAAGACAAGACACCATCAAACTCCTAGAAGAAAATATAGGCAAAACATTCTTTGACATCAACCTTACAAATGTTTTCTCAGGTCACTCTCCCAAAGCAACAGAAATAAAAGCAAAAATAAACCAATGGGACCTAATCAAACTGACAAGCTTTTGCACAGCAAAGGAAATCATGAAAAAAAACAAAAAGACAACTTACAGAATGAGAGAAAGTAGTTTCAAATGATCCAACAGACAAAATATGCAAACAACTTATACAACTCAATAGCATAAAAAGCCAACAACCCAATGGGAAAATGGGCAAAAGATCTGAATAGACATTTCTCCAAGAAAGATATACAGATGGCCAACAGGCACATGACACAATACTCAACATCCCTGATTATTAGACAAATGCAAATCAAAACTTCTGTGAGGTACCACCTCACACCAGTCAGAATGGCCATCATTAATAAATCCACAAATACCGAATGCTAGAGGGGAAATGGAGAAAAGGGAACCCTCCTGCACTGTTAGTGGGAATGTATCCTGGTACAACCACTGTGGAGAACAGTATGAAGGTATCTTAGAAAACTGTACATAGGACTACCATATGACCCAGCAATCCCACTCATATATCCAGACAAAACTTTCCTTGAAAAACGCACATGCACCCACATGTTCATTGCAGCACTATTCACAATACCCAAGACATGGAAACAACCCAAATGTCCATCAACAGATGATTAGATTAGGAAGAAGTGGTATACATACACAATGGAATACTACTCAGCCATAAAAAAGAACAAAATAATGCCATTTGCAGCAACACAGTTGGAACTAGAGATTCTCATACTAAGTGAAGTAAGTCAGAAAGAGAAAGACAAATCCCATACGGTATCACTTATATCTGGAGTCTAATATATGGCACAAACGAACCTTTCCACTGAAAAAAAAATCATGGACATGGAGAACAGACTTGTGGTTGGCCAAGGGGGAGGGGGAGGGAGGGGGATGGATTGGGAATTTGGGGTTAATAGATGCAGACTATTGCCTTTGGAATGGATAAGCAACAAGATCCTGCTATGTAGCACTGGGAATTATATCTAGTCACTGATGATGGAGCATGATAATGTGAGAAAAAAAATGTATATGTGTATATATAACTGGGTCACCTTGCTATACAGTAGAAAAGTGACAGAACACTGTAGAGCAGCCATAATGGAAAAAATAAAAATCATTATAAACAAAAAATTTAACAATCAAAAAAATCAAAATATCAAATACTATAGTATGCTAGCAAATTAAAAAAATGATAAAATGATGGAACACTAAGCTACCAATAGAAATAAAACTGGTTAAGGATTGGAATCTGAATGTTGCCTCAACAACCAGAATATCAGACTCATCATATTTCTGGCATTAAAAATTAGAAGTAGACAAAAGGTTTTAATGCAGTAACCCTGTAGACCAATGGACATTACTAGGGGCCAAAATTTCAGTAGCCTGGAGCAAACTGACAATTACAACAAAATTAAAAATAAGAGTGACTGGCTATAAATAGGTCCTTAAAATTTATATTATGCCCCTCTAGAATGCCAGTGCCCGGGCCATTCATATAAACCTTAATCACAGAACAAATGTAAGCAATATTACCGAGAAGTGCAGATAAAGAGAAATAACATATTGTATAACATTTCTTCACATAGAGTACTAGTGTGTTAGAAGGACAACCCACTGTTGCAAAATTATATACTAAACTTCACATTCATCTAAATTCTGGTGAAATATATTACAAGAAGAACAATTTTACTACTTTTTTACTTCTAATTCCACATAATTCTTGGGTACACCATATCCCTAAAATGTTGATAACCCAGAAGTCAAAAGGAGGTAGAATGATTAATAAAAAATAGGAAAGCGGTAATCCCAACCCATCCATTTGTCAGGTTATGAAAAGTCTGACAAACACACCTGATTACTCATGTCGTAAATCATAGAGGATTTAAAATGCCATAATGGGGAGTCCCTGTCATGGCTCAGCAGTAACGAACAGAACTTGTATCCTTGAGGACATGGGTTTGATCCCTGGCCTCGCTAAGTGGGTCAGGGATCTGGTGTTGCTATGAGACGTGGTGTAGGTCGCAAGACATGGCTCAGAGCCCACGTTGCTCCGGCTGTGGCCTAGGCAGGCAGCTGTACCTCCAATTCAACACCCAGACTGGGAACTTCTGTATGCCGTGGGTGCAGCCCTAAAAAGAAAGAAAAAAGAAAATAAAAACCAAAAACAAATAAACAAACAAAAATGCCAAATTGGCTTACCATCGTGAATATATTATAAACAGTCCCGAAATACAAACGTCCCAGGAAAACAGTAGCATTCTTACTGGATTAAACAAATGTACTTTTTGATAGTTTCTCTAAAATATATGACTGTTGCTCATATGATCTTTTAAGAATAAAAAAACAGACTTTTTCTCCTCCATGGTACTAGTATTTTCTCTTTATATTCACTGTAATTAAATTCTTTCCAAGCAAACAAGCTTCCCTGCTACGCAGGTATTCCCAATCCCTCTAATCACCACATCTGCACTAGGTCTGTTCTAACAGTTTTAGTTCTACACATACAGTTTCAGTCTGACTTACAGAACTTTTAAGTACCACAATAACCTGCAATTCCAGAAAGAAAAGAATGGTGTGGCAGTCCTGCTGATACTCAGACCCCACTTAACCTCCCTGATGGTTCCCACAGGTAACCATACATTTTGCAAGAGTAGTTAGAGCTACTGCTCATTGATTTTTACCTATCGACATGCTCAAAAATATTTTGTCTCTGAAAGATGTTAAAATAGTGAAATTTGAGAATATCCTTGTACAATTCCTTGACCTTCTGGGAACTTGACTAGTAGAGCTTCTAACCATTTTGTAGGCAGAGATGACATATAGGGGTCTTGTCAACAATTATGAAACATGAAGCAATTTGACTTAATCAGTTGTCAGTTCAATCTCAGTTCTGTTTTTAAGCTTCATTTACCTTAAGAAGGTTCACTTACCAAAGGTATTTGACCTACCTTTTATAACTGGAGCTTGACAAAATGAAACTGTTTCTAACTAAAACCTTTTTTTTTTTTTAAAAAGCTCATTGTGATTGACCAAGAATATCGGGTGAAAAATCTATCAAATGATGTAGGTTAAACTCCCTAATTGAGATTTTCCTTTGATTTGAAAATATGAGTGTTACCAGATTTTTTCTATAAAAATTCTCCTAAAAAAAAAGAAATAGTAATTATAACTTACTATTGCCTTAATAGAATATTCCTTGAAAATGTAACATTTACCAAAAAAGGTATTCCCTAAAGGAACTAACTTATTATTAAACATAGTAGAATTAAATCATATATAACAGGATGTCATTTCCTACTTTTAAAGTGGGTTTTTTTTTTTGGTTTTGGGGGGTTTTTTGTTGTTGTTGTTGTTCCGTCTTTCTTTTTTAGGGCCTCACCTGCGGCATATGGAGGTTCCCAGGCTAGGGGGTCCAACTGGAGCTGTAGCCACTGGCCTACGCCAGGGCCACAGCAACTCGGGATCCAAGCCACGTCTGCAACCTACACCACAGCTCTCCGCAATGCCAGATCCTTAACCCACTGAGCAAGGCCAGGGATTGAACCTGCGTCCTTATGGATGCCAGTCAGGTTAGTCAACTGCTGAGCCACGATGGGAACTCCTAAAGTGTGTTTTTTTCATCACCATTCGAGGAGGTTAAAAAAACTTTATTTATTTATTTATTTATTTATTAGGGCCATACCTATGGTATATGGAGGTTCCCAGACTAGGGGCTGAATTGGACCTGCAGCCACCAGCCTATGCCACAGCCACAGTAACTCAAGATCCGAGCCACATCTGCAACCTACAAAGCTCACAGCAATGCCAGATCCTTAACCCACTGAGTGATGCCAGGGAACGAACCTGCATCCTCATGGATACTAGTCAGATTTGTTTCCACTGAGCCATGATGGGAATATCTAAAAAAATTTTTAAATGGGTAATAATTTTATTTTTATTTTAAGCATACAGAAGATAAAAAATTTTCATAACTGCCTTTTTCTTAGTTTTTTTTTTCTCTTCTAAAAAAAGTTTCTCTGCTTTTGTTTCTTTATAAAAAAGGTGTTAAAGAACACTTAAGTGTGTTGTAGTTTTTCCCTACTAAGCCAAAGTCTGCTGCCTCCCAGCTCAGTTAACATATTGATACTTAGAGTTAATATAATTTTATTAGACTATTTTTTTATGTATGTATAATTCGCACAACAAAACTCATAAGCTTGCTACGTTCAGGGTTAAAGGGCTGTTGTTCTAATTCCTATAACTGGGTATCTTTTAAAACAAGTACCTAACAATTACTTGCCTTCAATCTCCCTTTCCTATGATATTTTGGTTCTCAGATTTTTAAGCTAAATGGCAATATAAATAAAGAAATAACTATTCTTGCAAAATGGGTTTAATAATCACAAAATTCACTGACTTTGCATTTCAGACCAATCATCCTCAATAATGCAACAGCATAATTTATGGTCTTCAAGTAGTAATTTGTCATTTAAAGTTAAAGACTGTAAAAAGATGACTGATTTTGGACAGTAATGTTATGAGTGTTAATGTATAAAAGGAATCTGAGTTAGAGGTCAGAAAGTATTTTTATCTCAAAAATATTTATAGTGAATGTGCCTTCAGTTCCTGTGGGTTCTTATCCCTTGAGGATTTCTTTGAGATCCAGGTTTAAATGAACCAGAAAACTTAAACTTAAAACTCATCTCACACTGCCAAACTTTACATGGTTTCTGCCTGAAATAATAAATCAAACTTGAAATTCAGCCCAGATTTGTTCAAAACTCCAATTTCATGAAGTCACCAAAGTCCTTAAACTTTAATAAAACTTTCTATAAACCCAAAATAAGTATGTAAGTCAGAAATCAGGTAAAATACTAATAAATCCACACACTAAAAATGGATCAATTTATTAGTAAATAACCTTTGCACATCATGATTTCTGCAGATTATATGTAGGGACAGGATAGATAATGAACATAGGTAATTTAAAAGACAACATTTCAAACATGAAAAATTTGAAGTTATCTAGAAAGCTTCTCAAAATAGCACAGAAAAAGAAATGGGGAAAAAAACAACAACAGGCAAAGATGCACATCTTCATCTTTCTGGGATTACCATGAAGTTTCAAATGATCTTGTCGTTAGTCATTAAAAATTTAGGTTTTTCTGTCTATATGGAACTGATAACAAAGGCAGCAAAAAAGGGAAAAGAAATAGAAAAAATTCTTAATCATTTTGTTGGATAAAGATGAAAACTGGCCCATAAAATATTCTTAATGCATTTATTTTGTTTTTTGTTTTGTTTTGCTTTTTAGGGCCGCACCTACAGCATATGGAAGTTCCCAGACTAGGGATCCAATCAGAGCTGCAGCTTCAGGCCTATACCACGGCCACAGGAACATGGGATCTGAGTTGCATCTGCAAGCTACAATTCATGGCAACTTCAGATCCTTAACCCTCTGAGCGAGGCCAGAAATCGAACCTGTCCCCTTGTGGATACTAGTCAGGTCTGCTACCACTGAGCCATGATGGGAACTCCTGTTTTCAGTTTTAAACTTTAACTTCAGAGTGTCACTGACTGAGTATTCCATTGCATGGAGGAGGAGCTAGATGAAGTGATAAGAAGAAAGTTTTAAACATAGGTAGCAAAAAAAGCCATCAGGTGTGAATAGCAATTGAATGAGTAAGAGAACTGAATCTTAAAAAGAAACTTTATCTAAATGGGGGTTAGATTCTGAGAGTTTAACAGTGATGAGAGTTAAAAACTTTTAAAAATTAAAAAAAGAAATTAAGAACTTTGATCTGCTAGCACTGACAAAGGCAGAAGCCAGAATCTTCATTCTTAGGAATTATTCCTATGAGTTTCAAAAGCAAGTCCATATTCTTTACTTTTCATGGCTGAGAACAAAGTGCTTTTATTTTTATTGTTTTTAGTTGATGTATTTTAAAAGTATTGCTTGTACATTCTACTTGGGTATAGGTTGAGCAGCTGTAATTGTGTGGTCAGCAAATATGTGGATAGAACTAAATTCAATGTCCCACCCAACAGGCTAGTTCAAGATGGAAGAGTGGCTTCTAACCAAAGTCACAGTTGAACTGAATTTAAAGACTTCTCAGAAAATGGAGCACCTTGGGATGATGGAAAGCTACCAAAACTAACCAGGGTTAATGTTTATCATTCAGTGTACAATTGGATTCTTGATATTCAAATGCACTCACTATTCATTGGATTGGTTTTCTGAAAGGGGCAATATTTTATGTCATGACCTAGTGATTCTTGATAACTACTTCCAGTACTTCCTATAGTGGCCCAGAAAAAGGCTGGAGTCATTTATATCACGTGTGTATCCTTCCTATGAACAAACACTCATTCTGATCGTTCATTCTTCTCTTTCTTGACGGCTCTTTTGCAGTTTGGAGACAGTGTGGTTGGAGTAATTGCCTGGTTGTCAAAGCAAATAGTGGACCTTGAATTGATAATCTTTGGACATCAATAAAAAACATTTTACTCTGAAAAGCCCTCAAAAGATGCTTAACACAGAATGTGTAGACTTGCACAAAGGAAATGCAAATGCCGTGTGCCCTTATTATTTCATGGCCCTCAGGGAAATCCTATGGGACAACAATGCTCAGAACATTTTATAAGATTCTTCATACCATAGAATTTTGTTATGACTTCTGCAAAATGTGTCTTAAGTGCCATTGGTATAGTTTTTAAATTCAATATGCTACCCAGTGATATCCAGATTGGATTTTTCAGCAAGAACAATAGTCCTTTTGTTGAGATGAGATATACTAGGTTTTAAAGCCTTCCCTCAGATTCATATAACTTCTCATTTTTCAGCCTAGTCAAGCTGTTTAATGAATGACCCTATTATGTATATGTGAAATATTGAATACCTATGCCAGCACATTGATGATAAAAGGAAAATAGTGGATTCTTTCTGCATTGAGGGTTGTCTAAATATAATGCATAGTCTCAGTGGTTTAGCAGATATAGCTAGTTAGAGATGCATCCTCTTTCTCTCCCCCTCATAATTGTTTTCCTTCCCATGTGATCTTGACAGACATAACAGAATCACTCTCTGATATTAGTATACAAGTGGCTGTACTCTTTTCACAATAACTTTCAAAAAACTATTAAAAATTATGAAGGGATTTGCCATTGTGGCTCAGCAGAAACTAATCTGACTAGTTAGTATCCATGAGGACGCAGGTTTGATTCCTGGCCTTGCTAAGTGGGTTAAGGACCTGGTGTTGCTGTTAACTGTGGTGTAGGTAGCGGATGCAGCTTAGATCTGGCATTGCTGTGGCTGTGGCATAGGCCAGCGGCTACAGCTCCAGTTCGACCCTAACCTGCGAACCTTCATGTGCCATGCATGTGGCCCTAAAAAGACGAAAAAAAAATTATGAAGATGTGACAGTAAACCAAGGAGATATGATGCTAACAAAGCAATAAAGTAACAAAGCATCACCTTCCTTTTCTTTCCTTTCTTTCTCCCCCTGCACTTCCCTGCTCTCCTCTTCCTCCTCCTCCTTCTCTGACTGTATATCTGTCTGATTTAAATGTTGACCTCCTTTTTGGAAACACATGGCACTAAGTACTAAGAAGCATGATAAGAAGACATGATGCAGAAGACTGGTATGATTCATTCATTCAACAACTATTTATGAAACATATTTATATATTTTCAGTACTTTTCTAGGTTCATAAAAGATATTAGTAACCAAATAAACAAAAATCCCTGTCCTGGGATTTATTATCTAGAGATAAAGGCAGATTGTAAACAACAATATAATAAATAAGCAAACTTTACAATATGTGTTGTAGAATGTGACAAGTCATGTGTAAAACAGCAGGCTAAGGGGTTCAGGAATGTTGGGATGACAAGTGTGACAAGAGGGGTGAGTAGCAAATAGCATTTGAAATAGTAAGAACTTTGCAAAAGCTGACATTTGAGCAAAGATTTGAAGGGGTTAGCTAATCCTCAAGTTAGACAATATCCTGGACACTTGCAGTTATGGGCAGGAAGTATATACATAGACTAAACAGAATAGAAGATACCAAAAAGCAATATATCTCAAAGAACAAACTGGTAGAATATAGTGGGTCTCTGTGGGTGCTGAAGAAATGTATAGCACAGGAATGATTAGAATTTAAGATGATAATAAGGATTTAATGAAGGGAAAAAAACATTCCTGCTGAGAGCTAACTAGAGTTTAAAGGAAGAAAGGAAGAAATGCTCTGATAGGAATGAGTAAATCTTTTTAATGAGTCAACTTAATTTTATCCTACTGATGACCTGAAAAGACCTTCAAACTGGGGCTTCTCTACTTTCAAACATAAAATTTACACTGGGGATTTGTGTGAACCTAGGAAGGTTAATCAGATTAATTAAAAGGAATGACAAAACTGGATTCAACCTATTAACACAGAGGAGATATGGATGAAAACTTTAAAGTTATTAATGATGGCATATTAGGCTTTGCAAAGCCAGAGAGTCAACAGAATACCCTGGGGCATTCACTTCAAGGCATTGGTGCCACAGGAAAAAGGTGACAATGGGATTCTACAGAGAGAACCACAAGTCTTACTGTGTAGTGGATGGAAATACAGAAATGGCACAGAGACTGTCTTGGAACTGAATTTTTAATCTCACAGAAGAGAAAAAAATCATGTGAGCAAACAAATACTAAATAAAACTTTAGCCTATGTAGTAAAAGAAATTGTTAAAAAAGCAATTCTAAGTAGGCTTTAAAAGGAATAAAATGTGACTAGTACTGGATAAACTTTATGCTAAAATAAAAAAATGGTTATGGAATTCAGAGAAGTAATAAAACTCGTAAGTGTATGAGAAAGAATTGATATAGTTTATAAAATATTTTCCAAGTTAAGGTTATAGTTAACAAATGAATTTGTATGATATACCCATACCAGAGATAATTTAGAGGTACAAGAAATACATTAAGCCACTTACAAAAGTTAAAAGGCAGATTAATAGACATATTTGACACTGTAGAACAGTTTGATTTATACAATTTCCATCAGCATTTACATTTTGTTTGATTTAGGTTTTGCGGGTGTATGGAAGAATGTGTCACCTTGGAATTATTTTTGCTCAAGTTCTCATGAATGGGAATAAGAAGGGGAAAAATTATGCCTGCCAATATTTTTAGGGAAAATGCACCATATCTGAAATAATCTCATTGAAAATCTGTATCTCTTTCTTTTATACTTAATAAGCACATGTTTTTAAATCTCCTTTAAAAAAATTTAAGTGGCTTAGTTTTTTTTGTTTTCCTTTGAATTTGTTAAGACTCAACTCACTTATATTCAACTTCAAGGCCAAGATTAAACAAACCAAAAATCAAGACAATAGTATCAACTACCAATTATTTCTTGACTATATGATTCTTCCCTGAGACACTTGTACTGCAAGCATGATATGGTCTCAGAGTAGTATCCACTGGTGTGATACTCTGGCTCTTCCGATTTCTGAAAGTCCTAGATTTCTTATCCTATTTAACATTATATTTAACCTTTCTCTTAAGAGGAAGGTATTCATGCTTTCCAAAGAATGAATTAAAATGGAAATGGCAATTCATGATACTCTTTATGCAACTAAGCTGATTTTCACCAAAGTATTATATTATCACAGTGTTCTACGAGAATGATATATAAAAGAGATTAAGCAAAATAAATTAGAGAATTTGGGTTTTCCTGTTTATATTAAGTTCCACACTACCTTTTCTTCTCCTGTTTCTTTCTGGCCACAATTTATATTTTCTACAGTATAAGTCAATAAAACTTATTGTTTTAGTTATTGATGGTTGTATTTACCTAGGATAGAGGCCAGTCATGAAATAATCCATTATGTAAAATATTACCTCAAAATCATTAAAAAAAATACTTCTATGATCAATTGAATTTTTAGCAGAAACAAATAACATTTTTAATGCTAAAATATGATAAAAAAAATCTCTCTAAGGACACCAACCAATGTCTAACTACCCAGGACCATGGAGAACACAGAAGTATTTTCGAGAAGAAAATACAATTCTTTTTTTTTTTTAAGTATATGTTTGCCTCCTAGTATATAACTTGCATCATTTAAAAACAAACCAGAGTCCCCATTGTGGTGCAATGGAATTGAATCCAACCAGTATCCATGAGGATGCAGGCTCGATCCCTGGCCTCACTCAGTGGGTCAGGGATCTGGCGTTGCCATGAGCTGCAGTGTAGGTCGAGGACGCAGCTGGGATCCTGCATTGCTGTGGCTGTGGTGTAGGCCAGTGTCTATAGCTCTGATTTGACCACTAGCCTGGGAACTTCCATATGCCATAGGTACTGCCCTAAAAAACAAAATAAATAAATAAATAAATAAATAAATAAATAAATAAATAAATAAATAAATAAATAAAAATCAGCTAATATCCTCCCTATGTTTGTCTAATCATTTTCTCTTGAAAACTTTAAAAGTCACTTTTCAACTGAAAACATCAAGCTAGAACAACTAAGCAGAAATTATCTAAGTAATTTCTCTGTGTTCAAGCAGGATCATTCTTTGAAGTTATTCTAGGTCAGGGATTTTTCACCCTGGGGAAAATTTCACCACAATGCCATTAAAAATTTCTTCAACTCTTTTACCAATGGAAAGTAAAGTAGCTTCATATCAACTACAATGCTGTAAATATTCCAAAATATTATTTATACTCATCACTTTTGGTCTTCTTACTTAATAGGTTATTGAAGAAATACATATTTACATATCATAAATGTCATGTTTTAAAAACTATTTAAATAATAAAATTAGTCTCCGATAAACTTTTTTGGGGGGATTTAAAATATTATTCCAAATTTTGCTTCATAGACTTTACCAGAAAGTCAAAGGGGCACACAGCACAGTGGAGGATAAGAACACCCTGATAATAGTCCATTCTATTTTGATCTTTAAAGAAATTCTTTAAACTCCATTAAAAATACATTTAGGAGTTCCCATCATGACTCAGTGGTTAATTAACCTGACTAGTATCCATGAGGATGCAGGTTCCATTCCTGGGCTCACTCAGCGGGTTAACGATCTGGTGTTACTGTTAGCTGTGGTGTAGGTCACAGACACAGCTCAGATACCACATTGCTGTGTCTGTGCCGTAGGCCAGCGGCTACAGCTCTGATTCAGCCCCTAGCCTGGGAACCTCCATATGCCATGGGTGCGGCACTAAAAAGACAAAAAATAAAAAAATAAAATAAGAATGCATTAAACCATTAAAGGACCACCCTGAATTTTACCAATGCTTATAATTTGGCCCTGATCTTTGTTTCTCTTTTTCTTTATTCATTTCAAGGATGGAAAATATATGTAAGGGAATGTTCTAACATTTATCCTCTGTGTCATCTCAAACATTCTCAATACTTTTTTGGTATTTGTTTAATTTGGCCTGCTGAGATGTGGAAAATCTGCACATACAATTTCAATTTCCTTCAACAGTTTTTAGTCACAGTTACTTTCTATATTTTAAGTATACCTTGTAATTTTACAGATGCTCATAAAAACAGGTTAGCAATTATGACTCAAACCAGGCCACATTTAAGGTGCTCCTTTCATAGAATCTGAATTGTGAGCAGAGAGGCAATGAGACTGAAAACAATGGATGTTCTCTTCTATTTAATCAGTAGTGTTAAAGTGAATTCAACTTTGGGTTGAGTTGGTAAAACTTTAATATTCCTTCAGTAAACTTCTCACTTATGTTCTTTGGAGTGGGTTCTGTTGAAACCAAAAGCTCTAATTCTATAATCTCTCAGTTGGCATCCTAGAGAAATTGCTGCAGATGGGGCAATCTCATCTTATAATTTTTAAATTATTTTGAAACAAGCTGCTCATCCTTCTTTGCTAATAAGATTTCCTAGATGAATGACTGGGTTTAAAAGTTATTTCTGCTTCTTGTTTAGTTTCTTTTTTTTACATTCTCTTCCCCTTAAAAGCTTAACAAACTCATTTTACCATACAGTCAAGTAGTAAAAGTCCTATTTAAAAAGTAATAGCATAAACATACATATGTTACATGTTAATCATTTATATTTTACCCATGAATTTCAATTTAGGTTGGACATTACATGAAATAACACTACTTGTTTTTAATCTTGAGAATAATCTATAGAGATTATGTATATAAAAGCATTTTTAACCAGATAGGACACTATCTAATACAAGAGAATGATAACGATTATTTATTTATTTATTAAATGATATGTATTGTTTCACTATAATATGCTTGGAAATAAACTTTTCTATCCCAGAGTACATAACTTTAATTGAGCACATGATAGTCATAATAATAAACGATGAATTTGAGAAGGTATAAATTGACAAGAAGGAAATTGCTGCAATAGACCAGGTGACAGAAGTCTAAAACATATACCACATAGTAAAAATGACAGAAGATGAAAAGGAAACAAAAGAAAGAGACACTGCATAAAGTGAATTGACAACTCTGATGACTGGTTTCATAAGAAGGGATAGGGAGAGTGTGGAAAGTATTAAAAAAATTAAAATTAGTGAATGGACAAGAAAAACATTGGGAAGAAAATGATGAAAACGACTAGTGATTAGCGTATTTTAAACATCAAGTGAGGGAGGTCGCCTTGTGGCTCAGCACTAACAAACCCGACTAATAGCCATGAGGATGCAGGTTCAATCCCTGGCCTTGATCAGTGGGTTTAAGGATCTGATATTAATGTGAGCTGTGGTGTAGGTCACAGATGAGGCTTGGATCCCATGGGGCTGTGGCTGTGACTTAGGTCAGCAGCTGCAGCTCAGATTTGACCCCTAGCCTGAGAACTTCCATATGCCACAGGTGTGGCCCTAAAAAAGCAAATAAATAAATAAATAAACATTAAGAGAGATCAAGGTGTGGATAAGCTTTCCATTTGAAGATATCCAAGAAATCAGGCCTGAGTCTCTAAGTTTTATAAATTACATAACAGATGTAATTACTGAAATAATGAGACCTAAAGATTTAAATCCAGGGAAAGAATCTTGGTGGATTTATATTTACTTTTTTAGAGATTAGGAGATTTAAGAATTGGATAAAGAAAGAGCAGCTGGAAAAGAAGATACTCAGAAGAGCCAAACCCAGAGAATGCAACTATCCCTTCAAACACAAAGGAATAAAATGCAAAGGAAAAAAATATGAAGCCTTTGGAGTCAATAAACAGAAAATTTCTGGAAACTTGAGAAAGAATCTTTGGTGGAATACACAGAACTGGAATCACAATACAAGGACTTCGTTTTGGCCCAAATTAAACATATGAATGATGTGGCCACCAAGGTCCATGCTGGGTCAGAAATCTACATCTAATAACTGCTACATTGTGGAGTTCCCATCATGGCTCAGCGGAAACTAATCTAGCTAGCATCCATAAGGACGTAGGTTCAATCCCTGGCCTCACTCAGTGAGTTAAGGATCTGGTGCTGCTGTGAACCATGCTATAGGTCACAGACATGGCTCGGATCTGGCATTGCTGTGGCTGTGGCATAGGCTGGAGGCTACAGCTCCAATTTGATCCCTAGCCTGGGAACCTACATATGCCATGAGTGTGGCCTGAAATTGACAAAAAAATAAAATAAAATAACTGCTACATAGCTGTCTGAATGGAAATGAAGGGTTTCATATTTATGGTATTCTTCCTATTTATTTATGTCTAACATACTCTAACATTTTTTTCTCTAGAAAACTAGCAACAAAAATTAAACTCTTTCCAAAGGAAGCAATTTTCTTTTGAACAAATAGTCTTTCTTATACAGTTGATGTTTAAATACATTTTTATTACATAATAAAGCCCCCCAGTTTTATCATTAGGCTTTATTTAATGTACTTTAACACAATTTTTCTTAGGAGTATTTAGCTAGAATCTTTACATGATGCTATGTGACTATAGATTTGAATGTTAAGATGATCAGAGTTAACAGTTCCCAGGAAACACATTTTGGAAGAAATAAAGTATATCTACCTTAAGATGTAATGACATAAATTTCAACTCACAGACAAATCCAGACAGATATTATCATTTAATTATTGACTTATGAAAACCTTTCAATACTATTTATGTTATGACATTAAATACTAATTCTGAATTGTCACCAACTTGGATGTCTGGAATTGAAATTATAGGTATATACTTGGTAAATCTAAATGAGAGTTTTAAAGAAATCTGGAAGCAGTGCGTGCTACAACTAGAAAAGTCCTATTTCTAACTGCTTTTTTGATAGGTAAATTAAAGTCTTAGTATTAACAAAATATTAAGTTAAGGGAAGTCAAAGAAGAGGCATTTTTAAGTTCTGTGTTTCATATTTTAGGGGCTATGTTCTACTCTAATTACGTTGACTAAAATAAAGAATTCTATTTGTGAGTTTTCATAAATTAGTCACTATAAATGAGTTTTAAAATACACATAAAAAGAAATAAGTTTGATTATTCAGTAGACTTCAAAAGACTGATACAATTTTATATATCTTCCTCTCGAAATAAATCAAAATTTCAAGAGTATAAACTAAATGGAAGGCTAATTTTATTTATAAAAATAATCACAAGAGATAGAATAACTTACTAAGGTTCCAGTTTTAGTAAAAGTCATGGGATTGAATGTAAACTATGAGAGAGCAAAGACCTAGCCCACTTGTTTGCTGTTGTCCCCGGAATCATGGACCAATCCTGGCATAAATTAGACTCTCAATAAATGCTTCTTGTTGAAGCGTTTCTCTATCTTCAGCCTGCTTTCTATTACATCTGAGGAAAACCTCATCTCCGCTGCTTTTAGTTAAAACTGTTAACTGAACTAAATCAAAACATTTAGAGGACTTGTCTTAAAGAACAATTTAATTTGTATATAAGGTGTTTCTGAAGTAAAGTTTGCTCTTAGGTAATTCAAATTAAAAAAAGTACAAACCAATCCTTTTAAAAAAAAAATCATAAAAGTTAAATTAGTAGGGCCTGAATCTATATCATTTTTTTAAAGTCCAAGTTAGCTATCAAAACAGAACCAGTGGTAAAATTAGGTCCTGTTTATATTTCACTGAAGAATTTATTTTCTACCATTTGAGAGAGTATGAGGGGAAAAAAACTCTTAGTTTAAGAATACTTTCTATGTTTAATTTTAGTTGTGTATTTTTCATTTTTAGATTATTATTTTTTATCTGAATCTGTAAAGCTGTTAGAAAATCTGGAATAAATTACTGAGGTAATCATCTGCTGTTTTACCATTTCCTTCTGGTGCCAGCTAAAATTAAAATAGGAATATCAGTGTTTAGAGATGTAAATGTTAGGCATGACTGAAATAGTATCATTTGAAAGAAAGGCGCCCAGACAAATCTTTCAACGTGTATTGAAAAGGCAGCTGATTTTAATTACTACCCTTCAGGTTCCTCAATTAGTCTATTTGATGCATTTTTGCCTTTCCAAAAGTGCAGTCCTGATCAGACTACTGATGAAATAATATAGCTTTATTGCTAGAATTTAAATCTGGTAAGAAATACAAAATAAAATCGCTCTGAAATGACTAGAGAGTTAGCCACATCCCCCCATGTATATTTCTAGAAGTTTTGACCACAAACGTATTGAAGTTACCAAAATTTCTAAATAAAGGAACTGCAATGGGGAGATTATTTTTTCTTCTGAGTTTACAAACATGCAACAAAGAATGAGATGAAAGTCTTCCTCACCCCCCACCCCAGCCTCATGTTTTAGAATCAGACCCTAGATTACCCATAAGGTGGTAACAAGGGACTCTAGCTCTAGTTACAAGCAGTTTAAGACCCTGTTTCTTTGGACAATTGTCAAGTTATACAATTTCTCCAATAATTTTGCACTTGTCAGACACACTGCCACTGAGTGCTATGTTTTCATGGTTTCAACCATTCAGCCCAGGTGAGTTTGTACCATGTACTATTGAGATGTCCTTATTCTCAATGAGCTCACTATACTTGGGCAGAACCAAAGCTAGAGTCAGTACAATGAGAAAGATAGATTTTCAGTGCAGATTCTGTCCATTAACACCAGGATAAAAGGGACAACGACCTACTCTTTCTGTTATTTCCCTGAAACTCATTTCATAGTAAGATCTGAGTAAACAAATTGATTGTTCTAGGAAGCATGGGACATACTCCTTAAGATAAGGGAAAGTCAGGAAAATCAGGCAAATTCTTGCCAGATTTGAATTCTAACAATAAATCTATATCATTTCATCAGCAATCAGGTCAAAGTGAACTTTTCTCCCTGGAGAGGTGATGGCCTGAATTCACGGGCAGGCATTAAAGATTGGATAGGATCCAGTGTAGGCAGGAAGATTATATTGGTATTGGAGAATGAACTATTTAGTCAAACTGAAAAAAAATTATGTTTGATATAACCAGGACCCCAAACAGTGTTGTAATACTTTTTAATTTGAAGTTATAACTTTATTTTAATCATTTTTTTAATATAATGATTTTTATTTTTTTCCATTATAGCTGGTTTACAGTGTTCTGTCAATTTTCTACTGTATAGCATGGTGACCCAGTTATACACACATGTATACATTCTTTTTTTCTCACATTATCATGCTCCATCATAAGTGACCAGACATAGTTCCCAGTGTTACACATCAGGATCTCACTGCTAATCCATTCCAAAGGCAATAGTCTGCATCTATTAACCCAAAGCACCCCATCTATCCCACTCCCTCCCTCTCCCTTTTGGCAATGACAAGTCTATTCTTCAAGTCCATGATTTTCCTTTCAGTGGAAAGGTTCGTTTGTGCCATATATTAGACTCCAGATATAAGTCATCATGTGATATTTGTCTTTCTCTTTCTGACTTACTTCACTTAGTATGAGAGTCTCTAGTTCCAACTGTGTTGCTGCAAATGGCATTATTTTGTTCTTTTTTATAGCTGAGTAGTATTCCATTGTGTATGTATACCACTTCTTCCTAATCCAATCATCTGTTAATGGACATTTGGGTTGTTTCCACGTCTTGGCTATGGTGAATAGTGCTGCAATGAACATGTGGATGCATGTGTATTTTTCAAGGAAAGTTTTGTCTGGATATATGAATGGGATTGCTGGGTCATATGGTAGTTCTATGTACAGTTTTCTAAGATACCTTCATACTGTTCTCCACAGTGGTTGTACCAGCATACATTCCCACCAACAGTGCAGGGGGTTCCCTTTTCTCCACACCCCCTCCAGCATTTGCTATGTGTGGACTTTTTAATGATGGCCATTCTGACTGATGTGAGGTGGTACCTCACAGTAGTTTTGATTTGCATTTGTCTAATAATCAGGGATGTTGAGCATTTTGTCATGTGCCTGTTGGCCATCTATATATCTTCCTTGGAGAAATGTCTATTCAGGTCTTTTGCCCATTTTCCCATTGGCTTTTTGGCTTTTTTGCTGTTGAGTTGTATAAGCTGTTTGTATATTTTAGAGATTAAGCCCTTGTCTGTTGGATCATTTGAAACTATTTTCTCCCATTCTGTAAGTTGTCTTTTTGTTTTGTTTTGTTTTGTTTTTTCATGATTTCCTTTGCTGTGCAAAAGCTTGTCAGTTTGATTAGGTCCCATTGGTTTATTTTTGCTTTTATTTCTGTTGCTTTGAGAAACTGACCTGAGTAAATATTCATAAGGTTGATGTCAGAGAATGTTTTGCCTATATTCTCTTAACAAGAGTTTGATGGTGTCTTGTCTTATATTTAAGTCTTTTAGCCATTTTGAGTTTATTTTCATGCATGGTGTGAGGGTGTGTTCTAGTTTCATTGATTTGTATGCAGCTGTCCAGGTTTCCCAGCAATACTTGCTTAAAAGACTGTCTTTTTCCCATTTTATGTTCTTGCTTCCTTTGTCAAAGATTAATTGACCATTGTCAGGGTTTAACTCTGGGCTCTCTATTCTGCTCCATTGGTCTGTATGTCTGTTTTAGTACCAGTACCACACTGTCTTGATGACTGTGGCTTTGTAATATTGCCTGAAGTCTGGGAGAGTTACGCCTCCTGCTTGGTTTTTTTTCCTCAAGATTGCTTTGGCAATTCTGGGTCTTTTGTGGTTCCATAAAAATTTTTGGATTGTTTGTTCCAGTTCTGTGGAAAATGTCATGGGTAATCTGATAGGGATTGCACTGAATGTGTAGATTGCTTTGGGTAGTATGGCCATTTTTACAATATTAATTTTTCAAACCCAGGAGCATGGAATAGCTTTCCATTTCTTTTCATCTTCTTTAATTTCCTTGACTAATGTTTTATAGTTCTTGGCATATAAGGCCTTTCCCTCCTTGGCCAGGTGTATTCCCAGGTATTTGATTTGGGGGGAGCAATTTTGAAAGGTATTGTATTTTTGTATTCCTTTTCTAATATTTCATTGTTAGTATACAGAAATGTGACTGATTTCTGAATGTTAATCTTATATCCTGCTACTTTGCTGAATTTGTTGATCAGTTCAAGTAGTTTCTGGGTTTAATCCTTAGGGTTTTTTATATATACTATCATGTCACCTGCATACAGTGACAGTTTTACCTCTTCTCTTCCTATTGGATGCCTTTTATTTCTTTGGTTTGCCCGATTGCTATGGCTAGGACTGCCAGTACTATGTTGAATAACAGTGGTGAGAGTGGGCATCCTTGTCTTGTTCCAGATTTTAGTGGGAAGGCTTTCAGCTTTTCTCCATTGAGTATCGTATTTGTTGTGGGTCTGTCATAAATGGCTTTAATTATGTTAAGGTATGTTCCCTCTATACCCTTTTTGGTAAGAGTTTTGATCATGAATGGATAGTGGACTTTGTCAAATGCTTTTTCTGCATCTATTGAGATGATCATGTGGTTTTTGACTTTTCTTTTGTTAAGGTGGTGTATGACGTTGATTGATTTGCATATGTTGAACCATCCTTGTGAACCTGGGATGAATCCTACCTGGTGTATGGTCTTTTTTATATGTTGTTGGATTCGGTTGTCTAAAATTTTGTTGAGAATTTTTGTGTCTATATTCATCAAAGATATTGGCCTATAGTTTTCTTTTTTGGTGGTATCTTTGTCTGGTTTTGGAATTAGGGTGATCGTGGCATCATAGAATGTCTTTGGGAGTGTTCCTTCTTCTTCAACCTTTTGAAAAAGTTTAAGGAGGATGGGTATAAGTTCTTCTTTGTATGTTTGGTAGAATTCTTTGTGAAGCCATCTGGTCCTGGACTTTTATTTGTAGGGAGTGTTTTTATGACATATTCAATTTCATTTATAGTGATGGGTCTGTTCAGTTGATCTATTTCCTCTTGATTCACTTTTGGCAGGCTGTAAGTCTCTAGAAAGTTGTCCATTTCTTCTAGGTTGTGAAATTTGTTAGCATACAATTGCTCATAGTATTCTCTCATGGTTTTTTGTATGTCCATAGTATCTGTTGTGACTTCTCTTTTTCATTTCTTATTTTGTTTATTTGGGTTTTTTGTTTTTAAAACAATATTTCCATAGCTGTGTGAATGCTTTAGATACCAAAATATCCAAATGACTCTGATAAAGTATTAAATTTAAAAGGGATCATGCCCTATACCAAAGGTTTTGCCATTGAATCCCCTTACAGACTCATTCTATGTACATAAATGTGAGTCAGTTTACAGAAATTTCATGAAAAACTGAAAGCAATCATGCAAGCAGTAAAAAATATACCACCTTTTAACTAAATGTTGAATTCTCATGATTTGCTATGCCCAGAAGGAAATTCAAGGGTACCATAAAACTCACTTTGAGGCCAAAGAAATATAAAGAAAAATGGGTAATTATTTAAAGAAGCAAAGTATGACACAAAGAATATTCAAACATAGTATAATAGACTGATCCAATAAAAATTCTGTATAATAGATTGATCCAAGAAATTTCTGTCTCTTCAAGAAATAAGAAAAGGTAATTTTTTATCCTTTCCCAGATATGTAGATAAGGAATGGGTCAAGATTTATTTTATCTCCAGGAGCAACAGTCCTTTATTTTTGAAAATGTAGATCTCTGAAGGTATCATGCAACTCTTTTTATCTATACAAGAGAGTGACTGACTTAGGGTTCTTGGATATAAGAGGAAGCTGTCCAAGCCAGAGAAGTGAAGAGGTTATCTTTTCTGTTAATGGTGAAGACCTGCAACCCAGCCTTACACACAAGTCCTAGGAAGTGGGACATCCCCTGAGGAGCAATAAAGCTACATGAATGTAGTTGGAATCTGGGGAGAACTTCCCAGCTTGACACTGAGAGAATTGACTTGACAGCAGAAATGCCATCTTTTAAGTGCATCCCCAGGATAAGCCTAGGTACATCTTCAATGGTGACCATAATGGATTAGCCAGTCAAAGTCTTCTCAACCCATTTTCTTAGACTATATAAACCCTAGGGTCTCTAGAACCCAAGAAGAGCAAAGGTGAATTGAAGCAATTGCTCTTTCACATATTACTGGCGTGGGTTGGAAAGAAGTTGCAAGACAGGTTTGACTGGACTAAAGACTAAATGTAAGAAAGAGGGAAAAAAGAAAGAAAGACAGGGAGGGGAGAAAAGGAACAAAAGAAGGAGGGAAGAGGGAACAAACATATACAAGAAGAAAAAGGAAAAAAAACAAAGGAAAGAAAACTGAGAATTCTTAAAACCAGACACTCATAATAATTTTTTTTTTGTCTTTTCGTCTTTTAGGGCTACACCAGAGGCACATGGAGGATCCCAGGCTCACAGCTGAATGGGAGCTGTAGCCTCCAGCCTATGCCAGAACCACAGCAACGCAGGATCTGAGCCGTGTCTGTGACCTACACCACAGCTCACAGCAACGCCAAATCCGTAACCCACTGGATGAGGCCAGAGATGGAACCAGTGCCCTCATGGATGCTAGTCAGCTTTGTTAACCACTGAGTCACGACAGGAACTCCACTCATAATAATTTTAATCTGTTACAAATATACCAGTAATTACTTTCCAGATGATAATGTTTCCATTAATTGTTTTCAACTTTGCTACTAAGATTGCCAAATTAGGCTTCAGGGTGCCACCTATTAAATTATTCAAAAAATGCAAAGCCCAGAAGAATCAATGTGTGGTAACTCTGTGTACAGTGTGTTTACTGAAAATAAGAGATAATAAAGTAGCTTAAGTGGAAAGTGTTTTAGTATTTTCAAAAAATTAGCTGTGTGGCACCCAACAGATAATTTCTTAATGCTACAAATGAATATAGCTTATGGTGCTATGTAGAACACTCGTTTATTTTCAGCATTACATCGAGATGGTTTAGAAATATGCTACATTTCAATAAGAATCTAAACCAGGGGCCTCTAACCTTTTTCCAGTTTAAGAGCAACTTTACATATTTTAAAAATATTTGTGTTAAAGAGAGGGCATTGGGGCAGCTGTGGCATAGGTCACAGCTGCAGCTTGTATTTGATCCCTGGCCCATGAACTTCCATGTGCCATGCGTGTGGCCAGAAAAGGGGAAAAAATAAAAATAAATGAAAATGTCCCAGATGCACACATACTACTTTGTTCTACTACGTACTGATGAAAGAGATAACACTCTCCAAATGATTATTTGGTAATTAATTTACATTTTTATTGATCTCAATAACTTCTTTATATTAGAAATAATTCATACGTATGCAAGTCATTTTTTATTCAGTCTTCAGATAATGCTCATTTCTCATGTGGATTTGTGATAATTCTGCATACCCTTAAAGTCTGTGGTACCCAAGTTGGAAAAGTATAATCACTTTATTACCATTAAAAGTGCAAAACACTACAAATTTTGCTTTAGGAATAAGTAATATTAAGATCCCTCCTTTACTTCCCTAGATGGTATCTTCTGATCATGTAACTAATATTTTTAATATGATCAAAACTAGTGAGTTACTTGTCTTTAAAACCTAATACTGGAAATATTGTGTCTGGTATGCATGCAATAAGCTCTGTTTCAATATTTTATCTTATTGCATTTATTTCATTGCAGCATTTGCTTAAGAAAGATTTTCCCTTTAAGTATATATTGCAAGCATAAATATGCTTTTTTAAAACAGAACACGTAAAATTTCTTTAGATATGCAGGTAATAAAACTCCTTAGAAAAATAAGCACAGGATATTATTCTTCCAATTATAAACAATAAATTATTTACATGTAGAATAGCAGTTAATTATTTTTTTATATTATTCTAATTGCTTGGCAATGCCTTCTAAAAGTCCTCTATAATATAACAATCAGATTGATACATTACATCAAAAATACATTTATTCTTCATTCTCTAGAAATTGTCAAAACCCTCATCTTTTGACCATGCAGTATTTATCTAATCTCTGCAAGTCTCTATTTGACTTAATTTATACCTTTTTTACATCAATATCTATATTGGGGATTCAGTTAGAGACCTACTCAAATAAACATAATGGAAGGGAGATGTTGTGTGGACTTAGCATAGATATTGACAATATCTGTCTGTGGTGAGCATCCAATACTTGATCACCTCAGCATCCCTCCCATCTGTTCTTCTGGAAATAGCCCTCCCCTTTTGACCTCAGACTGGTAGTTCCAAAGTGCCTGTATCCTTACAGTCTGAGCATATGACCATACATACCCAGGGTAACTGGTGATTTTCTCAAGCTGTTTTTAATGCAGAACCTAGGAAAGAAAGAGTGTCTCACAGGCAACAGCAATATGAGAAGTGAGTTCCCAAAGCCAAATATGTTTCAACAACGACAATAACAACAGTTGATATGTGAGTTTCCAAATGCTTAAAACAACCTAGTCATCCGTCACCATATTACATAAGTGAGGAAATTACAGGTTAGAGCTGTTACCCAAACCTTAGTGCAAATGAGTGACGGTCTGGTGTTAGAAGTAAAGCAGTCCAATCTTAATCTGGTCACTTGCAACATTTCCCTTCCTACCAGTGGATGCGATATACATCACACAGGAATTAGACAAGACTGTACGGTGGTATTTGAGACTGTGATTCCTGTTGCTTCTGAGTTATGGCTATACCAGCTGTCCAGTCTCTGCCCTTCCAACTGTTTGATTGTTTAAAATTCCTTTAATTCTGACAGAATCTCAAATTCTTCCAATAAATCTCATTTTTTCCCCCTTAAACTAGTTTGAGTTCAGTTGCTATTACTCCAAAGAAATTAAGCTTAGTAAAGGTGAGTCCCCTAGAGATGGACAGAGGACTTAGGAGCTCCTTCAAGGGCAGCGAAGCCCCTTTCTTTCTGCATCCCTCTGTCTTCTTTAGATCTCTCTCTCCATCTCCTCTTCCTCCCTTCCTCCCCTCCGTTTCTCTCTCCCACATACACACTGGTCTGTCCCATCTAGCTAAACATTTTACTTTTCAGGGCTAAGACTTTTCTCACTTCCTAAGGATCTTTGTTTTTGTTTTTGTCTGCACTCTAGACAATTTCTTTTAAATAAATCATGAAATAATATATACATGAATGAGTCCCTGTTATAATACCTCGGCAACAAATTACTTGAGCTAATGAAGATCTTGTTGGAGGAGGAAGTAGTCTAGGATAGGAATAAGGTTGTGAGGGATGGCAGGGGGAGATTATGCCTTCTGGAGGAGTGCCATGAATGGGAGAAGTTTTTTGACTCACTCTGGTCTAATTAGCCAAGGAGGAATCCACAAAGATGGGCCCGTGGTACAAATTGAAAGACATTCTCTTCATACTTAGATGTACTGTACATATCATTCATTTAGAACTTATTCTAATGTCTCGAGAATATGTGTTTTTACATCCTTTTGAAAATTTGGGCTGCTTTAAGGAAGTCTGAAGAAAGCTTGCTGGAGCCAAGAGAGTTAGATTTTAGTCATAGTATCTCTGTGCCTCACGTTTATTGTTTACACAGTATGTATACTGACTCCTAGTCTGAGCACTCTATAAAATTATGATATATAAAATTATATAATTAATATGACTATGGTAAGAAAACTGTAAAGAAATAGTTAAGAAAGGGAGGTATGATTCTTAACCTGTATTTTATCCAGAATAAGTAGTCAATATATTCTATGCATTTAAGAAATTATTATTTCAGCAGTTTTTTCAACTCTAGAGGAAAGAAGGACACTCAGCTGCTAAAATAACAGATTTATAATGACATCCTGAAAGCATTTTATTATATGATGGATAGAATAGAGATGATAAGATCCATCACTACTACTATAATTTGTTCTTCTGTCCAATTTTTTATCCACCCTTCTAAGTGCAGTTTAGGAACTGTGCACTAAGATCCCCTTCAAATGACACATTTCTTTAAACTTCTATAATTTTGTCTGAATTAAATAAATTGGCTTTCATATGATAATGTGCACTCCTTTAAGACAGCAACCATAGTCCACTGAACACCATTCTGAGTATTCAACAAACACTAAAAACTTTGTCTTGCATCTATATTGATTCTTATATCAATTACCACTGTCATTTTGCTTCCTATGTACAAACCAAGTAGATTTGTTTAATCATTGCAAATAGCATCTATACACTGCTTATTTTTATTATCAAAAATAAGTTACTGTAACTGCAAGTTACACAGTATGCTTCTTTCTAGTTTCTATCACCATGCTGATACTTAAAATGATCAGAAACATTCCAAAGCTGGTAGGAAATTAGGATGGTCAGAGTGTGATGCTTCAGTAGATAATGTTTCACTTAACCATAAGAGGGAAAGAAAAGAGGTATTAAGAATTGGCTAATAGAGATGAATGCCCAGGGACATCAGAGGACTGGTAATTTTGCCTGAGTTATATTGATTATCTGGTAGAAAATTAACCTGAAGGAAAGCACTGAAGCAAGAGTGTTGTGCTTGCTGGTTCTTTCATTCATTGCGTATTTATTCAGTACCTACTGAGTATCAACTTCCATAGTAGTCTCTGGAGATAAAATTTCCCTTTTTTTGTCTTTAATCAAACAGATGTGCAGAAAATGTGACAAGTGCTACAGCGGGTCAAGGAGAAGATAATAAAGGTGCTTTAGGGTTTAGGTGTGTATGTGCTGGAGGCAATGGGCAAGAGGAGTCTCTAGCTAAAGGAAAAGATTCTATACCAATAGACAGTGTTTGCAAACTTCTTTCTCATGTTTGTCTTTCCAAATAGTTGTCTTTTCCTTTGCTATATTTTCCATATCAGAAGTGGGTAAATATCCTTAAATAATATGTTACTATGACTATAAAATTCCCCAAGGTTTCATGTAAATCTCAAGTCAGAGACTGGTAATCGGGAAGTGGAAAATCTACAGTCAGTACGGTGTCTCAGGAAGTTTCATTTAAAAAAGAAAAATATCAATATCTACTAGCACTGGTGATGCTTTGATTTTATAGCTGGTGTGACTATAAAAATTTAAGCCACAAGACAGCAATATTTTATACAAGTATTAAGAAGAAAATCCTTTCCAAGGGAATATTTTTCTCTATGTAGCCTCCTTTATAATCTCTTCTAATTAGACAGTATATCATATGTTCTTCCCCAAGTATCTAAATGTTGATAAAGTTGATAAAATCTAGTACAAACCAGCAAGATTATTCTAAGTTATCATTAGCAACTACTAAAAAATGCAAATTGATATATAAATGATTTTTTTTAAATGGTCAGAGAGACCGGTTGTCCCACTTGAATTACTCTCAGACATAATCACTCTCTACAAATTACTAGAAGTATAACAGCTAGAATAAAACTGACAGAGGATAAATAATGTAAGCTTGGATATGGATATCTAAAAAATCAATTTATGAATTACTTTTAAAAAACCAAAGTATTTTATGCAATGTAAACACAAATATCTCTAAGCAGATGCAGTTTCAACTTTAAATTTGTTTTCCCAAATTTGTGATATTTTAGCATGTTATGAAGCATCATATATAATTTACTCCAGTCAAAATAAAGGTATGTTAAATAGGCAAAGAGAGCCTAGCCAACGTATTTTGGCTAGCTAACATAATTTTTGAAAGCTGTTATATTTTTAAATTGTTAGACATATATAACCATATAAACATCAACTAGAACCATAAAAATAAATTCAAAAAATATCAAAATGTCACGATGCTGACATGAATATTTATACTGACTTTATTTTCTTTGATTTTACCAGGAAAAGGATACAGAGAGAGGAAAAGAATACAGGTAGCAAAAAATAGACCAGCCTGCTACTGACACCCACATTCAACAGAAAACTTATTCTTCAGAGGGCAAGGTAGAAGAGAAAGAAAGCCTGAACAGACCTTGCATAACTCAAGGTACAGGAAAAGGAAAATCAATAGAAGATATAAATGTCAAATCTCCTTCAATATGCGACACTTAAATCCTGGTATAAGTCCAAAAACTATATACATGTGTAACATAGCTAAATATTTAAATATCCATCAGCTTACTTCTGGCATCATGTTGAAGAATGAGTCCTAAGATGTCAAGGCTGAGTATGTATACCTTAAACATCACTCTGTTATAATTCTTAATAGGTTTCAATTTTTCTAATTCTGCAGGGCTTCCAACATATGGTAGGTACTTTGCTATGTACTTGAATGTTCTCATCACAGAGGCTGGAGGTAATAGGTCCTATGCTGTTGACAACACACTTTTCCACCACACTGTTTTCTGAAAGTGCCATTTCATAAAATCAAGACAATCTATGCTTAACTCTACAAAATATTTAATTATTTTTTAATTTAATGGGTTCAAAATGGCTATAAACATAGAGGAAGCTATTACTCTAATTTTTAAAAAATCAGATGACTGAGATATACTTATGAAATCTAGAAAAAACTTAGTCCATACCTGTTCTAGCAACTCTTGTTGAAGAGATTTTTGGAACAGAACATTTTGTACAAGCTCTCATGAAGAAAGGTTAGTGTTTGAGTTTACTGATTAAATGACCAAAAAACCCTGATTTCAGTTTTATCCTACTTACAAAAAATAGTTTACGGTTGTAGAACTTTTAAGTTGCTTATTATTTTATCCTTGAGGTTATGATATTTTAAACTGTCTGTACCAGGTAAAGTAGGAAGTTAGTAAACTATTTTGAAATCTTAAAAAATAGTTGAGTATATTGTAGTAACTCTTTAAAAGTTTAATCAGATATTTTTCCAGAGAAAAGACCCCTGAAATGACAACTTGTCTGCTTGATACAGATCTGAGTCAAGGTGGCTGCATAGTGGGTTTATTTCTGATCCTCAGTATCAATGAATATTTGTCAAGTAACTACTAAATACAGAGCTGTAAATTATTAGAGATTACAAATCAAAACTACAATGAGGTACCACTTTCCAGCAGTGAGAATGGCTATCATTTAAAAAGTCTACAAATAATAAATGCTATAGAGGGTGTAGAGAAATGGGAACCCTCCTACACTGTGGATGGGAATGTAAATTGGTACAGCCACTATGGAAAACAGTGTGGTGATTCCTCAGAAAACTAAACATAGAACTACCATACGATCCAGCAATCCTATTCCTGGGCATATATCTGGACAAAACTACAATTAAAAAAAGATACATGTACCCCTATGTTTTTTTCAGGACTATTCACAATAGCCAAGATATGGAAACAACCTAAATGGCCATTGACAGATGAATGGATAAGGAAGATACAGTATATATATATATACACACAATAAAATGTTACTTGGCCATAAAAAGAATGAAATGAAGCCATTTGCTAGCAACGCAGATGGACCTAGAGGTTATCACACTAAGCAAAGTCAGTCAGAAAGAGAAAGACAAATGCCCTATGATATCACTATATGTGTAATATAAAATATGACACAAATGTATATGAAACAGAAACAGATTCACAGACATAGAGATCATACTTGTTGCTGCCAAAGGGGAGAGGGATGGATGAGGGAAGGACTGGGAGTTTGGGATTAGCAGATACAAATCTATAGTATACATATAGGATGGATGAACAACAAGACCTTGCATAGCACAGGGAACTATATTCAATATCCTATGATAAACTACAGTGGAAAAGAATAAGAATATATATGTATAACTATGTCACTTTGCTGTGCAGCAGAAATTAACACAACACTATAAGTTAACTATACTAAATAAAATTTTAAAAAAATACTTAAATACAAAGCAGTACTAGGTGATATTTGGCTTACATCAGACATGCCTCAAAGGTGAGGGGTAAGTTTCAGGTGAGTACATTACAGCTTATTTGCATGCATGGCAGCCTTGAACAAATTTTACATCTTTTTACTCATGAGTGAAGAAGAAATACATATTGCCACAAATCCACCTATGCAAATATGTTTTCTGACCTAGGGCAATCTCAAATTATCTTCAGGAATTCTGGAAAAGATTTTCATCCTTAACCAACGTTATTCCTTTCCTGTTTTTGCTCCCAAGATCAATCAGACAATAGAAACAATGAGAAAATGGCAAGAAGGATACGTCAGCCAAAGAACATGTGAGGAGGAAAGAGGGAAAGTCCAACAGCAGTTATAATTTTGTCCCCCTCCTTGCTATCTCTTTTCAGTTTTCTGCCCAATGTTTGAGCTGCACAGATTAGAAATAACCTAGCTAGGGATAGCTAGTAGAGAGTGTCCATATCAAAATTATGTTCCAAGTTTTAAATTATTGACTTAAAATAATCTTAAATAACTGAATTATTGATTTCAAAACTAATTTAGAGTACAAGCAATTAGTTATTTGAAGGCTAACTACCAAAAGAGATTTGAAAGTAAATTAAAGATATTTTTGACAGATTAATCAAAAACAAAATTTTGTAGGACATTAAGACTGAGATGAAATGACTTGAATTTCAATTATTCAGGACAGATTTTCTAAAGCTGTGTTAATTTTTAACAACTATGCGTGCATTTTCTACCATATGGAGAAACCACCTGTTTACCTCTGAGGCCGAAATTGTACTATCTTGTACAATTCAGTAGCAACTGTGGAATCAGCAGTCCACAGATTCCATTCAGCCATGCTGTATTTGGCTCATGGGCATAAGCATGGGCTAGGAAGGAAAACTGAAACAAAAACAGAAGAGGTGAAAGAGACATCACTGCTTCATCAATCAGGGAATGAGAGAAGCCAGCAGTACTTTTAAAGGAGGATAAAGAAAAGTTAGGAAATCAAGCAACCAAGTGCTCCAGTACAGTTTCTGCAGCCTTTTCCTAAGCTTTGCCCAGGAGCAAGCCTCTGAGCTCTTGCAAAGTGTAAACACAAATTGAAATGTTCACTCTGCCCCAACCCTATGGTCAGTCAAATCACCCATCATCATTTTTGTCCTAGGGCAGTCTATGCTAGTGTATGAAAGTAAAAGAGGGAGGGGTGAAGTGGGTGAATTGACTAGTATTAAAGGGAGAGCTTTTCCATGGAGTTCTATGGTTGCTATAGTAACAGCTTCTTTTGTTTGTACATATTCAGAACAGCTGCTTCATTTGGGCTCCTGGTGGCAGGGATATTATGGAGGTAACTGAGAGGGAAAGAAGCACCACACTGACCAGGGAAAATAGTTTCCATAGTCAGATCATTATTGTTTAACCGGATTTAACTTTATACTAGGGTTAAATGTGGGTTTTGAATGTTAGTAACAAGATCTTTTAAAACTGAATTCCACCAAAGAAAGACTCAGGTATATGCTGTGATCCTCAAGATGTCTTGAGCTAACTTGAACTACAAACCTTCACTCTCTTGTGCCCTTAGGATTTGAAACTCTCCATTCTCTTTCTACCTGGTGTACATGTAAACTGCATTTCAAGCTCTCAGGGAGGTATTTTTCTCAACAGAAAATACACCCCTTCCAAATGCTCACAAATCCCTGTTCACCTTTCCAAGTCCTAATTAATTCTTCTAATTAGAGCTTTTTCTGGCTGCAACCATTTACAAAGTTGAATTGCTGCTCAAAACATATTAATGAATATTCATAAACTAATAATATACGCTGAATTAACAGTCCTTTTGCCCACATACTGCTCTTAAAACCAGCCTGTTAAGGCTTTCCCATAGTCCTTAGTAAAGAAGGGCTATCTCCAAGAGAAAGGTAGAGAAAAATATGATTTCCTTTCAAGGAAAAAAATGCCCTATCCATCCATCTGTCTACATGTGTATGTATATGTATGTGTATCTGTAAAACTAGAAAAATATGGTTTTATTTTAAGAAACAAATGCCTTACTAATATATGGGGATATATAGCTGTAAGTACATTGCATAAAGTAGAAACCCAAGGGGTTAAAAATAATGAAGCAAAACATTAAAAATGGCATCTGCTGGTTGAGCAGTCAAATTCGGTAAATATACAAACTTAATTTGCAAATAATCAAAGCAGAAGGCACAGATGTTCTTATAAACAAATTGATATTGAATATAGGCACACTACCGTATTTCTAACCCTTTGGGAATTTGGAAAAGTGCAATATGAAAGCAAAGTGATGCTCTTCTTTTTTCATTAAAATGTATTCATCATTTGCCTAATGAACAGATTTTAATGTTTGAATTTTAGTAAAATCCATGAAATATTTGGTTGGTTGGTTGTTTGAATTTGCCAACTGCAGTATTCACAGGTACTACTACATCTTAAGCCTCATTTCATGGCAACTTGATTACATATTTGCCTGAGAATTCTCAAAACCCACTCATTTAATCTTAATACCACATTGAATCTGAATGAACAAACTTTTATTGATTCAAAATTTGAAGGAAATAGTAAAGATGTTTAGATTATTTCCTTAAATATATAATTCCTGAATTACCATTGGATATCATACATATATATTTATTTCACATATGTAAGGAAATATGTTTGAACTCATAGATTTTGTATTAACATCAGTTAATTATAAATTACTGAAGGTGAAATTTTGAATCCAAAAATAAGCACAAATATTCCAATATCTCTGCCTTATGACTGCTTGATTTGGGGAAAACTGTCTAATCTCTTTGGGTATCAGTTGTACACACTGAAAAACAATGATACTAATACCTTGGGGACATGTCTCTGAGAGAATCAATTAGGACAAGACATATAAATTTTGCAGAAACTATATATATCATGTGATGCTGTTACAATAATATATATTGTTATGAGAAACTAATCAGTTTTTATTATTTTTCTCTTATCAACTGTTTTGAATTCACTTTTATCCTCTTCTTATATTCTTATATATTATCAATATGGGGATGACATACAAATCTCTAAATTTAGTCCAATTTTCTTCCAAATACCAGACCTGGATTTTCCAGGTGCAACTGAAGTCCCTTTTGATATCTCAAATGCCCTGGACTGAAATCTGAACAACTTTTTTCATCTTCTGAATTTCTCCACCTTCTACCATATTTCTGGTTAAAGGCACAATCTTTCTTACAGTTCCCAAAGTTTAAAAATCTCAGTTATCTCTTCCTTATATCCAGATATTCTGGAGCTGTCTCATGGATTTGACCTCTCATTTTCATTCCCATTCAACTCTCTTGTCATGAATTTGCTCAAACTATTTCAGAGAGTCTCCAGGGCTCCAAGTTCTCCAACATAGTGCAGACCAATGCTTTTTCCCAGAGCACATGCACTGTCTTCCTCAGGCAATCGATGGTGTCTGGCTTCCAACGACACAGCTAAAACTTCTTAGCCTGATCCTCAGAGCAATTCTTGATCAAAATCCAGCCTAAACGTTACTGTTATTTTCATCACTCTTATAAGGCGAAATTTCTCAGGATCTCCTAACATCTTTCTGGTATTTACAGCTCTGCTTTTTGCAGGTCTTTGCTTACTATTTCCCTTGCATGTGTAGCCTTTCTCTATTCCAACTTCTTGAGATCAAATGCCACTTTATGAAGTTTTTCTTAGTTCTCTCCATCACATTAAGGTAGACCTTGTTGGTCCTTCCTCTGGTACTTATATTTGACTTTGTATCACTCTTATTTTTTTGTATTTCTGATTGCCTTGTGAGATTTTTAGATCTATGATTTAATTTAGTGTTAGCTATAGAAAATATTACAATAAACTTTAATATAGAAGGTATTTGAAATGAATAAAATTTATACAAATCTAAATAGTTTATACATGATTCTGTATAAATTCTTATCTATCAATAAAGTCTCAGAGTGAAACTTCTATTTTTTCCAAACTTTTATCTTATTTCATACTTTTTAATCTTCAGAATATTTCTATTTAAATATTTTATGAATAGCTTCAAAACTATTTGTATAATTCTATATAGTTACAAATAAAATTATTGCTGAGATATACCTGAGGAGTAATCTTTGATCTTAAAAATAAATGTGTAAGAAAGACAGCCCTTTTCTTCCTGAAGACAGCTGATGCTTGAGACTGAGGTATCTATCTGGGAACCTGGAAAGTGGCCAGTTTGAGAGGATAAGCCAACAGGCTGACATAGACATACATAAAGATAAGAACAACCTGGGTCCAGATGGCATAGCTGAGCTGCTGAGTTAACAACTCTAGACCTGTTCTACCTCCAAACTTTTTGTTATATAGTTAATGAATGTTGTATAAGCCTCTTATAATGAGGTATTATGTTACTATTGGCCCCAAACAAAAAGAATAGCACAGGAATCCAGAGAAATGAGTTGATGATAGATGTGAGATCTTAGGGAGAGAGAGAAGTAGATAAAGAGACAGAGTTATAGTGATTTTCAAATTTTTATGAGCTATGCTCTACTTCTTTTGATTAGCTATTTTCTTCTACTCTTTAAAAAATATATTCCTATTTTATTAGTAATATATTTTAGCATTGTAAATGGAGTTAGTAAATGGATTTAAGGTTTTGAATCAAATATTTCCTAAAAAAAGGAAACATATATTATCACATTCAATTATCATGACAATAAATCTGTAAGTAAAATATTAGTATTTCCTCCATTTTAGAAATGAGAAAAGTGAGGGTTGCAAAGGTCATAGCCAGTAACCCAAAGAAAATCTGAACTTGAACCCAAATTTTCTGACTAAAAAACTGTTATTTTTTGCCATACTATGTCTTTCACATTGTATTCATTTTTTACTGCCTCATTATAATCTTTAATTTCCAACATCTCCAGTAACAACAATTATACTGTCTCTTTGGCTTCACAAAAATGAATTATTTTTTAACCTCTTAGAGTATTTACTAAAGCTATCTTCCTTTTCCCCCACTGTTCATTGGCTGCAGATGTTGCTAAGGTCAAGTACTGGGGCAGCTGGCCCAGATACACCTGGAAACACATCAGTCAAACTCAAGATCCTCAAAGCCCACAGAATCAATAGTGGAGGCCAATTAGGGCTATAATTAAGCTAAATATGATCTTAACTTTGAAATTTCCAGCATTTTGCCTCTCCTTTCTTTCCCCTACTTCAACAAATTCAGTGCATTTACCATTTATTTAGTGTATGCCAAGGTGAAATATACCATTCTTGTCTTTGAGAGCTTATGCAGTGGAGAAAAGAGACAACTCAGACAAGTAAAGCAAAGAGAACAAATTTCCGTTCCTTCCATAAAAATTGATCCCTATACATAGCTAGACTACTCAGTCTCGCTGAAGCTTTGAATTATCTTTTTCCAAATGACTGTTAACAAGTTTAACCTCAATTTGGTCAGCTCACCTCAATTGTTATAGTGACCTTTTATACATTTATATTCAACTGTACTTGGTTAATTTTCTTGCCATGTCAAAATTCATAGAGCCAAACATGATGTTTTCTTAAATCAAATAATAATTTGTAGCAGTAATAAGAGAATATCAAAGGAAAAGAGTCCTTGAAAGAAGATAAATAACAGGTCTTCCTAAAAATAAAAATTAAAAAAAATTATCTCAAATAAATATATTCCATATCTTAAGCTAGGAATTTCTAAGATTATAATGCTCACAAATTTGACAAAAATTCATAGACATGTCTCTCTGGAATCTCACTAATTTACTTAATACACATTTATTAAATAGGCATTGTGGATATAATGACAAATAAGAAATGAGTATGCTGGACTTCCAGGAATTTATAAACTTGCAGAACAAATACTTCCTTTCATGTTAAATGAAAATTTCTAAATAAACTCTTTGGTGGACATTTTAGTTACTGTTTTACTCTAGGTCTCATTATAAGGAACTGACAGGAGTAAGTTTAATGGTCAAAAAAGTATATAATAAAGAAGATTATAGACTATACTTCCATCGACTTCAAACTAAAAGCCCTTTGAATATTCCAGTCAAAAAGAAGTATCATTCTATACAATTCTATTATGTCTTTAGAAGGAGCAACAATGTTTTTAGGAACTTGTATCTTGTCAATTTGAATTGAAGTTCTTAGCAAAGGACAATGAAAAAAAGTAAGAATCATGTTAACTTATGGCTCACAAGTGAAATAAAACAGAAACCACATTGAGAAATAAAAATTAATAAAAACCTCCTAAAGCAAAAACAAAACCAAAACAGGGTAGAAGTCAATCTTATTTATACCTATGAAATAATCCTTGATTTTGCAGCTAGAATCAAACTTTATCAAAATTAGTGTCATCACAAAACAATACTTAAGATAAACTGATTCTGAGGAATATTTATTTTATACATGTTTAAAATCTGATTATCATCCATTCTTTTTCTAATAATAATTAAATGATATGATAAGCAGTAAATTATATTTATTTTAAAAATACAAATACTAAAAATTGTTTGTTGCTGTTTTCACAAACTCTGGTAATTTATTTTCAGAATTCAAATATTTATGAACATTTTTGGTTATAAATCATTTTTATTAAAGACAATAATTTGAGGTGCTACTTTAATTGAACTTCATATGCAGTGTCACAGTTTACTAATTTCCTTTTTTTGAGAGTAAATTCAGAGAATTTATCATGAAATACAAGTTTAAGAAAAAATTAAGGTACAGCCTTTCAGATAAAGAGAAACTTCCCATTCTTCTTTTAATTTCCTCATTTCAAATCATCATTTTAAATATTTTCTTATTTTATATTCATTTTTCACTTTAAGCTTAAATGTGTGTCCATTTTTGTTCTCTTTATTCTAGTGCACTGGTTTTATCACTTGCTTTTATAATGATCAGCAAAACAAGGATCAGAAGTGGAGAGATCCCTTATCCTCAACAGGGAATGGTCATAAGAAGGAGTTGGAGGAAGACATTTGTCTCTATGCTGTTGTGAGATAAAGAAAATACATACTGGTCTCTGCTCTCTCTGACACAGGGCTCCTTATTCTTATACACTCCTAAATGATAAGAATACTAGGAAATAAAAATAAAAATTTTTTAATTTTTTTTAAAAAAAGAGTACCAGGAGAATCTCTTAATGAGGTAACACTGGGTGGGCTCCCAGATGCCTCTTAGATAAGGCTGGACACTAGAAAGACCAAACCATGATTAGATACTTGGACTTTTCAGTCCAACCCTTCATTCTTCAGAGACAGGGGAGGGGCTAGAAATGGAGTTAATAATTGATCATGCTCATATGAGGAAGTCTTCATAAAATCCCAATTGTAAGGGTTCGAATAGCTTCCAGGTTGCCGAACATGTCCACGCAGGGAAGGTGACACTCCCCAACTCCACAGGAACAGAAGCTCTTATGCTTAGGACCCTTCCAGATTTTGCGCTATGTATCTCTTGATCAGGCTGCCCATCTGTATCCTTCATTATATCATTTAATAAACTGGTAAATGTAAGTGTTTTCTTGAGTTTTGTGAGCACTTCTGGCAAAGTAATTGGACCCAAAAGGGGGTAGCTGAAACCTCTGATCTACGGCTAGTTTGTCAGAGGTCAGATAACCTGGGCTTGCAATTGGTATCTGAAGTGTGTGTAGGGGGGAGAGAATTATTCTGGGACTGAGCCCTTAATCTGTGGTATCTGATGCCATGTCTGGGTAAATGGTCTCATATTTGAGTTACATTGTAGGACACCCAGATGGTATGTATGTCGGGGAATTGCTCTTTGTGGGAGGAAAACCTCCATACATTTGGTGATCAGAAGTGTCAGAAGTAAAGTGTTCCATGTGAGTAGTAAAGAGGACATACAGGGAAGAGAAATGTAGTAGGGAAGTTTTTCTGGGGTTTTCTCTACCTAGAAAGGAAAAAAAGCTGAGATGTTTTTCCTAAACAGCCTCCTACTCAATGAATTTCATCTTGGTAAGGGGCTTATCTAAATGGTGTTATATTCTACTATTTTATAACTCTTTTCCTAACTGTAGGGCAGGCAAACTCAGTTTCTTTTAACTTAGAGCCATAAGATTTGGGGCCAAATGTACCAAGAGCAAGCCTGTTCCCAAGATGAACTGTAGAACTTACTACAAAGTTTTAGCTTTGTCTGTAGTAAGAAGTCAAGCAGTAAGAAGACTCCTTTAAACATAAACCTAATGGAAAAATACTGCCCTCAGACTAACCTGCATGTTGTAGAAAATTTAGAATTTCAAACTGTATTTTTTGGAGTTCCAGTCATGGCTCAGCAGTTAACAAACCTGACTAGTATCCAAGAGGATGCAGATTAGACGCCTGGCCTTACTCAGTGGGTTAAGGATCCAATGTTGCCCTGAGCTATGGTATAGGTCGCAGATGCAGCTTGAATCTGGCATTGCTGCGTCCGTGGCATAGGCCAGCAACTTCAGCTCTGATTCGATCCCTAGCCTGGGAACTTCCATATGCCATGGGGGCAGCCCCAAAGAGACATAAAAAAAAACTACTGTATTTTTTGAAATGTATAACTCTACCACCCTGAGATAAACTCTACAATTATATTTGTGTATTTCTTTTGAGTCTCTTCTTGTTTGTGAATGTGTATGTATCTGTATTCATGTATAGCTCTAGCATAATTTTTATAAACATCACTTTAATGGTATTTAACAATGATATTAAATTTTAGTAAATATTGTTTTAATAATAGCATAATATTTTATATGCACAATCTCTAATATAACATTTCCTACATAGTGAACATTTAAATTGTCAGCAGATGAATTTGTATGAATAGTGATGATCAGTATTATACTTAAATGTATGCCACCCTTTAAATAATTTTCTCAGAATATACTTTTTTGAAAGAGAAATGCATGTTTTAAAGTTATTAATGCCTGTCATTCATCGTATTGTTTGCTAGAAATATACTACTTTATGCCTCTTCTAAATCGGGAAATGTTAACATTTTTTTTTAAAGTGCACTTATTTAAAGAATATCTTTTTAGTTTGTTTTTCTTTGATAAATAGTAAGCCTAATTCAACTTGAACTACAATGTACTTTTTATTTTATTTCATTGTCTTTGTATTTTACATAATGTTTTGAGTTTTTGAGATGATATTGTCATTGGGATTTTTCTTTGTTGCACAAAAGGCTTTCCTCTCATCGTCTACCATGCTTTCTTCTCTACTCATATATTATCCTTTGGGGAGGTATTGACAATTTGTGGTTCCAGGCTACAGAACTTAAATTTAGTAAAGATTGCTCTTACAACTAGAGTAACCATCACATTGAATAGTCAAATGGATATAGATAAAATGTATATTTAAAGGAAAAAGACGAATAAGGAAAAAGAAAAAGAAAAGAAAATGTAGAGATGTATATCCATTAAGAGGAGAAAAAAGGGAGAAAAAAAACAGAGTGTTAGGAACAAAGCATTTATGATTTTTAGCCTTGTGTTTGCATTGTGTACCATGAAACTCTTACCTTCTTGGTATCTATTAATTTACTGCTATATAATTCCATTCTCTTGTTTTCTTTAACTACTGAGAAGTACTAAAATATCAATAGTGGTATAAGTTAATGTAGACTTACTTTACATTGTCTGAAATAAAGTGCAGGACTAGAGTCAGTTTATTTTTATTTTTTATTTTTATTTTTATTTTTGTCTTTTGTCTTTTTAAGGCTGCAACCGTGGCATATGGAGGTTCCCAGGCTAGGGGACTAATTGGAGCTGTTGCCACTGGCCTACGCCAGAGCCACAGCAATGCCAAATCCAAGCCACGTCTGCGACCTACACCACAGCTCACGCCAATGCCGGATCCTTAACCCACTGAACAAGGCCAGGGATCAAACCTGCAACCTCATGGTTCCTAGTCGGATTCGTTTCTACTGTACCACGACGGGAATTCCTAGAGTCAGCTTCGGATAGAGGTCAAGAGTGTGGATACTAGAGAGTAAGTGCCAGCTGTAGACCTGGCTCTGTTCTTTATTAGTTCTATAAACTTGGACAAGTTATTCAGTTCTTTGTGCCTGATCTTCCCATAGGACTGCTGTGAAGATTACAGAGGAAACATAGATGTACATCAAACAGTGATTGGCTAATGATAAATACCTGACACAGAGTGGCTGTCAGTTATTAACAAAGCTGAAATTCTTACTAAAATAAGCTATGAATCAATATTATCACTTGGTCAGCAGATATTTATTGAGCACAGACTACATTCAAGATTCTATGTCAAGTGCTAGAAAATAGCTGATTCCTTCTTAATGAAACTGCTCACTTATTCTCTGGAGGGTAGGTTTAATATAGATATCACACGAGCACAACTCCAACTATTCAATCTCATGTCTAGAAGTCCAATCAGTTGGCTAATATAAATGATATAGGGCAAACTTGATCCTGTCTGGGACATAAATAGTGAAATACTGAGACAGTTATTCTTGGATGATGACCTAAAAGGATATATTGATTTAAAGAGTATGTGTTGAACAAAGTACAGGTGAAAAATGCTGGAGGGAGAGAGACAAGACAGAGGTGAGAAAAAAAAGACAGGGGGGTGACAGAAAAGAAAGAGAAGGAGAGAGAGGGGTTGCAAGGGTGGTTTGGGAGAGAGAAGAGGAAGGGGAAGAAAGCACAAAATCTTGAAACCATGTAGTCGCAAAAAGAGAGTAGCTCAGGCTAGAATTTATCAATTCTTCATTTCGTATTCCATCAGGTATGACTATACTTTGTAATCTTGGATGACAGTAGGATTTACTCTCATATCCTTATAATATCTGCTACTAGACCACTTCCATTTTTACTTAAGATATCAAGGTGTGGTTTTGTTTCTCATTCCTCAGAGAGCTTTAACTAAGGCAATACAGAGCAGATGAATCTGAAATAACTTCTTGGCTTGGGGACAGTACAGGCATGGGCCAGCTATTTTATAAGATGTTTCCTATATAAACCCTCCAACAACTATTGTCTCTCTCTCCTTGTTCTCACTCCTCTGTTGTTAGAGTTGGTACTTGGAGCCTAGTGTCTACTCACCATTTCAGATTCAATACATCAAAGCTGAGTGATTTATCATACAATGGGGTCCTGGAATCTTTATTATCATTCTACTATTCACTAAACAAGTATCACCAATACAACATTCTCTTTTAGTGGCATTAAAAGTAGGAGAGTTGGAGTTCTTGTCGTGGCTCAGTGGTTAACGAATCCAACTAGGAACCATGAGGTTGCGGGTTTGATCCCTGGCCTTGCTCAGTGGGTTAAGGATCCAGCATTACCGTGAGCTGTGGTGTAGGTTGCAAGATGCGGCTGGGATCTTGCATTGCTATGGCTCTGGCATAGGCCAGTGGCTACAGCTCCAATTGAACCCCTAGCCTGGGAACCTCCATATGCCGCAGGAGTGGCTCAGGAAAAGGCAAAAAGACAAAAAAATAAAAAATAAAAAAATAAAAGTAGGAGAGTAAATATTGAATTGAGGAGACTAGCATGTGTTGGGCATGTTTTATGTAAGCTAAGCACCATGCTAAGTACTTTACCTATACTAATTATATTACTTCATTTTACTCTCCAGCAAAGTTGTGAGGTTTGTTCCAACATCACTTTATAACGAAAACAGATGGACTTAGTAAAGTGAAGCAGCTTACCAATGGCCTTAGGGTTAGTAGTGGAGCCTAGATTTTAACCAAAGTTAAAAGACATGGCTCCGAGTAAATTCACAACAGGATTGCATAAGAGAAGACACACCAGATACTTCATTTGGTCCCTTGGGTGAAACAAGGGAAACTTAGTGACATAAATTCAAATAACATTGATGTATTATCACACTGAATATAATATTAAGTTGAAACAGATTTTAAACACAGGTATCATTTTTCTAAGTCCGGTTACTGTTATTTGCTAAAATAAAAAATGACTTTAACTTTGGCCTATATAATGATCCTTTTTTGGTATTCAGGTAAAAGAATCATTAAATATAAACCCAGCATGTGCACCAAGAAAGATCTGAAAATAAGAGTGCAGCAGCAGCTAACTGCTTAAAAAGATGAACCAAAGTGCACTAAAGACAGCAATGTGCATACCTAGCCAGATTACAACTGCTCAGTGAGCCAGCAGAGTACCCATCAAGGTGAAATGAAATTATGCTACAAGTTAAATCATGATTGCATGAAAGATGAAAGAGTAACAGTAAGATGAACACCTATGTCAATGGTGTGGTAAACATCAGAATCCAGGACAACTGAACATACTTGAAGCATAAGAGGATACATGTCAGAGGAGACACTATAAAGAAGGTTAAAAAATAGGATTTTTGAGGGAAAGTTGATATCAAAATGGGGTGAGATAAACACTGCATTCTTTTGCTTCAGAACAACCTGGGAGCCTTTAGCTTTCTATTCCTCTACTCACGTATGTCTAAAGGTAAGAAAGAGTTCTAAGAACAAACGGGTTACAGGTAAACACGTACTCCCTTACTTTTAATGTTTCCATGTGGAGAAACTTCTGCTAGATTAACACTCTTGGCCTTTCATCCTCCTCTAAGTGGCAATGCTTAAAGTTCAATTTAACAGGTCTATTTACTTGCATTTAAAAAGCCAAACTTGCCAAACTTAATTTTTATCAGTAATAAAATTGACCCTGCTATTTGACCACTACAACTAATTCTCAATTGGTTTCTAAATCAGGTAGGATAGAAAAGGTATTCTTTTTTACTTCCTAGAAGTTTAATAGCTAAGATTGATTATATATATAATATATGGATATGTATTTGTGCATGTGTGCATAAAATCCTGCAAGACTTTAAACGGTACATTATGACCATTCGTGTATGTATAAGACCTCTTAACTGACAGTTACATTAAAAAGGAGTTGTTTTGCAATATCTAATTTTGATTTTGCTATTTGATTCATGGATAATATGGAAAAAATATAGAATGATCAGTAAAGATTAGAACAGCAAAGAGAAGAAAAAAAATTATCTGGAAAAATTCTTGGGTGACTACGCAGGTAGCTTTGCCAATCTAATTATGCCCTCAGATAGCTTTAGAAAGACAAATGGTGAGGTTGAAGCTTTTATTAAAAGTAAGAATAAATGTTAAGTTGGAATAGCAAATTTTCAGTAGAGAATAATCTGATCATATCCTATAATTCCATTAAAATTACTCCAATTACAACAAATAATTCTGTAATGCTAATGAATCATTTTAATTTATTCTTCAATGCCAAAGAAATTGATGTTATGCTAGAGTGTTTCCTACTTGGGCATGAACATGACAAATTGTCTAGCTGTCTCTTAAGAAAGGAAGTATAAAAAGAGATGATTGAATAAGAAGAAATGGGTCAAAGCTAAACTAGGGGGTCACTTTTGACACAAAAGAAAATGAAATCTGCCTTAATGCAATGTAATACCTGTAATGATGGCTAATTTTCATAGTATTTTGAAATATAACAGCTCTATGGGCCTAAATAACAATAGTTTATTATCACTACAATTATCTGGTATGTCCCAAGCACAATGCTAAGTACATGGCATCTCTTCAAACCCTCCAGAGCAGAGCACCATTTTTCTTCATGTTATTGATAAGGAAACAGTCTATGAAAGGTTATTTTCCCACGTGTCATGTGTACAAGTGAAGTGGAAGAGCTGAGACTCAAATCCAGGTCTCAGATCTGAAGTCTATGCTCTTTTCACTCTCTCACATTTAATGCATTACACATTTCTAAAATAAATTTTTCCATCTTCCCCTACGCTGTTTCCTTTCTTGATGTCCTTATTTCTGTGCTCATTCGTCCAGGTTCCTTGGATCAGCCTTTGAGGTTCTGCCACAATTCCTGCCTTCCATCAGTTCCCAAGTCTGTACCTATCCTTCCTGCTTAGCCCCACTTTGGCAAGATTCCCATCACATCTGTCCTGCAAAAGGAGCATCAGTCCCCACAAATTCATCCCTGCATGAACAACCATGTTAATTTGCTTATATATACACCATTTTATATGTTCCACATAATCCATTTCATTTTCTAACAACTTTCAACAATACCATTTTTCCCTTTAAGACAGGAATAGGTAAACTTTTTTTCTAGAAAGGGCCATACAGGAAATATTTTAGGCTGTGTGGGATACATGGTCTCTTCATCAATAAGGTACAAAAGAAGCCTTAGACAATGTGTTTATGTGAGCCACAGACTCACATAAGTGAGTGTGTCATATTCCAATTAAACTTCACTTAAAACAGAGGGCAGGCTAGATTTGGCCATAGACCATAGTTTATCAATCTCTGGAATAGAATAAAACAAAAAATAAGAACTTCTACTTATTCTTCAATATCCTATATAAATTAATAAGTAAAATAAATATTAATGAAACATTTAATTCAGCGAGTCATTGCCCTGCTCCTTAGCTTTGCTTTCAGGGTCAAATTTCATGAAAGAATTACCTACACAAAAAGCTTTTTCTCTCTATCCTAATCCCCAATCTTCCAAGGCACAGTTTGCAATCTTGCTTCTTTTGTCACCACTCATGTTGGAGATACTGAGAGTTTTGTAGTTAGACAAAACCAGGTCCTTGTACCAGCTTATTTGCTATTTGACCTTGGATAACATCTCTGATTGTGGATATTTTCATCTGTGAAGTGAGTATAGTAATATTATTGGTATTGCGAAGATCAAGTAGTTATATAAACTGTAAAATAACATAGCTGCATATACATTGCAGGTGATAATAAATGTTAGCTCACTCTTTTCTTTCCTCTCCCTAAATCCACCAATAAATAATTTTAATTGATAGCCTACAGGGGTTTTCAGACTTGATTTTTCTGACTTGACAGTGTTGGCCACTCTTTCTTTGCACTCTTTTCTCCCTCTTCTTGGACAGTCTAACTGAACTCCTTTCCCTTCCATCACTCTGACTGCTCTTTCTTAGTCCCTTTGACCAGCTCTCTTTTCTGTTCACCCCTATGTATCCTTCTGCCCAAAGCATGCTTTATCTTGATTTTCTCAGGTCAGGCTCTTTCTTGCCATATACACCTTAGCCATTATCTCCCAGACAGCCTTCTATGATCACCTAATCCAAGTTCACCCTAAATTACTCTCTCTCACATCATTTTCTTTCAACCCTCTGCATAACCCCTGTCAGTAACTAATGTTTCCTTCTGGTTTTTATGTGTTTCTTTGTTTATTATCTCCCTCCACCAGGATATAAACTTCAACCATCCATTCATCGCTATTTCCCCAGCACCTGAAACAGTATCTGGCACCAAGAATGTGCCCAATAAGCATTTATAAGAATTGTATTGACACTTCGATATTCCCCTGGGCTCTGCTCTCAGCCCATATCTCTTCTCATTATACAAGATGTCCCTGAGTAAAATTATCTACTCTCAGAATGCTGAGTACAAAAACTATTCTAATCATAAGCTGCTGGGGTATATTTTCCCCCTAGAAGATTAACTTTTTTCCTGCCTCCCTTCTTTTCTTCCTACTTTAACTAGAAACATAGTTATTTTTCTAAGTCGTAAATCTGAACTACTAACATCTTGGATTAAAACACTTCAGTGGTTCCTTACTGCTTACAGTATAAACTTTAGACTCCTTTATTTGTTAGACAAGTTCTGTCCCTTGTTTAACTTTCCAGTGTTATATCTTACCACTTCTATAGATTAAAAAAAGTTACAGTTTGATAAACTTTGTTTGAATTCCGATGGTGGATACAAAGGCAGGAAAGACAGAGACACTCCCTTCCTACAAAAGGAGGCTTTATAGAAAAAAAATATATATCTAAAGGCCCATAAATCAAAGAAGAGAATTGCTCTTTATTGGCAGCCAATTTGTTTCCTACAACTGATCTCACTACTCTATATTTATATTTTTCATTCAATCTTTATTTCAATGAGATTATTATTGTTACATTTTTTTTATCTGATGGAGAAGCTGATATGTAAGTTCCTTAATCAAGCATTTTCATTTGTTTTATTCACTCCCACTTGCCCACCACCTTAAATTATAGTGAGCACATGGGAGAACCTTCATAAATATCTTATGAGTAAATGGTGAATTAGAGAAGCTAATTAATTTGTCAGCTTTACAAGATTAACAAGCAACATCCTGGGATACCAATAAGGTCTAACTCTAAATCCTTTACTTTATCATAATCATATACCATGAGCATTGGAACTGTGTATATTTTTTTCATCATTTTGTTATCAGTGCATGCAAGGAGCTTGGCACAGGGTAGATAATCAGGAACATTCTTGAATAAATACTCTCATAAGGCTCTTTTCTACATAAAATAGATATCAAAAATATATTTTAGAACATGATTTTTCAAAATTATTAAATCATATAAATGGAGTTGACGTAATAAATGGATACAATTCATATTTACTTACATCACATAAAACTGATATTTTAGGTACTCATATTCAAACTAATATATATGCCATCAGATATCACTGCCTAATATGGTATTCTGAAATAGACGTGACCCATGTATCTGCAATAGAAAATTTCCTCACTGGGTTGAGTGAATTTATTACTTTGTCAATTATTGACTCAATGAGGCTGACACCTTTCTGGAGAGAAGCCCAACCTTTTTTCTTCTCCTGAAGGGTGCAACTTCCTAGGTCATTCACCTCAAATATTAATGCAACTGAAAAATTCTGTTGCCATCTTCATTACTTATATCAACTGTTTTAATATATAATTCACTTTGATTTCACTGAAAAATTATTTCGAAAAATATTTTTTCAAAAGCCATAATATGAATTTAACATTAAGTAAAATAATAGCTTTTAAGCAAGACTTAATAGTTTTATACGCACACACACATAATTTTTTTCATAAGAATCACTATCAATGTAAGACAAGTGTTACATACATGTTTCTTCCAACTAGTTGCTCACATACTGCTTTCCACTTCTTAATGTGAAAGCCATTTCCTTTTTACCCTTCCTCTAACTGCTGGTAACCCATACTAACCCACAGCATCCAAACTGTCTTGGGTTGATGATGCCACCTGGTGGCAGAAAATAGTCTGACCCATGTTCCCCCAGGATTGCTCCCTCCTCAGGGAAGTTCTGCAAAATCTGTTGCCAATGTTTTCCTCTTTTCTTCCTTTCCACATCTTAATTAGTTGTACCATAAGTAATTTCTCAATGTACTAATGGGTCTTTTTAAATCTTCTCCATCTTCCCCTCTTTATTGCCTCCATTTCCTCTAGCTATACCTCTGTTTTTCCTTCCTTCTGCTATAATTGATGTTTAAATAAAAACCTTTTTGGTGCATGATTGTTTAGTATATCAAGAGTCCTACTCATATAAATGTAACCAAGGAGATGGAAAAAACAAAGTTAAATTGTATCTTATGAATTAATTTTGATAAGGAACAGCAAAATAAGTCTCTCTCTACTTTCTTGGATTCCAGAAAAGCAGTTCCATTCCTTAGAGGTAATAACAGTTATTAATACTCCACAGACATAAACATACTCAACCAAAATCATAGCCTATTAATCATAGTTTTCTGTGCCAGGTTTCATTTCCACAATACCATGTTTTAATAATGTTTTCATTTAAGTACACAGAAAGCTGCCTCATTCTTTTTAAGGGCCGCATAGTATTTCACTGCACAGTTGTGCCTCGTTTATGTTTAACAAATTCTCCACTGAAGGATTCTTATGTTTTCTTTCCCTAATCTTTTTCTTCAACAAAAATAATGCAGTGTGCCAGTGCCTGGGTAGTTGTACATTACCTAGAAATAGACAATGAGTCCTAAGGGTAACAGCAGAAAATAATAATATTTTGAGATGAAATAAAAATGAAACACTAGCACCCTAAGTTCTGTGACAATTTCCAAACACAACTTTTAGACTACAAAATCATTTTTATCTAAACCCTTATCCTAACTGAATTAACTTTTTCCCAAAACATGGCCTCTTTTCCAACCTTATGTCCTTGTAAAAGGTTTTGGATTTCCAAACTTATAAATTTGGGGACAGAATGTATTTTTAAAGATGGGATTTCCTTCAGAAGATATTATTTCAACTGCTTATTACACTAAAAATTACATTTAATTATTAAACTAAAAATTTTATAAATATACAATTTAAGAGTACACTGTCTCAAATTAATTGACTTGATTTCTTCTCAAAAGAAATAGCTGTTGGAATAGCTAGCAGTCATGTAATGTATAATGACTATAATAAACTGGTGTGATGATTTATATATTCCATCACCATCACTGCCTAATTAATTTAAGAAAATTCAATAAAGATTATGTCATATGTTTAAATATCTAAACATGCCCATTTACACATATAACCTGTAATTTTTAAATATTTATAATTAAATATTGATAACGAATATTGATAGTAACATGGATTTAATGTGTTACGTGCTAAATGTCTTATGTAGTTTACTCATCTAATCCTCATAAATAAACACTCTATTATTACGTGTGATTATTTAAACAGCTGAGGCTTAGGGTAATAAAATATTTTCAGAATGTTAGGCTGCAGTAAGTGTTAAAGCAAGAGACTGAATTGGGGTTGTTAATCCTAATTCACATATTTATTAAGTGCCTGTGTTTATTAACTGAACCCATATGTTTATGAACTCTCAATCTTATTTATGCATATATGCTCATGACTAGGAGAATAAAAGTAACTAAATGTGGCAGAAGAGAATGAGGCAGATAACAACTGGATTAAAAGTGGTAAAAATGAAAGTAGTAGTGCAAAGGATGAAAGCAATGGTATAATAGGTAAGTAAAGGTATCTTTGGATTTCATTATATACATTTTTCAAAAGCTCTTTTTGATCATGGATTTCTTAATGATTAGTGGCTGCACAGTCAAATGTAAAAAATCAACAGGCAAATCTAGACATTTGGATTTGAACTGTCCTTCCCTTAAGTCTCTAAGATCAAGTCCTTAAGATTTCAGGGGAAACAGAAAAATGACTAATTCAGGGCTTTGTAAGGAGGAAACAAATTACTCTCAGGGCTGAGAAGATGCTTTTGTGATTGGTTGTCACAAAGGTAGAAATTTGATACCATAGATAAGTTCAACAAATATTCCTTGATGTTACAAGCCTCATTATTAGTGAGATAAAAATTCAGTATGAAAAACTGAAACTTAGATATTTCTAGTGTTATTAATTTTGAAATATAGCATTTAAAGTTGTCCTTCATTCAAAACACAAAATCCCTCACACTCTATATGAATGAACCAAACAATTTTGCAACTCTGATTATTTCATCAAATATATTCAACAAATACTTGTGGGCTTCCTACTGACTTATCTGCTCACCATGTACCAGGCATAGCAGTAAGCAAAATAGACACAAATTTCTGCCCTCATGGATCTTACATTCTAGTGTGGGAGGAAAAAATAGCACTATATATATATATATATATATATATATATATACACATATATATATACACACATATACATATATGTATATATATATATAGAGTCTGTTAGAAAATGAAAAAAAATAATGGAGAAAAACAGATTAGAAAAGATAAATAAGGAGTCAGGGGCACAGTTTTAAATGAAGTAGTCATGAAAAGCTTTTCGGAGAAGTTGATATTTGAAGAAAAACCAGAAAGAGGTGATGGAATGAGTCATGTGGCTATTTTGGAGAAAAGCATTCCATGAACAGCAAATGCACAGACACTAAGGCAGGAGAATGCCTTTCATTTTGAAGGAAATATGAGGGGGCAAGGATGGCTGGAATGAGGGAGGGGAAGAAAGAAGGGGAGGAGAGAAGATCAGAGAGGACACAGGAGTTTAGTCTTCAAAACATTTTAGGTCATTGTAAGGTCTTTGCTTAACCACTGAGGAAGAAACAGAAAGCCACTGAAAAGGTTTAATGAACTAAACATCCAAGCTGTAAGAAAAGCAATGGTTCCAAGCGTTTCTGTGGCATTATTCTGAGAATAGAATAAAGTCAAATAGCTTCATAAAGAGACTAAACATCCCTCACCAAGCCAGCAATGGAATGTACATCCATTGCTGTGATTAGGAGCATGTCAGAGCATGTGTACCTGGCTAGGCTAGAAACCCTGTTTCCTGAACCCCCTTCTCTGAATGATTGCCAAATACACTTGGCTATGGGGGAGTATGTGCGTGATCTAGAGGTAGAACTGGAACAGTACGGTAGTCATTGCTCTGTGAGGGTCGTCATCGTCAGATGACATGATGACAAGAGCAGAGGTACCAGGCAGGTTTCAGCCTCTCCTAATTCTCCTCCACTCTGCATCCAGCATCTTCTTGGTCACTGATTCTCTTATCCAAGAGTGGCCCAGGGCTACCACTGAGCACTCCACTGGGAAGCCACAAAGGTGATAACTTACCAGAGGTAATAATTGCCTACAGGCTCCCACTCCAGCTTCTTTTTGGAAGTTCAACCTGGTAGCCAGAAGTGCACGTTTTCTCAGATCAATGGTTTCTCTACAGATCCAATTATCATTTCTGACCTTCACTTCCACAGGTCCTTCTATAATTTTGGAAGGCCTAATTTTTCCAATAAATCCATTATCTGATAACAGTCATTAGTGACTCTGCTTCTGTGCCTGGAGTTGCCCAATCCAGCCCATTTTCAGAAAACTGTTCACTTGCTTCAACATTTGATAAATTTAGCTAATACTGGCAAGTTTGGGAAAATTTGTAAAATAAATATAAGTCTTTGTAGGACATGTTTGGTTCAGGCCAAAAATGTTTTGAGATGTTTTCAGAAAGGCTTTTCTGCAGCAGACAGAATGTGGTTTATAGCCTGTTCCAAGGTATAAGAATAACATCCAATCCCAAATTCTGATTCCGAATGCCATCAATTTGGAAAATGAGAACAGATGTTGACAGAGATGTATTTGCCAGTCTGAAGCCTCAGCAAACACTCTGAAGCAAAGACAATGTAAGACTACATTGAATAAATATCCTCTTTTAAATTTATTTCACAAACCCTTTTCGCTGTATCCCCTAAAGGTGACATCTCTAAGATGATGAATACAAAAAGGTGTTGTCATTGAAACTCAGCAAAGTTTCTGTATTAATACCACAGATTCAAATATAAGATACCCACATTAAAGAGAATCTTTACACATGTTTTAGTTTGAAATGTAAATGAATGTCTGATTTATTCATCAGTGATTTCAGACTTGAGTGTTTCTCCTTTCTAAATGTATTAGGTGTATCTGAGTTACAACTCAAAGAGCACATAACAGGTATGTCTGAGTAAAAAGATATGTAGATACACACTTTGGAAAAAAAACAAGTTGTGAGGAATTCCCTTAATTTTTATTCAAGCAAAAATCCCATTTAATCTGAATTTACCTTATTTCTCCAATGCAGTGTTTGGACTTTGTGAAATACAGACTGTAGAAGAGTGGAAGTCTTCAACAAATTAAAGATAAAAAAAGACTTATGTTACTTGATGCTATTGATCCAAAGTCAACAACAATTTATTGAGTTAATATATGTTGGAGATTCTTTATTACACTGTTTTTTTAATCCTTCTGATCACTCTGTGTGCTGGCTTTACAGAATATGGATGTTCTCCGAGAATAAATAATTGGCATGTATTCTTAGCACCACTGAGCAGCAGAACCATTATGTGGACCCTGACATATTGACAACAAATTAGCGTTCCTTTCTTCAACTCAATGCTAGGTGTGGAAAAGCACTAGACTCCAATATTTATTTATTTCTCATTTAAACCTTACTAGAGACGTACTAATTCACCAAACATCAATTATATAAACACTGACACGAGCACTGAAGAATTAACTGCTAGTTGAGTGGTTTGTGCTCAATTTTATTTATTTCCTTTCTAATTCCATCAAGTAGTGGAAAGAATTTAAGCCAAATAACTCCACATTCACCCTTTGGAAACTTGGCAACACCGGACAAGCGACTCTCTGAACTTCATTGTCCTCATCCACAAAAATAGCAGTCAGATCACCTTACCCCCAGGACTGCAGTGAGGGTCAAATGCAGTCAGACTGTCAATAAACATTAGGTTCCCCTCCTTTTCTAAAGATTTCAAAAAGTAGTACTATTGTTTTGGATAATTTCAACAAATATTTAATGTAAAAAGGAGTCTGAAAATTGTCCCATGTCATCAATAATAATATTTCATGAGCTTTTGATTTAGATTTAATGGGGTATAATGCCTTTTAATTGCTAGTTAATCTCCACTGTGTTACAATAAGAGGAGGAAAGGGGAATGGGGAGAGGTGATGATGTTGTTTTGGAGAGAGTCCTTGTTCTGCTAGATCTCTTCCAATTTGGTATGAGTGCATACAATTTGCCAATAAAAGCTGACATGGGTCCAATAAATATGGCCCTGCTTTGCAAAGAGTTTATATATTATTTTCCAGTTTTTTTATATTAACCTAAACTGTTGTCATATATATATATGAATATATATATATATTTCAGTTCGGAAAAATATTAGCTTGTCACATATATATATGAATATATATATATTTCAGTTCGGAAAAATATTAGCTTGTCATGAAACAATATAAACCAAGAAACTATCGGTCTTTTTTTACAGATGTTATTCACATTTAGCTGGAGATAAATATATCAATTAGCAATGTCCCTTTTTTAAGATTAATGGCTTTAAATATAACACTTTAATAAAACTCTTATTGATAGTCTACAGATTCAATGCAACCCCTATCAAATTTCCAACGGCATTTTTCACAGAATTAGAACAAAAAAATTCTAAATTGGTATTTGAATAGTCAAAGCAATCCTAAGAAAGAAACATAGAGATGAAGGAATCAGGCTCCCTGACTTCAGATGATACTTCAAAGGTACAGTCATCAAAACAGTGTACAGTATACTGGCACAAAAACAGACACACAGATCAATGGAACAGGATAGAAAGCCCAGGAATAAACCTACACATCTATGGTCAATTAGTCTATGACAAAGGAGGCAAGAATATACAGTGGAGAAAAGACAGTCTCTTCAATATGTGGTGCCTCGGAAAACTGGACAGCAACATGTAAAAGACTGAACTATTGCCTTTGGAATGGATTAGCAATGAGATCCTGCTGTGTAGCACCAGGGACTACGTCTAGTCACTTATGATGGAGCATGATAATGTGTGATAATAGAATGTGTACATGTATGTGTGACTGGGTCATCATGCTGTACAGCAGAAAAAATTGTATTGGGGAAATAACTATTAAAAAATAATAAAATGGGAAAAAAATTCATTCAAAACGTAAAAAAAAAAAGAAAATTCTCTAACACCATGTATAAGAATCAGCTCAAAATGGATTAGAGACGTAAATGTTAGGAATGATACTTTAAAACTCCTCAGAGAAAATACAGGCAGACCACTCTTTTACATAAATAGCAGCAATATTTTGGGGGGGTTCATCTCCTAGAATAATGGAAATAAAAAATAAATGGGACCTAACTAAACTTAAAAGCTTTTGCACAGCAAAGGAAATCATGAACAAAATGAAAAGATAACCTATGAAATAAAATATTTGCAAATGACATGACCAAAAAGGAACTGAGTCCAAAATATGTAAACATCTCATACAACTCAATAATGAAAAAAAAATCAATTAAAATGGGCAGAAACCTACATTTCTTCAAAAAAGACATACAGATGCCAACAGACACATGAAAAGATGCTCAACATCACTAATTATTAGAGAAATGCAAATCAAAATCACAAGTTTTAGTTCACAGCAGCCAGAATTGCTATCATGAAAAGTCTATAAATAACAAACACTGGAGAAGATATGGAAAAAAGGGAACCCTTCTACACTGTTGGTGGGAATGTAAATTGGTGTAGCGAGTATGGAAAACAGTATGGAGATTCATTAAAACATGAAAAACAGAGCTATCATATGATTCAGTAACCCCACTCCTGGGCATATATCTGAGAAAGACAAAAATTCTGATTCGAAAAGACACATGCACCCCAATGTTCACAGCCAGCTCTATTTACAATAGCCAAGATATAGAAACAACTCAAGCGCCCATCAATGGATTATTGGTTTAAAAAGACGCAGAATATATACATATATACACACACATATATACACACATATACACACATATACGTACACACACATAATAGAATATCACTCAGCCATAAAAAAAATGAAATACTGCTATTTGCAGTAACATGGTTGGACCTAGAGAATATCATACTAAGTGAAGTCAATCAGACGAAGATAAATATTATGTGATATCACTTATATGTGGAATGTAAAAAATAATGCAAATGAATCTACATACAAAACAGAAATGGACTTGCATAGAAAACAAGTTTATGGTTGCCAAACAGGAAAGGGAAGAGGGGTGGCAATAAATGAGGAGTATGATATTAACAGATACAAACTACATACAATAGATAACAAGGATTTGCCACATAACACAGGGAACAATATTCAATATTTTGTAATAACCTAAATGAAAATAATCTGAAAAAATATATACATGTATATAACTGAAGCACTTTGCAATACACCTGAAACTAGTATAATATTGTAAACCAACTACATACTTCAATTAAAAAAATAAAAATAAAACCTATGCCTTCAGTCACTAAAAAAAAATCTTTCTTCAGACATTCAAATGAGTGAGTTAAAAAAGGAAACCTTTCTATATTTTGGGTTTTCTTTTCTTCTGATTTCCATTTCTCATGTAGAGTTTTTTTGTTTTTGTTTTTGTTTGGGGAGGGGGTGGATAGTACGTGAGAGCTTTGCTTTCATTGTTGTTTTTGCTTGTTGTTTATTTGGGTCATTTGGGTTTTGGGGAACATCTTTATTAGAAAAGAATCTGAAATCAGTGCTACTTAGAACCTCCTAAGAACAGACACTGAGGTTGTGGATGTACTATATTTATTGGGCTATTAATTTCCTAATTATTTAATGAACTTCCCTTTTAATGGTTCTGGAAACCTCTACCAAAACAAGTAATGTGAATAATTCATAGAGTACTTACTATTTGCCAAGCATTGTTTTTGGAGCTCGACATTTATCAACTCCTCCTTACTACAGCACCAGCAGGTAGGCACTATTCTATACACAAGGAAACAGGCACAGAGCCAAGTCAACTGCCCAAGTCAACTGCACAAGGAGGGTGTCACAGAGCCAGGATCCAGAACCTGGGGGTATGGCTTCAGAGCTCTCATGCTTCTATTAAACACAAAACAAGTTTTTTTAAAAAACAACAACCACCACCAAAAAAAACCAGAGTTTAGAGTTTATTTGAATAAATAAATGTATAATGTTCTTGAAAATGTTTTCAAAATTTTAAGTATATTTAAAATAAAGCATTTTTGAACTACGTTTTCATTTTAAGCAAACGTTCTGAATATAAGCTACATAAGCATATTTGAATTTACCAAGCATGAGGTGTGTTAACTTTGAGAATTATCTAGATGTTCAATTTTTTAGGCTAAATGATTAAAACAAAATTTACTTGTTTCTAATTTCAGAACTTTGCAGGCATATTTTCAGAAATTTTAAAAAAAATTATAGTCTTGGATTCCCATTGTGGCGCAGTGGTTAACAAATCCGACTAGGAACGATGAGGTTGCGCGTTCCATCCCTGGCCTTGCTCAGTGGGTTAAGGATCCCGCGTTGCCATGAGCTGTGGTGTAGGTCGCAGACGCAGCTTGGATCCCGAGTTGCTGTGGCTCTGGCGTAGGCCAGTGGCTATAGCTCTGATTCGACCCCTAGCCTGGGAACCTCCATATGCCGTGGCAGCAGCTTAAGAAAAGGCAAAAAGACCAAAAAAAAAATATATATATAGTCTTCAGATTAGATGGAACTGTACGGTAAAGGAAAAAAATAAAGATAGATAGCTATCTAGCTAGCTGGAAGGAATAGAGAGAAAGGAGGGAAAGAAAGAAGGAAGTATTTGATCATTTGTGTTCCAGGGACTAACTCAGATGTATCATGACCTCATGTCTATGCACGCAAAATGACTCACTATTCTTGCCCATAAAGAACAGGTACACTGCAGATAGTATTACATTTACCCTCCTCAAATACAACTAACTCCACTCAGTGCTGAGCTGGAAAAAGATCCTGGGAGACATTGAAAGAAAGATTAGAGCTATGGCTTCTATATATTCACTGTGGTACTAATACCTTAACTGCCAGAATAATCTCCACAAGTATTTAACAACCACTATCCTTGTAATGCTTATTCTTTCTCTTTTTCTCTCATTCATATGTTCTTTAATACACTTATACTCTAAGCCTACTTCTATTGCCCATATGAGAAAAGAGAGTCTCAGAGAGGCTTTACTTGAATGAATTGCTTAAAGCAGCCCTACTAATTAGACTTAGCAAACCAATTTTATTGTAACATTTATGTATTCCTCTTATTAATACATACTAATGCCTTCCAAAAAAGCCTAACTTCAAACTGTAATATGGTTTAGGTCATAGAAGAATTTGACATGGAAAAATGACCTTATTAATATGTATAGAAACACATTCATTTTATTTCCTGATACCCTACAGTTTTAACAGTTTTAAAAGTTCTGATTCATGACCTTGAGTAAAATACATATCAGTCAGTAAAATTACGCTGTTTTTTCCTTTTAAGGCTATTCATCTCACTCTTAACTATTTTGCCCAGTTAGTCAGTAATTAAGAATGTGCTTTAGTTTTTAATATCATTAAAGTGAATAAGTAACCACAAAATCTATATTCTTGGACAGTTAACTCATTTCATAGATATAAAGGGACTCATTAATTAGTTGTAGATTAAGGTTTGCCTTGCATGTTATCAATGACTTAACGTTATATGATTCAGTCATTAGATAATATAATTACTTTCTATTAAAATCTTTTTTATCATTACAGAATTTAGTGGATACATTAGAAGGAAATTATGTAAAAATTCACACATTCAGGACAGTTTGGTGGTAAGGGGAAGAGAGGAGATAGAGGAGGGGCAACCACAGTTATGCGGAATCTAGACTACACCAGTGTGGTTCAATTTTTTTTTTTTTTTGGTTCCAAGGACGCTCTTATTTTCAGAGGGCATCCCTCTCTGATGGAGCTCCTCAGGTTAAGATAGGGTGCACTGTGGGCAAACCCCCACCATTGGCTCCTTACAGTTCTTGAATCCTGTTTTCAAGACCCACACTTTTTTTTCCTTTTCTTTTTTTCTTTTACTTTTTAGGGCCCCACTAGCGAAATATGGAGGTTCCCAGGCTAGGGGGTTAATCAAAGCTGCAGCTGCCAGCCTATACCACAGCCACAGCAATGCAGCATCTGAGCCCATCTGTGACCTACGCTGAAGTTCATGACAACACTGGATACTTAACCCACTGAGCAAGGCCAGAGATCGAACCCTCATCCTCATGGATACTAGTTGGGTTCTTAACCCACTGAACCACAACAGGAACTCTTTCAGGACTCACACTATGATATTCATTGACTATTAGCTCTGGAAATCTACAATTCCAAATCTAGCAAATAAGAAGAATGTCAAAGAAGCTGTGAAGGAGGTCCCTGCCTGCATTCAGATCCTGACACTGAGGACTCCTCTAGCCATAGTGAGAAGCGTCATGAAGCCTCTTCTGTAGAACGGGGAGAATTTCCCTCTATCATATCTTGAAATGTGCCAAGAATAGGAGTGTACACTTGTGGGGTCCATAAGCAATTTAAGACAATAATTGTGAACACCTTGCTCTGACCAGTTTCATTTCTATAGTGAGAAAGGAAAATATCCTGGGTCCTTCCTATGAGCACAGCTAAGAGCTCCGGGTCATGCATGTGCTCTGTGCACAGAATCACAGGAAGATGTCGGCTATTTTACTTCTGTGAAGTGAAGGGAAAAAGGATAAAAAGAAGAAACAAAGAAGAGCACAGAGTAAGAACAATGCCTTGGAAAAGAAATCCAAAGACAACCATCATCAGGCCCAAAGAACAAACAAAGAGGAAATTTGAAATTCTAAAATAAATCTGTTCAGGGAATTCCCCAGTGTCTAGTGGTTAGATCTCGGCACTTTCACTCCTGCAGCCCAGGTTCAATCCCTGGTCTGGGAACTGACACCCAAATTAAACTGCAGCATGCCACGACCAAAAATAAAATAAGTTTCTTCATACCAATAGCATCTATATTTCGCTAACATGAAAAGTTGTTCATGTACAACATGAATGGCAGCAAAGAAGAAGTATGGGCACCACGGAGAGGCCTGGGTCTGAATCTCATGACTATACTGATCAACTTCATGACATTGGGAAAATTATTTAATCTTTCTAAACTTTAGTTTTATCATCTATAAAGTGGATATAGCAATATGAACCTGAAAGTGTTCTTAAGAGGACTGAATGTGATAATGTACATAAGGTGCCAAAAAGCCCAGCACATAATAGGCTGCAAGCCAATATTATTTGGCAAGGAGATCTGCCTATTGATACTGAGTGAACCAGAGCCCACTGGAATTCCAATAGTTTTTCCAGTGAGATGCTCAATCATCTGCCTTAGGTGACTTTAGTTCAAGTACTTCCAATGATAGTCCACTTAGAGGTTTTCTCCTCATGTAATCCAGGTTAAACAACTGATCTATGGTCATATGCTACCCAGCTTGTCTTAGATAGTATTTCACATCTCTCATTATCAGAAAAATATTTCCAAGGGCAGGTACTACCTACGGTTGCTAAGCAGTAGCAGTTGTATGTAATATATTCTACATTATGTTTAGTATAGTACACGTGTGAACATTTACAAGCCACACTTCCTATGCACTAACAACTGCAGGGTATCTGGAAGAAAGCTGTAGCTTCAATAAAATAAGCTGTGCTCAAGTTTATTTGAATCATCACTTGGGACTTTTTAAAGAACATGTTATTGCTGGAGTTCCCGTCGTGGCACAGTGGTTAACGAATCTGACTAGGAACCATGAGGTTGCAGGTTCAATCCTGGCCTTGCTCAGTGGGTTAAGGATCCAGCGTTGCTGTGAACTGTGGTGTAGGTTGCAGACACAGCTTGGATCCCACGTTGCTGTGGCTGTGGCATAGGCCAGCAGCCACATCTCCAATTAGACCCCTAGGCTGGGAATCTCCATATGCTGCAGGAGCGGCTCTAGAAAAGGTAAAAAGACACACACACACACACACACACACACACACACAAAGGACATGTTACTGATTAATAATGCTTTATTTTTAATTTTGGAAACCCTTTGTATGTAAAGTTGCAGCAAGAGACAGAGGGTCAAAAAACATCTCCTCCTCAGACATGGCTTAATTGCATTCCAATTACACAGGTAGCTTTCAAATTGGAGCTACAGCTGCTGGCTTACACCACAGCCACAGCAATGCTAGATCCGAGCCATGTCTGTGACCTACACGACAACTCACAGCAACGCCAGATCCTTAACCCACTGAGCGAGGCCAGGGATCAAACCCACAACCTCGTGGTTCCTAGTTGGATTGTTTCCACTGCACCACAATGGGAACTCCAACATTTCTTATTTGCACAGAGAAAGGTAACATTACTCAGAAGAAAACAAGAACTTTCGTAGGGATGAGGAACTAACATATCCTCAGGGCCCAAGTGATTATTATCAAATGCCTGTAACAGATTGGAAGTGAAAACAAAAACCAGTTGGACTGAGGTTATGGCAAAATAGACACAAAGGTATTCAAACAAAACATTGTCAAGAACACAGTGAAAATAAACTGAAGTATTTTTTGGACTACTTCTTACCCATAGGACTTTGTCTGCAAACCCCTGATCTGTGACCTAAATGGTAAAGGCATGGGAAGGAAATTGTCAATACAGATCTTTGAAAGTGATGGCCCATTTGGCAGGTCTGACCCCCAGGGAGGGCTTAGCAGAGTCCTGAGCACCAGAGGTAAGTTCACCATTTTGCCTGAGGCAGGGCCTAACTATACTAAGGCTGGTAAGTAGCCTACAGGCCAAATTATAGCTCTGAAAATACAGCAAAGGTGAGAGAGAGATAGTATGAACTTATGCAAATTAATCAAGTGTATATCACTACGGAACTGGCAGTTTCAATTGTCTCCTTAGTTGTCTATAGTGGGCCATTTCTGAATTAAATGGGAGACTATTTTTTATCTTTTTTCCTACTTGATCAAATAGAGGATAATGTGAATAATGGCAAGAATAATAATACTATTTATAATCTTCATTCAAACAATCTTTAAAAATATATAAATTTATCTTCCTTCAGTAAATGAAAAATAAAGGTAAAAATCTTTGTCCCCTTGTGCCCACAAATATACTAAATATAGATATAGTATATAGCAATTTTCCATTGTCCTTACTAGAAACTTTCTAGAGACAGAGTATTTCAATAAGAAAATGAAAGTGGTTGGTCCTATGGCTCTTTAAAATTTACCTTTTATTCTCCTTGAATTTGCTATACCAGAGTGATGTATTGCAGGACTAACATGTTTGGAAAAAAATTCAAACAAGCTAATTTTTGCAAAAGCTTTCATTTACATTGTAGTTAGTGTTAATATGGTAAGATTTTCAAAGACACAAATGAATTTTAGAAAATTTTACATAGATATTTCCAAGTCTTCACTGCACACTCGACATGCAACGTGATAGAATTTTGAATAAACTTCTAGGATTTATTTTCTAAGAAATTTTTATTTCTGTAGTACAGGAATATAATGACAGATCTAGTCCAAATGCATCATAGCTGAAATTTGGACTCAAATCAAAATAATCAACAGTATACATTAAATCCCTCATGTCCCTTTTTGATTCTGCTACTTCCTAAAAAAATTAGGCAGTATGAATAAATTCTTCTTCTAAAATGTTTTTTTACATATTGTTTTAAAACATGTAATTTTTTAAATTAAAAATAGAAAAATGTCCTATAGAATGTACTGATGGAAGAACTGTAATGATCTTTACACTCTTGTTTTTTCTTATCAAGTACTTAATATGTGCTAGGAACTATACTGTGAATGAATGAAAAGTGGCTCCCATCCATAAGGATTTGAGATTCAATAATGGAGACAGAAATATAAGTGGTAACTTTAAAGTTGCTATGGGAGACCAGACATCATATTTTATCTAACAGGTCATGTGTCTGGGATCTGCTACTTAAGAGTGCAACTCTTGTAAAGAAACTCTGAATGGCCATTTAAGATGAATACTGATGAATTATTTCCTTTTTTATTGTAGTAAAGACATTTAATATAAGACCTATCTTCTTAAAAATGTCAAGTGTATAACACAATATTATACCACAGGCAGAATGTTGCACAGTGGATCTCTAGAACTTATTCATCTTGCTTGATTGAAACTTTACACCCCTGATTAGCAACTCCCCACTTCCCTCTCCCTGCTCATCCCCTGGCAACTACTATTCCATTGTTTGTTTCTATAAGTTTGACTATTTAAGATATCTCATGTAAGTGGAATCATACAGTATTTGCCTTTCTGTGACTGGCCTATTTCACTTACCATACTTTCCTAGAAGGTTAGTTCATGTTGTTAGACACTGCAAGACCTCCTTGTTTTTGAAAGCTGAATAATAGTCCACCGTACATACAAGCTACATTTTTCTTTATCCATTCATCCATTGATGATATTTAGAGTTTTCCACATCTTGGCTATTGTGAGTGATGAATGAACATAGGAATGTGAATATCCTTTCAAGATCTTGATTTCAATTATTTTGGATAAATATCCAAAAGTGGGATTGCTATATCATACATAGTTATATTTTTAGTTTTTTGAGGAAACTTTATACTGTTTTCCACAGGGCCTGCTCCATTTCACATTCCCACAAACAGTGCACAAGTGTTCAAATTTCTCCACATCCTTGCCAACACTTGCTATTTTTTGTTTTTTTGATAATGGCCAATGTTCTTGGTTTGCTTTCTTATCTCCCACCCTGTCCCCAAATAAAATTTAGTTCCCAATCAATGACAGATTATTCCAGTATCTCAAATTCTAGTCAGATAAAAGAAGTTTAAATGGTCTCTAATTCAACAAAAATACAATGGAAAGAAATGGAAATAGTAGAAGATTCTTGGTAGAAATTCTCAATATTGTCCTTGGAATAAAATGAGTTGACTGTTAATGCTTTGTTGGTGATTTTCATCCATGGGCCTATAAGAAATGTGTTCTCTCATCAAGTTTGCTGTTGGGTGAACAGATTTAGTTATATATCTATTACCAAAGACTTTCTGGGTGAAGACCCACTGAAGAAATATCTTTTATTTTTTAAGTACTAGGGAGAGCTTTGCTTCCCCTGAGAAACAGATGTTTTCTCCTTTTTAACTGGCCCTTTCTACATTTTTCTTAAGCTGTGAAGAAATTCAGTGCCAAATTCTATGCTCAAATATAGCAACCGAGGGATCTGAATGGTCTCTATATTATTTTTCTCTCCGTAAATTTTCCATTTAATTTTTGGAAAAAGTAAGTTCCTGTTTTAATTTTTGGGAAAAAAGTATTATATTATTGAATTGCACACATTTTCTGCTAATAATACATTATATGTAGAATGACATGGAACATAAGTCATAATCAATGAATTAATATTTTCTTAAAGATTAGGTAAACATCGGATTTCCCGTCGTGGCGCAGCGGAAATTAATCTGACTAGAGATCATGAAGTTGCGGGTTCGATCCCCGGCCTTGCTCAGTGAGTAAAGGACCTGGCATTGCCATGAGCTGTGGTGTAGGTCGCAGATTCAGCTCAGATCTGGCATTGTTGTGGCTCTGGTGTAGGCCAGCAGTTAGAGCTCTGATTAGACCCCTAGCCTGGGAACCTCCATATGCCACGGGTGAGGCCCTAAAAAGACAAAAAAAAAAAAAGATTAGGTAAACATCAATATCATCAATCATTATAACCCATGCTTAAATATGTAGAAGACTGTTTTGTGTGTCATTGTAAATAGTTATAAGTAACTTTTCTTATTTGATTAAACAGTTCTTTTCAAAAAAGTACCTTCATAAAATTCATCTGAAATCACAAGGAAGAGTATATAAATAGGAAAGTCCCTTTTTTCCCTAAAATACTTAAAACATTTTGAGGCTAAAAGGATACCAAGAGCCAAATTTCAACCAATTTGTGAATCATAACAAAGCACAGGTGCAGCTGGAACAAACTGCTGTCATAAAAGAGGACATTTTCATTTTTGGTAAAACAATTTGAGTGTCTGGTTTTCATTTCAAAGTCTCTGAAAGTCCAGAGCATCATCAATTATACATTTGCCTTTTCTATATTTCTGTACCACCTAAGCTTATCTAAGTGTAAGGGAAAGGGCTTTGTATGAGAAACATAAAATACTTTGTTTCACACACACACATGTGTGTATATATATATATATATACACACATTGTGAACTGAAGTTTGGCACTTGTCATCAGCCTCTACATGGATAAATCATGAGCCACTGCAGCTGCCAACCCACAGCACCCCCTGAGCAGAGCAGGGTGGAGATCAGGAGTGAGGAACTCTGTGCTCTGGGAAACTGGAAGAAGAGGTCTTCAGACAGATATTTTTAGGAAACTTTACATGCCCAATTCTTGCATCTCCTCATATCTAGAAAAACACTAAAATCCTTTATGGTGATGTTCACTCCTTGTAGTAACCTAATAGTAACCTTCACGAGACTAGCAACAAACTTTTGTAAAATGTGTGCATGTCTGCATGCACCTTCCCCTCACCTTTATCACATTCACTGACATTATTTCCCCCTCCCTCTTTGGGGCGGTCATTTCAGTCATCTGAGAATGCAGCCACCTCCAAGGCTGAGTTGATGAGCCCTCCCCCAAGGGCTGTGAAAACTCAGGATACTGGCCCCAATAGCTGAGAGGCATATCAAAGGAATGATTTCAGTGAGCCTAGACCTCTTTTGTTCCTGCTAATTGTCCTTTTTTGCAAAAACTCATATATCCTAGTTCCCTCCTCACCTCACCTCCTGGGAGAGGTTTCTCAGGGCTACCTGAGATACTGTCTTCCAGGCTTAAGTCCTAATTTTGCCCCAAATATAACTTAGCTCTCAACTTAGCTCTTAACTTTTTTTTAAGTTGACACATATATACATACCATGCATATCTGTATGTATATGTACAAATACATGATAAGTAACTACTCAGAATAAGAGCTTGCCTAGGGCTTTTACCAGATAGTTTTACCGCAAGTCATGCAGAACATTAGCATTTTAATATTTTTATTGTACATGCTATTATCACCTATGTTAATTAGTTTGTTTCTTTCACCCATCATCTCCAACTTAAAAACTTTAAAAGAGTTTAACTCTAGGATACCTCAAGCTCTGATTCCAAACACTCCATTAAGTGCCCTTTGAAGTATTTAAACCTGTCTGTCATGGAAAAAGAGTATTATTTCTCTATTACCTACTCAAAATGGAATTGAGTATTATTGAGTCAAATACCACATTTTGAGAAGGTATTAGTCATACACATGAACAAGAATAACACTTGTTAACATTAATGAAGAGAAAAGCTTCAATAGCTATTATTATTCCTTACACTTTAGATTATGAAATACAATAATCATCAATGTTTACATGGATGTTCCATGCCAAAATGCTGGCTTTGGATACCTTCATAATATCTAAAGCTCTTTGAAGAACTCTGAGCTTTAGAGGTAAAAGTAATTTTGTGTCCTCATATGTGCATCCTGTTTATTTAAAAAAATTGTCTTATGTGTTGAGAATAGTGTTTGGAAAGGCAGGCTTTAGGGTGATGGTAGTTAACAATAGAGTTCTTACTGGATTTTCCTTGTAAGAAAGGGAAATTATATTCAAGTAGTACATGCATATACTGACTTTTTATTTTATACTTTAATGTAAAATTCACATTTTATTTCTTTTAAATCCCTATTTGGGTTTATGTGAGGATAAAGAAAAGTGTTGCCCATTTTTCAAAGAAAGAAAAATTTTATTTTGATGTATCTGAAACTTGAAATGAGTAGATACGTTTAGAAAATAGGTGTACAATATTCTATAGACTTGAATAAAACCATCCAAAAAACAGGTAAACAATAAAGAAGTGCATTATTGGGAATTTAGAATAACAAAACAGACAAGCTTTCTCTTCTTAATATACAGACTTAAATATTGAAGGTGCTAAAATTAACAGCAGGGATAGCCAAAAAAAAAGTAATTTTCTTTTTTTAAATTTATACAGCAAAACCTGGAATAAAAAAATCAGTCACATTCTGAAATAATTTCTTAAAACACCCTTTTTCTTTACCAAGAATGTCACATCCAAAATAATTTAGCACCATAAAAGTTACATAATCATTCTGACATTCTCAAAAAGCAACACAATGGCTTTTTTTCAAAACGGATGAAACATACTGGAGTGCCTTAAAACTAACATATTATCCCATTCAGCAATTCTTCTATGTACACTATGAAAAGCAAAAAAGCATTGTGGTTGATTAGACTCACTTACATAACAATAAACCAGGAGTTGTTTAAAAATGCTAAGCAGTAAATTCCATTAAGGCAACTGATAATTAAATATTAAATCAGGAAAATCCCTATCTAGAGGTCTTCCTGAAGACTAATGATTTAATACAAGAAGCTACTGAAAGAAGGAGCCAAGATTGTACTTTAATGAGTTCCTTACAGCCTCAGTGCTTAAGTATGACCTTATAGTTAGTTAATCAACTAAATACCTGTTGACTTACTGATATCTCAACCTATTAGTGAATTTTATTCATCAGTAAGCAAGAATACTATATTCTAGTACAAAAATATATTCCAGTGGTTCCAGTGGTTCCACAGACATTAGTGTATCAGAATCCATGGGGGTGGGGTGCCCAAATTAGAGACTTCTGATTCCTGCTTCCAGAATTTCTGATTCAGCTGGAGTGGGGCTGGAGAATTTACTTTTGTAATAAGATTGCCAGGTGAGGCTGATAAAGTTAGTCTAAGACTACTTTGATAATCACTTTTCTGGTTTAATAAATTTCTAGTTTCTCTTCCAAAGAATGAGAGATAAAGTATCACAAATTTCCCAACACTCAAGTGAATTGGGAAAACCTAAGCTATTACAGGTTAGGTAAAGCTGTCAGTAGCACTACAGCTAAAGGGCAGTTTTATATACTAGCTGCTAACACTAAACTCTACAGAAGCTTCTGAATTAGAATCTTTAAGAGCAAACAACTTTTGTTCTTTTCTGTCACAAGCTATCCTTCCTCGCCCAGGTCACATTTTTAAGCCCAGTTTGACTTATCTGAGGCTGCATTTCCTTCTCAGTGTGGTATTTTTACTTTAGCCATCTTCTCTATATGAGTATTGTCCAACATAAATAAACTGAATGTCCTAAGTATAATTTTAAATTTTCTATTAGCTACAGAAAAAAAAGTTAGAAAGAAAACAGATGATATAAATGTTAACAATATATTTTAACTCATCAAAAATATTGTTTCAACACATAACATATACAAAAATTGTTAATGTGATTATTCTACTGTTTTGTATTAAAGCTTTGAAATTTAGTATCCATTTTATACCTAATAGCACAGTTCAATTCGGATGCTAAATTTTTAGTGGTTTAAGTTAAAATATAGTTTGGAGTTCCCCTCGTGGCTCAGCAGAAACAAATGTGACTGGCATCCACGAGGATGCAGGTTCAATCCCTGGCCTCACTCAGTGAGTTAGGGATCCTGAGTTGCCATGAGCCTGGTGTAGGTCTTGAAGACATAGCTGGAATCCCGCATTGCTGTGGCTGTGGTATAGGCCAGCGGCTACAGCTCTAATTTGACACCTAGCCTGGGAACCTCCATGTGCCATGGATGCGGCCCTAAAAAGATTAAAAAAAAAAAAAAAAGCAGTATTTAAACTGCTTCAGGTTTACTTAAATCTAATAAAAACACAGAAAATAAAAAATGCAGTTTCTCAATCATACCAATCTGATATTCAAGATCCTGCTAGCTACATATGGTTAAGTGGTTGCCATAAAGGGCAGTTCTATATGTTTAACAACCACATATATATGTTTCTTTTGGCAGGAGACTTAGGAAGGCCTTGAAACAGGTGATTATATTAGACAAATTCCTGAGCCTCCAAAGTAGCCCACAAGTTCTACTGAATGTAGCAGAGGAAGAACAGGACAGCTTGAAGAGGAGCAAATCTCAGTGATGTGATGTCACCAAGCCAGAAGAGGGAGAACTCCATCCTCTATCCTTGAAATTACCTTTTGTTCAAATAATAATATAGCAAGGTTGAAAGTATAAAATTCAATGATCCCATACAACTTACTTTTTAATTGTATTTATTATTCTTAATTTCCCAAAGATTTCTATTTTGAAAACTAGATTCTAACTTGAATATAATTTTACAATTTAAATATCACTAATAAGATAGCCAGTTTATTTACAAATAAAATTCTAAACTTCTCTACAGACTTCTTCAGAAGGAATAGCTGAATTGTTAAGAATTTGTATCAATTTTAGATCAATTTCCTTGAGGGATTTAATTTGTTAATATAATTTGAGAGAAAGAAAGAATAGGAATTTGTTTTTGGCCACACCCATGGCATGCAGAAGTTCCTGGGCCAGGGATCAAACCTGTGCCACAGCAGTGACCTGAGCCACAGTGGTGACAATATCAGATCCTTAACCTGCTAGGCCACCAGGGAACTCCAAAAGTAGGAATTTAAAAATACTTTTGGAATAGCTGCCATTGACAATATGCTTACAATAAACTTAAGGCATCTGTACTGACTTACTTCCATGCGATATTTTAAGTATAACATTGGATTTAACTCTCCACTTATAAAGGTTTACCATCCCTGTTTTATAGATGAGGAAAATGCCATTTAAAGGATGTAATTTTCTCAAAGACATAGAGATAGTAAATGTATCTTTTCTGCCTGTGGACAAGCCTAAAGTCTTTCTTTTTTCTTTTTTTTTTTTGTCTTTTTGCTATTTCTTGGGCTGCTCCCGCGGCATATAGAGGTTCCCAGGCTAGGGGTCTAATCGGAGCTGTAGCCACTGGCCTACGCCAGAGCCACAGCAACGTGGGATCTGAGCCGCATCTGCGACCTACAACACAGCTCACGGCAACGCCGGATCGTTAACCCACTGAGCAAGGGCAGGGACCGAACCCGCAACCTCATGGTTCCTAGTCGGATTCGTTAACCACTGCGCCACGACGGGAACTCCTAAAGTCCTTCTACTGTAAAAACCTATACCATTATCTCATGGAATTTCACTTTGTGAAGACCATTATTCACATGCCAATAATCTGGGAACCAAAATTATTGTTATAAATTTCATTCTAGTCAGAGAACTACCTCTGGAATCATAGTGCCTAAAGAGAACAGCTTTTACATTGCTATATAATTGACAGAAAAATATTTAGAGCAATTTAAAAAAAAAAGGAATTTACTGAAATTGGACCCAAGCTAGAGCTGCACTTCAAATCATGGGTGCTCTCTTTCCTCATGCCCCTTGTCTTCATTCCTTGGTTAACAGACCCGTGGGCTGTTACACATTCAGTAGACATACTGAGGGTCTCCAGTTACCTCCAAAAAAAATTCCAAAAATACTTAAAAATCAAAGTAACCTCATTTTATTTTCATCTCCCTCAGCATTGATTATACTATTTCTGGGAATTCCTAAATTTACAGACATGATACTTCTAATAGCACTGCCTCAAAGAATTATGCAGATTTATAAAACCATTCTAAACTAATTCTAAGTTTGGGTAACTCAATTTTAGGAATAACAGCTTGTCTCTTCATACTTCATTTTGAATAGAAGGGTTTTTGCATGAAGATAATAAAATGCTATTTATAACTCACAACTTACTGAGTTCTTACTATACCCTCTGTTCTGTGATACCAGAAAATAGCAAATGCCCTTGAATTGTAACTGACATAAATTGTTACTGTAGTTTACAGACTTCCTTATCTCAGTAATTCATGGGTAGAGAGCAGGCAATTACCAGTGAGCTGTCATTACTGTCAATAAAAAAAGGAAATTATTTGGCTTTGTAGTCCTCAAATTTAGCTATTCAGTATTAAAATTTGCATTGTGATTTAGGACATTCTCTTAAGGTCATCAATGGAAGAAATACTAGTAGTCTGAGACAATATAGGTTGTCCTAATAAACACTTTGTATTCCATTAGATACTCATACCATTGGCAATACTAGATGTTTGAATGGAATTTGTGGTTTCAGTAAAATTAAAATTATGGGAATAAGGAGTATTGTTTTTTAATGAGGTCAAAATAGGGAATGAGTAAATAATTAGTAGTAGCTAGATTAACTCTCAAAACAAACTGAAAGTACTATGTAAACTGGTTGATATTGACCATAATATAGAACACTATGAAATCTATGTGTTTAAAAACATTATATAGGAAATCAGGAGTTCCCATCGTGGCTCAGTGGTAAATGAACCTGACTAGTATCCATGAAGACGTGGGTTCAATCCCTGGCCTTGCTCAGTGGGTTAACCATCCGGTGTTGCTGTGAGCCGTGGTGTAGGTTACAGACGTGGCTCAGAACCCGCTTTGCTGTGGCTGTGGCATAGGCCAGCAGCTACTTCTCCAATTTGACCCCTAGCCTGGGAACCTCCATATGCCACCACAGGTACAGCCCTAAAGACACAAAAGACAAAAAAAAAAGACAGAAGGAAAATCGTTAAAATAAGAAACCATAGTATTAGAAATAGAAATTATAGCACAGAAATAAAGTTTAATTCCAGAAATTGAACTGTATGGAAAGAGAACATAAGAAGCTGTAGTAATAGAAATGTAATAGATGAATAATAAATGTTCTCATGGGATAAGAGTTTTAAAAAAATGATAGAAAAAAAAAACATAAAATATTTACTTCTAAATGTTCATTTTAACAGTAAGTGGGGATTCAGAAAACAAGCTTTGGGGTTTATTTGCATGTGTAAAACCTAAACTCTAACAGCCCTCTGCAAGTTGAAAATAAAGAAGACATGAAGTGAAGAAGTGAGTTTCAATAGTCTATATACTATGGACCTTGAAACCACTTACTGTTTATATTCTTTTCATTCATTCATCTATTGTTTTTTCCTATTTATTTACTTAAACAGGCTTTATTTTTTAAAGCAATTTTAGGTTCACAGCAATATTGAGTGAAGGTATACAGATTTCCCATGTTTCCTCTGCTCCTGGGCACTCATAGCTTCTTCCATCTTCAACATCCTTTATTAGAGTGGTACAATTGTTACAACTGATGTACCTACCTTGATACATCATTGTCACTCAGAGTCAATGGTTTACATTAATGTTTACTCTTCCTGTTGTGCATTCTATGGCTTTGGGTAAATGCATGATATATATCCACCATTCCAGTATCATACAGGGTATTTTCACTGTACTAAAAATCTTCTATTCCCTGGCTATTCATCCCTCCTTCACTTTTAACCTCTGACAACCACTGATCTTTTTACTCTATCCATCGTTTTGTCTTTTCCAGATGTCACAGAGTTGGAATCAGAATATGGTAACCTTCAGAGGCTGTCATCTTTCACTTAGTAATATTCACTTATAGTCCTTCCATGTGTTTCATGGTTTGATAGCTCATTTCTTTTTAACACTGAATAATATTCCACTGTATGGATGTACCACAGTATATATATATCACTCATCCACTGAAGGACATCTTGATTGCTCCCAAGTTTTGATCATTATGAGTAAAGTTGCTATAAACATCCATTTGCAGGTCCTTCTGTGAACAAGTTTTCAATTCCTTTGGATAAATACCAAAGAGCATGATTTTTGTATCACATGATATACAAGTCTGATATTCATTTCTTAGTAAAATGAGCAATGATAGTTATTACAGGAGTCATAAGTACTGAATAAAGCTTTACCTTCAACTAGGTTGAGTTAAATACCAATAAAGTGTTGACTTTATTTGAGGAAGAGGCAGAACAAAAATTTCTGAAATGTCATTCCGATATTTCTTAGTACTGTAAGTTAAAGGAATAACATCTTCTGAAAAAATATAGTTCTTAATAAATTCATATTGTAAGAAAAAAGAGGATAAAGAATGTCAAAAGACATATAAACATCATAAGTATAAAATGAAAGTATATAAAATATAAGAAAGTGCCAAATGCACCATTTTGCTTTCCCATCATTAAATGAGTGAGAATTCCTATTGTTCCACATCCTCACCAGCATTTAGTAGTGTCTGTGTTCCAGATTTTTGCCATTCTAATAGGTGTGTAGTTGTATTAATTTTCATTTCCCTTATTTTCCATCTCTGTATCTTCTTTGGTAAGGTGTCTGTTAAGGTCTTTGGCCTATTTTTTTATTGTTTGGTTTGTGATCTTATTGTTGTGTTTTTAGAGTTCTTTGAATCTTTTGGAAAAATGTTTCTATCAGATGTGCTTTTGCAAATGTTTTCTCTCAGTCTGTGCCTCTTTTTTTTGTTTTGTTTTGTTTTTGTTTTTTCATTCTCTTTACCGTCTTTTGAATAGCAGATTATTTTTTATTTTAATAAAGTCCAGCTTATCAATTCATTTTTCTTGGATCATACCTTTGGTGTTACATATAAAAAATCAATGCCTAACCTAAGGTCATCTAGATTTTCTTCTACGATATCTTCTAAAAGTTGTAGAGTATATTTGTTGTCCATTTAAGTGTGTGACTCAATTTGCAATAGATTTTGTGAAGGGTGTAAGGTCTGTGTCTAGATTCTTTTTTTTTGCAAATAGTTGTCCAGTTGCTTCAGAACCATTTGTTGAAAAGATTATCCTTGGAGTTCCTGTTATGGCTCAGTGGTTAATGAACCTGACTAGTATCCATGAGGATGTGGGTTTGATTCCCGGCCTTGCTCAGCCGGTTAAGGATCTGGTGTTGCCATGAGCTGTGGTGTAGGTCACAGACGTGGCTCTGATCTGCTTTGCTGTGGCTGTAGGGTAGGCTAGCAGCTACAGCTCCAATTCAACCCCTAGCCTGGGAACCTCCATATGCCACTGGTGTGGCCCAAAAAGACAAAAAAAAGAAAGAAAAAGAAAAGACTATCCTTGTGCCATTCGATTGTCTTTGCTATTTTGTCAAAGATCCATTAGCTTTATTTGAGTCTATTTCTAGGTGTCTGTCCCACTAATCTATTTGTTTGTTCTTTTGCCAATACCATATTGCCTTTTACTGCAGCTTTATAGTAAGTCATGAAGGGAGGTAGTGTACATCCTCCAGCTTTGTTCTTCAATATTGTGTTAGCTCTTCTGGTCTTTTAACTCTCCATGTAACCTTTATATCAGTTTTTTGATATCTACAGAATAACTTACTGAGATTTTGATCAAGATTATATTAAATCTATAGATCAAGTTTGGAAGAACTGATATCTTATCCATGAAATATATCTCCATTTATATTTCTTCTTTGACATCCATTCTATTTTTTTCAATAAATATTCCATGAATGGCTAATACATGCCAGACACTATGTAAGGCTCTGGATCCATGATAGTCTTTATCCCACAGAACTTTTTATTATGGAAGGAATTCATAAGAAACTAGATAAAAAGAGTTATTTTTTAAGGTGTAGAGCTGGATTTCAAAGGAAGATAAATAAGACACTTTTTACTTTACACTATATAGTCAGCTTGGTCTTTTTTAACTAAATTTTTATTATTAAGATACATATTTATTATTATTTTAAAAATATATTTTTAACTTAGAAACTGTCAATTACCATGAGAAGATCATGTCAAGAGGAAACCTAACGATGGAGTACAAATCTTAACAGATTTTGAAAATGTGAGCCACTGTCTTATACTCTATTTCTCAATTTGCTTCCATTTTGAAGTGCACCATACATACTCATGCACACAAACATGTACATGAATACATGTGCATAGTTATACACGTGTATGTAATTCTATTTTTCATAAAGTAAATTTGGAATTTGTTTTCAGTACTTAAATACAAGCAGCTATACAACAGAAAACAATAGGGAGAAGGACTCTGGGTGGTGAGATACAGCAGCTGGTAGTTGAATTTCGCTCAAGATAATCCATTATGCTAGTCCTAACATAGATAGCCTAGTGTTCGCTCTGCAAAGCTCAGTGCTTGGAGGGTGAGGGATGTCTGTACACATTAGTGATCATCCATAATCTCATAACAGATTTTTTTCTAATCCACTAATAATTGAATTCTGCAGACAAATCTGAGTCATCATTTGGACGGAATCATTTTTGAGATCCATCATTAACCAAGAGTTAGTTTAACTTAAAGATGATTATTATAATTGACTATAGATGATATAAAACTGAATCAAAGCCCTTTTTGTAAAAGAAAATGCAAAGAAAAAAATTTACCTGGCTACTGTTTCCACCCTTTTCTCTGAGGCCATCTGAATATGATTTTAAACTTGTTATTTTATACATCTGACATTTATATGTCTTTTGACAGTCTTTATCCTCCTTTTTCTTACAATATGAATTTATTAAGAACTATATTTTTTCAGAAGATGCTATTCCTTTAACTTACAACACTAAGAAATATTGAAATGGCATTTCAGAAATTTTTGTTCTGCCTCTTCCTCAAATAAGGTCAATGCTTTATTGATATTTAACTCAACCTAGTTGAAGGTAAAGCTTTATTCAGTACTTATGACTCCTGTAATAACTATCATTGCTCATTTTACTAAGAAATGAATATCAGACTTGTATATCAGAAGCAAAATTTTCTAGAAATATTTTAGGGAGCACAATAAGACCACTGGATATTTTAAGAATTAAAGCTTAAGTATCTTTTTTTAGTATACTCAAGATAACCCAGGTCTAACAATTTCTCATCACATACACATTTCTAGATATTCTTGGGGTAGTAAATCTATAAACTAAAGATAATCTTCAAATGGTCCATATCAATTGAGGGGAGCATAGGTAATCTGGAACTAGAATAAAATTAACTGATATATATTTGATTCTATTAAAGATTTTTTATAATTTTTGATTATATACATTCAAAGATGTATTTTGTAGATTATTCTCACCTATTCTTACAATATATATCTACAATCTAATAATAACAATTTATAATAAATTTATACCATACTATTCATATTAGTTGAATAAACTAAAACCAACAGAGGCTATGATTTTATCAGACTGATAGAAAATAAATTTATAATGCTAAGAACACATCACTGAAATGAGGAAAAAAGTGAATAAGGAGGTCAAGATGTGAAGTAGGCCTCAGTAGAAAGGTCAATCAGAAATATATCATCACATAAAAAGTTACCTGTTACCACATACATATATATGAGAAATATTTAAATATTTATGCTGCTTTAGTTTGATGGTAGAGGTAAGCTAATAATAGGAAAGTTATGTTTACATTCATGTTTATTTACCTCACCCATCTTTAGCCTTTGTATCTGCTATCAGTCTCTATGAGCTTATATCATCTAATGGTTGCTAGATAACTTATGCCAGCAGATTCCACTCTTGGAAAACTTGATGAGTAAAAAACTATTTCTTTAGATTTAAAATGCTTAACAGACATGATTTTATGTGTGTCACTTTCCTTTTAATCTGCATATATCATAGCACATAAAGTCGAAAATGAATTTAAATTTAGTTCTAAAATCTGATGCAATATGTGCCTCTAAAACTTAGTGTCCTAGTTTATCTTAAAATATAAAACCTTCCTTCAGCAAATTAAAAAAAAAAAAATAGCATCTCATAATTGGTCAAATAACTAGCTACACCAAAGGGCAAACCACCACTTTTTCAAAAATAATGATGAATTACCTTAAAACATTTTCTTATTATTTCAGAAATTTTTATTTTTAAGTAAAACATTTTAAAATCAATTTAATTTGGTATAATCAACCTTCAGATTTGGTGGCAGCAAATCTTCTGAGGAAAGACTCTCCTACAAAGGAAATAGGATATCAAAGTTGATTGTATCTCTTTGCTCTCTAGAACCTTAGAGAGTCAGGCATTGTGTACCACACTGGGAGATAAGAATATGAAGGCATCCATAATTTTTTCATTTATTGTTTGTTAGACTTTGTCCCAAGCATAATACTTAGAAAACTGTGTCTAATAGGTAATTGGCATAATCATAAAAGAGTAGCAGGAGACCAGAGAAAGGATTATAGTTGAAAATATTATGAACACATAGAAAGGAAACCAAGCAAGAAATGTAATGAAATGGTTATGTACTGGGACAGGATATCTAACAACCTGTATTCACTGGACATCTAGTATATGCCAGAGGTTTTCGCAAGTATTCTCATTTTATCCTTTTGACAATTTTCTGAGATGTTAAGGATTTTGCCCAAGGTCATATGACTTGCAAATAGCACAGCTAAGATTTGTATTTAGACTTCTGAAACTAAGTACTTTTCATATTATCTTACAGATTCAGCAATTGGAAAAGTGAATTAATTATTACCTACTATCCTATCAATTTAAAAAGTACATGATATCTTTGTTTTGACTACTTAGAGTACTATAGGAAACACACTGTTATCTTTAATTGGATTACAAACTAGATATTAAAAAAAGATAAAATTTACTACTGTTAAAAATGCTGCAAAATCAGGAAAGGATGATGGGTCATCTTGTGTAGAATCTCTTGGGTTGGAAATGTGGCCTTTTAGAGGACCATAAGATCTTCAAGAGCCACAGCTGGCAGAGATGTCTCCTCATTAGAAGATACTTGAATTAGAAAAACATGAATGAAAACTCGGAGAGTTCTTGTACTTGTAGGCCAGAGGTAGACTAAGGATAGAGTATGAAGAGGTGAAATATAAGAGAAGCTGAACCACTTCAAACTATGAGTTCTTGACGGGATAATAAATTTAGAGGCTCAGAAGTTTCATATTTTAAAGGAAATAAAATAGAAAAATGAGAGTAAATGTAGTACATGTAAATATTGTTTCAAGAAACTTGTTTCAAATATGTGCATGTACAGCAGAGTGTGTGTGTGTGCACGCACTAAGCTGCAATATAACTTTTTTCCTGGTTATAGCTAAAAGTGTTTGATAAACATTAGGCGGTAGAGTGGAGTTAATTTATGGAAGACCTGGAAACTTAACATATCAACAGAGACTTTGTACAGAAAGAAGAAACAAATGGGAGGCCCTTAAATATTTTGAAAAGGGATACAGTGAAAACAGGGCCAAAGAGAGATCAAACTGGCAGTAAAACATAGGGCCCAAGTGGCATAAAGCTGAAATAACCAGTAGGCATTAAGAAATGGTACTTTTGTAGTTCCCGTCGTGGCTCAGTGGTTAACAAATCTGACTAGGAACCATGAGGTTGTGAGTTCGATCCCTGGCCTCGCTCAGTGGGTTAAAGATCCGGCATTGCTGCAAGCTGTGGTGTAGGTCACAGATGTGGCTCAGATCCCGCATTGCTGTGGCTGTGGCATAAGCTGGCAGCTACAGCTCCGATTCGACCCCTAGCCTGGGAACCTCCATATGCCATGGGTATGGCCCTAGAATAGACAAAAAGACAAAAAAAAAAAAGAAAACAAAAGAAAAAGAAAGAAATGGTACTTAACTATGAGCGGAGAAATAGTTCTATAGGTAGGAACTAAGTTAAACTATAGATGAAAAAAATCAAAATGATAATAAAGAATTACGGTCCAAAGTCAGCTGAAGGTGAGACTCAAAGAAACAATCAGAGGAGAGCACTGCAATATCAAGAAAGATGAGAACAGAGTTGTCTGGAGTATATTCTGAAGGCAGGCTGACCCTGCAGTGAAGATAGCCATGGTGACCTTTGAGAGTACAATTTCACTAGGATGGCCGGGATTCAAAGATTTCTGAGACTCAAGGATGGAAAGGGTACTGAGGAAGTGCAGAGAGAAGGTAGGAAGAAGAAATCTAAGAATTCTTCGGTGGAAAAAAAGAGGATAGGAAAGACAGAAGAGACTACATCTCCTCTCTACCTTCCTTCTAAAATTTAGGCAGTGTCTTTGCATGTTCAGAGTTAAACAGGACAAAGACTATGGAAATAGAAGATTGGAAATGTTTAAGATGAGAAGGTAAATGAAAAAATGTGGTGACCTTTGATAGCTTTTCTGCCCAGAACCCAGGCAAGTCTGGGCATAACTGACATACTCATCCTCAATTAAAAGAAAAGTAAAATAATGATGGATGAAAATTAAAGCCAAATTTGCACTATTCTCCTCTGCCAGTCTTCTTCATGCAGTGAATTTTTTGTATATACAATAGTGCCACTGAACAGTAAGGAAGAAAACTTTATTAGAGGGGCTGTAAAATATTTGGCGGCCATTGGGAGTGATCAGTGAAGCTTAATAAAACTTGGTGAAACTTCTAGCATCTACATATTATTTATTTATTTACTCATTTATTATTTGCTTTTTAGGGAAGAGCCTGCGGCATATAGAAGTTCCCAGGCTGGGTGTTGAATCAGAGTCCTATAGCTGCCGGCCTACACCACAGCCACAGCAATGCCAGACCAAGCTGTGTCTGTGACATACACCACAGCTTACAGGTAAAGCCAGATCCTTAATCCACTGAGTGAAGCCTCGGATTGAACTCACGTCCTCATGGATACTAGTCGGGTTCATTACCACTGCGCCATAAGAGGAATTCCACCTTCTAACACCTTTAGATCAGCACTGTTCCATTCACTCTTTTCCAGCTGTTGGTGGGAAAAGCTATATAGGCACAGAGAGCCTGAATTATCTCCCATCCCACTATAAACCACTGCTCATCCAGCTTTACAAGTATAACAATTCACCTGAATTCTTTTAAGTCCATTGTAAGGAAAATATGATTTTAATATTTGCATTCTTTTATGTTTTTACACACCAAACATGACAAATATTTTATAAACCACATCCTAGCATTATGTAGAAGAAGAAATCAGACTTACAGTGAACTGTCAGTAATATCATCTCTTTCAAGAGTTTTAATAACTTGTAAACTTCATTTACTAAAAAATCTCTAAGCAGTTGTAATAAAGTAATTCACAAAAATTCCTAAACCTTTTTCTTTGAATAGCTATTATTGAGACAAATTCAGGTATTCTGTAACAACACAGCTACAGTAAAAGAAACTGTGAATCATTTCATCAATACATTTTTTTTTTGGTCTTTCTGCCATTTTCTTGGGCCGCTCCCGTGGCATATGGAGGTTCCCAGGCTAGGGGTCGAATCGGAGCTGTAGCCACAGGCCTACGCCAGAGCCATAGCAACTCGGGATCTGCGTCTGCAACCTACACCACAGCTCAGGGCAACGCCGGATCCTTAGCCCACTGAGCAAGGCCAGGGATCGAACCCACAACCTCATGGTTCCTAGTTGGATTCGTTAACCACTGAGCCACGACAGTAACTCCCATCAATACATTCTTGATAAAAAAGAATTTAAAATATGAAAACCTATTATCTCACATATGAATGATACAGTCTTTCACATTCCCTCCCAATAACTCCCTCCCCAGTATGACTACTCTAGTGAATTTTCTGTAGGAGTAGAGAAAGATATTTGCCACCCTAAGCTTTCCTAATGGAGAGTTGCACTCAAGAAGAAAAAGCACGTAATAGTACGTAGTCACTAGTAGTCCACATTTCAAGGAATTTTGAAATCCTGGTATAATTAGAATTCTAGTGAATATTAGGAGATAATATTGGACTTAGCTGATAAATAATAGTTTCCTCTCATTCTTGATTTAAACGAAGTCAGCAAACTAGTTACACAGTTTATATTGAGAAAAAAATCCATATATGTAATAAAGAGCATTTCATATTAACACATAATAAGAATGGGGGAGAGGGCAAAATAGGGGTAGGGAATGAAGAGGTACAAAGTATAATATATCAAATAAATAAGTGACAAGTATGTATTGAACAACACAGGGAATAGAGCCGATATTTTATAATAATCATAAATGGAGTATAACCTATAAAAATGTGAACACAATGTTGTATACTTTTAACTTATATAATACTATGCATCAACTATATCTCAATAAAAAATAAGGCATAAGGTAGACGTTCCCCTTGTGGCTCATTGGAAACAAATCCGACTAGTATCCATGAGGATGCAGGTTTGGTCCCTGGCCTAGCTCAGTGGGTTAAGGATCCAGTGTTGCCATGAGTTGTGGTGTAGGTCACAGACACAGCTTGGATCCCACATTGCTGTGGATGTGGTGTAGGCTGGCAGCTGCAGCTCTATTTTGACCTGGGAACTCTCATATGCTGCAGGTATGGCCCTAAAAAGCAATAATAATAATAGTAAGAAGAAGAAGAATGCATAATGTGATATATGTACATGATCAATACATATATGATAATCTGGTAATTACATTCAGTATGGTCATTCCTGTTAATGAAATTCTGAAGTACTTCTGCATACTTTGGCAAACAGTCACTAATCACAGCCCTTTGAACATTACCCACCCCACCTTAGTTGGGCCAGACCTCCAAAATTGCCACATGCTCCCGCTACTATGGGATTATTCCTGATACATCAGGGGGCTTCAGGAACCTATTCCAGCCTAGTCTGGTTGGCTCTCCACTATTCTGGGAAGTAGCCTTTTCTGACGACTAGTGGGCTGTTTGGTTTAAGTCCATGTCTTACAGATCAATTAAAAGTTCATCCCTCTTCTCGTGTTAAGTAAAAAAAACAGCCAGATCATTTTTATGATTCCCAACTTTAGAATCCTTTATCTTCTTAAATACTAAACTATATTTTAGTGGCAGTCATACTGAGTTATAATTAGTTTCTAATGAAAATCCCTAATAAGAATTGTATCAAAAGCTACTTTGATAATGATCTTCTTCTATGTCTAGATTTCTCAAATACTCTGTACAACATAATAATAACTGAGAAAAGGACTAAATTATTGAAATATATTATAAAAGCTCATTTTCCTAATTATTTAGGAATTAAAGAAATGATTTGGGGAAAAAAAACCAAGCCACAGACACATACATCTTTAAATAAAATAGATAATATGACTCATTCAATATTTTATTTATTATTTATTTATTTATTTATTTTGTCTTTTCATGGCTGCATCTGTGGCACATGGAAGTTCCTGGGCTAGAGGTCAAATCAGAGCTGCAGCTGCTAGCCTACACTACAGCCACAGCAATGTGAGTTCCCAGTCACATCTGCAACCTACGCCACAGCCTGTGGAAATGCTGGATCCTTAACCCACTGAGCAAGGCCAGGGATCAAACCTACATCCTCATTGACACTCTGTTGGGTCCTTAACCTGCAGAGACACGACAGGAATTCCTGTTATTTATTCTTTTAAAGACTGAGGCAGAGCTACCTCAACAGCACATATGCACAAGTAAATGTCAGGGTAACAATGATATCTATCAAATGAAAGTAGAGGCTGATGGAATTTTCAAAACTCTAACCAAATACCCTCTCAAGAGATGGAGTTTTAATGAAACTAAATGTTTCATTATTTTCCAAAATTACTCAAATTAGAGTGCAATCAGCAGAGCAGAGCACAGAGGGAAAAAAAATATCATTAACTGGGGTTTCTCTCTTTTTTTGGCTGTGCCCATGACACACCAAAGTTCCCGGGTCAGTGATCGAACCCATGCCACAGCAGCGACAATGCCGATTCCTTAATCCACTGAGCCACCAGGGATCTCCCTAGCTGGGGTTTCTGTAACTGTCCCACCAGTGTCCTCTTAGGCACAACCAGGAGCCAAAAGGGCACTGGACAAAAACAGTCTGCAGGATGGAGTTGCTTTGGATAGGGAGTGATCTCTAAGGACTGTTTTCAATTTCTGAAACTGTACTCAGAAAAACACAAAAACTCCAAAATTTATCTATAACTAGAATGCACTGTCCTCATTTGACTTCTTTTCTCCACAGTGAACATGAATTGCCTCCATGGCATAGATAAGCCTGAATGATATTAGCATTTCATATGGACACAAATACTAACATTCTTTAAAACTATCTGCAACAGCTCATTACCCAAAACTACCTGCAGGAGTTCATAAACAGAATAAATCAGATTCACCAATTCAAATAGATCTGCATTTCCTTTCATTTCTAATGCCCCTGATGCTCTGAGAGATGTGAGTTTCTCTCTTAGGATATTGAAATATCATTTAATGGCAAATACTGATGCCTTACTATTTTAATACACTGTACAAACAATACCATCCTTTCTCAAGTGGCTTAAATCAATTTATAGATTCATACGCTTCATGTATTATATTGGGGAGGAGGAGAATGTCATGAAAGGTTGTTTAAAAAACAGCAAAAGAGCAGATGAAATGCTCAATGAGGAAATAAAGAGCTATATAATTGCTCAAACTCAGTGAGAAATGCTGTTTCAAAGTTCAGGCAGAGTTCTCCTCATCTTCAAGAAAAGGAAACTAAATCTTATTCATACTTATAAGAATACTGCTTGTTTGAGAGCATGAGAAAGAAGACAAGGCTTTTACTACGCAATGGGAAATCCAGCCCCATTTTAGAAACTGGAAGATGGGGCCCTGGTCCTGATGATCAGCTTAGACTTACTGCTTGGCCTTGGTTTCTACATTTGTAAAACTAAGTTTGTTTAAGGAAAGGAAGGAAGGGGGTAGGGAGGGGAGAAAACTGAGGAAAAGAGGCAGGCAGGCAAAAAGCTGGTTAATTAGCATCTTAGGGGCAGCTACTCTGTGCCACTTCCTTGAAAACATTATCGGTGATCCCAGTTTCTTGCCATTTTAAAATTTTGTGATTCTGCAGCAGTTCATCTCTAGGTAGTACTGTGTTAAACTGACTCAAGGGTGAAAATGCCACTATCATTATTATCTTGTTTTCCAAGGCTTAATCTAGTTTCTTCACCAAAGAGATGAGGTGTGGAAGGCAAAATAGGCCCCCCAGTATTAGCTTCCACTTCTAGAAAAGTAAATCTCTTGTTTGGAACAAAGACTTGTTATCTACAGAGGGGAAGTTCTTTCATCTGTGTAACTGTCAATATATGGTTCTCAGATAATAAGATATAATGAATTCCAGTGCTGCTGCCTTTGTTACAGAGACAATTAGTGTGTCCTGTTATCCATTATTCATCACTCTGGCCTCAGCTACAAATAGAACATCAACAGATCTAAGGAATAAATATTCTTCAGACTGAAGAATTCATCTTTCTAGGATCATAGTGTCTAGTCTCAGATAACCCTCTTGAACTTGTGCTTGTCTGAGATTTCATTGGAATGTTTTCTTTTGAGGGGAGGAAGCAGCAGTCTATTGTTTTTTATTCTTTCCATTATTCCCTCATTGCATTGCAACAGTTTTCCTATTTTATTCACTTCTCACTATAGGCTTATATATTTGTTTTCCTTTTACTTCATAATTTTGTTTTCCTGCATTTGAATCTTTTTCTCTTTCTTTCTTCCTTTTTTTTTTTTGCTTTTCTATTTCTGATTTTGCCCCTTGCAATAATTGAGTATTAACTATGAACTTTGTCTTTACACTCTAAAAATCCCATTTTCACAGAAAGTAATGTCCCCAAATAATTCAAGTTTAAAGACCATATATACTAATTTAGTGTTTACTACAATTAAAGGAGAATTTATATCTCATCTCCTTACTTATTCTAAACGTGGCTATTTCAGTTTATAATTAGAGGAATCATATCAAAATGAAGCCTCTGTTTAAACAGTGAAGTTTTAAATATGGCAAACCAAGAGTAGTAACCAGATGAGTAAGTAAAAATTGAGATGTATGATTTTTCCAATAAAGATATAAATATGTATTCAATTCTCTTTAGTGGCCTATCACATGATTAAAAAAACAAAAACAAAAAACAGGATATAGTTCAACTTCCCTTATGACGAATGTAAGAAAATATACTGTCATTAGAAAAATCTTGTGAAACAATGCAATTATATGTGCACTAGGTTTAAGGTGTAGTTTTGAATTGATTTTAAGATATATTAAACATAAACAAGACTAAAAGAAAATGGGAAATACAAAATTTGAGTCAGAATGTCCTGATGGCTTCTGCACATTGGAAAGCAAAGTGCAACTGAGGGATGGCCAATGAGGAAAACTGGTTGCCCTTCACGTCAATGTCAAAGTCAATAAAATGTTAGGTTTGCATCTCTAACAGGTCTATCTCCAGTAGAACAAATAAAATTTTTATTTAAGACATATTTATAAATTCTATAAATATCATCTTTGGGGCTGCCAAATTAACCCCAACATACCTATACATTTAAACATGCTTTCTTTCAACTTTCGAGGATCACTCTATCATTCTAGATTTCAGTATTCTGATGAAGAAGAAAAATGCATCTGACTATATGAGTAGCATGTATATATCCTTTGAATTAAACAATTTTCTCATAAATTTTATGCAAAAACTACCACATGATCCATCAATCCCACTCCTGGACATCTATCCAAAGAAAATCATAATTCAAAAAGATATATATGCATCCTAAATAAAAAATAAATAAATATTGTAAATAAAAGCACTATTTATAATAGCCAAGGCATGGAAGCAACCTAAATATCCATTGATAGAGGAATGGATAAAGAAAATGTGGTACATACATACAATGAAATATTATTCAGCCATAAAATAGAATGAAGTATTGCTATTTGCAGCAACATGGATGGACCTAGAAATCATCATACTGATTGAAGTTAGTCAGACAGTGAAAGGCAAAGATCATATGATATCACATATAGGTGGAATCTTAAAAGAAGGATACATATGAACTTATTTGCAGAACAGAAACAAACTCACAGACTTTGAAAACAAATTTATGGTTATCAAAAGTGATAGTTGGGAGGAGGAATGATGAACTGGGGTTTGGACTGGCATATGCACACTGAGGTATGTGGAATGATTGGCCAATGAGAATCTGCTCTATAGCACAGAGAACTCTACCCAATATTCTGTGATAATCTATGAGGGAAAAGAATCTGAAAGAGAATGTATGTACATATGTAACTGAATCACTGTTGTAAAGCAGAAATTATCACAACACTGTAAAACAACTATACCTCAATAAAACTTTTAAAAATGCAAAAACATCCTACTTAGAAATCCACCCTACCAAAGAAACCCTTTATACCACTCTTGTTTCCTTTCTTCACTGCCCTTTTTTTTTTTTTTTTGGTAGAACTCTTTGAATTAGCATCTAAGGAAAATATAATGACTCTCATTAAAAATGGTCATTTCTGCCCTTTCCCATAATGTAATCTTGGAAACTACAAGCAGAAATCAATAGAGGGCACCCTCCCCTGAAGTGCTCTCAGATAACTGAAGATCCACTTGTCACTTAAAAATAATTAATACTCTTAAATGAAACTGAGATACCACTCACTAATGGAAGAAAGAATTAAACGCAATCAAATACAGTTTTAAAAAGATGAAATATTGAATTTAAATTATACATTATCAATTTTATAAGGGGTGAAAGTAGATAAAAATAGGCCAACATATAATAAACAGCAGATTTAGTTCCTTCATTGCTAAAATCTGAGAAAATAAACAAAATTAATTGCTAATCAAACACATAACCCTTTTTCCTAAATCATGAAAATAAATCCTGATTGGTTATTCAATATCTTTCAACTTTGAAAAAAAGACAAAAAATGAGTTATGGACTGTGCTTTTGCATTGTTATAATGAAAATCCAACCAGTGAATATTAAATATAATGCTAATTCCCCTATATGTGAAAATATATGCCCAGAATTTAAAGAATATATTTACTTTAATACATTTACTTAGGTCTTCCTGAAGTCTGGGTAAAAATTGTCTGGTTACAGAACAAATATTCTGACTCTGAAAGTAAATTGTGACTTTATTGAATTAAGGTAAAATTTATGTACAGTGAAATGCAAACTGAGGTATATAATTTGTTGAGGTTGGACCAAAATAGAGACTTATATAATCAATACTCCAATCAAGATAGAGAATACGTCCATCACTCCGAAACTTCCATGTTCCCCCTCCTGGTCAATTCCTACTCCCCCCACTTTATAGGTAACATGTTTTAACTTCTATCATCATAGATTAGTTGATTTTCCTAATCTTGAAGTTTACATAAATGGAATTTCTCAGTATTTATTCTTTTATTTATGGCTTTTTTCCCCAACATGTTTTTGAGAACCACTTGCATTTTTTTTTCATATAAGAGTTTGTTCCTATTCATTGCTGTCTGGTGTACCATCAGTAGCTACTATCACAATTTATTTAGCTATTTGCCTGTTGATGAAAACATTCAGGTTGTTTCCAGATGAGGGCTATTATAAATAAAGCTGGTGTAAACAATTTATGCAAATCATTTTCGACATGTATTTCCATTCCTCTTGGATAAAGACCTAGAAGAGGAATTGCTGGATCATAAAGTAGATGCATGTTTAATTTTATAATGAAATATTAAACAGTTCTTCAGTGTTTATACTCCTTTGTAATCCTGCTGGCAATGGATGATAGTCTCAGTTAATCCACATCCTCGCCAACATTTAATGTTGTCAGTCTTTTAATTTTTATCTGTTCTGATGGGTGTTAAATAGTATCTTTGGTTTTAAATTATATTTCCCTTTTCATGTGCTTATTGGCACTGTATATCATTCTTTTGTGAAATATGTATACATTTTGCTCATCCTTTTTATTTGGGTCATTTATCTTTTTTATTACTGATTTGCAGCCACATAATATATTTTTTATATTTTATATCCACACACATATGGAATATAATGTCTTAATCAAATACATACACTGATGATATTTTCTGCAAGTCTGTGTTAATTTTCATATTCTTAATGAACATGGAATTTTTGAAGTACTATGTAAGTTTTGAATTTGATGGTGTACAGTTCATCATTTTTTATTCTTATGGATTGTGCCTTTTGTATACTTTCTTAGAAATCTTTGCCCACTGCAAATTACAAAGATTTGAGTGAAGGGGTTATTTCTAGAAAATTTATAATTTTAACTTTTACGTTTAGGTCGATAAATCATCTCAAATTGTGTGCAGTATAATTTAAGAGTCAGGGTCCATTTATTCCTATATATTTTTTCAGTTAATTTAGCTCATGTGTTGAAAAGACTCACCTTTCCCCAACTGAATTACCCTGGTGCCTTCATAAAAAATCAATTGACTATATATGTAATGATCTATTTATGAACTACTCTGTTCCACTGATCTATTTTTCTATACATATGCTGATACTCCATTGTCATGATTACTATAGCGTTGTAGTAATTCTTAAAATCAGGTGGTTAGAGTTCTCCAACTTTGTTCTTATTTTCTGTATATTTTTAGGTATTCTCTATCCTTTGCATTTTCATATAAATTTCTGAATCAGCTTACTACTTTATAATCAAAAATCTGCTATAATTTTGGTTAGGATTGCAGATCAACTTGGGAAGACTGCATATCTTTACAATATTGAGATTTCCAATTCCTGAACATGGCCCATGTCTCCATTTACTTATTTGCTCCATAATAATATTTGTGATTATTTTTCTATAGATGTCTTCAGGTTTCTGTGAAATTTATTTTACTGATGCTTATTTTAGGCATTTTTAAATTTTATTTTCCAATTATTGGTCAAACCATGTGAAAAAGTGGCAAGACAACTGATCAAAGTTAGCATCACCAATAATAGGACAAAATGAATCAGGTGTTTCTGACTGCTCTGAAAAAGGATACAATATAACTTACTTATATGACGAAAATCCATAATTTGAATCAAATTACGAGGATTCTTCAAAAAAACACAAAATGAACATTCTACAAAACAGTGAGCTTGTACCTTTAAAGAATATCAAGGTCATGAAAGACAAGAAAGGCGGAGGAAGCGATTCAGATTAATATGATTCTTGTTTATGATACTCATTTATATTCTGGTTTGTTAAAAACTAATTAGATAAAGGACAGTATTGCAACAACTAGAAAAATTTAAAGATAGGATGTGTTAGAAAACAGTACTGTATCAATGCAAATTTTTCTGAGTTTGATAGTTAAGCTGTAGCTACATAAATGACTTCTTGTGCGTAAAGAATAAAACACTGAAGTACTTAAGGATGAAGGGTGCAAATAATTTACAAATAGCTTAGCAAAATAAGTTAATAGACATAAAATAAGAATGTGTATATATGTTATACAGAAAATGTAGACAGAGATAAAACAAATGTGGCAACTTATAAAATAGGTGATCTATGTCAAGGTAATGTGAGAATTTACTGTAATACATTTGCAACTCTTCTGTAGGTCTTAATATTTTCCAAAATAAAGCTGTAACTGAAGTGATAATAGCAGACTTAGGCATATCAATCAATCTTTCCCATAAATTTGCAAGAATAATGCTAATTTGGTTGTACTTGTAAGATAGCAGTAAATTTTATACTTTTGAGATGCCAAAGATTTCTACCCCATCTAACCCATTATTCTTTGCTTGGAGGCAGGACAATGTTTTCCAGGGTAAGGGACTAGAAGAAATTGCTTCTTAACCAAGAAAAGAATACACTGCTCTTTTCTATAGCTAACTTCTCTTTAAGGCCAAATTGACAAAATTCTGATTGAGATCCTATGCATTTTTTCCATCCATTTCAGTAAAAGGATGAAAGATACATTTTCAGTGAAAATGCCGCAAAAAATAAGACAACTTTCATTTCCACATATCACATGAGTTCTTCAGTGTATTTATTCAGGTATTTCTTTATTCCATGAACTTTCATTTAGTATTATAAACTGAATGGGACATCAGAAATTTTTAAAAAAGAGGTAAGTGTGGATGGTGTAATTTCTCATGCTTTCATATTTTGCCCAGTCCCTTCTGGTAGTGTTTCATCATGGCAATGATCTCAACAACCAGGACTAATTTAAAAGGAATAGAAGGGAAAGATGATTTTTATGATTACTGTTATTCTTAGGCTTCTTTTCCCTTTTTTCATTGTAGTAACACAAAAGCTCAATTTGTTTACAAACTCAATTTTCACAAAGATGATTTCCTTAATGTTTGTACTGAATCTGGAAAAATACAAACAATATGAGAATACCAGCTGTACTGCTTTCATTTAACTTTCCTTTGAAAAAAAAGTCTTTAATTCTGGTTTTCTGATAACTGCACTGTTTTTCTTAAATTTGAAGGGATCGATTTTCATTTCAATTCATGAGAACTGGTAAGTTCACTTTGTATTGAAAGTATGAATTAATAAACTAATTAATTTTAATTGTTTTTATTACAATGTGGATAACTTTCAGCTTAATGCTGTCTCTCCCAACTTTTCTGGAGTTGTGCTTCCTACTTAATACACATCCTTTAAACAATTAATTTTACACACAAAACAAGGCTAATTTTATCACAGGATTACAAATAAACATATGACTAAAGCTGAACAGAAAAGGTGGGAAAAAGATTGCTATGCACACACCCTGTGCACACACATGCCCTAACAGACTCAAAGATAAAGACCTTTTGGAGTTCCCATCGTGGCTAGTGGAAATGAATCTGACTAGGAACCATGAGGTTGTGGGTTCGATCACTGGCCTTGCTCAGTGGGTTAAAGATCCGGCATTGCTGCAAGCTGTGGTGTAGGTCACAGGTGTGGCTTGGATCCTGCGTTGCTGTGGCTCTGGCGTAGGCTGGCAGCTACAGCTCTGATTCGACCCCTAGCCTGGGAACCTCCATATGCCATGGGAATGGCCCTAGAAAAGGCAAAAAAAAAAAAAAAAAGGATAAAGACCTTTTATAAGATGTTTGAATGTCAAAGATATCCTATAAACTCAATCTTTACCTTTGGTCCATTCTGCTGTCATGACTCACCATGGCTCACAAAGTGGTTAAAGTTAATTCCTTTTCCAAGAACCTTCAACATGGTATTTGTGGAGAGATTCATTTGCAGTCTTATTTCGAAGAGGTCACCAGGTGCAATACATTCTTTAGAGAAATTCTGACTCATTTCTCCAGATTGTAGGATACTGCACCTTTGTCTACACAGTAAGAATTTTAGGCATCATAAGAATGAGTGGCTACAATTTTAAACTCTTCAGTTTCAGGAGCCTAGAATTATTTGTGAAAAATCTATACTATAGAATAGATTACACTTTGAAAACCCTGATACACAGTGCCAGGGTATAGTTGTATTTAGAATATTCATACATTCAATTTGTCTGAACAGTCCTGGATTTTTTCCTCTTCTCCTGACATAGTTATTCATAAATTTCCCTTTTACCTTAAAAAGAATCCTGCTTTGTGTTATAAATTATATAGTCACCTTAGCTATAGTGCCTATGTTATATCTATATATTTTCTTCAAATTAATTCCACAGCTTTGCTTTAAATAAGAGCTAAATTGATTCCCACTAAATCCTGACAGTGACTTGAGGAGCTATTACTTTCAAAATACACTGGTTTCTGGAATACCATTCTGGAATTGGTACAATGTAGCTGAAAGATAGCTGTTCAGAAAAAAATTGTAAAAGCCTAAGTTACTCAGACTGCTGACATTTTCAGGGCAATCATACCTAAAACAAAATGAATTTCAGCATTTAAAAATAGGTCTAAAAATAAATTAAATTATACAGAATTTGATTGAGGCCATAATCACCAAAATAAAGTCCCCAGAAGTTCATGTTTTAAATTTTCAAGAAATACTGCCAATATTTTTCTTCAACCTACTGACGTCAAAATTCAATTCACATTTTTTACTTAGTCATACATGTGGCTCCAAATTTCCTTTCCAGCATAACACTCATGAGCCTAGCAACTTCATTTGTATTTTTAACCCAATCTCTTTTCACATTTTTTAAAATGTTCATATTGTTTTATTTGTTTACACTTACATTTCACTTACTAGGTATCAGAAGATTTTGTAAGTAAGAGCTTTTATAAAAATAGGCACATTTAGTCCTCATAAATCCCTGTAAGTAGGCCCTTACTATTATCAGAGCCCCATTTCACTGATGATGAAGCTGAGGTCAGGGCAGTTAGATAACTAGATCACAAGATGAATATTCAAGATTGAGACCCAGGCACCTAACTAAAGAGCCCATGACGTTAGCCACTATGCTGTGTTCCTTCTTTATCATCCCTTTAAATAGGCAAGTGGCAACTTCCATATTATTGAAGTAGTGACAGATCAAACGGTGAAGAGAGGCTGCCTCATGTTTAATTAATTAATTAATTAATTTAAATTATTTGTTGAGCAGCTACTTTGGGCAAGGCACTGCGTTAGGCACTGGAGAAACAGAGATGAATTTAACTTATTTCTAAAACACCAGAAGATTTGAAAGATCAGGGGCCTCCAAATTTAAAACATTTAAATGTCTAAAACCTAGAAATAATTTACATTTTTCCATCAAGATGGAACTGGTTCTATGTCAAATATGTATGCACTATGTGTCTTAAAGAACCTGAATGGGCAGGAGTGGCTTGAGGTGGTACAGGAGAGTTCTGGGAGGATGGGCTCTGAAAGAACACAAGCTACATACACTTAAATCACAGCTTTGTTACATGCTACTTGGGTAGCCTTGGGAAAGCTTACTGACTTCATCTTTTCAATCTGTAAAATAGGAATAATCAAACACCTACTTAATAAGATATTATGAGGATTGGGAAAAAATTTCAGAATAGTACTGGCACATTGTAAGTGCCTGATAAATGACAGTTATTATTACTATCATTTAAAGTGCCTGTAACATACTCTGCTACTTAATTCATCCCAGTTACATAGTTATAGAATAAATATAAATTGTCATAGATAATTTAGCAAGCCCAGTCTTCAAACTCATCATCAAGATACCAGTGTACATAAATATAAATAAACTAAAATCACCAAAAAGAAAAAAATCCAGGATCTGAGTTTTCACTTAAGCTATGCTTAAACTAGGTGTGGGGATAGGGAGGAGGTGATTATTCCAATTCTGGAACAATGGAATCGATTGCAAGGAGGCCTTGCCCGGTTATGTTATAATGTCATTACTTCAGACAACATTTTCTGTTTTTTTTGTGCATGTTTCTTGGAATCTTTAATTGAAATCCACACATATTAGTTCTGCTGGATTGGCAATAAAATGCCTGGAATTTCTAGTTTTTATCTAGGTATTCCAACATTCAGCTAAAATAATTAAAAGGTATGTTTCATCTTCATTTTTTATATTTTAATGCTATGTTCTCAGATATTCTAACTGAAATCTCTAAGCCCTCTCTTTCGAAAAAAAATTTTTAAGTGTTACCAGTGATTTTTTAAATGCCATATAGGAAGTATTTATCAAATTACTCTTGCCTATTCATTTACACTTAAGATTAATTTTCATTTCTATAGCTGAGCTGTACTTCAACTGAACATTTAGCTTTATTTTCTATTACTGAAGGAAAATCAAGAATATTATAAAACTCTTACTTGGTAAAAATCTAGAAAACATAATCAGTATCCCTCACATTTCCAAAAATTTAGATTAATAACAAAAAGTACTGATAGAACTCTTTTAAATTAATTATGCTCCAGAGGGAAATTAATTATTGAAGTTACTGGCCCCCTCAAAGGAGCCAATAATTAAAACAAATGTTGTATAATAACTAACTCACACTATGCTCACATTGTTGTGAATATATTTAAAATAATGAATGTTGGTGGGTATGAAATTTCAGTAGGATACCTGCCCACTCTAGAAACATGAACTGTGCTAAGAAACAAGTCCTGCAATTTTAGAGTGAGAATTGAATTGAAGCCGGGAAACAGGGCAATAGGATCATTTTGTGGCCCCCATAAAATCATTAGTGGATTTTATGTAGTCCTTCACTGGGGGAGCAAATTTTGAGAAGAGCAGTTTGGGAATCCATAAATCCTACTGAGTCTTGGTTAAGTGACATTCATTATAAAGAACACCTGGAAGGAAGACCTGAGAATTGAGTCACAGCTAGAAAGATCAGATTACCTGGGCTCTGCATGTCTTGATTAAGGCAGCCTAGGAAGAGAATGATCTTTCTCTGCAGTCATTTCAGTAATATTATATTGGGATAAAGTTAACAGTTTATCTAATACTATGTTGTTTCTGTTGCTTACATATTTCCTCACTTATTGTGTAATTTTGAATAATTGATACCATTTATGGTTATAAATGCATTTTGTTTCTGTTGAATGCATTTATATCCTAGCTGAATGTTTATTTATCACAAGTTTATTAACTTTCATGCCTATCAATTTGGAATTAGGCAGAACCATAAAAATTTAAATACATTTATGTATGTGTATACATATTCAAAAGCAAACTATTGAATATGAATTTTTCCCTAATCAAGATTTTCATCATAGTTTACGCAGATAATAAGCAATATTGAAAATAATTTAAAACAACTCATTCTAAATTAAAGGGAGAAAAAAATTCTAGGAACACTGCTAAGTAGTCAATAATTGATACTAGGTTCTGAATCTGAGGCTTGGAAAGCTGCCAGGAAATCCGCTCAAATGAAAGTGTGAATATGAAAAGCAGTTTTTGGAAGAGGGACCCTGGTGTGAGAAGGGGCGTCTAAACAGGACAGTTCCACAGATCCAAAGGTTTGGTAATATTGAGCACTGATTTCTCTAAATAAATACTTTGAGCATGTTTTTGTTCATTTGTTCTTTTATTGGCTTATTTATTTATTTATTTATTTATTTTGCTTTTTGGTTACACCCCCAGCATGTGGGAAGTTACCAGGCCAGAGACAGAACCCACACCACACTAGTGGTGACAATGCCAGATCCTAACCACTATGCCATCAGGGAACTCAATGTACATGTTTTTCAATAAAGATTTTTCAGTGATCAGACAATAAGACACTATTTTTATAGGTCAACAAAAATTAAAATGAATAAAAAGTTCTATTATACACAGGAAATGTGCAATTAAGTAGACAATAATTTGACAAGAGGTACCAAAGGTTTTTAAGATATACAATCTTACCAGCAATTATACTTCTAGGAGTATATACTAAGGAAAAAATCTGTATCTTTTTACAGCTGTGAAGAGTTGGAAATAGTAGGGTTCAAGAAGATGGTATTGTTGGTAATATGTTATTTCCTTCAATGCAATACTTAAATAATTTATGGACTAGCCATGTAATGAATATTAAAAAATCATTAAAACATACACATGTTCAGGATAAATTTTTCATTGAGGAAAACAGGCTAGAGTTTCATATATATATGATGCTATCCTGATCATATTAAAAAAAACATTTGTGTGCATGTGTGAGCGTATGTGTACGTGTGTATTTTTGTAGAAAATTTATAGACAGAATACATGCCATCATTTAAACAGTGGCTTTCTTTTAGGGTCAAGATTATAGGTCTTTTTTTTTCTCCTTTTCTAACTTTTTCACAGTGGAGTTAAATCACTTTGGGAAACAGTAGAGACATGAAGTCCTTGTTGAGGTGGTGAAATCCCTGTATCAGGATGTGACTGATGAAGTGTCTGCTGATACCACACAGGCCTTACAGTCTGAATCCATGACTCAGAGTTGAGGCAAAAGAATGAAATGTGTTTGAAGACACATATTTTCATGTGTGGAGAAAAGAGAAAAAGACATCAGAATAATTGCAAGCTTTTACAAGCATTTTTATCATATATATTCAACTAGGGAGATCCAGGGAGGGTTAGGATGGCTTGCAAACTTGCATATATTATTAAATATCATGTAGACATATTCTCCCTTTTTTGGCCTGTGGTTGCCCCATCAGAATTAGCTGACTATGTAGGCATGAAGGATCTATCTGAACTGGCCTAACCGTTCACCTCTGTCTTCTCAGGAGAACTGAAGAAGAATGATTATTAGCTCTCACGTCTTTTTAGAGAAATCTACAGGTTATTAAGTATTAGAACAAATTGGTTCATAAGATATAACCATATGGCAACAAGTTATGTTACTCAATTAATAAACCACATAAGTTGTTAATTTTTACAACTTTCCTATTTAGGCACAGGATGTTGAATGAGTGCTATTCCTCTAGAATGTGCTACCTGATGTTTTCGTCAGTGAACAGGTATATTCCTGGTTTCTTTTCAATTTATCTTTTGCTCTCCTTCCATTTCCACATTTTTAAAATAAGGAAGTCTCTTCAGAAACTTTAACTCTGAGTGGAAGAGACAGACACAGAAACAAATTATTACAAGATAATTTCATAAGTGTTCTTGTAGAGACAAGGGGGAGGGGGAAATGTTAGAAACTATGGACAAGGTTGCCTGATAAATTTGAGATTGTGCAAAGGAGAGAGTGGTAGTCTCTGAGAGGATATGAGAGGCACAAGTTAGTACGGTGTGTATTACAGATGGAATCTGACATTTGACAAAAGATGAGGAAAGTTGAAGATGTTTTAAATAAACCAAAGACTCTCTCCATACCAGTCAATTTATGATTTCCTTTTTAAATACTAGTGGTGGATTTTGTCAAATCACATAATTTTGCCAGGAGATACAACTTTTTGTGGGAAGAAGTGAGGATAGCATCACACAAAATGCTTAATAAGATGCAAAAGAGAGCATCTAATCCTGAACCACACTACCATATGCGTTTTCTCCTGGACTTCCTGGATAAGGATTAGAAAAACAGTAACCAAGGGGCCCTTAAGTAAAAGTGTCCCCTAAACCTAGGCTGACAGTCCAAAACAGAGACAGTTTTAAGAGAAAAGATTGCCATTAATAATAATGCAAAGATTAAGGCATATACACTCTATTGAAATCAAATATCCCACCAGATAGAGATTCATTCTGAATGATACAGCCCTGTTTTAAATACAAAATACCTAGGATAAAGCTTGCTTCATTCACCTTTCGGAGCAAATTAATCAGATTCACACTTCATACAATTAATAAGAATCTATGATTAATAACTAGAATTAGGACATACAGGACGTGATAGGGTAAGGTTTAAAAAGTGCATCATTTTGAGGCAACAAAGTTTGCAGGCACAGACAAATCTAGATTTTAAACCTCCTCTCCACTTTGCCCTGTGATCATCAGTGTATTACTCTGAACTTCACTTTAATCTGTGAAATGGGATAACATCTACTCCCAAAGCTGTCATGAAAATCAAATAAAGTAACCTATATAAAGAGCCAGTAACAGAACTGGAACTCAATTAACTTTAATCCTTTGGGAGAAGATCTACATTGAGTAGAGGACTATGGTCCAAGAACTACAACCAGGGGAATTAAAACCCAGGGTGTATATCCATGTGTATAAAAGACCTAAATAGGAGTTCTCTTGTGGTACAGAACGTGAAATATCTGGCATTGTCACCACAGCAGCTTGGGTTGCTGCTGTGGAATGGGTTCAGTCCCTGGCCCCTGGGAACTTTGACATGCTGTGGGTACAGCCAAAAAAAAAAAAAAAAAAAGAAGACCTAAATAAATGTATGGCTAAGCACCAACTAATTAACACTATTAAAGAAAATGGATGGTGTACACAGGATTTTTTTAGCAAAATCAGAATAAATTTTAACTAATTTAGCTAAGAGAGGTAAATGGGAGCCTGATTAAAAATTATTCAAACAATGTACAATGTTGTATAGCTCTACCATTGATTTTACTGAATCAATGCAATCTTAATTGGTATATTACAAAAATTTTTGGACTGTGATTTGTATGTAATTTTTTTCTAACACAAATAAGTTTTTTTATATGAATACTTTAGTTTTTCCTAGATTTCATTCTTGATCTTTGAGAAATTGATTATGAAACCACCACCAATTTTACACTTTAATTTTTGTCATCACACACATCATCTTGGGTCATTAATACAGATTTCACAGAATAGAATTAAGAAGGGTAGTTTGAGCATAGAGGTATTATGAGAAGACACAGCCTTGAACCCATGCACTTATACGTTTCTCAAAACCATACTTCAGACAACATGCAAAAAGTTTTCCTTTCAAAACAAAGAATGACAAATAGAAACACTCCTAATGATCCTCAGGAAAGAAGGAAAAAAACATGAAAAGGAAACAATAAAACCAGCAATGGTGATATTCCACCTGCCATAACAACATCTTCAGATTAGGCATCACAGAGGAAAAAAGCAGGTAAACAAAAGCAAGGTGGCTCAGGCAGCCTTGCCAGGCCCACCAGTGCAGTCCAGTTTGAAGTTATTTTACAAGCCAAGTGGACTAAGGACCAAAATGCACCCCAGTCCTCTCTTATTTCTTCCCAATTTTTACCCACCAAGCACCAGCCAAGGCTATTTTACCCATTTCAGAGTGAAATAGTGTGAGACATTCCACAAAACAGTGGAAACCACAAAAAAAGGAGAGTTTGTGCACACTCAGATCTACTTCAAGTGAGGAAAGGGTGCGGGGATTGCCTCAGCTGCAATTTAAGATGTCCACAGAAAGAGTACTTTGATTTTCCTAATCAGGTATTTCCTATAAATTAAAAAAGCAAGAAGAAGATAGGAAATGTTCAGTCGTGGTGAGAGGAGCCTGGTACTCAGTTTTCTTGTAACCCATCTGTGACAAGTGCCAATTTGACCTTCCTAATTGTTCAGTAATAGGACAAATTTCCTCACTATGGTGATTAATGTCTTACTGCTGCCTGATTCTATGGCTTCTTGGTAGTTGTATAATTTTGCTAAATGTAGAAAGCATAATACAGAGAGAAAAACATTCATTTGACAATAATAATTAATAATTATTATTTGTATTATTTCAATAAGCTTACTTTATTATCTTAGATTTAACACTGTCATTATTGAGTGGCCCTGGAGATCAAGCTACATTGTCAATTAAGAATTCTCAAGAAAATGCTGATGGATAAGATGTTCTAAGAGATATAAAATGCCCATACTGTGTAACTTGTGTAGTCAGTGCAGTAAGTGTGTTGAACACAGCACCAAATTCCAATCAGAGAGAAGAGAGAATTCTGTGTTTGGCTATTACATGGAGTTTATTAGAGACCACAATGAGGATCATTTTGATTTGGAGTGAGTGAGTGACATGGGTAACTGGCTAATAATTCCTGGTTAATAGTTTTTTTTTTCTCTTTCTTTCTTTCTTTCGTTCTTTCTTTCTTTCTTTTTTTTAAGGACAGTATCCTTGGCATATGGAGGTTCCCAGGCTAGGGGTCAAATCAGAGTTGTAGCTGCTGGCCTACTCCACTGCCACAGCAAATCCGAGCCACATCCGCCACCTACACTACAGTTCACAGCGACGCCAGATCTTTAATTCACTAAGCAAGGCCAGGGATGGAATCCGCAACCTCGTGGTTACTCGTCAGATCCAGTCAGATTCGTTTCCGCTGAGCCACAATGGGAACTCCCTAGTTTTTTCTCTGTATTAAACATTTTTCTAGCTAGTTGCATACTTACAGGCTATGGAGATTATTTAATACCTTAGCTTATTAAGCAAAGAAATATGTGCATTAATACAATTAAGATGAAAATTGTTCTTTAAGAATATTTTAGAGGCATTCTCTAGAAAATATGAAAAAACAAAACACCATACATTCCCTATAACATCTTTTCTCAAGCTCTCCTGTTCTTAATCTGTTTCTTGTCTCCCCAACTCTATGGTTCCATTTCTCATCCTCTCTTCATTCTATGTGGGAATAATAATTGAGCACATAAGTCATACTGGGCAGTCTTCCATACTTCCTGGACATAGAAATTAATAAGACTTGGTATTTTCTTTGCCTGAGCTCAAAATTAACTACAATGATATATAATGACATGTTACATACTATAGGTGCTACAATGGAGTCAAGAACCAAGGGTTATAGAGACAAAGGGGAATGCTGATGTTCTGGAATAGGCAATGAGGCACCAGAAAGGACATCTTTTAATCTGTCTTTGGAAGGATGATCATGGCTTCTTTAGGGTGAGACGCTGAGGGAAAGGCAATCCAATAACAGAAACTTTGCAGTGTTTATTACAGATAAAGACTTCTGAAGGGTGAACAAAGTCTTAGTGACATAAAAGTACATGGACTCTTTGAGAAACTGTGCAATCAAGTATTATTGGAACATAAGATTCATAAGAGAAATGGAGTTGGAAAGATATTCAAGTAATTGATATCTATCAAGTACATATTATGGGCAAGAAACCACAGTAAAAATAATGCCATGTCCTTTGTTCTATATAAAACATTCAATCATACTAACAAAGTAGATGTTACTTTCTAAATACATAGCAGAAAAAGAAACCGAAGCATCAAAAAGGTAAACTTGGGAGTTCCCATTGAGGCTGGGTGGTAACGAACCCAAGTGGTATTCACGAGGATGTGGAATCAATCTCTTGCCTTACTCAGTGGGTTAAGGATCTGATATTGCTGCTGTGAGCTGTGGTGTAGGTCACAGATGTGGCTTGGATCCCATGTAGTTGTGGCTGTGGCATGGTCCAGCCAGCAGCTGCAGCTCTGATTCCATCCCTAGCCTGGGACCTGAGAAGTTCCATATGACAAGAGCAGGGCCCTTCAAACAAAAAGAGGGTGGGGGAGAAAGTAACCTTGATCAAGTTCACCTAGTTACTGTCAGAGCTGGAATCCAGCTAGCTCCTGTAAATATACCCTACTTGAAAGCTCAAGTGAATTCAACGCTGAAGGGCACCAAGTATCATGCTAAAGAGTCTAGAACTTTATCCTGAGAGCTTTAAAGAATTCAAAGAACCTTTAAAGAATAGGTTTTTAAGTGAAGGTATGACATAGGTACATGGAGCAGAAAATAGGATACAGTTTTAAAGGGTTGGGACATCACCACTTCCGTGTGACTGAGCAAGCTCATCTCTCTGGGGTGCAGTGTACTTCTCATAAAATAAGAATAATAAGAGTATACATCTTATGCGATTGTTGTATTCCTTATTTAACACACAAAATTCTTGTGCAATGATGCTTGGCTCTGATAAGTCATCAGTGGTATGATTTTTATTTTAGAAATAATATCTGATGGGATTGTGGAGAAAGGATTGCAGAGGGAAGGAAACCTCAGTCCTCAATAGTTCAGAAGAAGGGCAAAGAGGGTTTCAACGCCATACTTGGCAGTGATGGAAACAGGGGTTGGTCTTGGGAGGTATTTCATATGCAAACATTGAAAGGAATTGGTGACCGATTGCATTTAGGGAGGAGAGAGAAGGAAAACCAGAAAATGACCCTGAGGTTTCTAGATTAGATGGCCAGATGAATGTTCATGTCTTAACATTTCATACCCCAACAACAGCTTCTTCCCTGTGAATCAATTATCCTAGGACTCTCTCTGCCGCTGACCACTGGTATTTGATTTAGTGACTATTCATAGCAAAAAAAATAAAAACAAAACAACACTGGAATCCAATAGAAGTCAGAGAAGTTGGCTCCTCCCACTATGCTCATAGCCCTAAACAGACCCTGTTCTCAAGCCCTTTGGGTGAGGAAGTAACTGAGCAGTTAGTTCCCTAGCTGACAGACAACATGACTTCATTTTAATCCCAAAGGTACTTAAAGGTATAGTGTGCTGGTCAGAGGTGAAAAGACACTGATGAACAGAGCCCACCCACAGTTTTAGGACATTTTGTTTTCACTTGGAACAATACTGAAACAAAGTTATCAAACTGTGAGGAGGAGTGTTTCTTGAGACTTCTTATTTTATCAACAAATACGATTGATCAAATCCAAATTCTGTACAATAACCGGGAGCTCCATTCGTGGTTCCGCAGTTCATGGCTCATTCTGAATAGGATCCATGAGGATGCAGTTTCAATCCCTGCCCTCGCTCAATGGTTAAGCATCCATCATTATTGTGAACTGTGGTGTAGGTCGCAGAAGCAGCCCAGATCCTGCATTGCTGTGGCTGTGGCATAGGCCGGCAGCTGTAGCTCTGATTCAATCCCTAGCCTGGCAACTTCCATATGCCAGGTGCAGCCCTAAAAAGCGAAAAACAAACAAACAAACAAACAAAAATTCTGTGCAATAACCAGAGTCCATGAAATGTTATAAAGTTTAGGTATGTAAAAGAAAATGTATTTTATGTTGCCGTTGTTACTGTATACCATTGGATGGAGCATGAAAACGTATAAACTGAAAGTTTAAATGAACATCAAAACAAAATCTTGGCAAGATGCTTCCTGAAACGCTTTCTTATTGCTTGAATTACACACACATGAAATGTATTTCTATTTTTCTCTAAAAACTACCATATTTATCTCTTCTACACAATTCAGGAATTAAGAGAGCTGAATATTTACATGCCATATAATTTATATAAAGCTAATATACAATTTATTTGGGAAATATTAAAATTTTAACTAAACTACATTGCTTCTTTAGTAAGTTTGTACTATGTATAAATGACAAAAGGTGATAGAAAATACATATAGACAAGTTTATTTTAAGAGTGGGAGAACAGAGGAAGAGTAGTGACTAACCCTAAATTCTGTTCTTCATTTATGTAAAAGCTTTTCCATTTCATAGTCTATATAGGCTTTTTTCTTTAAAATAATTTCAAGAAAACATCTTGGGATTTAGAAGATAGAAAAGAACATTAGTCACTCTAGCATACAAACATGCTAAATGCAGAGATCAGGTTGAATTCTCCTTTGTATCGCCTCACTGTTTCTCTAGTGCCTAAAATATTATCTTAGAGAGAGGTGACACTCAGTAGGCATCCTCACTTTTACTCTTAACAACACAGCGCTTTCTATAAGGTCTTTTTGAATAACTCTTAGAGATGATAGACACAATGCTACCTAACCAAAATCTGTTGTGAGTTTAGTTGAGTCAAGTGATACCTCTGGAATTTTGTACCGGCCCCAGCATGATTGGTACCCTGTTTGGATCTAGTCTGTGACTGGATGAGGAAAGGACTTTCCCAGCCCCTTCTCACTCTTTAGTTCTTTAAAAGCAACACAAAGATAGGGACATTTCTGATTTGTTTTAAAAAACTGCCATTGCATTATGTCTGAAAGCATAATGGCAGAAATACAGAAACACTCTGACCTCTAAAAATAAGGCCTTTTAAGTTCGGTTTTCCTACTGAGTTAAGACCTTTATTTCTCTTGGAGAAATTTACTTTGATTTTTCCAAACGTTTAAAGTGACTTGATAATATAAAGTAAAAATCACATATCTAGATCTGACTGAAGCAGTTTAGCACTTCAACTAGCTAGCTCTCTTCTATGACCCACTCCAAACCAAATGAGCAATAACTTAAAGGATGGCAAGCTAATTTTTTTTCCTGTTACCTTACTATTAACATCAACTCCAAACTATGAGCTAGTTAATAACCAAAGTGTTTTTATTCTCAATTACTTCATGAGTGTTTATTTATCAATCACTATTGCTAAAAAGGTGCTTTTAAAGTACATGTAGTATGTTATTAAAATACATGCCCATCCTTATATAAGCCTCAGCGTAATTATAGTATTGTATAATTAGAGTTTTATGTCAAAAGATTTACAGCTTTATCACCTCAAGCAATATTTCACAGCTGCCAAGAATGATTTATGCAATAATGACTTAAGCTGTAAAATAGAATCCTCAAAGGGAAGGGCTGTCAAATATTCCTACTGCAAATAACTAGGTTCTTAAAAATTGATATTCTGGTAAACAGCAAGCCCACTTGTACCTGGTAAAATCACATAAATGACTATTGTAAGAAGTGCTGCTTCACAATGGTGATCATGCAGTGCACCTTACACCACATCAATATAAACTTATTGTATAGATTAAAAGTTTAAACTGCTCTGGACCACTTTGGAAAACAAGCTTTCAGAAATAATGCCATGCTCAGATTCTTACTACTCCAGCATGAGTGAATACGAAAAATGGAAACAAAATATCTCAACTCTATGTTAATTTGTTCATTGTGCCTATTGCCTCATGATTTATACTCCTGTGAAATGCTAAATGAAAAATAAGTAAAGTAAGCATTTCCTGTATATACTTAAGAAACTAAGAAGCTCTCAAAAGTAAATGACCTCAATAAAAAAGAATTAAGGAAACTTGGAGGAACAAGTGAAAATGTTAGTGATCTGGTCCCTTCCTGCTTTTATAATGTAAATGGATGGCAGGTCTCTAAGAGACAAGACTTTCAAAGCATTTGAACTTCACAGGCTATGACTGATTTTGCAGTTGCCAGTTGAATAAAACCAATAGCCTCTGAAGAGTCTATTCAAGGTATCTACTGGTAGCAAAAACACAAGTTGATTACATTCAAATAAGTCTATGTTTTCTTAATCTACAAAGGTCATTCAAATTAATATTTTTCTTTGAAAAAAATTTAAAAACTTGATCTATCACATCCTGTTGCCCATACCAATAAAAGCAAAATAGGAGCACTGACTTTAAAGATACCCAGGTCCTTATAGATTGAGTTACATGTGAAAATGAAGCCAAAAGAACCAAAATTATTACCAAAGGTTGATATTTACATACCTAAACAAGTTTTGAATAAAGCTTTCTTGTCTAAAATAAGGACTGTAAAATCATATAACCAAAGACTGTAATAGCATATGACCAACGATAAGATGCAAATCACTGAAGGAAAACATGCTAGTTGATACACAATCATCTTCACTGTAAAAATTTGTACATCATGTTTGAAATTCCATATTAAATTGCTTTTTTAAGGTGCTCTGAGATCATTTCACACAATTACATTGTACAAGTTAAACTAGGTTTCAAAATATTATGATTTTACTTGCAGTTTTATAAATAACACTGTTTACTATCTGAAAACATGGTCTGAAAAGTATAGTTAGTACCTAGATGAGCCATATAGACCAGATTCATTTCATACTTAAATTCCATAAGTTGAAAAAATTCTGAAATGTCCCAGAAAACATAAAGACCAAATGTGGACCAAAATGATCTATGGTAACCACCATACAGATTGTGTGGACCTCATGATAAATAAATATTCAAATTATTCCAAAAGTCCAACCACTGGTATCAGACACACACACTCAAAAGATGAGATGTATTCAAGTAGTGAGAGCCAAGAAATGTTTTCAAGACAACAGAGGAATTAGGCTATTTCTAGTATGCCAACACTATTGATTGAAAAGTAGGGGGAAGATGAGAGGAACTTTAAAAACTATCTCTATTTTGATTGATAATGCTATAACTGATTTCATTCCAGAATAATCCAAATTTATGCAAAACTGTTCCAGTCATACTTTGTTATTCATACCCACTCAAACTGATGTTAAGAAAAATATAGTAATTAAGAATTATATATTTTCTATCACAAAATATTGAATTATAAGAAAATGGGAGGAAGAGCTAAAACTTTTCCCTGTTAGATTGTATTTTACCAAATGATGAGTCATTATATGATACAGGCTATAACACATCAGTTATTTACTCATTTACAAATTTTAAGAGTTACCTAAATATCTGACTATATAGCCTTGTGCCTCACTGATTTCTATCAATGGAATTGAAGAAAATGATAATGCGATATCTACAAAACTACCAACAACATGCATTTTTAACTGATTTATCTTTAAGCTCTAAATTGTCAAATATCATTGTGTTCACATTTGATAATATACACACTTTAAAATGGGTATATCTAAATATTAATACATGTGAGTTCATATACATACATTATTTAATGAACACATGTTCATTAAATGCATATTTCTTTGAGAACTGTTATAGGTCTAACATATTTATGCTCCCACAGCAAGCCTGAAAGAAGGAGGAGTGCCCTTGAAGTTGAGGTATGACCTTAAGTTTGAGATGCCAGTTTTGCTGCAACTATAAAAATGAATATTAATAATTATACATATCATAATTTTTTCTCCATTTCTCATTTTAGGACAAATCTTTACTACATGAACATTTTTAATTACTTGAACATACATAAGTTTACTAGAAAAATTTAAAAGTTCCTATATATCATCCTTAATCTTATTTTAAAAAGGATCAAAAGAAACAAACAGCATTGCCTATCAAAGCTGAAGAGCTAAGAAATAGCTATAAATATAACAGTTTTAGTTCCAGATATACATTTTTCTACAAGACTTTGTGAAATATTTCAAGTTCAAGCAACTAAAATTCTGTATTTCTTTCCCACCAAATGCATATCGATGTAACCAACAAATTACTGGCCTTTAAATTATTCCTTAGAAAGGGAAGGGTTATAAGACTGATTTGTGGCATTCTGTCCACAGTGACATTAAGTTACTGGACTTTTGAAAGTACTGAATACCCTACTCAAAGAGGAAATCGTCCCTCCTAGTCTACTTATGAGAGTATCCACATTTCTTGAATCCTGCAACAATATAAGCAAATCATACACCTTCAACTGAATACTTGGGGCTCCTCTACCTCTGAACTTTCAATCTTGTCAAAGATTTCATTTCACTGGAACAAAAAAAAAAAAAAGGAATTCTAAATAGATAAACTTTACCATTTTTGTGATAGTAGGTGACCTCCACTTTCCTCTCCTCTGACCCCAGCAATGCCTGGGCAATTTGGGCAATATCATGCCTCTTAGTCTCAGGCCCATGGAGAAAGTCGCAGGTGCACGGCTTTTGCATGACATCTGGCCTGGAGAAACCAGTCATCTCACAGAACCCATCGTTGCAGTAGATGATGGCACAGTTCTGCACTCTGGCATTTGCAATGATAAATTTTTTATCTGTAATAAGAAGATAGTAATGCATCTTTTTAAAAGCTTCCTTAAGATTTTCATAAACACTGGAGCAATTTGTTGCATAATAGGAGATCTGAAATGCAGGTGCTTCCCAAATTGCTAACTACCCAGACTTTTAAGAGTAAAAAAACCCCTTAAATTTAAAATTAATTGGTCATAAGTAGTTTTAACAATAAATATTAAGAAGATTTTCTTCAAATTTTGAGAACATCATTTCCCAAATAGTCTAGTTCTCAAGCCCTAAAACCCTCAAGGGTCCTAATGCACACTCAGACAAGCAGCTGGCCCACTGATATTTCCAGAATGTCATTTAATTGTAAAGCAAATATTTTCAAAGCCAAAACAGTGAAGCATGCTGTAGCTCTCAGGTTCCTCACTTCAACCCTGGCCCTTGGAGTACAACTTTCTTAAAGTAGTTATTATTTCTGGATTTGGCTTTTCTCTCTCTAAAAGACATACTACACACATCATGTTAAAAAAAAAAAAAAAGCCCTGAAACAATTAGTAATGAAACTATTTCACATTAATTAGCAGTTCAATAAAGCAAAGGTTCACCTTTTCATAATGTATATTACCCAGAAGACAAAAATATTTACACACACATATAGTAAATGTCATGTTAACACCTTTTCACTTTTACTTTGGGAGACCTTGCATTTTTGTGTAGTAGTAGAGATTTTAATAGAAAGGGCTTATTAATTTTGATCACAGATTTTACTTACTATTTCCAAATAAAGTATGAAGCAGGATATACAAGACCATTTTTTTACACAAGGTACTTTATTCTCCTGTCACTAAATGCAGTGCCAAAATAACTGCACAATGTGCAAAAATAAATGTGTGCTAATGTAGTTTTAAGGAAATGTCAAATATAAATGAACAAGTAAAGGACTTTAAATTAATATATTTATATAACAACAATGTATTCTTTATCATTAGTCCACATGAGAAGATTAAATATCTCTGCTTTCAGTCTTTGTGGGATTTACTTATTTCTCTTCCATTTTAAAATTTCTAATGGAAAGTTTAAGGGGTTAATAAAGGGACAAAATTTTTTTTTTTTTAAATAATGAACTGTTTGCCTTGGCAACCAACGCAGGTCAGATATTGCTTTTTCCAAATTATCCTGCCTGGGATATATTTGCATTGATTCAATGCAAAGTTTAGCTTCTATAAACTAGCAGCAAGCAAGCATCCCCATCACACCACAGCCTTGTAATTTAACCAAGGTAACATACAGTTTGCATAGCCATTTACATCGCTGCTACCATTTACATTCTCTTGTTCCAACAGTATGCTCTGCCCTGCTCCTGACTTTCACAAAGTCTACAATAAAACAGCCACAAAATATAAACCCATGTTATACTAGTACGTTCCCTTTAAGATAGTAGAAGAGTAGGACATTAAGGCAGATAACGAAGCAGGGGAGAGGAGGATCAAATTGCCTCCTATGATGGAGACCATAATCTAAAATGTAAATCAAAATTAATATCACAGGGAGAACACTCGGGCTGTCATTCGAACCTCCTGGCTAGATTTCACAGCCTCTTAACTTGACAGAGCCTGAGTTGCCGGCTCCTCAGCTCAGGAGCAGCGGACGCCAAGTGCACTATCAAAGCAGAAAGCGAGGAAGAGAGAAGAGAACAAATGAACTTACTTTGCCCTTCAAATTTCCGTATGATGGTCCCCAAAAATGTGTTTTGTGGTGCCACATGCCCCCTGCGAACAGGCATGTTGATCCCGGTCTTCAGAGGAGCGCTCCCCACGAGCTCTGGAGTTCTCCCGGGATCTCTCCTCGGCTAGAGCCCAGGCCAGCGCGCGAGCCGCTCTTTGTGGCAGAGCATCCTCTTTTGAAACCAGAAATCTCTTCCCATTAGCACCACTTCTAGACACCCGCTTTCCCCACCGGAGTCCAATCCATTCCCCTCACCTTCCGGAGGGGGCCTCGCACCGGGTTGCCGCGCGGGTGAGAGGGTTTTGGGGGTGGGGAGAGGGAAGGAGGCGGGGTGAGGGGAGGTGGCGGGGGAGGGAAGGAGGGAGGGAGCAGAGGGGTGGGGGTGGGGAGGGGGGCGGGGAGTCACAAGGGCAATCGATCTGTTTCTCTTCTCCCAAACAGCGTCAATTTCCCAGTGCAAATGGGCTTAACCTGGCGGTTGCCCAGAGATGTGAGGATGGCTGAAGGGGGGAAAGAGGACTTGTGAGGCTTTGCAGGAAGGGGAGAAAGGAGGCTGGGGGGTGGGGGGTGGTTGACGTTTCTATCCCCGCCCTCTCCCCCTACACACACACACACACACACACACACACACACACACACACACACACTCCCTCCCTTTATCCCGGGAGCTTGGGCGCCGCCACAGCTCGGATTACTCAAGCGTGCTTTAGCGGAAGCCAGCCAAGAAATCTCCAAAACTCAGTGACAAACAGCTACTCTGGGAAGGTGATCTCCACGGCCACCAGCCACAGGGCCCCATTCCTGAGCTCCTCACGCCGCAGTAGCTAAAACACCCTCAGCTGCAAAGAAAAGACAGGTGGGAAAACAGTCCCTCGATACAGACTATTTCTAAGCTCTGGTGGTGTTCAGGAGGTTGAAGGTTGAGGAGGAGCCACTTAAGGGTGCAGGTTTCACTTCAGGGCGCAGCTCGAATCCCTGGGCTCGGTGGAGATGGGGCGCTGAAGCCCAAGCTGAATTGGCACTCCTGTCCCAGCTCCGCGCGCAGAGCCGCACCTCCCAAAGACTGGAGGCTGCTGGCGCTGCCGCTGAGCATGCCCAGTTTCACTGCTTGAACCCCTGAGGAGTTGTAAGGTTGGGAGTGATTGGGTATCCTGGTGCTAGAAAGATTAGAAGGCCAAAGACCGTGGGAGCAACTAGTACAAAACAAGGAAAGAGTTTGAAATGGGCGAGGCTGGGCAAGAGGGGGTAGGAACAAAAGGTGGGTGGGGCTAAGAGTTACCAGCCTTGGTGTAACCTCCCATGCCACTCATCTCCTGAATACACTAGGTGCACCATTCTGCTCTGTTCTACCATTTCTAAGAAATCATCTCCTGTAGGATGGGAAAGGGTTCAAGGGGGAGAATAGAGTCCTCTCTTTTCTTGCTTCTCAGAGCCTGCCAACACAGGAATCTCAAGGTGTACACACTTCTGTCCAAATAGTCTCCTAGAGACTTAAGAAATCAGCCATTGCAGGAGAGGATGTTTTCTAAGTTGTTTTTCTAGCTTCTTTCCTCTTCATTTATGTTACCTCCTCCTTTAATATAATAGTCAGCCACAAGCTTTTCTCTAAATGGAATCTGCCACCACTACAACCTCAGGACCAGAACACCAACAAACCTCTTGTATCTACTGGTGATAAGGTACCTACCAAAATTACCTAGTTGCATGATAGTTTGGGGCATTCTTGCAGCCCATTAGCCTGCTTTGTCTGTTCCTTGAGTCAGTCAAGTTCATATTTTCTGAAATACAACCTCAACATCTGAAGTGAAAAAAAAAAATGAGGATGGAACTGTGGAAGGCTGAGGAGGGTTAAATTAGGATGGTGAATCACGTGGATTGCAATAAATAATGAGGAAATAAACATAACTTTTATAGTCCAGAAAACACAAGCCAAGAAAAAAAAAAAGAAACCTAAGCAATTTGTAATCTTTCGTATCAGAGTAATAAAAATAAATCAGAAATCCGAGGCAATGCCTGGGAATGTTGAATTTTCCGGTTAATTAGTTTTACTTAAAAATAAGCAATCTACGACAACTCTTAGGCTCTTATGGTAGCTTGAGATTTCCTGAATCCGTAAAGTTCTCTCTCTCAGAATATAAAAAGGCACGCTTCTCAAATGTACAGCTTTATTTTCTCCCCCTTTTCAGTATAAATAGACTTTCTGTTCCCTAGCTGCAGCTGGGCTTGTCAAGAGTTCCTCTCCCAGGTATTAAACGTGTGGAGCTATCCATGGTGCTGACTCTGACTCTGCCGTTAGCAGCTGCTCTGGCTACATCCAGCCACAGACAATAGAACTGCAAACTCAGGCAAGTGTCCCTGATATATTCACATATACTACTTGTCTTCATTGAAGGCCCACAGAAACACAGAACACTATTTGCATCCAATTTCTAAAATACTTTCTTTTTCTACTTAGCTTATTCACTAAATCTTTGCTCAAACACATTCCTCCCAAAATGCACCAAAGACTCCAGAAAAAAAAAAAAAATGAGCAAACCACACATTGTGTGCTCTGTAATGAAGGCTTCATGCTCATTATAAAGGCATAATAACACAACATTAAGTTATGGCAAGTTCACAAGGCAATTTCTTTCAAATCACATGTAAATTCAGTGAAGGAATATTGCATTAAAGGGAAATGTGCATTTCCAAATGCAGTTTGAAACACATATTTATCTGTCACATAACAAGATATACTGGCATGGCATGCAGATGACGACAGTGTATTAGGTCTCTAGTTTTGAGTCTGATAGAAAATTTCAGAGATTATTGAGTCTGGAAATCCTTGAATTCTACCTTAAGAGTGGAAAAGTGTCTTCTTCAAGAGGAAAAGTGACTTTCTGCTCTCCAAAGCATTCTTTCTTTCTCTACAGACTTCAGTGTGGTCTATGTTCATTTGTTCTGGATAATTAAACACATGATGGTTAAAGTTCCATTGTCTGTGTTCATATGAGCAATCACTGTGGGCTTCGCATTTTTCTCAACCTCATTTAGTTCTAAGATTAGTTCTATTAAGGATTCAGTGTAAGATCATAGGACATTCTATAACCTATGTATCATATTTGATTGATCTGAGTAAAAGATTAAAGGCATCCTATTTCTAAATTACCCCAGTAATCGCATTCATGCATTATATATTGGTACAGTGGAGACAAGTACATTAATCTATATTCAGCCAATAACAGAATCAAACCAGAACATGACAATCATGGCTGTTGGCTGCCTGGAAAATCAACCCTCCCTGCATACCCCAACCCACAAAAAATGAACTTTAGATTTTGTGTCAAAGCCAGCTTTCATAAGTTTTTAGTAATTTGGGACATTTTATTTGGAGGTCTAAATACTGATTAAAGCACATAAGTTCCACTGTTGAAATCCTATCAAGTTTACAGAGTATTACTAAACACAGTATAATTATGGACAAGGATACAAAAGGAATTCAGATGCATTCTTAAGATTGCTTGTCTCTGTTACTTTAAAATTAAATAGTAGAGGACTTACAGTATGTTAAAACTTTTTAACAATTCTTGCCGCATAGTAAATACTCCATAAATTTCATACACATGTAATTATGTATATAAACTCAAAGAATTAATGGAACCCTGCTTAAGACTCCTACTTTAAAATTATTTAAGTATCATACATTAATGCTTGAATCTTTAAGGAAAGAGTAGCAACAGTTACGGGCTATTTAAGTGGCATTCTTACATCAACATAGAATGAAAACTTTTTGAGATCAAATAAACAATATAATTTGTTTCATATTTTTCATTAACACAGAACATAAATCAATGAAATTAATGCAGAGTTTTCTCAATTTGGCAAAATTAGTTTAATGATATGATGACCAAAATGCAGAATTATAAATGTTATTTTAATGTGGCCTTCTATGGGAATCCTGGGTATTATCTTATTAACTGGGTCACATTAAACCTAAGAAACATCTGACATTACAGTTATAAGTTAGGAAATGTTTGGCTTGCATTATCATTTGTAACTCTACAGTAGCATCAGAGACAGAAACTTTGAGGTCATCTGGTAAAACAACAATATTTCTCTGCAGCATGGATTAGTGAAAAAGGTAGAAAAAAACTCAGTTCAAACCTGAAACTACCATTTATAACAGAAACCAATGAAAATATTTAAGTTCTCTTGCTCATAGCTTCATTTCTAAAATCAGTATAAAAATCCCCAACTTTTAGTTTGTATAAAGAATAACTAGGAAAATAGATATAAAGTATTTAGTGCAAGCCCTAGCAAATAATGAACATTTAAATAACAGCTGCTCTAAAAATCTAAGCACTCTATATTTTTAAAATTAGTAAATTCTTAATATTAACATCACCATTTAGGATTTAACTAATTTATATTAAGGCCATGCTAGCTGTTGGGGGGGGCTATGAAAAATAACCTATAGAATGGAGTAGGGGAAGCATACTCATACTCATACATCTAAGTGATTTGGACTGATACCAGTGACTGTTCCTAATATAGTAACCTAAACATGTCTAGTTAGAAAATTGAATATCACTTCAGAAAATTTAGATGCTTTTCTGAAAACATGCTTTATATATTAGTTTTTTACTTTATAAATATTTTTATTTTTTCCATTATAGCTGGTTTACAGTGTTCTGTCAATTTTCTACTGTACATTTAATCCAAATGGCTATTATTCATTTCACTTGAGATACTTCTGCGATAACATACTCCACATTATAGTATTTATCCAAATGGTTAATATTTGGCTCATCTCATTGATTACATGTAAGTCTTACTATAAGTTTAGAGGTCTTCTCTGTGAGGAACAAGGTTTTGGTAGACTTCCCTAAAACATGCCACATATTACTGCAAAAAAATCTTTGCGTAAGTGTAACATTCATACATTCGTCAATAATTGGCATACAAAATAGCTAGTTGGCCTAACTGAGCTCTTACAATTTATGAAAAAAACACATTTAGAAGTTTAAGTTTGTTGAAATTATATATATATGTGTATGTGTGTATGTGTATCTAAGTAAAGATTTGACTGAGTACATGGGTAAGGTTGTTTTAGAGATAATTTCTTTACTCAGTTTAATAAATAATTTAACACATTGGTTTAAAAGATGAGACACTTTTTACACATTACTTTTTGAAGACTAAGATAGTGTATGAAATTTCTTTTATATCAGTAGACCTTTAAATTATTTCTTAGTTGACAAATGCACTTGTATCATTATCCAGATTAATTATTTGTCATATCCATTAAGCCTAATTTGATTGGTCTTTGAAACCTGTGGAAATATTCTTTCTTAATATTACACTTAGTTAATTGTCTCTTTTCTGGAAGAAGTTTACTTTAGTAATTTTTAAAAAGTGTTTCTATATCTGTGGACATATTTATTCTATTATAGAAATTCTATAACATTTAAACAAATCTGTACACTAAGAACCAGTTTTTCCTAAACTTAAATAACTTGAAAACCATCATTTGGGCTTTAACATCTGCTCATGATAGAGTAGTGGGATCAGGATTAACGTCTCACTTTTCTTTTTAATGGCCACACCTGTGGCATATGGAAATTCTTAGGCCAGGGATGGAACCCATGCTTCTGCAGCAACCCAAGCTGCTGCAGTCAGATTCTTAACCTACTGCACCACAGTGGAAACTGCTAACTTCTCACTTTTAACCACTATATAATTGGACACAATATAGAAACAACAGTGTTCAGACATGGGACAACAAATAAATACAAGATAATGTTCCCTGAAAGTATAGCAAAAGAAGATGAGCCTTGTGCTTGTCCTGGCTTGCCAGATAAAAAAAGAATTTCCAGATCACAGTGCATAAAGTGGGAACCCCATCAGAGTTCAGTGAACTAAACTGAAGAGACATATTTTCAAGTTCAGGGAAATCAATGCAGCTTGAATTTACAGAGCAGAATCACAGAGAGGAAGAATTTGCCCTGAATGAGAGGTTCATATATCTTCATAGGTATCAACTCAAATTTTGTCTATCAACTTAAATTTTGTCTGATTTTCACAAGGGTGTAAGGAAACTATCCAAGACCAAAATAAAAAACCAAGGAAAGTATTGCACAGAACAATTGCAAAGCTTATACGAGATTGGGAATAATTGCTATGCTACCATCTAAAGTGGAAAACCTAACATTGTATGGAACACATTGGTTAGAGCCTTCAGAATGTTATTGCATTTTTAAAAGGGGTGAGATTACAGAGTTCCCACTGTGGCTCAGTGGGTTAAGAATCTGATATAGTGTCCATGAGGTCGTGGGTTCAATCCTTGGTCTCCTTCAGTGGGTTAAGTATTAGGTGTTGCCACAAGCTGTGGTATAGGTCGCAGATGTGGCTCAGATCTAGTGTTGCTGTGGGTGTGGCGTAAGCTGGCAGCTGCAGCTCCAATCTGAACCGTAGCCCAGGGAGTTCCATATGCCACGGGTGTGGCCCTAAATAGAAAAAGGAAAAAAGAAGAAAAAAGTCTTGTTGATTTTAAGATCTGCATTCTCTTTTACATTTTTACACACCAAACATGATAAATATTTAATAAACTGTGTCCTGGCATTATTTTAGAAGAAAGGAGAAATTAGACATAGAGTGAACTTAGTAATATTGCCTATCTCTTTCAAGATGGTTCTAATAACTACTAAACTTCATTTACTAGGAAATCTCTAAGCAGTTGTGATAAAGTAATTCACAAAAATTCCTAAACTTTTTTCTTTGAATATCTATTATTGAGACAAATTCAGGTGTTCTGTAGCAATTCAGCTACAGTAAAAGAAAGTGTGAATCATTCCATCAATACATCCTTGATAAAAAAGAATTTTAAATTCAAAAACCTATTATCTTACACATGAAAGATACGATCTTCTACATTCCCTCCCAATAACTATTCTCCTCCCCAGTATGACTACTCTAGTGAATTTTCTGTAGGAGTAGAGAAAGAAATTTACCACACTAAGCTTTCCTAATAGAGACTTGCATTCAAGAATGAAAATCACTCAACAGTATGTAATCACTAGTAGTCCACATTTCAAGAAATTTTGAAATCCTGGTATAATTAGAATTTTAATGAATATCAGGAGATAATGTTGGACTTAGCTTATAAATAATGCTTTCTTCACATTCTAGATTTAAACAAAGTAAGCAACCCAGTTACACAGTTAATACTGAGAAAAATATTTGTGTGTATAATAAATATCATGTCATAATAAGGCATAGTAAGAAAGGGAAAAGGGGCAAAACAGAGGGAACTAAGAGGTATAAACTATTATGTATCAAATAAATAAGCTACAAGGATACATTGTACAACACAGGGAATATAGCCAACATTTTATAATAGTTATAAATGGAGTATAAATTTTAAAAAATGTGAACACTATGTTGTACACTTGTAACAATATTATTCATTGACTATATTTCAATAAAAATAAGGCATAATATTATCTACATATACTATCAATACATATATAATAATTTGGTAATTACACTCAGAAGAAGTGTAATTGCATTGACACAAAGTAACGAAGATCATAAGAAACAATAAAAGTGTTGGCAAGACAAAAAGCTTTCACCACAATTTTTAAAAGATTTTTAAAATGATAACGATGTTTAATGTAAAACCAGTAACAACCAATTTTGAGATTTACAACAATATTGAATTAGATGATATCAAAAATAACAAAACAAATGAAAAGAGGGGGGAATATAAAGCATATTCTTGAAAGCTTCTTACAATACTTATACAGTATATTATTTGAACTTAAATTGTAATAATTTAAAAGTAAATATTGCAAGCCCTAGAGCAATGTCTATAAAAGCAATAAAGACATAGAGCTAATTGGTCAAGAGAAAAGATAAAAATATAAATATAAATATAAAATAAATGCAAAAGAAATGCAAAAGACAGAGAAACAAATGCAAAGAAAAAAATAAATTACAGACAAGAACAAAAAATAGCTATGTAAAACACTTAACACCACTATGCTAATAAATATATTAAATCTAAATATTCTAGTTAAAAGGCAGAGTTTGACAACCTAAAATCAAGTATGACTATTGTTGGCTACAACGAATCTACTTTAAATAATAAAGATGCAAATAGGTTTAAAATCAAAGAATGGCAAAAGGTAGAGCATGCAAACTCTTTTCAAAAGTTGAAATTGCTACAGTAACATTAGACATAGTGAATTTCAGAAAAAGAACTATTTCCATATATAATGAAGTACATTTCATAACTCTGGGCATTAATTAACCAAGAAAATATAACAGTCTTAAGTGTCTATTCACGTATAATAAGTTTTAACATACATGAATCAATAACTAATAGAGATGATCTATTCATACAATCAATACTATTAGGCCATAAAAAGGATGAAATACTGATATATACTATGATGTGAATGACATTAAAATTACTATTGTGAGTACAAGATTCCAGACACATAAATCTACATAATGTATGACACCATTTGTGTGAAATGTCCTGAACAGACGAGTCCTTAGAGTCATGAACTAGATTTGTGGTTGCCAGGGACTAGTGGAGGGAGGAATGGAGAGTAATCTCCAGTATGTATAAGATTTATTTTTGGAGTGATAAAAATGTTCTAAAATTAGACTGTGGTGATTATTGCACAAGTCTATGAATATACTAATAAAAAACACTGAATTGTACAACCTAAAAGGATGACTCTTATGGTGTGTGAATTATGTATCTTTAAAACATTATTACAAAAATTTTAATCCACAAAAATATTGATAGAAGGAAAAGAAGAAATAGGCAATTCTATCATTATAATTAGAAATGTCAACACTCTTCTTGTAATAAAAGAAAAAGTATACAAAACTTTGGTAGGGATCCAGAAGACCTGAACAACTTTATCAACCAATTTAAGCTATTTGACATTTATTGAACACTCTACCAGAAAATAAGTGAAACCACATTTGTTTCAAGCACTCAAGGAAAAATCACCCAGATTAAAAAAAAATCACCAAAATAAATTCTATAAATGTAAAAACATTTAAATCATACAAAGTATGTTCATTGATTAAACAGAATTAAATTATGATGCTAAAAGAAATATATACAAACAATCCTGAAATATTTAGAAATTTAAAAGTATACTTCTATGTAACTGTTGGGTCAATGTGATAGTCAGTTTATGTGTTAACTTGGCTACACTACAGTTCCCAATTATTCAATAAAACACTAATTGAGGTTGCTGTGAAGGTATTTTGTAGATGTAATTAAAGATTATAATCAGTTTCTAAGCAAGAAAGATTATCTTATATAACAAGAGTAAGACTGATTCAATCAGTTAAAAGGCTCTAAAAGTGGAACTGAGGTTTCCCTACAGACTGAATTCTGCCTGTGCACTGCAGCTGTAGGGCATGCCCGAGTTCCAGCTTGCCCTTTCTGATGGCCTGCCCTATAGATGTGGAAATTGCGTAGCTAGTCATCACAATCACTTAAGCCAATTCTTTTCCCCTGCATGAAATTATTTTTATATATAATATCTTTATCTATCTATCTATCTATCTATCTACCTACCTATACATTTTTCTGATGGAACCTTGACTGATATGGTCAAGAAGAAATCACAAGTAAAATTAGAAGATAATTTGAACTGACCAAAAAAAGAAAAAATGACATATCAATCTTTGCAAGTTGCAACTAAGGCAGAGCTGAAAGGGAAATTTATGGAATTAAATTCTTATTAAAAAATTATCAAATCTGGAGTTCCTGTTGTGGTGCAGTGGTTAACAAATCCGACTAGGAACCATGAGGTTGTGGGTTCGATCCCTGGCCTTGCTCAGTGGGTTAAGGATCCGGCGTTGCCGTGAGCTGTGGTGTAGGTTGCAGACTCAGCTCGGATCCCGCGTTGCTGTGGCTCTGGCATAGGCCAGCAGCTACAGCTCCAGTTCGACCCCTAGCCTGGGAACCTCCATATGCCATGAGAGGCAGCCATAGAAAAGACAAAAAAAAATATCAAATCAAAAATCAAAGCTTCCCACCTAAAACAAAACCAAGACAACAACCAAAAACTTTATCAAAATAAAACCTCTACAAAATGTGCCTACGGAATAAAATTAAAATAAGAACAAAAATAATAAAACAGAAATGGAAAACTACAGAGAAAAATCAATATAAACAATAACTGACTCATTTAAAAAAGTAATAAAATTGATAATCTTTTAGCCAGATAGGTTAGGAAAGAAGAAAAGAAATACAAATTACTAATATCATGAATTAAAGAGGAACCAATGCTTCAGATTCCACAGACATTTAATTTTAAAAACTATAAAAGAGTTCCCATTTGGCTCAGCAGTAACAAATCTGACTACAATCCATGAGGGCACAGGGTCAATCCCCAGCCTTGTTCAGTGGGTTAAGGATCTGGTGTTGCCATGAACTGTGGTGTAGGTTGCAGATGTGGGTTGGATCTGTCTTGCTGTGGCTGTGGTATAGGCCAGAAGTTGCAGCTCTGATTCGACCCCTAGTTTGGGAACTTGCATATGCTGTGGGTGTGGCCCTAAGACCAAAAAAAAAATATATATATATATATATATATATATATATAAAACTTTATGTCAACAAGTGTACCAAATAAGACGAAATACACACAACTCTGAATGACATAAATTAAGAACATCACTCAAAAAGAAGTAGAGGAGTTCCTGTCATGGCTCAGTGGTTAACGAATCCGACTAGGAACCATGAGGTTGCGGGTTAGTCTCAGATGGATTCACTGGTAAATTCTACCAAACATTTAAAGGAGGGATAAAAGCAATTGTATAGAAATTTTTTACAGAAAGGAGAAGAAGGAAAGTTCTCAGATTATGAGAACAGCAATCAGGTATTACAACCACAAAAAAAAATTACAAGAAATCTTAGAGCAATATCTTTCATGAACATGGGTGCAAACCTCCCTTCACTCAAATTTTACAGAACTCAGAGTTCGTGTTGTGGCTTAGCAGGTTACCAACCCAACTAGCATCCATGAGGATGTGAGTGGAATCCCTGACCTCGCTTAGTGGGTTGAGGATCTGGCATTGCTTTGAGCTGCGATGTAGGTTACTGACACAGCTCAGATCCCACTGTTTCTTTGGCTGTGGGGTAGGCCTGCAGCTGTAGCTCCAATTCAGCCCCAGCCTGGGAACTTCCATATGCTGCAGGTACAGCCTAAAAAAAAAAAAGAATAAGAAAAGAAAAAAATTAGAAAACTGAGTGGAGTTTCTCATAAGAATTTAAGTTATTTTGATATTTAAAAGTCATTCAATGTAATTCACCATATTGACATTAAAAAGAAAAAAAGTGATTTCTTAACAGATGTAGAAAAAACTGACAATATCAAATACCAGTTTATCTTAAAAAACAAAACAACAAAAAAAAAACTCTATCATTAAGTTAGAAGTACCAGGGAATTTCCTCAACATGACAAAAGGAATCTATGAAAAGCCTTTCAAATATCATACTTAATGGTGAAGAACTAAATTATTTCCCCATTAAGATCAAGAACCAGTCAAAGATGTTTACTCACAGCTTTTATTTAACACTCCATTAAAGATTATGGACATTGCAGAAAGACAGAAAAAAAGAAATAAAAAGCATAAAGTCTGCAAAGGAATAAATAAAACTATCTTCATTCACAGACTAAATGATTTGTTTTGGCAGGAAATTCCAACAAATTTACAAAAAAAAGCTTTATAACTAATTGAGTTTATCAAGCTTATAATATATAGGAAGAATTTTAAAAATCAGTTGCATTTTTATATGCTAGCAATGAATAATTGGAAATTAAAATTCATCAAAACTTAAAATAGCTTAAAGATTATAGAATACACATGGAGATGTATATATATAGATATAGATAGATATCTATATCTATCTATCTATCTATCTATCTATCTATCTATCTATATAGTCTTTTTAGGGCTTCACCTGTGGCATATGGAGGTTCCCAGGCTAGGGATTGAATCAGAGATGCAGCTGCCAGCCTATGTCACAGCCACAGCAACTAGGGATCTGAGCTGCATCTGTGACTTACATCACAGCTCATGGAAATGCAGGATCCTTAACTCACTGAGTGAGGCTAGGGATCAAACCCACATCCATTCAGATACTAGTTGGGTTTGTTAACCCCTGAGTCAGGATGGGAACTCCCATATGGATATATTTTAAAATTATAAATAAAACTTATATACCAAAAACTACTGAGAGAAATTAAAGAAAACATAAAAAAAGATGTAAAGATATATAATTTTCATAGATCAAAAGACTTAGAATTGTTAAAATGTTAATTTTCCTTAAGTTGATCTATCTATTCAATATAATCAAAATAAAACTACCAAAAGAATTTTATAGAAATTTTTTGGACAAACCAATTCTAAAATTTATATAAAATTCCTAAAATGTAAAATAGCCAAAACAATTTTAAAATTGAAGAACTAAGTGGAAGGACTTACATGATCTGATTCAATACTCACTTTAAGAAAACATTAATAAAGACAGAGCAGCATTGTGTAAAAATAGAGATATAAATAAATGGAACCAAAATTAGTACACAGAAATCAACTGCATTTCTATATACTAACAACAAAAGATCAGAAAGAGAAATTAGGGAAACAATCCCATTTACTATCACATCAAAAAGAATAAAATATTAGGAATAAACCTACCTAAAGAGACAAAAGATCTGTACTCTGAAAAATCTAAGATGCTGATGAAAGAAATCAAAGATGACACAAACAGATGGAAAGACATACCATGCTCTTGGATTGGAAGAATCAATATTGTCAAAATGACTATATTACCCAAGGTAATCTACAGATTCAAGGCAATTCCTATCAAATTACCAAGGACATTTTTCACAGAACTCAAATAAAATATTTTAAAGTTGTTTGGAAGCACAAAAGACCCAGAATAGCCAAAGCCATCCTGAGAAAGAAAAATGAAGCTGGAGGAATCAGGGTCTCACAATTCAGACTGTACTACAAAGCTACAGTCATCAAAACTGTATGGTACTGACACCAAGACAGAAATATAGATAAGTGGAACAGGATAGAAAGCCCAGAATTAAACCCATGTACCTACAGTCAACTATGACAAAGGAGGCAAGAATATAACAATGGAGAAAAGACAGCCCCTTCAATAAGTAGTGCTGGGAAAACAGGACCACCACATGTAAAAGAATGAAATTAGAACACTTCCTAACACCATACACAAAAATAAACTCAAAATGGATTAAAGACCTAAATATAAAACCAGATATAAAACTCTTAGAGGAAAACATAAGCCAAACACTCTCCAACATAAACCATGGCAATATCTTCTCAGATCCACCTCCTAGAGTAATGACAGTAAAAAAAAAAAATAAACAAATGGGACTTAATTAAACTTAAAAGTTTCTGCACAGCAGAGGAAACCCTAGACAAAATGAAAAGAACCCACAGAATGGGAGGAAATATTTTCAGATGAAGCAACTGAAAAGGGATTCATCTCCAAATTTTATAAACAACTTCTGCAGCTCAACACCAATAAAACCAAACAATCCCATCAAAAAATGGGCAGAAGATCTAAACAGACAATTCTTCAAAGAAGACATACAGATGGCCAAAAAAAATATATGAAAAGATTTTCAACATCACTAATTAGAGAAATGCAAATCAAAACCACTCTGGGGTACCATCTTACACCAGCCAGAATGGCCATCATCCAAAAAGTCTACATACAATCAATGCTGGAGAGGATATAGAGAAAAGGGATCCCTATTTTACTGTTGGTGGGAATGTAATCTGGTTCAACCACTGTGGAAAACAGTATGGAGATTCCTCAGAAAACTAAACATAGAACTACCATTTGAGGAGTTCCCGTCGTGGCTCAGTGGTTAACGAATCCGACTAGGAACCATGAGGTTGCAGGCTCGGTCCCTGCCCTTGCTCAGTGGGTTAACGATCCGGCGTTGCCGTGAGCTGTGGTGTAGGTTGCCGACGCGGCTCGGATCCTGCATTGCTGTGGCTCTGGTGTAGGCCGGTGGCTACAGCTCCGATTCAACCCCTAGCCTGTGAACCTCCATATGCCGTGGGAGCGGCCCAAAGAAATAGCAAAAAGACAAAAAAAAAAAAACAAAAAACTACCATTTGATCCAGGAATCCCACTCCTGGACATCTATCCAGAGAAAACTGTGACTCAAAAAGATATATATACTCCAGTGTTCATTGCAGCACTATTTTCAATAGTGAAGACATGGATATAACCTAAATGTCTATCAACAGAGGAGTGGATCAAGAAGATGTGTTACATGTACACAATGGAATATTACTCAGCCATTAAAAGGAATGAAATAGCGGCATTTTTAGCAACATGGATGGACCTAGAAATTATCATGCTAAGTGAAGTCAGTCAGAGAGTGAGAATCAACATCATATGCTATCACTAAAAAAGGATACAAAAAAAAGATCTAAAAAAGGTCACAATGGGGTGCAATTTTAAAAGGTATTGTATTTTTGTATTCCTTTTCTAATATTTCTTTGTTAGTATACAGAAATGTGACTGATTTCCTAATGTTAATCTTATATCCTGTTACTTTGTGGAATTTGTTGATCAGTTCAAGTAGTTTCTGGGTTGAGTTCTTAGGATTTTCTATATATAGTATCATGTCATCTACATATAGTGACAGTTTTACCTCTTCTCTTCCTGTTTGGATGACTTTTATTTCTTTTGTTTGGCTGATCACTATGGCTAGGACTGCCAGTACTATGTTGAATAACAGTGGTGAGAGTGGGCATCCTTGTCTTGTTCCAGATTTTAGTGGGAAGGCTTTCAGCTTTTCTCCATTGAGTATCATACTTGTTGTGGGTTTGTCATAAATGGCTTTAATTATGTTAAGGTATGTTCCCTCTATACCACTTTGGTAAGACTTTTGATCATGAATGGATATTTGACTTTGTCAAATGCTTTTTTTCATCTATTGAGATGATCATGTAGTTTTTGACTTTTCTTTTGCTAAGGTGGTATATAATGTTGATTGATTTGTGTATGTTGAATCATCCTTATGAACCTGGGATGAATCCCACCTGATCGTGGTATATGATCTTTTTTACATGTTGTTGGATTCGGTTGGCTAAAATTTTGTTGAGAATTTTTGCGTCTATATTCATCAAAGATATTGGCCTGTAGTTTTTTTTTTTTTTTGGTGGTATCTTTGTCTGGTTTTGGAATTAGGGTGATGGTGGCATCATAGAATGTCTTTGGGAGTGTTCCTTCTTTTTGAAAATCATGGTCTTGGAGAATAGACTTGTGGTTGCCAAGGGAGAGGGGGAAGGAGTGGGATGGATTGGGAGCTTGGGGTTAACAGATGCAAACTATTGGCTTTGGAATGGATTAGCAATGAGATCCTGCTATGTAGCACTGGCAACTATGTCTAGTCACTTATGATGGAGCATGATAATATGACGAAAAAAATGTATACATGTATGTGTAACTGGGTCACCATGCTGTACAGTAGAAAAAAAAAATTGTCTTGGGGAATAACAATTAGAATTTTTTTTTGTCTTTTTTGTTGTTGTTGTTGTTGTTGTTATTGTTGTTGTTGTTGTTGTTGCTATTTCTTGGGCCGCTCTCGTGGCATATGGAGGTTTCCAGGCTAGGGGTTGAATCGGAGCTGTAGCCACCGGCCTACACCAGAGCCACAGCAAAGCGGGATTCGAGCCGCGTCGGCAACCTACACCACAGCTCACGGCAACGCCGGATCGTTAACCCACTGAGCAAGGGCAGGGACCGAATCCGCAATCTCATGGTTCCTAGTCGGATTCGTTAACCACTGCGCCACGAGGGGAACTCCAGAATTTTTTTAATAAATAAAATAAAAATTAAAAAAATTAGAAAAGGTCACAATGAAATTCTTTGCAGAATAGATACTGACTCACACACTTTGAAAAACTTATGCTTTCCAATGAGACAGGCTAGGAGATGGGGGGATGCCCTGGGGTTTTGGGATGGAAATGCTATAAAACTGAGTTTTGATGATTGTTGTACAACTATAAATGTAATAAAATTGATTGAGCTATTAAAAAAGAAAAATAAAGAAATAAATGGAACCAAAGAGAGAGTTCAGAAATTGACCCCAAAATATATGACTCATTGATTTTCACGAAAAGGTTCTAGATAATTCAATAGAGAAAGGATAGTCTTTTATTAATTGGTATAAGAACAAATTAATTGGTATGAGAAGCTGCATAGAAAAAGCAACAAAAAAAAAACTCTTCAACCTTTCTGTGACACCATACACATAAATTAACTCAAAATAGGTAATAGCCTTAAATATAAAAGCTAAATCTATAAAATTTGTAGAAGAAAGCATGGCATAAAAATCTTAGTAATTTTTACTAGGCAAAAATTTATTAAACAGGATACACACATACACAAAAAACCTACATTATAAAAAATAATAAATTGGAATTAAACAAAATTAGAAATTTTGTTCTATTAAAAAATGAAGGGGCCATTCAAAGATTGGGAAAACCTCCAATAAAGTACCTGCATCCAGAAAACATAAAGTCTTCTTAAAAGCCAATAATGAAAGGATAAAAATCAATAAAAATAGCAATTACTATTTAGGAATGAGTAGACACTGTAATAAAGAAGATATAAAGATAGCAATAAATAATTGACAGTAGTTCAACATTATTGATTAATAGCAAAACACAGATCCAAACCTAAAAATACTATTACTTCATCCCCAATAGAATGGCTAAGTTTTAAAAAGAAATGTTTCAGAATACCAACTGTTGATGAGGGTACTGAACAGCTAAACTTCTCATCCATTGATGATAGCAATAAAACATGGTATAAACACTGCTGAAATAAGTTTTTTACAAAAGTTAGCAAGTTTCTTATAAAGATTTTCTGATAAAACAAAGCATATACACATTTTATCAAATGACCCAACTGAAGTTCACACAAGGTCTTGCATTTAAATAATTATTGGAGCTTTTTTCATAATAGACCCAAACTAGAAATCACCCTAATGTCCGACAACCGGTGAATGAATAAAAGAATTGTGGGTTTTTTTTTCACACAATGGAACAGAACTCAGGAAAAAAATGGAACAGTCTGCTGTACCGATATACTAAACTTTATGTATACATCTCTAAAGCATTGTGCTAACTGAAAGAAGCCAGTCACAAAAACATATAAACTGTGTGATTCCATTTAAATAAAATTCCTTTAAAGAGGCAGGACTATATGAACAGAAATAGTTGAGTGGTTGTCAAAGGCTAGAAATGAAGAAGAGAATTGAATGCAGAGGGACCAGAGGAAACGTTTTCGGATGATGGAGGTGTTTTATGTAGGAATTGGGGGTTATTTTTATTCAGTTGTGGAAATGAAAATAAAAATAGTACATTTAAACTTTACCACTCTCAAAATATTAACTTATCAATTAAAGATTATATGTTTACCATACTCAAAACAGTATGCAATATATAGACCCAATTATTTTTTGAATGAGTGAGTAGTCTGAAGATAATGGTGCAACAAGTTTAGTAAAATAATAACAGGGTATATTTAATACATTACTGATAAGTCTTCACACATCTGCTGAGATGAAAATCCTAAATCCCCATTGAGAGGAAATTATGATATGTATAATAGTTATGGACTATTAATTAACCATTAAGTCAACATATATTATCTTTATTAAATAAAAAAGCACATAGATCATATTGTTGCCATGCACTAATGCATCAATTTAATTATTATAATAAAATGGTATACTTAGTTTATTTCCTGTCTTTCTATTATTTTAATATTTCAGATTTTATCACTTTATTTCTGGATCATGAAATAGTTTATATAAATTGCTTTCTTGCTTTCAGACTATTATAACTCCAAACTATTCCATTAATTCATATCATATTCATATTCTTTGAAACATCAAATTTTTATTGTGCCCATATTAGACATTTTAATAGCCTTTTATTACTTCTCAGATTAAAAAATCTAAGTTCTATTTACTATGTAAATTTTTCTACAGTTTTACCCTTTTTCTCTCTATCCTCATCACCCAACATAACCCTATAGATTCACTATCATTTTTAGCCCAATGCCAAACATTCTCCCTTGTTATTAGTGTTTAATGTTTCTTCTATTTCCCCACAGGTTACTGAACTACCACTATTTTCATAATTCCCTGACCACTTGAATTATTGTTTTACTCTTCTTTTCTGAAGCCTAAGATACATTTCTCTTTGCCACCCATCAGGGCACTTTCTTTGCATTGTTATATAATATTTTGACACTCGATTCTTATAATTTATGAGGTCAATATTCTTACTGTTGCTGTTTCACATTTGAGAAACTAAAAGTTCAAAGACATTAAGAAATATATCTGAGACCACATAGGTAGCAAGTAGCAGAGCCACAATAATGCTCATGAAAATATTAATCCTTTTTGTAGCAATTTGATAATTTCTTCAAGTCCTGATACAATATTAGCATTAAATAGCACTCAATAAATATATTTGAGTTGATGGAGTAGACAAATTAGTCTTTATTCTGAAGGAAGGATTTCAGTTTGCATCTGATTTTACAGCACGTTTGAGCACTTCTAGAAGAAAGATGGGACTGCCGAACAAAAGCCTATTTGTGAGAGGGATTGAGAAGCCTCTTAGGAAAACATTCACCCTAAGTGAAAAAGCATGAAAAGTTGATCTAGTAATAACAGCCAACATAGAGAGAATGCATCAATGTTTCTGGCAATACAAAGGGCAAGAACTAGGACTTTGTAATAAAGCACTTTAGAACTTTTCTCTACTTTAGAACTTTTTCTCTATCTTAACCTCTTACTGATAGCATGTGTTTCTAGTTCTTGGAATATTTGTGTCAGAATCCAGAAGTTTTAAAATCAACTTTTTTGAGGTATAATTTATGCAACAAAAAACTCACCCATTTTGAACTCTGCATAGAATTCCAAGTTGTTTTTTAAATTTCATTATGAGATCATCATACATGCAGATTCACATATGGTTGGAAGAAAAAAAACATAGTGATCCCATAAACCTTCACCCAGTTGTTCCCAATTACATTACATTGCATAACTATAGCACAATGTGTGGTCTATAGAGAGGGCAGAACAGGGAAAATACCTCTTGGAATTTCCAAGACCAGACTCAGTCTTAATGTTTGGCCAGAAGGGCTCAGGACTCATTGTTAAACTATACTGTTATAATTTATTACAGTGAAAGGACACAGACTAAAATTAGCAAAGGAAAAAGGCACGTGGGGTGAAGTCCAGAAGAACCTGGTGCAAGATTTCCAGGTATCCCCTCCCAGTGAAAAACCCATGTGAGGGCATGTGAAATGCTGCCAACCAGAAAAGTTCACTCAAGACTTGGACTCCAAGTTTTTATTGAAGATCTGTCATGTAGTCATGCAATGCTCATGTAGCTGAACTCAGCTACTCAGTCTCCAGCCCACCACCACCTCATATTAAACCACAGCATGCCCAAGGCCTCAAGTATACAAATACATAAGAGTATCAAGTAAGCTATTTCAAAGACTCAGAGATCAATTCCCAGAAGCCTAACCAATGGCCAATCCTAAAGACAGACCTCTCTTGGGAATGTATAAGGTTTGAGAAGCTCAGGCAGGTAGTCTTTGGTGCTTGACTAACCCAAGGTCTCTTCGGAATGAACTTTCTTACGATAATGTAATGGGCTATTTAAAGAAAGAACTGAGATCTGCAGAGAGGGCAATTCTTAATAATTGTGATAAAACTACCACAGTGAATCATAACAGGGATAGGGAGTTCCTGTTGTGGCTCAGTGGTAATGAATCTGACTAGTATATATATGAGGATGCAGGTTCAATCCCTGACCTCGCTCAGTGGGTTAAGGATCAGGCATTGCTGTGAGCTGTGGTGTAGGTCGCAGATACAGCTCGGATCCTGAGTTGCTGTGGCTGTTGTGTAGGCGGGTGGCTATAGCTCTGATTTGATCCCTAACCTGGGAACCTTCATATGCCGCAGGCAGAGCTCTAAAATAACAATAAATAAATAAATAAGTAACAGGGATGGGATGCTTATGGAAAGTAGAGATGGTGACAGAAATGGAACATTGTGGACAAGCCTCATTTTTTCAACCCATCCCTCTTTCTCTATAATCCTTTATATCATCTTATTAATGTTTAAAATGTATCTTTCCTCCTTAAGGACACACATTCATTTCCTTGAAAATCATGGGCTATTTACATCAGGATTCATAATATTTGGCATGTCATCTAGCAAATATTAAGTACCCATTAAATGCTTGTTATAAGAAAGAAGAAAGGAAAACATAAAGTATAAATGGGTGAATGGATGGATGAAGGGAGTCAGAATGTACAAAAGGAAGGAAAATAAGCAAGCAGGATATATGGTTAGAATTGAGTCAGGATAGATGGGAAAGACAGGAGGAAATGAGGATGGAAAAAAGAGAATATGAAAAGGGAACAGGAAGAAAGAGAAAGGATGGAGCAAGCAAAAATGTATAAAAGAAAAAATGAAGGAAGAGAAGTGGACAAATATAAGGAGAAAGAGAGAAGGAGAAAGAAAAATTGAAAGAAGAGTAAAAGGAAGGAAGGAGAGATGGAAGGAAAAGAAAGAAAGAAATTAAAGAGGGAATAAGGAGTTAAAGTAATCATGAGCCTGGCATATCTTTTTGGAAGATGGCCATCTCTGTTACTACACAATCCAATAACCATTTAAAATAGCACCTCCTAAAACCTGAGCCAACAGTTTCACTTCGATAATATGAAAGAACTATCTTATACCCAAGTATCAATAAGATTCTGTTTCAAAATAAACCCAGACATGTTCCATTAAGGTAGAAAGAACTATCTTATTTCCAAGTATCAATAAGATTCTGTTAATATGAAAGAACTATCTTATTTCCAAGTATCAATAAGATTCTGTTTCTAAATAAACACAGACATGCTCCATTAAGGTAGACATACAATTGTATCACATGTTTGGTATTATAGAGGTAGCTAGAAATAATTTACTGCAAACTGACATCCATTTTAATGACATTGTAAAGAAGAATAAGCATGTGCATACAATAAAGTCAAATACTTACTGGTAATATAAAACCCATCCCACCTTGAAACTAATAAATGGAAATATATATTTGCAATTAATAGCTGTGCTTGACTATAAATCAAAGATAATCATAGCTGCAAGTGGTTGTTACTGTAGCAGTAATATGTAGAGCCTATACACACAACTGCATATGCGTTCGTGTTTGGTTTGAGTTCTCTTTCCTCCTCAACTTTCTCTGATCTGCCTTTGAAGGGAAATTCCTCCCCATGGAGTGAGACAGGTGAGATAACAAGGACTGTCACCTCTCTCAGCTCAGCTCATATTTACACCTAAGGAAACTAAGATCAAGAGATCTGCTTTAGGTCACAAAATGAGTTCAGCTCAGTTCATTTCCCAGCTTTGTAACTAATATGTGAATCTCATGCCCTTACTAACTGCTAAAACAGACTCCCTCTTCCAAATCTGTTAAATTTCTAAATTTGATAACTAATTTGAATGTTTCTTTTTAACCAACACTGCATAGCTAAGCCATACTGCACATTCATGCACATTTTAGTAATGTTTTACAGAACTTTGGATCTTGAAATTCTTTGAGATGCTTTTACCCAATGCGAACATATTTAATCTTTTCAAAGACAAATTTTCATTTATCTTTCTCTAATTTGGCCTAAATGAATATTCTGTCCTTTTTTGAGTAAAACGTAATTATGAAACTGTATGACACTAATATTTTATTTCAAGCCTTCTACATTAAATTATTTTGTGAAATACCATTAATGTATTTTATATAGGGAGTTAATCTAAATAGCAAAACCAGGGATCCACTGAATTAGTCATTAATGCTGTTAGCCCTGGACCGATTTAGGCATTGGAAATAACTCTCATCTACTACGTACATTCTTCCTACTGTATTTGTAAAGATTCACTTCCTTACCATTTTTTTTCTGAATTATTATTTCATAGCACAATACCACATAGTAGCAAATTATACTGGATCATTTTCTCTGGCAGGTCATTTTTCACTGTCATTTCTCATGATGTTGTCAACCATAATCTAAAAAATAAATTCGGGTCATGAAATTCCTCTTTCAATTCTTTTTACTTTTGTTTCACGATATTTTGTCATGCACCATTATGGCCAAAATAGTTTCTTCTTCCCCACTCTGGCAGACACTACATTACAAAACATACCAAAAATAAAACTAAGAGAAAACAGAAATTATAAAAATGGGATTTTTTTTTTTTTTGCTCCAAATGATTGTTTAAATAGTCCATGAAGAAACCACCGTGGGCATTATTTTGTTCATGTGTTGCATGTTTTATATTGACTATCTTTCCATAATAACCCTTTAGGATAGTTCTAGAATCCTTCACCTTTACAAAGACTTTCTAACATTAGTGTCCATATGAAGCAATGCGACATGGGCATTCTCCTGAGGGAGTTCAGGTTATCTCATCAACTTTGGCATTGCAACAAGATTAGCAGGTAATGGAGGAGGCAGTTTTCCACAGGGCGTGATTGAAAGTGGATCTGTTAGAATTACACTGGGCTGTGAGCAATAGAAAACTCTATACTAATGTGCTTGACTTCGGATAGAAGTCTGTCAGTGTTAAGCCATAAAAAGCCCTTGTTAGGGAGTCCTGGGCAGGAGAGCTCAGGCCTATGCCATTAGAGATACAGAGTTATCACATCTTATACTTTACTATTTTTCTCATGTTTGTTGCTTTATGGCTACAATATAGACTCTAATTATCATTCCAGGCAAGATGAGTTAGCAGGAAAAAGGAGAGAGGCAAAAAGGGCAGCAAAGGGCATACTAGATGAATCTGCCCTCTATTTAAAAACAAACAAACAAACAAAAAACAAAAAACCTGAGAGATCCCACCTAGCAAACTAGCAAACTATCCCTTGTGTCCTTGATCAGAACCACACATTCTCAACTGGAAGTGACTAGAAACATTCTTAAACAAGTTGTGTTTGATGTCTGACAAGTTTACCACATTTTCATTCCTCTTTGTCAAAGGCCCCAAGAAAATTATATGTGCTTCGGTTATATGACACTCTCATTCCATACATAAATCCCTAAAGAAAATATTCTGGCAAGCACATTTTTCTAAGAAGTTTGGTGACCCATTACATTTCAGAAGCCCTTGGATATTCAATACTTAAAAAAAAAAATTGCTAGTAGCAAAATTTAGAGAATATACTGGGAAATTATTTGGAGAAAACTCTATTTTTCAAATATCCTTCAAATCTTTTTATCTTTTTTTTTTTCAACCTACACTACACCACAGCTCATGGCAATGCCAGATCCTTAACCCACTGAGCGAGGCTGGGGATCAAACCCTCAACCTCATGGTTCCTAGTCAGATTCATTTCTGTTGCACCACGATGGGAACTCCATTATCTTAAGGCTCAAATCACATTAATAAGACACACAAACACACACACAGAACTACTCTTACCTAGACTGTGATTTCCAGAGAGTTTTTCTTTTTAAGTTCTATTATGTCAAGGTAGCATAATCATTTCTTACTATTCTCACCAAAATTTAGTGTCAGATGTTAATCAGCCATAGAATCAACCATGTGGTAACACAATTGATATGTCCAGGATATTTGCTGCTCTGTCAATCATACTATCAGCTGAATATTGTTGTATATAGTCCATTATTTGCTAACCAAAAAACAGTAACTATAACTTGGGAAGTGCAGAATATATCTCCCAGTGGAAATGTTTTGATTATCTCTACTTGTACATAAACCTCTTTGGTTATTAAGCTGTATAGCTTTAAGAGCTATTACTTTTTCAATGAATGAAAGTTCAATTAAAGTTATAAAAAATGTTTGCAAAGCCCTACAGTGAGTTGTTGGGAGAGAATAAATGGATTAATTTAAGTAATAATTTTTGCAAAACTGTATGTCCTAAAAAATAGTTTTCTCTGCTTCTGCCTCTTTGTTTTCATAATTTATTCAGTAGAGGCACAACTGTCAACTTCTTTTTAACTGTATTACTTGAAAAGAGTAGATTATAAATGTGCAAAAATTATTCATGGGTGACATTCTTGTACTTAAGATATCTGATATTTTACACGCACCAATATATTTCAAAATATAAATAAAATTGTAAGAAATTTATTATTTATATTTTCTCAAGTGTTTGAGAAAGACTACATTAAAACTAGAGTAATGATGTTAACATATGTGCTACATGCAAGTACATATATTAACATCTTTACAGTTTACAAACATGTTTAAATAAAAATAGAAACCAATACACCCAACTACTTAGCTTAATGTAGTTCCTATGACTGAGCAAAAAAGTTAGGTTTTCACTTTTAGTCATTAAAGAGGAAAACACATTATGTAATTTTTATTGATTGATAAATAACTAAATGTTTCAAGATGAACCAATATTAATTGGGTGTAAATTTTAAAATCATATATTATGGAGGAGGTCATTGAGAGGACTTGATTGTCTTTGACCCATGAGCTGGACCCGGGCAATCAGAAACTCCTTACCCCCTTCCTATCTCTGAATTGTAGGATCTGCTTATTGTCCCCAAATTAGGAGCTGCTTCAAGGTTGCAGTTTTGAGAGGGTAATATTGTTGAGACCATCTGCCCTGTATATGAATATAAACTTCATTAAGGTCTCTATATAAACCCAGGATTCTGGAGGGCAGATGCAAAGATCTCCTCATTTTGTGGCCACCCAAGGGAGCCTCATATGTAAGTTCCCTTGCTTATCAAACCTGTCATCTACCAGTCTGGAGTAGTCTGCCTTTCTTTGGTCTCGCCTTGCCCTGGTCAGTTTCAAGTTTCACCTAGAAACACTTCAGGTTGCTAACCAACAATATCATGTGGTTATTGTTTTAGAAACTCATACAAATGGCTATAGAAACAAAAAAATAAGAGAAATTCTGGTGTGAGCATGGAAAAATAAATCCTTAAAGGAGTAATGAAATTTTTAATGAAAAGAGAGGGGGAAGGTTTTTATAATTGATTAAATAGCTAACAATTCATATTTCATCAGATTCTTTATCAATTATATTTAATAGTTTCAAATGGTTGATCTTGTAACATCTGACCTTTTAAGAAGAAGCCACTGAATATAATTATTCTGGCTGAAAATAATATAAATGCATCCAGTTGGAGAGGGAAGAAAGTGGTCTTGGAAATATTCCTCATAGTCTCTTCCTGATGGACAAAACCAAACAGATTTATTCATCCAACCAAAAGCCTTGGGTGAATAAAACACCCCAAATTTTCTAATATCTGCTTTTTTATTGTGTTATTTTCTCTTCCTGAAATGTTATCTCCTCCTGTCTTAGGCAAACATATACAAAACAAATAACCAGAACCTCATTCTGCGGGGATTAGTTCAAATGTTTGTTTTTTTTTCCCCTGAAGCATTAGTTATTTATATACAGTTAATATCTTCTTAAACTCCGATATTCAGGAATTTTAAGTTACAGTTCTCTTCTGCCCATGTATTCTCTAGAACTAGGTCAGAAACTTCTTAAGGATGTTGTCTAGTCCATATGTATCTTTTTTTCCTCCAGAGTAGCTAACATAGTGCTTTCTATGTACTTGGTGTGTACAATAATAACAATAGGCTGGTTATCTGAAAATAATTGATGATGAATGCCCATTTAAGATCCTGTCCATGAAGATTCATTCTAAGTTCTTAAGTCTTTTTGATTTGAAAGTTGAACATTTTGATTAATAAATACTTACCGACCCTTGAATACCTTGATAAAGAGGATTTCTGGAAACTTAACATGGAAGTAGAGAGTTAATTGGACTTGATAAAAGCAGCCAAGATATTCACAAGCATACCAAAAATTAATGCTTTGAAATGGTAACTAAATTAATGCAATTTTCATACCAACATGTGAAGAACTTTACAACTTCTCTTGAAACCATTGGTCTATCATTGAACGTTAAAATTAAGGGATTTAAGACCTAATTTTCCCAGCAAAAATATCGTCATTAAAGAGGTAATGTATCAGGCTAAACTAAGATGAGGTTTGGTTTGAGTTTGGCTAAAAAATGAAGCACTCTGCATCTGCAGAATTTATTTGTATAAAAGCACATTCACATGCATTTGAGTTTTAAGGTTGAGGGCTCTAATCTACAGATATAAATTTGTACATGTTCATCCGGTATTAAGCAAACACTGTGGGGATTAATATAAAATTAATGATATTAAAAAATAATATTGCATAATTATAACATTTATATTAAAATTTTCCACATATAAACATTTTAAAGAAATTTATCCACTATATAGAACTTTGTCTCATAAGTGACCTTTTGTAAATCAATAAACTATTTAGATGAAGGTTTTGCTTATGAGATATGAAATCTATTTCAGTGCATCTTTGGCATACACCAAAGTATTTTATAGCTCTATTATACACTTTCCATACCTGACATGTAATCTCCAGAAAGCAGTGGTTTTCAGATTTTATTATCACTATATCCTTAAGACTTGAGGAAGTGTGCCTATCACATGGTAAGTATTTTTTAAACTATTTATTTCATTAAATAACAACTACATAAAACATATTATATTAAAAATATAGTTGTATTAAACTAAATACAATTAAAAAGTATATATAAAGTATATATTTATATAGTATTCCTATAGTCCTGCCAGGACCTATGAATGTTTTGAATGATACTGAAGCCCTTATTCTATTTGCCTCCACTAATCCATTCTCCAATATTTTCCACCCTGTTCTTTGCCCCTGAAGGCAGAACCACATGGACTACATTAACAGGACTCCCTTGCCTTGTGATTCTGACTGAGTCTGTCAATAAGAGCACCAATCAGAGTGAGACCAAGGTATTTATTCCTTTGCAAGGTCCCTTACAAGGTTGATTGTCTCTCTCAGACAAGGGTCACTGTTCCTCTCAAGGTAGCGGAGTACAAACTATTGTCTTCTGAGTTCTGGTATCTATTCCTTTCTCTTATGTCTTCTTGCCTAGGTATGGTATTCACTTGCTAATAGTATTCCCATGTTATTCCACAACCCTTTATGCTTCATCTACACGATACACACATCTTTGTAAAATGTTCCCTTGTAAATAAACTACCCAAATTATCCTACTTTGTGTGTGCCATCTGTTTCTGGTTGAGACTGATTTGCTTGAAATCTATTTGAATAGACAAGCTTAGCATATATTAATCAATGCAAAAAATAAGAATGTGCCATAGTATTAATATAGATTATTAATATTGCATATCATTTGAGAAGGGGACATTTGATAAAGACTAAAGTGACCAATCAGGAAAGCTTTTTTGAAAGAGGATAGATTTGGATTATGTTTGAAGAAAGGGCAAAATTTGGATGGGGAAGCTACGCAAGCTCAAGGCAAAAGTACCAATAGGAGCAAAGGTATAGGAGAGATTTAAATATAAAATTATTTTACATGGGAGAATGAAAAATATCACTGGGCTAAAAACTAGGTATTGGCAGGGCTGGTTTTCTTCTCAAAGCTCTAAAGGACAAGTCTTTTCTTTGCTTTGTCTAGTTTCTATAGACCATTGGCCTTTTTTTTTTTCTTTTTTCTTTTTTGGCTCATAGTTCCATTCCTCCATCTTCAAAACCATCACAGAAAAGCAGAGTCCTTCCCATGCTGCTATCTCTGGCTCTTTCTTCTTCCACCCTTCTTCCAAATTTAAGGATTCCTGTGCTAATGTTGGGCTCTATTAGATAATCCAGAATCAGCTTAGTAGCAATCTTAAATCCACCTATAACCTTAATTTCCTTTTGCTATGTATATTAATTTTCTGGGGCTGTCATACAAAGTACCACAAACAGGTGGGTTAAAACCAAAGAAATTTGTCTTCTCATAGTTTAGAAGGCCAAAGTCTGAAATCAAAGTATCTGCAGGGTTGAGTCCTTCTGAAGGCTCTGAAAGAGCAATCATTCCAGGTCTCTCTCCTAGCTTTGTGATGGTTACTGGCAATCCCTCATGCTTTTTGGCTTGAGTGTATCACCCCAATCTCTTCCTCCATCTTTGCATCACCTTCTTCTCTGTATCACTGTGTATCCTTTTCTGTATTTTATAAGGACACTTTTGGAGTTCCCATTGTGGCTCAGTAGAAACAAATCCAAGTAGGAACCATGAGGTCACAGGTTCAACCCTTGGCCTCACTCAGAGGGTTAAGGATCCAGCATTGCCATGAGCTGTGGTGTAGGTCGCAGATGCAGCTCGGATCCCAAGTTGCTGTGGCTGTGGTGTAGGCCCGCAGCTGTAGCTCCAATTCAACCCCTAGCCTGGGAACCTCCATATGCCATGGGTGTGGCCCTAGAAAGCAAAATAAATAAATAAATAAACAAAGGGACACTTTCAATGGATTTAGGGCCCCTAAAGCCAATATCTCATCTCAGTTCTTACCTTAATTATATATGCACGGGTGGGAGTTCCTGTTGTGACTCAATGCTAACAAACCTGACTAGTATCCATGAGGATGTGGTTCGATCCCTGGCTTTGCTCAGTGGGTTAAGGATCTGGCATTGCCATGAGCTGTGGTATAGGTCACCGACACGGCTCAGATCCCAAGTTGCTATGGTTGTGGTACAGGCCAGCAGCTTCAGCTCCAATTGGACCCCTAGCCGGGGAACTTCCATATGCCACAGGTGCAGCCCTAAAAAGACAAAAAATAAACAAACAAACATATGCACAGATTTTATTTCCATATAAGGTCACATTTGGAGATAGACATGATTTTTTTTTAAAGAGGATACTATGCAATTCACTACGATACCACATAACCTAATATATTCAACTTAATGTATTTCTGAGGATTAAAATAAGAATATCTTTGGGGGTCCATTACTCTACCCACCACACTCATCATCTCTATTAGAGACCATGGAGGTGAGTCAAAGAGAAGATTCTGATGCAACAGTAATGTATGGCATGACAGTCTAGATTACCTGGCCATGAAATGTATGTGTGCTCTCTGCTCTGCTGCTAATTTAAAATGAGCCACTTTCATCTTATGATGGATTGCTAATGGGTCCACCTGACTTTATGACTTGATGAGTCTGACAGAGCTCAGCTTAAGATGAGCTTCAGGGTTGCTTAATGGCCCCTAGTCAGGCATCCCATTTCTACCAAGGCCCAGAATCACACCAAAAGGTTGTTTTTCAATTGGTATATACTTTTCTGCTTTCTCCAGAGCCCCAGGAGTATGTGCTGTAATTCTGGGGCTTGCCATAAACTCTACACAGCATCTTTTCTCATTACAAGTACCTCTTATGTCAGAGAGTCTGCTGGGTCATATGTCTGAAGTGGCAGAAGTTCATGTGTTGTATTATAACCTCAAATGTATTTGTCACTGCCTTTTATTCATTTGGTCTGATTAACTGATGTCATTAATATGAGAATAAATGTCATGTGGAATGTCCAAGTGGTTCAGATCCATTTGTACTATATTATGACAGAGATTGAGGGAATTAATATAGCACTTGGGCAAGATAATAAATATACACTTCTTCCATAGGAATGTGAACTATTTCTTGTTCTCCTTTACCATAGACAAGAAAAAGAATACATTTGCCAGATCACTGGCTATATACCTGAGACTATTTTAATCTACTCTAGCTAAGATACTACATATGATACTCAGTTGCAAATAAACTATTAACTGGTCAAGTTTGAAGTAATCTATTATATTATCTTGGATCTGTCTGGTTTCTGTAGGAGTTATATAGATAAATTAAATGATATATGTTGGGGATATAACCCTTGCACACTATAGATATTCAAAGATGACACTGCTCTTTGATATTCTAAGATGGGAGATGTTTTTATTAATTATTTTGCCAGAGGAAGAAGTTGGCAGTTCCAGCAGTTTCCACTTTGAATTCTGCACTAATGTTAGGTCTTACCCCATAGGCCAAGGAACCAATGCTATGGTTTTTCCAACTACAATATGATGTGCTTTACAATTATATACTCAGGAACACAGAAATGATCACTAGCTCAGTCTGTGAACCCAGGTGACCCACTGTGAGCTAGGTCTGAGTTAGGACACAATTTATTACTTGCCCCCACATAAACTTCTACCCAAATCAGCAGGCCGTGGTGATGCCTCAGGGCCCTGGTATCAATGGTATCAGGTCAACTTTGGACCTGTGTCCCTAAATTCGCAAAATGTTTGGGCATGCATCTTTGTCCTGTGAATGGCAACCCACATAAATGCATCACCTTTAAAAAAGACTCATGGAGTTCCTGATGTGACTGTTACAAACCTGACCAGTATCAGTGATGGAGCAGGTTCAATCTCTATCCTCACTCAGTGGGTTAAGGATCCAGCATTGCTGTGAGCTGTGGTGTAGGTCACAAATGGGGCTTGGATCCCACACTGCTGTGGCTGTGGTGTAAGCCAGCAATTGCAGCTCCAATTAGACCCCTTGCCTGGTAACTTCCATATGCTGCAGGAACAGCTGAAAAAAAAAAAAAAAAAAAAACAAGACCCAGAATTATTACTACACACAACTGCCATGTTGTCACTGCATCCTATCTCATGAGGACACAGCTATTTCTCCAGTCAATAGATTTGGGGGTCTGAGAACTGGCTCAGGTGCAGAAACTAGGCAAGGAATTGTGACTTTTTATTGTTAGGTAATGGAGCTATTCTCAGCCTTGTTCCCCCTGGTTCCAAGTCTTTCATCCTTCTATAAATTAAGCCCTATCCTTGTTAGCTGCCCATCAGGTAATAACTCCTTAACTCCTTGCATGTCAAACTTCTTAACTGTCACACCAGTTCCTATTGGATGCTCTAAAAGACATATACAAAAATGTTCATAGGAGTCTTACGTGTGATATCCTCAAACTGAATATAATCTAATGTATATTAAAGGTAAAACAGATAAATTGTGGCATACTAACACAATGGGATAACATGTAGCATTAACATTAAACTATGACTATAGGAAATCATATGAGTGAATTTCACAAACATAAAGGAGATTAAAAGAGGATAAACCCAAAAGAACATATATTTTATAGTTTTACTTATATAAAATTTATATAGTTTATATAAATTATAAATTTATAGATGAATTTTATAAACCAGGCCTAATTCTGCTGTTTGTGGATACATGCTTAATCAGTAAATCTATAAAGAAAAGTAAAGAGATATTTGTCATAAAATTTAGAACAGTGGTTTCATTTTGTTGGAGGGAAGGGTAGGGGTTGAGAAGTGACGGGAAGGGGCTCTGAGTACTGACAACATTCTATTTTCTCCACGCTTGAGAGATGTTAACCCAGATGTTCCTCTGTTATAAATAGCCTTTTTTAATGCACTTTCTATGAGAGCATCTCCTCCCCAACGGTAAGAATGTACTTACAACCAAGTCAAAGGAATACTACCCTAGACCTTTTCAAATGAAAATGTTTGTGTTCAATCTTCAAATCCCATTTTCTATTATGAAAGCTGAACTACTCCAAAACCTGTTCAACATAAGCTATTGGGTATTTATGATGCTTTCTTTTAAATCCTAGATCATAATATCCACTTAGGGCAAGCAATAATATGATTTCTGTGTATTTTAAAACCAACCTCTGGGCATAAGAATTGGATTTTTACTTGTTATAAACTGTAATTTTTTAGCAAGTTCAATTTTGAAGAAGATGGAACAATGGTTTGATATATGATTTTCTCATACAAAATGGGTATTAAGAGGTATCAAGAGGTTTTAAAAAGCTGAGTTTCATCCCTTCATTCTGTATGGCTTTATTTCATCTTCTAACTTGCTAAGTTTCCAGGATGTTAAAAGAAAAGTAATTTCTTCTATTTTTTGTTTCCCCACCTGTCCCTCAGTTTAGGTTGAAAAAATCATGGCAAGTTCAATGCTGGAGGTAAGAAAAGCAATGGTCTGGGAGTCAAGGCAATTTGGACTAAAAATGCCAAAGAAACCCATTCTGAGGCTAAGTCATTATGATTATCCCTCTTTTCAATAGTTACTCTTGTTAACATCAGGGTTTTTTTAATTAAGTAAAAAAAAATCCCTCTTTTATTTTAGAGTGACAAATGCTTGACAGAGAAAGCAGAATACCAGAAGAGAAGAATATGATGAAAAAATAAGGAAATCATGTGATTACTTTGATTAGCATCCAGACAACCTGGAGAGCTACTTTTGCTTACTCCCCACCTTGTGCCAGGTTCCTGGTTTCTGACAACTAGAAGAAAGGTGAAAAAAAAAAACTGGGGGAAATGTCTGTCTTGACTACTGGTTAAAGCAGTGGTTCTCAAACTTTATGTGAAATTTAATCAACCGCACTGTTTGGATGCACCTTACGATAAGTAAATCAGTATCTCTAGAAGTGGTACCCAGGTATCTATAGGTCCTAAAATACCATTATTGAGGCTAGATTTCAGATATAGTGACCTGAAGGAAATAAATTTATTTGGATAACATTTTCGTGCCAAAGAAAACAGTTTTTAAAATATTAATTTTTGTGTTTAATATCATACTTAATATAACATGCCAAAAAATAATCAAACATGTTCTTTACTTAGCCAGGTATTCTAGCTTCTCAAAGAAGACACCTTAAAGACCATTAGAATAATTTCCCTGGATAATAGAAATGCTAACTGAAAACATCCTCAGGTATAATAATAATAATATTAATAATCACAATGTTTATACTGTCCTCATGATTATAGCAACATAGCTATCAGTGTTAGATGATTTATATGCATTATCTCTGATCTGAAACATACTCACACAGGTATATATTATTATGGTCATTTTACAAAGAAACACCTTGACAATTTTTGAACTTTAAAAAAAGCTATGTATGAGTCAATACTGAAATAGTTCAAATTATTATCAAATAAACTTTGGAGAGCTTCTCAGAATTAGAATGGAACCTGTATTAATGAGAAATGGATGGTATCTCATGTCATAGAAACCTTGAAATAAGAATGGAGTCAACAAGATAAAATTTAATTTTTCTCTCCCAGACTGAAGTCCTACTGGAGCCAGTCTAAAATTATTTGAAGAGCTCCACTGTTTCAGCGACCAGGACTGCCAAATAAGGTCCCCAATTTACAATGGTTTGACTTAAGTTTTAAACTTGATGTTGGCATGAAAGCAATGTATATTCAGTAGAAACTATACTTTAAATGTTGACTTTTGATCTTTTCTCAAGCTAGGGATATGCAGCACAGTACTCTCCCATGAGGCTGAACAGAGGCTCCAAGCTCCAGCTCCCAGTCAGAACATGATCAGGAGGATGAACAACCAATATACTTACAACTATTCTGTTCTTACTTTCAGTATAGTTCAATAAATTACAAGAGATGCTCAACACTTTATTTTAATACAGGCTTTGCGTTAGATGATTTTGCCCAACTGTAGGCTAATTAAATGCTCTGAGTACATTTAAGGTAAGCCAGGCTAAGATATGATGTTCAGAAGGTTAGGGGTATTAAATGCATTTTACATTTCTATTTTCAAGGTTTACAGTAAACCCTGTTATTACCAGGGTTTACTGGGATGTAACCCCATCATAAGTCAAGGAAGATCTGTGATTTGTTTCTTCCCCTATTTTTAGTGAATTGCCTCAGGACGGCTGCTAGAGCTCCAACCATTACAAGTCAAATTTCAGGCAGCAAGAAGCAAAAAGAACTGAATAAGAGTAAGCCATTCCTTTGATGGCACCTTCTGAAAATTTCCCATGGCACACACACTCATGTTTTATTGGCCAACTCATATTCACATATTCTCACTGGCCACAGAGGACTTTTTATCTGTATGGTAATGCATCCAAGTCAGTATCAGTAAGTAATATAAATATATTAATAACATCAGTGTTCTTATTAAGGTGGCAACACCAATGAGATACTAAGAAGCAACTGACACTTTTTTATCATAGACTATGAAAAGAGAATTCTTACAGCAAGATATACAGATGGTGACAAGACAGAAATGTTCTGGCATCATCCAGCCACGTGAATTATTTTCTGGGAGACATTTTATGTTGAACCATTTGTTATAGCATGCTACTGTGTTTACTTTTATAAGACAGGATAGGAAAAATAGCCTTTCCTAGGCTCAGTAGTTCTCAGTGAGGGAGATTTTTTTTTTCATGCTTCCCTCCACCCAGGTCTCTATTATATTGGATAATGTCTAGAGCCATTTGCGGTTGTCCACAACTACAATGGGTGTTTCTGGCACCTAGTGAATAGAAGCCTATGATGCCAATATTATCTTTCAAAGCACAGGACTTCCCCCAAGATAAAGAATTATCTAGCACAAAATATCAATACCTAGGTGAAGACCTAGATATTTCTCTTTTTAATTTTTTTTATCACCATGAAGTCAATATCCAAAATGTCAACAACTACACCAACCAAGAACAGCAATAGCAGCAACAAAATGATATTGTTGAAAGTTGTATTAAAGAAAATATACAACTTGAAATAAAAATGAAAGTATTCATATACAACTAGTAAGATGTCAAACTCAAAGCCTTATCGGACCAAAGATGTCATGTGAATAAGAGAAATGGACTGAGTGTAAGATGACAAATAGCAATTGACACTTAGCTTTAGTGACCCGTAAACTATAGGAGGTGACAGGAACTATTCTTAACTCCTCCAACTGATGATCACAAGCACCATCTAAAAGGGGGCAAATAAATAAATAAATAAATAAAAGGAGGCAGCCTTTATTCATTTCTAGCCCATTTTTACTATATAGTATCTTAGGGTTGCATAACAAAGTACCACAAACTGGGTGGCTTTAAACAATAGAAATTTGTCATCTCACCATTCTGGAGGTTAGAAGTCTAAATTAAGGAGTTCCCATTTATTTACCTGGCTTAGCAGGTTAAGAACCCAACTAGTATCAACGAGGATGCAGGTTCGATCCCTGGCCTCACTAAGTGGGGTTAAGGATCTGGCTTTGCTACAAGCTGCAGAGCAAGTCACAGATTTGGCTTGGATCTGGCATTGCTGTGGCTGTGGTGTAGGCTGGCAGCTGCATTGTGGATTCAGCCTCTAGCCTAGGAATTTCCATATGATACAGGTACAGCCGTAAAAAAAAAAGTCTAAATCAAGGTGTTAGAAAGTCTGTGCTTTCTTTGAAGGCTGTAGGGGAAGACCGTTTATTGCCTCCTCCTAGCCAGCAGTCTTTGGCATTCCTTGGTTGTAGATGTATCACTCTAAACTGTATCACAATGATCTTCTCCCTGTGTCTATGTTCATATGGTATTCTCTTCGTGTATCTGTGTCTAAATCTGCCTTTTTTTAAAAAAGACACCAGTCATTGGACTAAGGCCCACCTTGATCCAGTATTACCTCATCTTAACTTGACTGTATCTGCAAAGTCTCTATTATTGCCAAATAAGATCACAGTCATAAGTACCAGGAATTAGGACTTAAATCTCTTTGGGGGAGATGCAATTCAAACCACAACAGATATCGTGTAAGAACTTAGGCTCTAGATTTGTTGGAAATTATTTTTCAAAAGAAGCCCCAAATTTAGCTTTTATGTCAAATCCTCAAACTGTCAAAAGTTGGCTTTTGAAAAATACGTCTGTGGGCTGGATACAGTTTTTGGCTCTGTCAACTTGCCATCTCTGTGTTGTTGGGTAAAGAGATTGTTGAGATTGCTTTTCCTCAGGAGCTGGTAGCACAGAGAGCTAAGAAAGGTGATGGTAGAAATAGGAAATGTGGAGATGGGGAGGAAATACACAATTCCTAGGATATCTCATAGGAAGAATTTAATGACTGATTAAAAGGGGGGGGAAGAATCTAAAATAGTTGTTTTGTCATGAACCACAAAAGAATATCAACATATAAGATAGACATAAAGATGTTCTAGGCAAAAATGCAAGTAAGTTTTACAAACAGTATGTAAACTTGCATCCAAGGACTCATTTGCATGGATAAATGCCTTTATACATCATTGAAAGTAATGAGTTCATTCATAGCTTAGAGATTGGGGATAAAACCACCTGCTGGATATTTAGTAGACATCTTAGCTTTGTTGATATGTATGCTAAAAGAGTACACAGTTTCACTTTCAATCTGACATAGTTTTGGAAAACATACACCAAATCTTTTCTATTTGAAAATATATGAGATTTCAAAGCTTCCATATTCAGAATTGGCAGACAAAATTAATACTTATATTTTCAAAATCCATATGTCCACCCTTGAAGCCAAGTGTGTAATTAACTCCACCCAAATCATAATGGACTAGGAAAAGGAGAGGATGATTAATAAGGCAACTATTACCAGAAGGATGGCTGAATGGATGAATGAATGCCAGGCTGGCAGAATAATACATCTCTTCCTCCCTTCCTCCCTCTTTCCCTCTTTTTCTCTTCCTTCCTGCCTTCCTTCCTTTCTCCTCCTTCCCCTCCTTTCCTCCTCTTTTATGTCCTTACATTCTTTTAACAATTGAGTGATTGGTATCTGACTCTATTCTAAATACTAGGAATACATCCATAAAAAAACACAATTATTAGAAAGAGATGATGCTACAGGATATTGGTAGGATACAGTCTACTGCAAAACAGGATAGTAAGTACATACAGAGGCATATACAAGTTGCAGAGGAAGCAATAAAGATGGATATTGGGCTGTCTGCATATGGTGTCTAGGTTGATTTCCCAGGGAGATATGATTTGAAATACATCATGAAATATGGGTAGGAATTAGCCCAGGGAAAAAGCAGAATAAGTACTTTACTAGAAGAAGAAATAGATCATTTAAGCTATGATGAGGTGAATGAAGAAGTCAGGTCACCTGCAAACAATCTGATATGGTTTCCTGTCTGAAGATGAATGTCAGCTAAAGCTGGGAAGCAGTTACCCGGACAGAGGCAGGACATGAGAACAAGTTTGGATTTTATCCTAATAGCCATTGTAGGGTTTTAATAAGGTAAGGGAGAAGAAATGAGTGTGGTCACAAGGTTACAGGAGAGAGAGCAAGAAGAAGGACTGAAAGTTCGACAAACCAATGGAAGAATACTAATTAGGAGAGTTTTGAAGTCATACAGATAAAAAATGATAAGGTCCTACACTAACGCCACAAGAGTAGGAATGAAGAGAGAGAATGGACTTGACGCAGTGAGAAGAGAGGAACACAGAGGTTGAAGGAAAACCAAGAAAGAATATTAATGAACCAGCGACTATTGCTAGAATTTAAATAAGAAAGGGATATAAAATGTTAGTGGGGAGAGAGTTAGAGCACAGTGACTAAAATGTGTGCGCTGAAGGAGAGATGGTTCAATTTAATGGAATGCAGAGGATAAATGAGGGAGGCTGCAGTAAACAGAGATGGGAAGTGAGCAAGTGTAAATAGGGAAAAAAGGCAATGTACTAAGAGAGAATAAAGATCAATAAGCCAGATGAGCGAGTTAACATGAGTGGAAACGAATCTGACTTGTATGCACGAGGATGTGAGTTTGATCCCTCGCCTTGCTCAGTGGGTGGGGATCTGGCATTGCCATGAGCTGCAGTATATGTCACAGAGGAGGCTCAGATCCAGCATTGCTGTGGCTGTGGCCAGCAGCTGAAGCTCCAATTTGACACCTAGCCTGGGAACTTCCATATGCCACCAGTGTGGACCTAAAAAGCAAAAAAAAAAAAAAAAAAAACCCACACACATAACAACAACAAAAAACAAGCAGCCAGATGAACAGGCACAATGAAGAAATGAGTTTTGACTTTAAGCTCCTTCCCAATTAACACACTTCTTCTCCTTCATCTCCTTACTATAATTGCAAACTACGGCCTGATAACTAAAAAAGAAAATTTCTGACTATTTCAGGGAAATGCTATTAAGAAAAGTAATTGCTTCCCCAAATCCACTCTTTATCTGTTGCACAAACTTTTTGCCTCATAAGAGAACTATTTGTAATAGGACTCCCAATTTGCATGTATTTTTTTTAATTATTTTAAAAAAATCTTCTGGAGTTCCCATTGTGGCTCAGCAGTAATGAACCCCACTAGAATCCATGAGGATACAGGTGTGATCCCTGGCCTCACTCAGTGCATTAAAGATCTGGTGTTGCTGTGAGCTGTGTTGTAGGTCTCAGCTGTGGCGTGGATCTGGCTTTGTTATGGCTGTGATGTAGGCCACATCACCATCACAAAAGTAGGCAGCTGCTTTTTGACCCCTAGCTCCAATTTGACCCCTAGCCTGGGAACTTCTATATGCCACAGGTGTGGCCTCCCCGCCCCCCCACCAAATAAAACTTCTGTACGCCAGAACAAGAAGAAATGGCTCAGTAAACTATGACCATCTGTTCCTAAGGTAACAGAAAAGACATTAAAATAATATGTAAACATGGCATCATTGGCCTAAGGTCATATTTTGGTAGTGGAGTCATCCAGGTATAACTGAGTCGTAGAGCTGGTCACAAATGTCTTTTCTCCTAATAGTCACAATAGCAAAGGCAAACGTAAATAATACTGGAGAGATGGATCTACATATCATGTATGATTTGATTTTTCTTTAATTTATTTGTGGGAAATGTAATTTGATAGCAACTGGGGCTATGAAGGTGCAGGTGGTGAGTGTCAGACATATCTTATTACCTGCAATGACCGAGTCCAGCTTGGCTTCGACAACTGTAATTGGTCTCCTCCGTGTCTTTGGAGTTTGGATAAAAACACTACCTCTGAGTCTTTGGTGTTTTTGCAAGAAGAATAGAATGGTTTATTTTTCATTTATTACTTGTGACAGGAATCTAAAAGAGTATGAGCTGGCCTGAATTCAGGAGAGACAGTAATCCTGGATGAAAGCCTCACCTCCCAGGAGAATAAACAGCCATAAAGGTGTGCATAATTCAGAGATCATTTTGTAGTTATGTCAAATGTTTGGCAGGAGTCAAATGATAAAATTCTTTTAATTGGTCAGTTAAATACCTACACCAGCTGCAATTATTTCAAATGGTTCCATGAATACAGAGCAACTCCATGAACACATGGCACCCCCAAAGCCTGCTTTTCCCCAAAGCCTTTCCTGGCATGGGAACTTAATTAAAATTGAATGTACTGGCCAGTGCATTGGCTGTGAAGGCTTGTGGCCAGTGCCTGCTATCAGATCTGAGAGTTCTGACAGCTTTACACTGATGATGCCAGCTGCTCAAATAAGATCTGCACAAGGAAGAATGTCTTAGATTAATTTTTTTCCCCTTCACTCACACGTTGCTAAGTAAAACTCAGCAACACTCATTTGTATGCAAATAGAAAAGGTTAAGTTTCATTTTCAAGGCTCCAACCTGGATTCTAGGGAAGAAGACATGAAAAATACTGGTTCATGAAGAAAAGATTATTCTTTTCCAGTTTTTTTCTAGTTGGAGAGAATCTCTCACTGACAGTTCTTGACAGAACTCAAAAGGTAGCATTTAAATCTCAAGAGTTAGCGAACATTTCTGTGGGGGAACATTTGTGTTTTTACATCAGAGAATTTACTATAACTTTTTCTTTTCTCTCCCACGTTAAAAGCTTTAATTGCCCCCAAATCTTTCCTGTAATTATATGTATAAACTTTAAAATAGAAAATCCCAGCCACCAAATGATGACTGTGCTTATTTTAATTTTCTGGAATCAGTTTAATGTTTAATTCCATTATTATCTGCTTAATATTTAATGAAGGACTCAGTAAGGTACATGGCACTTTTATAAGCCTTCATCCCAGTGAATATATGAATTTGGATCAAATTCATATATGGGAATAAATAGATCCGAGCAGAAGACACAAAACAGGACCATTATTTATCTAAATAAGGCCCTCTTCCATCCCGCCTTCTCCCATGCCCTCATCTAGTCGTCTAATACCATTAACAGAAGTCTAGAGTGGAATGGACGAAGCCCGTGAAAAGAAAAAGAAACCTAAAACTATGAGTCCTTCAATAACTCAGATAGACATTTTGAGATTTATTCCAACTTAATTTGGTTTACTTAGACACAAAGTTATTCAATATATTTTATGTACTAGGTAGGAATTACACCAGGGTGCTTTAAATAAAAATGCACAAGCATGTCTCTTTTTAAAAGCTTTCCAGGTGATCCAGGTGATATGTAAAGCCAGGATAGACAATCACAGTTATGGGAAAAATACCCATCCATATCCACAACCCTTCAACATATACACATATTTTAGCAAGTATGTCCAGCTAAAACAGTTTCCCTATACACCTCTTTGGACAGGCAGTTTAATTCATTAAAACCCAACTTTGCATTACTTATTAGTTAGCCAACAAGCTACCGAAGAAACTTTAGATTTATAAGATCCAAGTAGGGAGTGCTGCACATGCACCAGCTTGAAATGTCTTTCTACAGCTGCTGTAAAATTCCTATCTGAAGAGCTGTTAGAGACAGATGGGAAAAATACACAAGAGGCAAAGGGACACCAGTAATCATGGGTACCTTCCAGGCATAAAAGCTAGGAATACTCTAGGAGTGAATGCCCCAAGGGTATGTGTCACATCCTGTTTACCCATATTTCCAAATTCCAATACATAATATGTAGTTAAAACATGATTGTTGAATAAATAAATGAGTGAAAAAATAACTGAAGGAATTTGGTGGATTTGGTAATAGAAGTAAATTGTAACCTCCTGAAATCAGTTAGTCGCTTTTTTTTTCTCCTTTCCAAAGCCTATACTTTAGGATCTTAACCTCTCTAAAGCATCCATTTGCTCCTGGGTAAATGGGAATAAAAACCATACCAACCCCATAGCACCATTGTGAGGATTAATGAAAGAATATGAATCAATTATATAACACAGTGCCTGACACATATAGATTGAATTAGTATTAATTATTGTTGATGTTGGTCATTGTTTGTTAGCCATGACTGCACCATATTGTCATCTGGAGAACTTTTAAAAAATGCCCAGGTTCCACCTCCAGAGATTCGATTTAATTATTTTAGAGTGAGGCACAGCATGTCTCTTTTTAAAAGCTTTCCAGGTGATCCAGGTGATATGTAAAGCCAGGATGGACAATCACAGTTATAGGAAAAATACCCATCCATATCCACAACCCTTCAACATATACACAAATTTTCTTTAAAAATAAACCATTCATTAATGCCAGACATTCATTTTTATGAGCTAATTTTCACTTGTATATCTAGCATTCATATATTTCTGGTTGAGTTACAATTAGGTGGCCTTTCCTCCTGTAGATCTGTTCACTTCTTGTTCAAGTTTTTTGTTCGCTGTAACTAGACAACAGAGGTCTCCATTCAATCTTCTGCTGGTTTATTTTTCCCTAAAGATCAATTTTGAGTAAGAACTGAGTACTTCTGTCTCTGTGTTATGGAATCAGAGAAGAATCATAGTTCAACAATTCAACATTTGATGACTCAGGTTCCTAAAGACTGAATCTTTTCCCTTTTTTTCATTTTCCTATCAGCCTGGAGATATATGATATTCTCTTTTTAGTAAGGCAATTTCCTTGTCTAACTTGTAGACCATCCATTATAATGCTTGAACTTCTGTAGTACTTTAAACCACAATATGAGTGTGTAGTTTTATTTTATTATACTTCTCATGCCTGAGACTATGGTACAATTTTCACTGTATGTCACAACCACAGTTGTTTACAAATCACTATCTTTTGAAAATTAAATTTAAACACAAAAGCAGAACTTACTTTGTAAAGAAAATGCTTAGTGATTTATTTTATTAAAAAATCAATTATCTTCAAATTTATTTTTTGTAATTTCTATATTATATAATATTTATACTGAAGGACAGTTACATCTATTCATGAGTATATTTATAAGTAAACATATTGAATAAAAATATGCACCACTTCAGTATTTGCATAGAAGTATGTAGTTTCTTGTCATTACATTAATGATTTCCCAGACTGCATAAGTCCCTGCTATCTTGAGAATGTTTTAGCCTCTGCAGGCTACTGTAAAGTGGTTACTAGGTGACACTTTCTGTTTTTCTCCCCAGGCCATTTATTGCCCTCTCTAACATTCTTTTCTTAGATACTGAATTAGTTAGAATCTCCTGGCACCTGGCAGTGTCTTCTCAGTTCTGAGTCCTGGCCAAAACCCACCCACTTCTCTTGCCTACAAACAGCATGCTACATAGCTTGATTTTGCTTATGTGATTAGATCATGAATTCTGTCTCATTAAAACTCATACACATGCATGCACAAACATTCACACATCACACACACACCCCTACACAAACACATGCACCATGTCTACAAATGATCATATATTTATGTCTGATCTTTTATTTATTTATTTATTTATTTTTGCTACTCCTTCTCTCATAATGACTGGATACATTCATTTGGTATTGTTTGGAGTTTTATTTGTTTGCTAGTTAGTTTTATTAAAACTCTCTTGGAGTTCCCATCGTGGCACAGTGGAAATGAATCCAACTAGTATTCATGAGGTTGTGGGTTTGATCCCTGGCCTCAATCAGTAGGTCAGAGATCCAGCATTGCTATGAGCTATAGTATAGGGTCACAGATGCAACTTGGATCTGGTGTTGCTGTGGCTGTGGCATAGGCTGGCAGCTGTAGCTCCAATTTGTCTCCTAGCCTGGGAATTTCCATTTGCCACAGGTGCGGCCCTAAAAAGAAAGAAAAAAACAAACAAACAAACCTTTCTTGTGCAGTGTCAGAAATAAGATAGGCCCTCATGTACTGGTTGGGTGGAACCAAACTAACTGTACCTACATGTAGCTTTAGATAAGGGAATTAGGTTTGTAAACAGTAATAACATATTCTTCCCAATCAGGGCTAATATAGTGATAAAGTCATTGCTAGGCACCAAATAGGAGCTGGGGCAGCTTTGAAATTCAGAAGTAATATTTGGCAGTACATGTTAGGTATCCATTGTCAATTCAGTTTATCTTAGAGGACCTGACTTCTGTACAAAGTCTGATGATCTGCAAGAATCTTAAGAGCTTCATGTTTTCTTTTTAGTAATAGCTGTTTGTAATAACTACTATCTGCCCACCATTGTGCTAGGAGCTTTACATAAATTAACCTTAATCCTCTTATGAAACTGAAGGGGAATGTGTTATAATTCTAATTTTTCAGCTGAGCCCATGCTATACACCTAGCAAAAGCCAATGTGATGTTCTTTCCCTCTTTCATACCTCCTCTGGGTGTCTTTGGGAGCATGCCAAATTTCCTTAGCCATATTAGATTTCAGTGGACATTCAAAAGGCAGCAATGAAGAATCACCCCATTATTTGTTATAAAAGTGAAACAAGCCCTGGAGTTGGAATAAGAATTCCTAGGTTCAATAATTCCCTAATTGACCAATTTATGTTTCTATTTTCTTATTTATGAATAGGGTTAACTAGTCCTATTTTCCTCCTTCTTTCCCTCACACAAATTTTTTGAGAACCAGTAGAATACATAAAGAAATTTAGTAAAAGTAGGAAAGTTGCGGTGAGAGTAGAGTCTGAATGTTTTTACCATTAACAACAACAAAATGGAAATTATGGAGGTGAACAATGTGTTAACTAACCTCAGTGTGATAAACATTTTGCAATGATATGTATCAAATCATTACTTTGTACATCTTAAACTTACACAATGTTGTATGTCAATTATATCTCAATAGAGCTGTAAAATGCATAAAGCACTAAATTAATGCTAAATGTATACACACATATGGACTCAAATAACTCTATAGAAATACATTATAGTTCACATGAATAACTCAAATACGATATCTGTTACATAGACACATACATACAATTAAGACAAATAGCAAAGCCTGAATTGAAAAATTCCTCACATAGAAAGAGTAGACCACAGGAGTCAACCCTGATAATCCACGAAATTGTTTCCTTAAAAGCATGTTTCAGACAAATGTGAACAGCAAGGGTCAAAGTGATATTCATTATTATTATTTTCTTAAGTCCATATTATTTCAAAGCATATAATGAAATTTCTAGACACTGAGAAATGCCATCAATACTTGGTACCACCATGATGTAAAGGTTAAAATCAGAGTGGCTAGTAATGAAGACTAGACACTAACACTAAAATCAGTGATTTAAGTCGTGGGGATTTTTGATTGAAAATGACTTTAACCACAAAGGAAGTCATGACTTAAGTCATGAGCTTTTGACTTCAAAAATGTATTTATTACTGTCTATTTTTAAATATCAGGATACTTGATTTCCTTTATTTACAAAAAGTAAAGCTACACAAAATAAAAACTTTCAAAAAAATTATAATAGAAATTGAAAAATTACCTAAAGGAAGCATTCCAAAGTTATGTGTTAATCATTAAAATAGATCTTTTAAAATCTTAATATTCTCACATTTTTTCCATAAAGATATATTAGTTAATCAGACAATTTCATTCCTTATTGTTTCTTAGGGCTAAGTATACAGTTCATCAAAAGAACCAAACCTCGAATATTGAAAATGCTTCTACCAGGAGTCTTTGAGAAAAGTCTAAGAACATGTGATTTTTATGCTGTGGGAAATGACATTTCCATCTGGTCAGTCATCCATCTTTGTGTTGCTGTCTTTTCTATACTCTTGCCACCAGGTGGCAGTGAGAAAACGTATAAGGTTACCATGTAATTTCTCACATTTTAGTATGAAATGGTTAAAAAAAAAAAAAGGAATTGAAGATACCACTGAATTAATTAATCATCAAAGACTAGGATACTCAGAAAATATAGGTAGTGACAATTAATAGGTTATACATACAATGATGTATGCTGAAATGCAGCTATGAATACATGCAGAAGCATGCAGAATAATTTACTTCTATTTAGACAGTAGAATAAAGTAGAATCATTGTCAATGAATGTATTTGCAATGATTACATACACAGTGTATAAAAGAATAAACTAAATTTGAAATTACAAGGAAACAGAAATAGAAATGCATGGCTATCAAAACTATTGCAACAGTACTCATAGCTAAAAACAGCCTTAAAGATCAAACTTGTAAAGGTCCACAGTTATGCAGAAGAGATATAGATGCCTATTCCATTCATCATCTAAACATGGACACTTTTGAGAATGAAAGGGGTGCTATTAATAACATATTTCCAACTGTAACCAAGACTACTCTGAGCAAGCAAGAACACTGCCAAACTACAGACATAGTATAACATAAGGTATATTAATTGCCTCTTGACACTTCTATATATGTAGAAAAGAATAAGAATACTATGTGAAAGATTTCAATTTCATAATTCTTCCAGTCATTAAACATTCATATAAGAGTTTCCTTCTGGTGAAATATGTTTTCTCTCTTCTCTACCTGTGTAAACTCTCTCTCTTTTTCCATATATAAGCTCAATTACTACTTTTTTTCTTAAAAGGAAGACTTTTGTACCTCCTTAGATTATGTAAAATCTTGTTATAAGCTCTCCTCAAAGCACCACTCTCCTTCAATCTAGTTATTATTTCACTGAGCTTTTGATTAATGCCTATCTCTATCATTACATTTTAAACTTCATGTGACAGAAAATATATCCAGTTTTGATCAGTATTTATTCCTCAGCACATAAGTCTACCATCAGCCTCAGCATGTATACACACACATACAAACACACACACACACACACACATAAACACATACACACAAATATGGCTGCATTTAACAAATAAAGGAACATTCCAATCTGTGAATATAAATATATTGTTTGTTTGTTTGGCAACAAATGTGTTGGCCTAATAGGAACTGGTTTTCCCAGTTCAACCTGAAAAACCAAAATTCCCTCTTCATTTCTACTTGTTGGAATTTTACAAAATTTCTTTGAAAGATTAAAATATCCTTTTAACAGAAAACCATATCTGTCATTAAAAGTAAATTATTCTGCACAACTTCGACAGGAAAGCATTTGGCTTCAGTTACGTTCTTGAATACAGACAAATTCATACGCTCTATAGCAGCTGTCTTCTTTCTATGTGGTGTTACCTTTAAGGTAGATTCTTAATCCAGAGTCCAAGGATGGACTTCAGTGCTTTGCTGATCACTCTGAAATTATAAGGGAGTTCCATGTCTGTGTATGTGTACACGTATAGCTGTGTGTAGTTTTTACCAAATAGTGTATATTTTCACTGGTCATTAAATAACTGTTCTATAGAAGAACATATTAGCATTATAATTGAGAAAAATGTTACCACATCTCCACATTTATTTCAACCACCCCAAAATAAAACTGATGTTTCTGTGTGATTATTATTTCCCATTGTGATTATTATTTTTATAGTATCTATCTGATGAAAGATTAAAAACAACAGAGGAAAAGTAATACATTTATTCAAAATACTCTGTAGCCATCATAAAGCTCTTACACCTTATGTAAAATTCACCTATGAAAGGAAGAAAATTTACCTTAGTTTTAGAACCAAATGCAAAAGCACATTTTAGATACTTTAATAGCTAGAAACTTTAGTATACTTTTAAAGACTCAGATAATACTCAGTGAACTTTTTTCTCCAAATGTAGTTCTATCACAATTTATTTAAATTATCTGTGGCTTTATATTTAAAATACATCTCATAGGTTATACTTAATTTATTCTTCCCTTTTTCTCCCTAGTCCATGATAATCTCTACCTTCTATTTAGAGTGTATGGTTTATTTACACTTAATGGAATTATTAATATTATGTTTGTTTATCATATTGGTCAGGTTGAAGATGCTCCTTCTAGTCCTAGTCGAGTGTTTTTTTTTTAAATATCATGAATAACTTTTGAATTTTGTCAAATACTTTTCTTGCATCTATTGATGTAATCATGTGATTTTGTTTTTAATCTATTGATGTAGCATATTGCATTAATTGATTTTCTTTTTTATATACTGATTTTTATTTTTTTCCATTATAGCTGGTTTCAAGTATTCTGTCAATTTTCTGCTGTACAGCATGGTGACCCAGTTACACATACATGTACAAGTTCCTTTTTCTCACAATATCATGCTCCATCGTAAGTGATCAGACATAGTTCCCACTGCTACACAGCAGGATCTCATTGCTAATCCATTCCGAAGGCAATAGTTTTCATCTATTAACCCCAAATTCCCAGTCCATCCCACTCCCTCCCTCTCCCCCTTGGCAACCACAAGTCTACTCTCCATGATTTTCTTTTCTGTGGAAAGGTTCATTTGTGCCATATGTTAGATTCCAGATATGTGATATATTATTGCATTTGACTTTATCTTTCAGACTTACTTCACTCAGGATGAGAGTCTCTAGTACCATCCATGTGGCTGCAAATGTCATTATTTAATTCTTTTTTATGGCTGAGTAGTATTCCAACGTGTATATATACCACGTCTTCCTAATCCAATCTTCTGTCAATGGACATTTAGGTTGTTTCCATGTCTTGGCTATTGTGAATAGTGCTGCAATGAACACGCGGATGCATGTGTCTTTTTTAAGGAAAGTTTTGTCCAGATATATGCCCAAGAGTGGGGTTGCTGGGTTATATTGTAGTTCTATGTATAGTTTTCTAAGGTACCTTCATACTGTTCTCCACAGTGGTTGTACCAATTTACATTCCCACCAACAGTGCAGGAGGGTTCCCTTTTCTCAACACCCCCTCCAACATTTGCTATTTGTGGACTTATTAATGAAGGCCATTCTGACTGGTGTGAGGTGGTATCTCATGGTAGTTTTGATTTGTATTTCTTTAATAATCAGGGATGTTGAGCATTTTTCCATGTGCTTGTTGGCCATGTGTTTATCTTCCTTGGAGAAATGTCTATTCAGGTCCTTTGCCCATTTTTCCATTGGGTTGTTGGCTTT